>NC_052147.1:54790963-55471409 GCF_902713615.1 Scyliorhinus canicula
GAGGCGGAGAGGGGGAAGTGGCAGGAGGATGGGAGGTTGCCGCAGGGGGGAGGGGAGAGGTGGCAGGAGGGGCGGCGGTGGCAGGAGGAGGGGGGAGGGGGCAGAAGGATGGGTGGAGGAGGTGGAGGAAGCAGGGGGATGGGGGCATAGAGAGGGGGGGTTGGGGGAGGGAGGGGGCAGGGGTGAGAGGGGGCAGAAGGGGCAGGTGGGGGGGCGGCAGGCGGGGAAGGGGGGCAGAGGGACGAGGGGGGAGGGATAGTGACAGAAGCAAAGGGGTGAGGGGACAGAGGCAGAGGGTGCGTGGGTGGAGGGGCCAGAAGGGGGAGGGAGGGAGGGGGCAGAGGGACGCAGGCCAGTGACAATCACCCAAAGCATCCGAGGGCAGTCGCTGTCAATAATCACACCCAACCCTACACACACACACACTTCCAAGTGCAAGGAATTAAAAAGTAAAAAGGGGAGGTAGTGTGGTTGGGGTGTTTCTGATGATGCTGGATGTGCATGTGTTCATCCATGTGTTTACTTTAATCTCCAGCTATGCCCCCTGGTGTCCTGCCTGCCAACATCTTCAGTCTGAATGGAATGAGTTTGCAGAGTGGAGTGATGACCTGGGTGTCAATGTTGCCAAAGTGGATGTAACCGAGCAGCCAGGTATTTTCCATCACAAATTGCACATAATCAGCATTTTGCTGTGGGGAACAAAGCCTGACTCCAATATTGTGTCAAAGAATCAACCTTCAGAAGTGACATTAACAACGCAGATTTTAGCACATGGAGGAGCTATTTTTTCCAGCCAATATTAAGACATTGTTTCTGAGAGTTTTACGTTTAATTTCAGCTGCAAGAAAAGTTATCACTTAGTCTCTGTGTAGATTAGCAGGATACTTCAAATCGTTTTGGGGTACATTCTTCTGGTTTCTCTTTTCCATATTTTATTCTTAATATAATCCATTTGAGGAATATTCCTGTGTAAAAGATGCTTTGTATATTAAGGTGGTTGCTGCATTAAACCACAGAAATTAAGAAATAAATATTCTTTTTGTACTGGACAAGCAGCTTGTCCAGTAAAAAAGTTTCACAAGCATTATTTTTATCAGATAACTGGTAAGAGTCTTACTTTTAAATCAGCTGCTTGTATGCAATATTTTTAAACATGGTACATTTTCTTCACCTTAGAAAAAACTGTTTTAATGTTGCTGGTTTATAAAAACCCAATACAAAACCGTTAATATGAGGCTGTCTTACTAGTCCTTAATTTGTATGAGTCATATGTTAGAATAAAACTTTCAACCTCAATTGTTGAAAAATAAGAGAAATACTGTAATAATAATAATCTTTATTAGTGTCACAAGTAGGCTTGCATTAACACTGCAATGAAGTTACTGTGAAAATCAGTGCCAGGGTCCCAGATTCGATTCCCGCTTGGATCACTGTCTGTGTGGAGTCTCACATTCTCCGCGTATCTACCTGGGTTTCCTCCGGGTGCTCATGTTTCCTCCCACAAGTCCCAAAAGTCGTCCTTGTTAGGTGAATTCGATATTCTGAATTCTCACTGAGTATAATCAAACAGCCGCCGGCGTGGTGGCGACCAGAGGATTTTCACTGTAACTTCATTACAGTGTTATTGTAAGCCTACTTGTGACAATAATAAAGATATTGTAGTAGTAGCCATACTCCGACACCTATTCGGATACACTAAGGGAGAACTCATTCACCTAACAAACACGTCTTTTGGGACTTGTGGGAGGGAAAGGAGCACCCGGAGGAAACCCACATAGACACGGGGAGAGTGTGCAGACTCCACACAGACAATGACTCAAGCTGGAATCAAACCTGGAACCCTTGCGCTGTGAAGCAACAGTGTTAACCGCTGTGCTATTAAGCTTCTCGTAGAGCAAAATTATTGTACAGTACGATTCTTGGGGAAACTGTTAGTTGGAAACGCTTTCTGTACGTGATGTTTTGTAGTCTTTTTCGTAAGCAGTTATGCTCCATGTGTAAACTTGATATAAAACCGCTTAATTACTTTTGCTGTGATAAGTATTCATCTTTTGTTTTAAAACAGGTTTGAGCGGTCGTTTCATTATTACTGCTCTTCCTACGATATACCAGTGAGTATATAATTCTTGGTTACAAGTCGGAGAGAAGAATACAAAGTTTATTTGTTAGCATTTCTACAAACATTTTTCAATGCCCTATTTAAAGTTTCTTTTGTATAATGCATCTGCCAATATATAAATCTTTAAGCACCTTTTGGATGCTGCAGAGCATGTCTTTGAATCTTTTGCCAAATGATTTTCTTATTCTTAGCATTAAAAATGACTTCTATAGTTGCGGCTGCACTCATGAGTAAGAATGTGATTTGGGTCATGATGTGATTTTTCATCCACAATATCTGATGGCATAATTTTGCCCAAAATCGAACTGAAATCATAATTGCGGCATGGGTTTCTCAACCTTTGGATGTCAGCCACGTATCTTTGACTATGAACCACAAATCAACTTTAACAAAAGTAAAAATTAGGTGGTTGAAGGAAATTATTTGATCAGAGAATGTTTTAAAAAAGATTTTTTTAACATAAATTTAAAGTACCCAATTCATTTTTTCCAATTAAGGGGCAATTTAGCGTGGCCACTCCACCTACCCTGCACATCTTTGGGCTGTGGGATAAAACCCACAAACACGGGAAGAATGTGCAAACTCCACACGGACAGTGACCCAGGGCCGGGATTGAACCTGCGACCACACCGCCGTGAGGCAGATATGCTAACCACTGCGCCACCGTGCTAACCGATCAGAGAATGTTTAACTTCGCTCTGAGCTACAATAGCAAAAGATGTGATATTTTGCTAACTCTGCAATACAGAACGTGGGGCCAACAATCTGTAACATGTTTCATATACAAGCCTTCTAACTATTGTGAAGTCTTTAGGTAGCCTTCTTTATTTCAGTGAGCCATGTATAACTTTCAAAAAAGCAAATACATCTTGCTGTCTGGGAAAGATGCTGTAACCCCGACAATCAGAGACATCTTGTGAGATCTTTCCCAGTAAACAGAACTGGATTACCTTATCGAGGAAACATTTGGGGAATGGCAATCAACATTTGAATGATGCAAAGGTACTTGGCGGTCTTTTGAGCAGCTGTCTCTGATAGCCTGGCCACAAAGAATGTGATAGGCATCTAAAGCAATCAGTCCGGTGACGAGCAGCTATGAGCCTAAAGAGGTTCAACAATCAGAGCTGTTGAGATTATTGTTTATAGTCGCCTCCTCTGAGAAACCTCAAAAGGACTTCATGCCATATTTTCAACCACAGGATAAGACTGGATTCATTCCCGACCAGCTAATGTTAGTCTGCAATAAGCAAAATGACCACTCAAATGAATTGTTAGAAATATATAGATGATATTTATTCTGTAAAAACTATCCATCACAGGATTTTAAGGTTTGCTTGGCTAACTGGCCAATACTGTTATCTGGTTCATTACTTACTCCTAATTGTGAAATGTTTTTAATTCATGTCTTGCCCTGCATGTAGTTACTTCAACCTGCATTCCATGACTAACTATGAGGCACTATATGCAGTTCCAGATTCTTCACGGGTGACCAACCACTTGCCTTACTAGGTGTCATGACCGTGCCCTATATGTCACCCATCTTGCTGGTTTTCACCTTCTGAGTCATAGTCCTATTAACTTGTTAGAATCCTGTGCCTTATCTTCCGTTCCCAGTCTTTGTGCAATTAAAAGGGGTAATGTCACCATGCCATACCAGACAAAGCTGAAGGGCTCTTCACTTAACCTTGCAGGACTACCGAGTCATGGGTGTGGCTGCTGGTGCGCACAGCCAGCAACTTGGAGTCCGAACATGAGAGTTATGGGACACTGGTTTCCCCTACCCACATTCTTTTTGAGACGGGTGCGTGGCTTTCAGGGGATCAAGGGTACCAGTTCTCACAAACATCTCCCATATGCCCCAAAATGATATTGTCATAAAAAGCACAAGAAAATTGCCTTTAGTGCCATAATATGTTGCTGTTTGAGGGACATCTTTAATATTACTACATGTGTAGTTAATTGAAAACAAAGATTTCTCTTTCAGTATTGTATGTGTTATAGGTTTGCAATTACACTAATGTGTGTTGACAAATGAAATATTGAGGATAATGAACATAATTGCAAGATAATTAAATAAATATTTAAGCAATTTAAATTGCAGCTATTTTAAGTGGTATTTCTAATTTAGTTTACTTTAACAATTGTATTAGTTTTGTCTATTTGTGAAATAATGAATAAGTCTATTAACTTAAGTATTCCTAGGTTGTTTCCTTTTTCTTTTTCAGCTGTAAGGATGGAGAGTTTAGAAAGTATCAAGGCCCGAGAATGAAGAATGACTTTATTGACTTTATAGATGGAAAGAAATGGGAAGCCATAGAACCAATATATTCTTGGTTAAGACCTTCCTCTTTTTTGTAAGTTGAAAGAATCCAGAATCCAGTCTGTCATTAGTACTCTAGCAGTGCTTATGTTTTACTTCACACTTTTAATGTTTAAATCATAATTTCTTAAAATTGTAAGTTTGATTACAAAATATCACTGGCAATTAAAATTATTGAGATGTATTTCATTACTTCCCAAGGTCAATTATCATTTGGACATGATGAGAATCACTGACTCTTTTGTGACTAATTATATCTTTAAAATTTGTTGGATTGGTCTTGGATGTAAATAATTAGCATAAGTTTATAATTAGAATTTGAAGATGAAGATGAATTAAAGATAATTATTTCAAAAGTGCCTTGCAATTACTTTAAAATTGTGGTGTTTCACGCATAAAGAACAGGAGATTAATAAAGATTAGTTGTTTTAAATGTCAGTTTGCTTCTCTTTGGTTACTTCCAGTGGAGCTAACTAAATTACATAGATCAGTGCGGATTTTAACTGGCAAATTGACATATGATCGATCAGATCTATTAAAATTCATTGATGAAGTTCCATTCTTCAGTTATGGAGTAAAAGTCTTCAGAGTTTAAAGGGGCGCTGAAATTAGGTTTTGTATGTTTTAATTGCACTGTCCAAGATAGACTACTCCCAACAATCAGTTGACTTTTAGTCAATGGCATATTGTAAAAGAATGTGGACTGAAGGAACGGGGGATGGTGGTGACAACTGTGGATGAACACCAAGCATGGAAATGGTGGAAAATACATGTATATTTGAAAGCACTATGGACAAACAACTTGCAATTAACAAAAATGAGAGGTCTAGGTTTTTTGGACAGAAGTTAGAATTCATTCCCAAGTGGTGGGTAAGCTTTCAGAAGCTATTTCACCTGAGCACTCATCTCCAATGAAGTGAGCTTTCAATGTACCCAGGATATCAGAGAGCTTGTGTTAGTTTATGAGCATTTCCTTTTAAGATTCATTTTGCTACAGTCTGCACATCCACACGTCTGATCTGTAATTAGGAGATTTTTGTTTTAGCCAGACGCTATTCCATTTGAAAGTTGGAGTCTTCAGAACCATTTGGATGGAATTTGGGAGCCTATATAAACGTTTTGTAGTTTTCAATGTTTGTGCAATCAAATTAATGTTGCTTAAAATAGGGTTTCTGTGAATAACTAAGAATGTAAAGGACAAAAAGCGCATTCAGTCTGTCCAACTAATTTAGTCACCTCGGCATGTTGCATGATTTGACCTGTAGTCAGCCGGCTGTTGGAGAAATATCCCAAGCCTACTTGTGAAGACACTAGGATACTTTGGTAGAAACTGTTTATAGCAGAACTAGTTCTCCTCTCCAAACAACACCACCAACCCCCCCCCCCCCCCCCCCCCAACACCAATCTGAGTATAATTAGCTAATCCTTTCTAAAATGTCGCAATCCTAGTTTAATGTTATTCATATCCTTGTAATTCTGTTGCAGGATGACTAGCATGTCAGCATTATTTCAGCTGTCCATGTGGATTCGTGTAAGTTATTTTAATTTCGATTCTAGGGTTAAGAATTGTGCCTGCGTACTACTGAATCGTAGTTGTTACAATTGGGATGTCTTTTTTACCTGTACACTCGGTTTTAGTTGTGTGTAGGTGGGCAGCTAAATCTTTTTGCTGCTCATAGTCTCCTGCCCTTCTCGCAAATATTCTGATTTGTCATTCCATTTGTCTGGAGTGGATGCCTTACACTTCCACACATTAAATCTGATCTGCCAATGCTTATCCCGTTTTAATCTGTTACCTTGGCTGCCACCATCTCTGCCATGTATTGTGCCCCCGAACTTGGTGTAATCTGCAAACTTGGATATGACCATACATAATATACATAAGCCAGTTCTCTGGGGAACAACATTTGTCACATCCTATCAATCAGAGAAAATTCTCTTTTACTGTTCCTCCATTTTTCTCCCAGTCAATCACAATTCATGTTATTAATGTAAAAAAAATAATTTGAAAGATAGAAAAGAGTAATTATAGTTATTTGGGGAAATATTTTGATGAATTCTAGTTGATATTTAGAAGAGATTAAACCGCTTCCTGGCCAATGTCATTCTCACCTGCGATAATGTACTTGGAATGATTGTAATTTTTGTGTGAAAATGCCTTGCCCCTTTTGATGAGAATCAGCAGCACAAATTATATCAAAAACTTAGTAGTGTTGGGAACTCGACCCGTGCAACCTACTGCTCTTGTGTGTGCCACTTTGGTATCCTTGTGTTGTGCCCCGATGTTGAATGCCTTATTTTCCTTTTCATACTCCAGCTTATTTTTGGCGAGACGATGTGTAGATCTGTTTATTGCCAGTTCCTGACTCAGTTATATTCTTTTGACGGATTTTGGTGGCAATATTTTAATAGCAGTGGAATGTTTGTTTATTTTTCAGCATTGTCATAATTACTTCACTGAAGTTATCGGCATACCGGTTTGGGGATCATACGGCATTTTTGCTTTGATAACACTTTTTTCCGGACTTGCACTTGGACTGGTAAGATTTATTATTTTTTTTAATGGAATTATTTTTAAGCCATCATTCAGGCTTGCAAAATGTTTTCAAGTTGTTGATGTAAGTTTTGGCAATGGATGAAATTGTGCAAAGAACTAAATTGCAAGTGAAAGAGTTCAGGCTTACACATTATGGTTTCTGCCTTATTCCTACTGTTTCAGTGGCCGATAGGTTATTTGCAACTTATGAATGGTTACATCAGAAAGTCACAGAAGTAAGCATCTCAATATTAAAATAATGCTTTTGTCATAGTGTACTGAACCAACCTGTGACAGTTCTTTTAATTGTGATAGAATTGAGAGGAGGTGACATTTTCAGTATTTTTATTGTGTTTCAGCAGTGACAAATGTCCATCTTAAGATCTACTTGCTGTCAAAAGTTAGAAGCAAGTCTAATTTAGAAAGCATTTCCTTACTTGTTAAATTCAATGTTTTTGTGACTCACCTGCCCCTTTGAATTATTTTGAGATGTGATAGTTAATAGCGTCAACTAGTGCTACCTCGTCAGCCACTTGATGAACGCCATTGTGTGTGTTATTAGCAAGATATTGAGCTGCTGAGGTGGGCATTATTAGGAAAGCCACGGATATTTTTTCAAACCATTATCAATGAGTGACTTATTAGAGCTATAAATGTAAAACTAACTTTAATAGATAGTTCTGAGTAGGTACTGGTAATTGTTAGGATTGAGACCAATTGTTACATCATCTCTTGTTGTGGTTGGTAATCTTGTATCTGTAAAATGTGATTAATGGTGATGCCTGAGGGTTGTAATAAAGCAGCATGTAGCTATTCTATGAATAATTTGGCATCTTTGGCTTGACAGCTGCAAAGGGAGCTCCAGTTTTGTAAGATTAATGATGAACATTTTTTTCTTTTCATCAACTTGCAGATTCCTTTGAACTGGCAAATATGCTTCTTAAAAAATCTGCAAATGAAGGAGGCACATCAGAGAAAGGATTTCTACTCCACATAGGTGTCTCTGAGAGCAACTATGTAGACTTGGGAGTGCCTCAGTAGTCAGAACTATTTTATCTTGATGCCTATGACCAATGGATAATGTGTGCCACTTAATTTAGTTTTGCCAAGTTGGATCCAGCTGTAAATAACAAATCTTGAACCATAGGCAGGCTAGCAATATGCTATATGTGTCCTTCCTTAATAGTGGGGTAGGCTCTAGCCAGATTATTAGTGACAAGTCTGGCTTTGCATTTGCGTATGGTCAATCATATGTTGTTGCCAATCCAACCTGCTCTATGAGCAGAGGATGTTAGGCAGCAAACCAGGTAATGTGACAGAAGCAGAACTATCTTGGATAGAAAAATTTCAGCAATGTAAGTGAAGACTGAGTATCGGTTAATGCAGTTAAATTATGTCATATCATAGTGAAATCACGAGCAATTATCTAATAATGAAGTGGTTAAACAAATTCACACAAACTTCATGTTGTATACTGTTTACCTAGCAGAAATTAAAACTTGTGCTTTAAAAAGTGGTTAACTTTTGGCAAAGCTCACCAAAGTAAAGCACTGAAGGTGATAGCTTATTGGATTTCAGTTTTTAAAAAAAGTTCTGCATGTTTCAGATTCTGGTCTTTGTGGCAGATTGTGTGTTACCATCTCGACGATATAGGCACCAACCACATTGTTCTCAAAGTGAGTCCATCTTTTCTTTGTAAAATGTTTATGTTTGCGTCCTGAAAATGGATGCCATTTGTAAATAAAAAATTCTATGCCCTTTGAAAACAATTATTTATTCTGTATGCCATCATAGACTTCTTTAAGCTGCAAGTGGTTTTGAAGCCAAAATCTTCTTTCTAGGAACAGCCTGTTAGTTCTCATGAGGAGGGTGAGAATGTCAGATTCGGGCAATCTAAACAATTGACTTCTAAACTCTTGTAGTTAAAATTGTAGTTGAAATGCAGTATATTAAACTGAATTCACGTCCACAAAGATGTAAAAGGAGGCAAATATATCCCCAAAGTTGTTTTTAATTTCTTGTTGCCGTATTTTAAACCACTGGTGGTGGTCGTCAGGTCAAATGTTTTTCTGCCGCCCTCTTTTCCCCCAGTGTGACCATGAGTATTGGGCTTTGGTAATGAGTGGAAGGGGGAAACCAGTGGTTTGAAAGGTGATTCCTAGATGTCCTGATCTTGTCACAGTTGTCATCTCAACTGTTGAAATATTAGGAGAGATGAACTTTGGACCATTAATCTTTCCTCTTGACTTTGCTTTTTTGAATTATTTGAAATATAATGCAAGAGTATGGGTGCAGAAAAGTTTACAATAAGTTTCTGAAAAAGGATAGGCTAATTGGCCTTTCTTTAAGGTAATTTACCTGCTCATAATATTCCACTTGCATGGCATTTTCTAATAATTTACACAACGACTAAAATTCAATTAAAATGTGTTCAGTGCTCCTTGCGCCCTTGGTTTTGGGCAGCATGCTAATGATCCCATATACTGGATATTTATGCAAGGAATTTATACATGACTTCAAAGAAATACGTTTTTGTAATTGTTGCCTTTCAAGATGTTTGAGTCTTCTCTTATGAACAATTTTTGCTGTCTATATTTCAAGAAGAAAATTTTCACTAGGTTTAAAAGAAAGTCAGATGGTGTTGAATAATACTGCATGAAGCTCATGGGTGTACCATAATGTAATCAAGTGCATTCTCCGTTATCCCTTAGTACCGTGAATTTATATTTTTGATTTCTTGAAAGTTGAGTGAAAATTTTCCGAATGTGTTTTTTTTTTAAAGAAAAAGTGCCACTAGCCAAGCGGTTGAAGCCAAAGGATGGGCAGTTCCAGGAAGAGGATGATGAAACTGAAGATGACCTGTGCTCACAAGCAAAAGAGAGCAGTAGTCAAACATTCGAGAAGGCTGTGCTGAAGGATTGTGGAGATTACTTACAGGACACTGTGAGAAAGCGTACTATGGAGTACACCAGCAGAGCTGATGACTCCTGATTCTAAGGATAAGACAAAACCAGGAGGATGACTGAAGCTGCAGTGTTTCTGTAAAATGTTAAACAGTGGATATATGAGCCAAGGCAATATTAAAATGAGAGATTAGCTGTGGTAGGTAGCAGTGTTGTATGAAGCTTGCTTTGGTTGCTGCAAAACTGAGAAGTTAGTGAAAATGAACTTTGCATGCTCCTTTAAGCCTTCCAGACTTCTTGGCTATTTCGTTGCTATGCCGCCGAGTCCTTTGGTGTGGTGGAAGGCTTGAGGTGAAGCAATTATAAAATTACTGCAGTGGCAGCATCCTCAACCCAAGTATAATAATTCAAAATTTCCAAGCTACTTGCTTTTCCAAACACCAGCTCAAAAGATGTCCTGTTGACTAATTGTCCCTGCTGATAAAGCAGCTAATTTCTGCAGTGCCCTGAAAGCTGCGGTTTTTCAAATGCTCCAGGAGAATGCTCCATCTTTTCTAGACCAATTCTGTTTTGCTTTCATTTCCATAGAAAAGCTGATTTTGCAAAACTGCAAAGTACCTATTGATGAACTCATTTAGAATTTCAGCTGATCAGCCAATACTTGGAATCAAAATAGCCATTTCAATTGGGTCCAACCAAACCTTTTTGTCTTTCCACAATGCCATATATTCGGTTAAATTTGTTATCCTAGGTTCAAAATTCCCGTTCATCTGTGATCAGAAATGAGTGTTCAAATATTCAATTCCTGACCATAATATAAACACTTTGTCAACATATCAAACCAGACTATTCATTTCTGAACATTCAGACTAGAAACATGAGGGGCAGTAATAGATCAGCTGGCCCATCATGCCATCCAATTGAAAAGATGGCTTTTTAGAAATCCAAGTGAAAATAATTATTGCGAGCCTGAATTTCAGTGACTTCTTCAAGCATTTTCTCATTTCATTGCAGGTTATGAAAGACTGGAGTTTTTATATTTTATTTATTTATTTAAAAAATACACAAACAGTATCCCTCTTGGCTCAATGGGCAAATGACCAATAATACACTGCATTAAACTACATAGACTATAAGCATCTTGGTCTTTGGTGAGTGACCTGATGTGTTTGGAGCTCAGGGTTTTGGTTGAATTGAGCGCTATCATTAGCTTCAGTATCCTTTTGTTGAGGAGGGGCAAAATTCAGCCAGGCTTCCTTTTGTAATCGCTAGCAGCGATTCCTATCTATCGGGAACAGTTTGGGCTTGACCGTAATGGCCAACACTGTCAAGTAACTTGTTGACACTTAGGGTTCAGGCTCAGAGATATAAATAATGCCCACAAATTAGATATTTGAAGAATGCTGGAGCCTCTAGAAATATACTGAGCATGCTGCTGAGAGGTGTAATGAGAGAACCTTTTGATCAGGTGAAAGATATGCTGCCTTTTAATCTACTGTTTAATGGGACTGGGATGTGTAAAGACCAAAAGTTTCCATTTCACTGTACAAATAGTACCTCAAAAATGTTTAGCTTCTCACTCAGGCACTCAGCAGTGCTTTAAAAAAAACCTTACAGTTTGAAGAGGGCATGTGTTTTCATTTAAGGACTTGCGGTTTATTTTGTATTGGGGAGAGTACCAACTGGTTTACAGTGTTTATTTGTGTACAGAAATATTTTCAATGTGCTCTTGAAATGTCCCTTTCTTTTTGTAGAATGGATTCAATATTATGACATTTTATATTTTTGATTTATGGACTTAAAACTCTTAAAACAGTGCCATAAAAATCTGGTGTACTGGTCAGAGCTGCTGCTGAATTCCTTAAATTCTGCTCAATAATGCTCCCAGGTACGCAGGCAATAAACATTACAAATGTGATCCATACACTGGATTTATTATATGTTTTGTTTGCTATGATGTGCCGTTTTTATAGCCACATCAGATATATTTAGTTGGCAGAAGTATGTGTGAGCCTGTTGAACTCATTATTGGACATAATGGAATAATAGACTGATTCTAAAGTCCGTTCATTATTTACAACTTTGAGAGCATATCTGCACACAGGTGCTAGGCTCCTCAGGTAAATTTTTCTTTCTTTTTGAGGGGGAGCTTCTGTTTAAAAAAAAAAGAACTTTGATGGAAAACCATTTGTAAATAGTTTTGTTCCAACCATATTGTTGTAAATTTGTAGAAGGGGCCTAACACAACAGATTATGTTGGGTTGACTTGTCTTTTTCCTAAGATATCTGTGCTGAGATTGTAAGGTCTTTTTTTTTGTCACAAATTCACATAAAGCTATTTCTTCCAGTTACTTATTTTTTGCTCCTCCTTGTTCCTTTAAATTCTGTAATGCTTCTTTTAAAAAGTCAACTTTAAAATAAGTTTGCATTTAATTACTGGAAGGAAGTGGCAATGCAATGTTGGGCTAGGAAAATCTATTGGCATCGCCGCAAAGCAGACTGGGAACGGTGTCCTCACAATCAGCGTCACAGTGAAGCAATCTGGAAATGAGGTCCTTGCAGTCAGCGACGCAGTCCTGATTTTAAAACTTTTTTGGAAAGACGTTGTGATATACATAAAGCAATTCTGTATATAATATTATACACAATCTCCAACCAGCAGGTAGCAGTGTACGTCTACCATGCGGCACTGTGCCTGGGGGAGTTGGGAGTAAGTCGTTTTGGTAGATAGACATATTTTGCAGTAGCTCTATAATAGTTAGTGTTAGTTTGTTATTTATTTATTCCAGTTATCTTTACCACGCAATTTCTCCATAATAAATTATTTAAACTAGATGTTCTGTAGTGCATCATTCATATTGGCCAGTCTACAGAACATGACAGGTGGGATTGGCTGAGAAACAAAAATAAGTGAAAGTCAAGATCATTATAATAAAGTAAGGGAAGTTAAAGTTAGAGTATGCGAGATAAGCGAATAGTATAACATAAGCATAATTTTTTCTTAAAAGGATTAAATAAGGGGCTTAAAAGTGGTCATGACAGAAGATCATGGAAGCTTCAGTTGTCCCTGGTGACCACGTGTGCAGGAAGTGTGTCCAACCTCTACTGGCGCACCGCTTTTCGGAGCTGAGTGGATGCACGGCGGAGCATTCGCGATGTTGAGCAAATCGAGGATAGGGCGTTCAGTGTGGCGGTCACACCAGAAATGTAGATTGAACAGGCAGAAAGGGCATGGGTAACCACCAGGCAGAGTAGAGGAAGGCAGATAGTGCATGAGTCCCCTGTCGGCATACCCCTAACCGATGTATCGTTTTGGATACTGTTGGGGAGATAACTGTGCAGTGGTATCCAACTTCATGCACCATGGATGGGTCTGCTGCACAAGAGGGGAGAAGGAAAAATGGTAAGGGCTATATTGGTAGGGGATTCAATTGTAAGGGAAGCAAACGCGTTTCTGCAGCCGCAAAAGAGATTCCAGGATGGTATTTAGCCCTGGTGCCAGGGTCAGGTGTCTGGCTACAGGACATTGGTTTCAGCGATCTGGGTAGAAAAAGGAATGAGATCCTGTAAGCAGAATTTAGGATGTTGGAATTAGATTAAAAACAGGACCCAGAAGGTAGTAATCTCTGGATTATTCCCAGTGCAACATGCTTGTGATGTATAAATAAATAAATAATCTTTATTGTCATAAGTAAGCTTACATCAATACTGCAATGAAGTTACTGTGAAAATTCCCATGTCGCCACACCAGCGCCTGTTCGGGTACACAGGGAGAATTCAGAATGTCCAGATTACCTAATAGCATGTCTTGTGGGAGAAAGCCGGAGCACACAGATAAAACCCACACAGACACAGGAAAAACGTGCAGACTCCGCACAAACAGTGACCCAAGCCGGGAATCGAACCTGGGACCTGGCCGCTGTGAAGCCATAGTGCTAACCATTATGCTCCCGTACTGCCCACCAGGTTAGTCAAGATGAATGCAGAAGGGAGGGCTTTAGATTTCTGGGATATTGAGCCTGTTTTTGGGGACAGTGGAACCTGCATAAGGTGGATGGGTTGTACCTGAACCGAACAGGACCAGTGTCCTTGCAGGTAAGTTTGCTGGGGAGGGTTTAAATGAACTTGATAGAAGTTGAGCAGAGGGAGATGCACAGCCAAAATCAAAAGAGACAGCAAGTGAGTCAGAAAGGCAGAGGTTATTGGTCAGTTAAGTCACAAGGGAATTTGGCAATATTGGATAATACTTTAATGCAAGGAGTCTGACAAACAAGGCAGATGAGTTGAGGGCACAAATAAAAACATGGGGTTATGATGTCATTGCTGTCACTGAGACATAAAGGAGCAGGATCGGAAGCTCAATATTCCAGGATACAGGATCTACAGGCGAGACAGGGAAGGAGGTATGTTAAGACCCCAGACTAGGCCCAACAAATGTTAGGATACCGGACAAGAGCCCCAAACTTATTTTTTATTTGTAAATCTGAGAGGAAAAGATGGTTCACTCCAGGAGGAATTCCACTGACAAATAGGGATATATTAAAACAAACCTTTTTTAACATAGGATTAAACTACATTAACATCACAGAAAATAGTTTACAATTAACAGGTAAACAATTCTTAACAATAACAGGAAACACTTTAATGGATACCTTCTCTATCTCCAAGGACAAAATCCTCTTTAAAGAAGTAAGCAAACAGGATTATTTGCCGGCCTCTGGATAATGAGTTCTTTTAAAAGGTTGCTTGAAGAGAGAGCGATCCCTGTCTGTCAGATTAATGCTGAATCTGACAGTCTTCCAGAAACTAAACTAAAACTACTGCCTGCTATAGACCTGGCTCCTCCCGTTGCTTACATCATCTTTATCCCACTTAAATCCCATGACCTACTTAAGCACAATTTCTGGATAGTAAACAATTGGAGGCAAACAAAAACCCATTAGGGGGCTGTAAACATCATGGTTTGAAAGAATAATGATCACACCTTTACAACATATTACACCTTTTGCAGCCACAAAGTCTGCCTGTTGTTTAGATATAAAAAGGAACAATCACATTGCTGAGAATTTTCTAAAGAACCCCCTAACAGTCTGAGAGAAATAGAAGAGCTGATATATAAGAGAAATCTGAAAGTAATAAGGTAGTGATCGGGGATTTAAACTTCCCCAACATTAACTGGGGTAGTCAAAGTGTGGAAGGTTTAGAGAGAGCAGAATTATTAATGTGTCCAGGAGAACTTTTTATGCCAGTTCGTAGAAAGTCTTGCAAGTGAGGCGTGGTCTTTTTAGGTAACAAAGCTTGGAAAGTGGTTGAAATAACAATGGGGGAGCATTTTGCAGACAGCGAAGATAGCTCTTTAAATTCAAAATTGTTCTGGAAAGAGCCAAGGGTGGACCTGAAATCAAAGTTCTAAACTGGGGGAAGGCCTATTTTGATAAGATCAGATATGATTTGGTCAGAGTGGACTGGAAGCAAACACTTTTAGGTAAATCAGTGATAGAACAGTGAGATGCATTCAAGAAGGAAATAGGGAGAGTATAGGGCTTACATGTTACAATCAAGAAAAAGGATCGGACCGACAAATCCAGTGAACTCCAGATATTGACACATGATAGCACAGTGGTGAGCAATATTGCTTCACAGCGCCAGGTTCGATTTCCGACTTGGGTCCCTCTGTACTGAGTCTGCATGTTCTCCCCGTGTCTGCGTGGGTTTCCTCTGGGTGCTCTGGTTTCCTCTCATAAGTCCTGAAAGATGTGCTTGTTAGGTGAATTGGACACTCTAAATTCTCCCTCCGTGTACCCGAACAGGCGCCGGAATGTGGCCCCATATCTAAGGAAGGATGTGCTGGCCTTTGTAATTGTCCAGAGAATGTTCACAAGAATGATCCCTGGAATGAAGAGCTTGTCGTATGAAGAACGGTTGTGGACTCTGGGTCTGTACTCGTTGGAGTTCAGAAGAGTGAGGGGGGATCTTATTGAAACTTACAGGATGCTGCGAGGCCTGGATAGAGTGGATGTGGAGAGGATGATTCCACTTGTAGGAAAAACTAGAACCAGAGGACACCATTTCAGACTAAAGGGATGATCCTTTAAAACAGATGAGGAGGAATTTCTTCAGCCAGAGCATGGTGAATCTTTGGAACTCTTTGCTGCAGAAGGCTGTGGAGGCCAAATCATTGAGTGTCTTTAAGACAGAGATCGATAGGTTCTTGATTAATAAGGGGATCAATGGTTAAGGGGAGAAGGCAGGAGAATGGGGATGAGAAAATATTAGCCATGATTGAATGGCGGAGCAGACTTGATGGGCCGAATGGCCTAATTCTGCTCTGATGTCTTATGGTCTCATTGTCTTATTATTGAGCCTTTGTGGCAATATATTAAACAGCACCCTAATGCAGTGGTTAAAAAATGTTCATTCCATTTGGTCAATGAAAGTGTTACTGTCATGCTTATTTATTTTGTTGAGGTTTAGCTACGCATCAGAGCTTATGAGCTGTTCCTTGTCTTGTGTCAGTCCCCTCGTGGAAGAGGCCAGTTTGCTTGCACCACGGAAGCACCTCTTTTACCAAGAGGCAGAATGCTGCAGGTGAACCCCATGTGTCCAAGCTCCGTTGCCAGGCTGACTCCGCTGGCTGCAGCATTGAGCTGAATATGGGCACAATTGAGCTTGGGTTGCCTTGAACCATGTTCGTGGAACTTTTTCAATGTCAGGATAGGCATCCATTCTCATCCTTTTCCTTGCTGGAGAGAATGTCTTTTTGATGAACTGTTCCAAGATGTTGTTCTTGGTTTTCAGAATGGTGGACAAACTTGATGGTGCAATCTCCCACTTCTTCATGATGTCTGCTTTTAGCTTCAAGCCACGATTTTCTACTTGCCCTACCACTGTTGCATTCTCTCTTGGCAACACTTTTTAACTTTCTCTCAGGTTTCGCCATACTTCTATGCTTTAGACTATTTGCCATAGAATCCCTACAGTTTAGAAGGAGACCATTCGGCCCATCAAGTCTGCACTGACCCTCCGAAAGAGCACCCGACCCAGCTACGCTCCCTCACAACCCCATCTTTGAACAATAAGGGGAAATTTAACATGGCCAATCCACCTAACCTGCACACCTTTGGACTGTGGGAGGAAACTGGAGCACCCGAAGGAAACCAACGCAGACACAGGGTTGTTATGGGCCAGGGTTTAGAGAACCCCAAAGTGTATAATGGAGTTCACCTGACCCACAACGTTTAATAGATTGTGGTATGGGGAGCACACAGCCCACTCTACAGGTGTGGTGCAGCAGAAATGGAAAAGTATTTTTTAAAGCAAAACAATGTTTATTCTATGAATTCAAGTTAACCTTTTTAAAACATACAGTGAATATCATTAATTCAAATACAACCCCCAAAGAATACAACACTAAGTAATCCTTAATAACTTCCCAAACAACATCCAGAAGGCAAAAGAAACACCTTTGAACAGAAACACATTAGGTTTACATTCACGACTGAGAACATTTATGATTCTGAATTCACCAAATGATCAAGAGATAGTCTTTTCATGGCAGAGAGATCAACAGTACACCTGCTCTGTCTGGCTTCAGCTCCAACACTGAAAACGAAACCAAAAACACACCCTGTAGCAAACAGCCTAAAACAAAAGTAAAAAGCTGACAGACAGCCCATCTCCACCCACTCTCTGACATCACTGCAGTAGTAAAGGTACTCACTACAGATATTTATATACACACCCATTTATAAACACTAATTTCTTAAAAGTACTCTCACATGACACGTCCCCCCAAGTAAAAAAATAAACCATCAACTTCAAGATGGTTTCATTTTTCACCTTTTCACTATCCTTTAAGAAATGCACACGGTAAATATACTTTTTTGTTTCCAAAAAAAAACACATGCAAACAAGTACAGTAATATAGTCCATTTTTGTTCATCTTCCTCCAACTGAAATTCGTCTCAATTGACAGTCTCATTGAACAAGAAGGTCTCTGCATGATCCGTCCATTTCTCTACGCCTTGGCATTTCTCTTTAAAGTCAGATACTTTAGTTCAATCTGATCACAGAGTCCCTTGCAATTCTCCAACACAGGAGCATTGGTTATCACAGCTTTCAGGCTGTCAAATGCCTGTTGAAAGTTCTGTCCACTGAATTTTTTGATGTTTCTTCAGCAAGTCCACCAGTGACACAATCACGCAACAAAACATTTGCACAAATGTTCAATCAATTCCACTCATGCCAAGGATTCGCATTATTTCCCTTTGTCTTGAGGCTTTTGGAAACTCCTCAATAGCTTTTGTCTTCACATCCCGTGTGACCATTTGACCCTGTCCAATAGTATGGCCAAGGAAAGTGACCTGGGCTTTTCCAAATTCACTTATGGCTCGGTTTATCACCAAACCCGTCTCCTGAAATCGATCGAATAGCTCCATCGGATGTTTTAAATGTTCTTTCCATGTCTGGCTGAAAATTACCAGATCATCGATGTATACCGCACAATTGGGTAATCCTGAAACAACTTTGTAAGTTAACAGTTGAAATGTGGCTGGTGTGTTTTTCATGTCAAATGGCTTAACTTTGAATTGGTATATACCATCTGGAGTCAGAAAAGCTGAAATCTCCTTCGCCCTTTTGGATAACCAGTAACCTTTAAGTAAATCCAGTTTAGAAATAAAAGCTGATTGTCCCACTTTGCAATCCTCCACTCAATGCAATCCTCCAAATGTGGGATAGGATATGAGTCAGTTCTGGTAACTTCATTAACCTTTCTATAGTCCACACACAACCGTTGGGTACCGTCTGGTTTTGGTACCATCACTCTGGGTGAGCTCCATTGGCTGCAACCCACTTCAATTATGCCATTTTTAAACGTACTCTCAATCTCTTTGTTAACTTGTGCCAATTTTAAAGAGTTAAGTCTGTATGGATGTTGTTTGATTGGATCAGCATTTCCCACATCTACATCATATATAGCCATTTTAATACTTCCGAATTTATCTCCACAAATATGTCCATGTGATATCGATAACTCTTTCAGGTCAGTCCATTTTTCCTCTGGAAGGTAACTAAACAATTTATCCCAATTTTTAAGAACATCCTCGTTTTCCAGTTTAATTTGAGGTATGTCAAATTCACAGTCATCTGGATTTGGTTCACCACTTTGAGTTAGAATCATTAAAACCTCCTTTTTCTCTCCTTCCCTTTCAAAGTACCCTTTAAGCTTATTCACATGACACACTCGGTGAATTTTCCTTCTATCCAGCGTTTTTACCACGTAATTTACCTCATTTAATTTCCTTTCAATCTGATAAGGTCCACAAAACCTTGCTTTGAAAGGTTCCCCTACCACTGGTAACAACACTAAAACTTTATCTCCACTGGCAAAACTACAAATTTTGGATTTCTTGTCCGCTACCCGCTTCATCACATTTTGTGCAACTTTTAAATGTTGTCTAGCCAATTCACCTGCTCTATTTAATCGTTCCCTAAAATTTGACACATAATCCAATAATGTGATTTCCGATTTCTCACTCACCAATTTTTCCTTAATCAATTTAAGTGGTCCTCTTACCTCATGACCAAAAATTCGTTCAAAAGGACTGAATTTGGTAGACTCATTAGGTGCATCCCTGATTGCAAACAGTACGAATGGAATTCCTTTATCCCAATCGTCTGGATAATCTTGACAATAAGCCCTCAACATTGTCTTTAATGTCTGATGTCACCTTTCTAACGCTCCCTGCGATTCTGGATGGTACACAGTTGATTTAAATTGTTTTATTCCTAAGCTATCCATAACTTCTTTGAATAACCTTGAGGTAAAATTTGATCCTTGATCTGATTGTATTTCTGTGGGTGGTCCATATCTAGTAAACAATTTCAGTAACTCCTCCACAATCTTTTTAGCTGTAATATTACGTACTGGAATGGCCTCTGGAAACCTAGTAGACACATCCATTATAGTCAAAAAAATATTGATTCCCACTTTTCAGTTTAGGAAGCAGTCCTACGCAATCAATTAGGACACTTGTAAAAGGTTCCTCAAATGCTGGAATGGGTATTAAGGGCGCTGGTTTTATCACTGCTTGAGGTTTCCCTATCACTTGACATGTGTGACATGATTGACAAAATTTAACTAAATCTTTATGTATTCCAGGCCAAAAAAAATGTTTCTGGATTTTAGCTTGAGTTTTCCTTATTCCCAAATGACCTCCCACTAGTACCTCATGTGCAACTCGCAACACCTCCTTCCGGCAATACTACTTGATGAACTTCTGCCCACTTTTCATCCGCCTGCATATGTAAAGGTCTCCATTTTCTCATCAAGACATCACTTTTACAAAACAAGACAAAAGAAACACCTTTGAACAGAAGTACATTAGGTTTACATTAACTACTGAGAACATTTATATTTCTGAATTCACCAAATGATCAAGAGATAGTCTTTTCATGGCAGAGAGATCAACAGTACACCTGCTCTGTCTGGCTTCAGCTCCAACACTGAAAACAAAACCAAAAACACACCCTGTAGCAAACCGCCTAAAACAAAAGTAAAAAGCTGACAGACAGCCCAGCTCCACCCACTCTCTGACATCATTGCAGTAGTAAACACCCATTTCTTAAAGGTACTCTCACTACAGATATTTATATATACACCCATTTATAAACACCCATTTCTTAAAGGTACTCTCACACGACAGGGTAAACATGCAAACTCCACACAGACAGTCACCGAAGCCCGGAATCAAATTTGGGTCCCTTGTGAGGCAGCAGTGCTGACCATTGGGCTGTCATGCTGCCATTATTTGTGCATCACTTCATAGAGAAACCTCTGTGAAACGATGGCTTCTCCAGTGTTTTAGATTTGAGTGCACTTTGGTCAATCAGAGTACAGTGGTTAAACCTACTTGGCCAGGCGACAATCAGTAAGAATGAACAACAACCACCTCCTCAAAACCGGGGCCCTACGAGGCTGCGTACTTAGCCCCCTACTCTACACCCTGTACACACACGACTGCGTGGCAAAATTTGGTTCCAACTCCATCTACAAGTTTGCTGACAATACGACCATAGCAGGCGGGATCTCAAATAACGACGAGTCAGAATACAGGAGGGGGATAGAGAACCTAGTGGAGTGGTGCAGCGACAACAATCTCCTTCAATGCCAGCAAAACTAAAGAGTTGGTCATTGACTTCAGGAAGCAAAGTACTGTCCACACCCTGTCAGCATCAATGGGGCCGAGGTGGAGGTGGTTAGCAGTTTCAAATTCGCAATGGTGCACATCTCCAAAAATCTGTCCTGGCCCACCCACGTCAACGCTACCACCAAGCAAGAACAACAGTGCCTATACTTCCTCAGGAAACTAAGGAAATTTGGCATGTCCACATTAACCCTTACCAACTTTTACAGATGCACCATAGAAAGCATCCTATCTGGACGTATCACAGCCTGGTATGGCAACTGCTCGGCCCAGGAACGCAAGGAACTTCAGAGAGTCGTGAACACAGCCCAGTCCATCACACAAACTTGCCTCCCATCCATTGACTCCATTTACACCTCCCTCTGCCTGGGGAATGCGGGCAGCATAATCAAGGATCCCTCCCACCCGGCTTACTCATTCTTCCAACGTCTTCCATCGGGCAGGAGATTCAGAAGTCTGAGAACACGCACGAACAGACTCAAAAACAGCTTCTTCCCTGCTGTTACCAGATTCCTAAATGACCCTCTTATGGACTGACCTCATTAACTCTACACCCTGTATGCTTCATCCGATGCCGGTGCTGGTGTAGTTACATTGTGTACCTTGTGTTGCCCTATTATGTATTTTCTTTTATTCCCTTGTTTTCCCATGTACTTAATGATCTGTTGAGCTGCTCGCAGAAAAATACTTTTCACTGTACCTCGGTACACGTGACAATACAAAATCCAATCCAATCCATAGAAATATCTCTTCTGCCAAGAGGCAGAATGCTGATGAGAAATAGGAGGGGAGCAAAGAATAAATCCTTGGGGGACACCAGAGGTAATGATGTGAGAGCAAGAAGTGAAGCCATTACAATTGATTTGGAAAGATTGATTGATTGCAACTTGACAACGGCAAAGACACAATGAGGAGGATGGTGTGGTCAACTATATCAAAAGCTTCACTAAGTTGGTGAAGAATGAGAAGGGAAAGTTTCCCTTTGTCACAGTCACATGGGATGTCATTTGTGACTTTGGTATAATCTGCTTTGGTGCAGTGGCAGTCCGTGATCAGATTGATTAAAATATATAGAGTTCTAGGCAAGATGGATATGGATATGGTGTAGAAGTCAATAGTTTTCCTGCTTCTGGACTGTGGTAGAAAGACTCAACAAAGTTAGTTCCGACAAAATAAGTAGTCTTTATTTACGAAAAGACCGCATGCAGTATTGGCTGCGACTTGTGTTCAGAGAGCAGTAATTGCCCACTGCTTATTCCTCCTCAAGTCTGCGCTTACACAGAGAATCAGTTCAATATTTATACATTATCATTATCAAGATTGCGTGACTACAACTTAGGCAGGAATTCGATCAGAGGTGGAGACATAAGCAATGTTGTAAAACATGGCACAACCTGCTGACCTCCTAGGACTCTTTGTCTCATCACTCATACCATTATCATGTCCTTTGATAGAACATTAAAAAGTTGGTTACTCCTTCTTCCCTGACCTTATCTTGTCTTACTCATACAGCCCTGGGTCACGATGAGTTAACCTTATCAGAATTTACAGAGGTCAGGCATTTTGGAATAGCTTGACCTTCTGTGATCTTATTTATGCTTTAGGTTATGCGGAGTCAGCCTTTCTTACATTGTACCAAGTAGTTGACCGATTTTCCCATCATGCCATTATTTAATTCGTACAACTTCATAATGGGAGATGACAGCACATTCAAGGACTTTGGAGCGGAAAGGGTGATTGGAGGTTGGGGGTCAAGGGATGTTTTCTTTTGAAACGGGGTGATGATGGAAGATATAAAAAGGAGATGAAGAACACCTGATGAGAGAGAACCATTTACAATATTGGCAAACGTGGTAAGCAGGATGGGAAGTTGAGTGGTCATCAGTTTTGTGGGAGTAGACTCAAGGTGGCAGGTGGTGATTCTCACGGACACGAGCTCAGAGAGGGCACTAGGGAAGATAGGATAGAAACTAGAGAAAGTTGCCAGTTCAGGCTGAGGGCAAGGAAGAACTTTAGAGGACGTTTAGACTGGTTAGCTTGTGGAAGTAGCAGATGCAGCCGACTGGGTGGTCACAGCCTTAGAATATAATGGGAGAAGTAAAGGACATTAATTGGACATTTGTGAAAGCTGAAAATGGAAGTGGGGGGGGGGGGGGGGGCGAGAGAGAAGGATGGTGGTGTGGTGGGAGGGATGGAGTGCACGGGTTTGGGGTCCATGTAAGGTAAAAATGACAACAAGTCAACCTGGGACATACTCCACTATTCCAGGAGCCTGAGAGAAGTGAAAGGTAGGTCAACACTGCTGACTTTCTAGTTTCTTCTGAAAATAGGAGTTGAGGACTGAAATTATTTGAGTCAATATTAATATTAAGTGCAGTAGGCTATTAACTTCCTAACAGAAAGATGAGTTGCTTTGCCGTCCCTTCAATTTGTGTTGAGCTTGAATGCAACAATGCATTCATTGGAGGCAGAGGGCAGAGAATTTAAATTGTCAGTGCTATGTGTAAGTTAAGTAGTAAACAGGTCCTGGGGCTGGTTTAGCACAGTGTGCTAAACAGCTGGCTTTTAATGCAGAACAAGACCAGCAGCGCAGGTTCAATTCCCGTGCCAGCCTCCCCAAACAGGCGCCAGAATGTGGCGACTTTTCATAGTACCTTCATTGAAGCCTACTTGTGACAATAAGCTATTATTATTACGCTTTTTTTCCCCTAAATTGTGAACGGGCCAAAGATATTAGAAGAGTGACCCCTAAGCTCTTGAGAGGCACACGGCACTGCATCATTAACTTAAAATACAGTGTACAACATTGAGGAAGGACACACAAATCATTGTCTCACTACTTACTGATTTTTCTTGATTGTTTATAATTGAAAAAAAACCTATTGTAAGTCTTCTATTGTGAGTCTTTTGGGTGTTTTTTTGGACTATGTATTGTGTGTTGAAGCAATATGCACAATTATCCTCTAGAGGGCACTGGTGTGTTACAATGTCCACAAATGTTCTTGTAAAGTCCCATTTTAAGGAATTTGTATTACAAATATTGGGGCGTGGGTCTAAGTAACATCTTACTTCATCGCTGAATAAAGATACATGTTCTTTAATAAATGTTATTTTCTGATTCCGTTGTCATCCAGATTTGCGGAATGGAGGCAGATGTGAACTTATTTGTAAATATACAGCCCAGTTAAAGTTGTGCATTTTATAAACAGCATTGAACATATCCAGTCCAGTGGACCATTAAGATGGGGATGTAGTTTGGGATTATCATCTCGGTATTTGTAATTCTCATGAAGAAAAGTTTTCACATAAAACACTACGACAGATTTCTCTGATGAATGTGAGTTTGTCCATTAAGTAGCTGGACTATGCTGACCTGGAGGAGCTCTGATTTGATCTGTGGCTGTGGTGAATTGGACGATCCAATGAAAATTAAAGTGGTCTAGAAATGCTACAATTGATCTTTTTGCCTCTTATAAGCTGAAAATGTTCTCAAGTTCCTGCCCCTGATTGCTAGTCAGTGATCCTTGCTGGAAATGCTGATCTACCCCCACTGGTTGCAGACAGAGCTCTGAACTCAGTGAACAGCGTGCCAACATTCACTCTCAACTCTCAAACCAGAGAATGCCCCGTTTCCAACTCACTAGCTTCAGGAGAGCAAGACGAAAAACTAAGTGAAACAACTTTCATTGTTTATTCTGTTTACCTTTGGCACCTGACAGAAACTCTACTCCCTTTACGCCAATTACCCCCCCCCCCCCCCCCCCCCCCCGGTCACTCTCGAGCTGAACTGGGCTATTTGCAACCTTGTTATTCTACTTGATCCTGAGCTGAGATTCCAATGCTATCTGGTATATGACAATGTGTGTGCTTACAATCCATTGTGATGTAAAGGTGCTCGTCCGCGGTATAATGTATAGAGTCACATGGTATTGGACTGAGGCAACATTCTAGAAGCAGCTGGTGGCAGTAAGTGATGGTTGGAAGCAGCTACCTGTATGGTGAGCAGCACCATGCACAACAGTAACCTGGGATCTACAAATAATTAAGGACTAAGAATAAACGGTTCATGTTTAAATCAAGATCTCAGCATTGTGACATCGAAAATAACCCATTTTAGACCATGGTGCTCTGCCCTGGCACCATAACACAACACCAAAAAACACTATTAATTATAAAGATTCCACATTTCCCATCTTTAATTATAGCCCATTCCACCCACCATCTGTACATCTGCAAAAACCCTCATGTATTTGTTACTTCCAGTCTCAACTCCATAAATTTGAGTTCGTACAAAAACTGGTAGCCTGTTACCTACCCAAGGTGTCATGGAGATCTTAATCATTCTCTTCACTTGAGTTTTCGGTCACCTCTCCTAATGTCTCTTACTTGGCTTTGCATTGATACTTGTCTGCATTCCTGCGAAGGACCATTTTACCTCGGTAAAGGCACATTATAAATGCAAGTTATTGTGATAATGCTGATGTAGCTTTATTTTTTTTATAAACAAGTTATTTTATAAACTGCAGCAACATGAGTTTGTCTTCATTTTTACTTTGTTTCTGTCGCCCAACTCTTGCTGCCATATTCTATTTAGTTAAAAATGATTTATTTTGGGTTCCAGGCCTGTTTATTTTTAACATAATGCTTGAGCTGTTCACTGTTTTCACTGTTCCCCTCTGCAGCTGGAAAGCTGGAATGATTAAGATCTCCATAACATCTTGGTTATTGGTTGGCAACATAATGGCTGGACTGTCCTTAATCTTCCACCCTGGGAATGAATCATGTTGGCAGTTATACACTAAAGATCTGGCTGAGGTGCCATTGGTTGGTTGGTTTAATTATGATTCCAGGGGGTTGAACGGGTGTTCTGACCAATATTGGAAACTTTACAGCTGGAGATTTCTGGCTTGATCCCTGCGTATTTGGTTTCAATTCAGTTTGAATACACTAAAGAAAGAGAGCATGAAAGAACAAGACTGAGAGCGGAGCCAGGGAGATAAAAAAAAGGGCGAGAAAGAGCGAGACTAAGAGAGGATCTGTGAGGATAAAAGAGGGCGAGAAAGAACGAGACTGAGAGTGGAGTCGGGGAGATAAAAGGGCATTAGAAAGAGAGAGGTTTAGAGTGCGAAAAAGAGTGAGACTGAGAGTGGAACTGGGAAGATAAAAGAGCATATGAAAGAGCGAGTCTGAGAGTGGAGCCGGGAGGATAAAAGAGGGCGAGAAAGAACGAGACTGAGTGTGGAGCTTGGGAGATAAAAGAGCATGAGGAACAGTGAGATTGAGAGTGGAGCTGGGGAGATAAAATGAGGAAGCGAGAAAGAGAGAGGCTGAGAGCGTAGTTGGGAGGATAAAAGAATGGGAAAAAGAGCGAGACTGAGAGCTGAGCCGGGAAGATGCAGGAAGGATGTTCCCAATGGCGGATAGTCCAGAACCAGGGGTCACTGTTTGAGGATAATGTGTGTAAACCATTTAGGACTGAGATGAGGAGAAATCTCTTCACCCAGAGAATGCTGAGCCTGTGGAATTTGTGGAATTCGCTATCACAGAAAGCAGTTGAGGCCAAAACATTGTTATCAAGAAGGAGTTTGCTATCGCTCTTGGGGCTGAAGGGAGCAAACAATATGGGGGGGGGGAAGTGAGGTTATTGAGGTGGATGATCAGCTGTCATCATAATGAATAACAGGGAAGGCTCGAAGGGCCAAATGGCCTCCTCCTGTTCCTATTTTTTCTACATTCCTATGAAATTATTGTCATGAATGGTATAATCATTGTTCCAGTTCAGTAAATTTTAATATTCATTTATTCCCTCAGCCACTGAACATTTATTATGAAACAAATGTAATTTATTTAAATACGTGACAGGTGTCCTTATTAAGATGTATCGAAACACTCAAAATGAACAGCAGGAAAATGTATCAAGCTGATCCCATCAGTTGACAATGCACTATTCAAACACACAATTATGCTATCTTCCAGGAGAGGTAATAGGAACAAAAAAATCTGATCAATTCAATAAAAACTAGGAACTTCCTTTCTAACTTCCTAAAGTTGAGGAGACTGCATTATCGATACTGGATCAGAAGCACAAACTGTCCCATGTAGCTAGAAAACGTCATGTCTCTCGGAGGGCTTAAAATAATTTATCATTTTCACCACATCTTAGGCTGTGTATTCAACAGGTGAACTGATAATTTGCGGGTATGAGAATAGTACTTATTAGACTTAACAATGTAATCTAAAAGTCCATTTATATTTTCTATGTGTATGGTACGCAACTTACGCACCTTTAGTTATTAACGTAGGTTTCTTTCACGACCAATGTAGGTCAATCGTAAAATAACTACAGTGCAGCAGAAGCCCATTCAGCCCATCAAATCTACACCGACCCTCTGAAAGGGCCCCATCTATCCTTCTGGACACCCTAAGGGGCAATTTAGCATAGTAAATCCACCTAACGTGCACATCTTTGGACCCGTGGGAGGAAACTGGAGCACCCGGAGGAAAGCCACGCAGACACGAGGAGGACGCAGACACGGGGAGAATGTACAAACTCCACAAAGACAAACTCCACACAGACAGTGACCCAAGGCTGGAAGTGAACCTGGGTCCCTGGCACTGAGTCTGCCCTATTGCCCTATTTAAATGTAAATTAAAATGCAAGAGCTATTCAATAAATGTAATTCTTTTTTCAAGAAATATACTTTATTCATAAAATCTATAATAAACATTACAGAACATTTCAAATTGTGTTGACTGTACATTTCCATCAAAGTTACACATCCACTTAACTTTCTTCCATTCAATTGGGATGGCATTACACACATATCCCTCTTTACGCTACAATTTTTCTTAAATATTTACATAATCATGTTTCTTTTATACATTGGAGTGTTAATGACCCAGACCGAGGGGTTTTACACTGTTACCAGCCCCTCGGTGTACATTTGTTGGAAGACCTTACAATAAATGTAAATTGCACAGCTACAAGTCAGAGCAAGAGCAAGAAACTGAAATTCTATTTGTGAGGAGCTGTTTAAAGACCTGTTGCTGTGCTTTGCCTTTTAGGAAAGTGTACCATGCAGCAGCAACAGCTCTGCCACTTCCAATTCTTTGACCTAGAGTGGCTGTAATCTGCTAACACAGATGTATTTTAGCTTATGCCACAATATATACGTCTTTGAAAGTAAATAAAGTAATTACTTTGATTTAGGTTAGATGGACTCTAACACTAACCATGAATTTGAATTTCCACAAAGTCATTTGTTGTGCTGCTGAGCCGAGACTCGCTCCCATCACCGCCAGCTAGTATTGACTCTGTCATAAAACGCAGACCAGTTCATTTGTATATTTGTTGCCATTTCAGTCGCACAACTCCTGTTTAACTCCTGGAGTAGGGGGGCTCGGAAATTAAGAGTGCAGCCTTTTAAAAGGTCAAAAATGGTTGAAGAATGCAGCACCAGATTTGGGAAACAGCAGTAAAGCCTGTTTGTTAAACTGAGTTGTCAGTAGCTGCGCTTGACGGGTTTGTAAGCTTTTGTGGTACTTTTGTAAAGAATGCCTTCAGATAGAGGAACGGGCTGAGGCTCCCAATGAAGGGAGCAGGGCTTTCTGCAACAGAACAGATTCCACAATATCAACCATGTACAGGAACAGTCCGAGCATACATCAGAAAAAGGGGCAACAAGGCTGCTTGATGCCCTCAGGTGAAATCTGAAGGAATATTTCTCCACACTGTTTAGAGAGTAGTGGCAGTGTGTCATCTCCCTCAGTCACGAAACTGAGTGATCAGAACTGAAAAACTTCCACAATCCGATGAAGGCAGGTGAAACAGCAGTAAGGCGCTGTCCCTTTCCTGTGAGCACGAATGCAGAGTTCACCTCAAATTAACAGCTACACAAGTAACTCTTCGTACTCCACTGTGGTGAAGGGGGGGGGGGGGGGGTCACAAACTGGCTACCCTGTCGTCTTGCATTCTCCCCTAACTTACTTCCAGTGTACAAGTTGACACCAGCAGATCGTGGGCAGCATAATGGCACAGTGGTTAGCATTGCTGCCTACAGCGCTGAGGACCTGGGTTCGAATCCCGGCCCTGGGGTCACTGTCTGTGTGGAGTTTGTACATTCTCCCCGTGTCTGTGGGGGTCTCACCCCCACAACCCAAAGATGTGCAGGGTAGGTGGATTGGCCACGCTACATTGCCCCTTAATTGAAAAAAATTATTGGGTACTCTAAATTTGTAAAAAGAAAAAAATAACACCAGCAGATCTATTATATTGACTGATCCCATCAGAGGGACATTTATCAAATCTTAACTAAATTATTCAATCTTGCTTCAGGAAAAAACAGGCACAAAGCATCCACAAAAGACAGGGGACCAGAGTCGCACAATGCAGACACCAGGGGCGGAATTCTCCGACCTCCCGGGGGGTTCATAGAATCATAGAACAGTACAGCACAGAACAGGCCCTTCGGCCCTCGATGTTGTGCCGAGCAATGATCACCCTACTTAAACCCACGTAACCCGTATACCCGTAACCCAACAATCCCCCCATTAACCTTCCACTATGGGCAATTTAGCATGGCCAATCCACCTAACCCGCACATCTTTGTACTGTGGGAGGAAACCGGAGCACCCGGAGGAAACCCACGCACACACGGGGAGGACGTGCAGACTCCACACAGACAGTGACCCAGCCGGGAATCGAACCTGGGACCCTGGAGCTGTGAAGCATTGATGCTAACCACCATGCTACCGTGAGGTCCCTCACGGCCCCGGCCCCGGGTTGGAGAATCACCCGGGGCCGGCGTCAAACCCGCCCCCGCCGTGGCCGTAATTCTCCGCCACCCGGGAATCGACGGGGACGGGAATCACGCTGCGCCGGTCGGCGGGCTCCCCGCCGGTGGGAATCAGAGCACCTCTGGTGCCGGCGGGAGCAGGCGGCGTGAGCTGGCCCCGGGGTCCTGAGGGGGGTGCGGGGCGAACTGACCCCAGGGGTTGCCCCCACGGTGGCCTGGCCCGAGATCGGGGCCCACCAATCAGCGGGCGGGCTTGTGCCGTGGCGGCACTCTTCTTCTTCCGCCGCCGCCACGGCCTCCACCATGGCAGAGGCGGAAGATACCCCCTCCACCGCGCATGCGCCGGGGTGACGTCAGCGGCCGCTGATGCTCCGGCGCATGAGCGGACTCACGCCGGCCGGCGAAGGCCTTTCAGACAGCCGTCCGCGCTGGCTGGCGGGGCACCAAAGGCCGTTCGTGCCGGTCGGCGGGACGCCAACCACTCCAGCGCGGACCTAGCCCCTAAAGGTGCGGAGAATTCCGCACCTGAATAAAAAAATGAAAAAATGAAAATCGCTTATTGTCACGAGTAGGCTTCAATGAAGTTACTGTGAAAAGCCCCTAGTCGCCACATTCCGGCGCCTGTTCGAGGAGGCTGTTACGGGCACCTTTGGGGAGTCCCGACGCCGGAGTGGTTCTCGTCACTTCGGTACGCCGGGACCTCCCCGCCCCGCCGGGTAGGGGAGAATCCCGGCCCAGAAAGCTACTTTTAAAGAGGACCAGGCCGGAGATCTGCAATGTGATCATTTCAATTTAATGGTGGGAGCTAATGACATATAGTGAGGGTGGCAGGTTAGTGACAATCGCCATGCCATCCTGTGAAGCAACAAACCTCCATAATCTGTCTCCTTCATCCCAAACCTGTTTAGTACAGTGGGCTAAACAGCTGACTTATAATGCAGAACAATGCCAGCAGCGAGGGTTCAATTCCCATACCAGCCTCCCCGAACAGACGGCAGAATGTGGCGACTAGGGGCATTTCACAGTAACTTCATTGCTATTATTATTATTAGCAGGCTATGCTCATCAGTCTGAGCTTCTGCTCTCCTCTGTAGATCCATGACAATGTTATACAGAGGATAACAATGAAGTAAACGATGGAAGGAGGAGGTGAACTTCATTGCAGTGTTAATGTAAGCATACTTGTGACAATAAAGATTATTATTAATTAAACATTTTTAGTGAATAATCATGTCAATGATGATGGAGGAAGTGGATGCTGAGGGCAGGAGGAGTTTCTGGAGTAAGACCCTGTTTCACAGTCCAGCATCCTTAATGCCAAAGTCCCGCATCCTTGATACCAACCCAGGTGCCATCTGCTATCTCACTCCAAAGCATCAGCCCAGAAACTTGCACTTAGGGTTGAGTAATGGAGCAGGGATGATTGTCCGGTGGAATAAGGTAGTGTCGGTAAGATTAAGAGCACGTGGAAGTTGGAGAAGTGGGAACTGGGTAAGGATGTGGCACCTCCCCTCTGAAGATAGAGGGTACAATTTGAACGACTTCAGTGTTTTGGGAGTTAAACCTTAAAAGGAAGGATGTTTGAAGAACACCACATCTGTGCGAGTTTGCAGATTGGTTCCTCAGGATGTGCAAGTTGTGATCCACAATCAACAGCTCTCATTTGAGGTAACTAACATAGAACCATAGAAATGTTACAGCATAGAAGGAGATCAATTGCCCCATCTTGTCCATGCCAGCCCAAGGACACCCAGGTCTCCTTTCTAATCCCACTCCCAATGCCCGTTCCATAGTCCTGCAGTTTACGGCACTTAAGGTACAGATCTAGGTGCTTTTAAAATAGTTTAGAGTCTCTGCCTCCACCACCAACTTGGGCAATGAATTCCAGACTCTCAATACCCTCTGCATAAGAAAGTTCTTCCTCATGTCCCTTCTACACCTTCTGCCACATATATTGAATCTATGTCCTAGGTTCTAGAATTCTTCATCAAGGGAAACTATTTTATTCAGTCCACTTTGCATCTTCTCTATATCTATAACAACCTTGTTGGCTTGAACTGCTGCCTTTAGGGACCTGTGCATCTGTATGCCAAGGTCTCTCACTTCATTTACCACTCTCAGTACATTCCCATTTATTGTGTACACGCTCTAACAGTTTGACCTCCCTAAATTCATGACCTCACACCCCTGTGTTAAATTCCATCTGCCACTTTATCTCCACCAACCCATCTATATCATTTTGGAGATTATAGATATCCTCTACACTGCCAACCACTCGGCAAATCTTTGTGTTGTCTGCAAATTTCCCAATCTTGCCGCCCATGTTCACATCCAAATTGTTAATATATAACACAAACAATAAGGGCCCCCAACACCGAGCCCTGTGGAACACTATTTGAAACAACTTTCCATTTGCAAGGGCAGCCATTGACCATTACCCTTTGTTTCCTGTTACTGAGCCAACTTTCTATCCAGTTTGCCATATTGCCCTGTATCATGTGGGCTTTCACTTGACCAATCTGCCATGTGGTACTTTGCCAAACACCTTGCTAAAATCCATGAACACAACATCCACTTCACTACCTTCATCAAACCTTCTTGTCACTCAAAGAATTCAATCAAATTTGTGCTGCAGGATCTTCATTTAACAAATCCATGCTGACTATCCCCGACGAGTCTATGTGACAGTTAATCCTGTTTCTCAGGATTGATTCTACTAATTTGCCCACCACCGACGTAAGATTAATTGGCCTATAATTGTTTGGCATTTTCTATGATCCTTTTTTAAACAATGGAACATCAGGGCCAGGATTCACCGACACCACAGGGGGAGGCGTGAATCCCACCCCGACACCGGCTGTCCTATTCTCCGGTGCCGTTTTTCGGGCTGCAGCAGAATTCCCGCCACGCCGGTCAGGGGCCAATGATAGCGGCCCCTCCCCCCCCCCCCCTGGGCCCGATAGGCCGAGCAGCCATTCAGTTTTGGCCAGTCCCGCCGGCGTGAATTACTCAGGAGGCAGTCCTCGGGGGCGGGGGTGGGGGGGGGGGGCGTGGGGGGGTTCCGACCCCGGGGGGGGGCGCCACGGTGGCCTGGCCCGCTATCGGGACCCACTGATCTGCAGGCGGGCTTGTTCCGTGGGGGCACTTTTTTCCTCCGGGCCCCTGTAGAGCTCTGCCATATTGCCCGGGGGCCTGCACAGAGCAGAGAACCCCGGTGCATGTGCGGGAATACACCGGCCGGTCTGCGCATGCGCGGAAACATGCTGGCCAGTCCGCGCATGTGCGAGATCACACCGGCAGTTCCGCCCATGCGCAAACTCAGCGCCAACTTCTTCACTGTCCACCTAGCCCCCGAAATTAAGGAGAATTCCTTACTTTCGGGGGCTGTTGACGCCGGAGTGGTTGGCGCGGTTTTCCCGCCCAGGGAATCTTTTTCATTGTTGTTAATACTGTATCGGTGTAAGAAAAATATAAGCACTATAATATTAATCTTTTAATGTCACAAGTATGAAGTTACTGTGAAAAGCCCCTAGTCGCCACATTCCAGCACCTGTTTTGGGTAAGCTGGTATGGGAATTGAACCCGCACTGCTGGCCTTGTTCTGCATTACAAACCAGCTGTCTAGCCCACTAAGCTAAACCAGCCCTTATAAAGACTTTAGCTCAAAACATAAGCAGATAAAAAGTATTTTGGTTTGGGAAGGACAGCAAGGAATTCTCTTAAGATCTTAAGAAGAAAAGGTGATCTTAAACTAAGTTCGTTGGTGCAGAATCCCATATTGTGCTTTTTATGCAGTGTCACTATCCCACTGAGTTACATTGCCTCCAAAGTGACCTCTGCCTGAACCCTGAGCCAGCATCTCACTGGTTCTTCTCTTATCATATCTTATGTCCCCTCCAAACTTATCTTATCTATGTGATCTCCACCTACTCCCACGATCCTATTCCCACTAAACCATTGACCACCCAACTTTCCTTCCTGATCCCCTTGTTTGCCAGTGTTGTTAATGTCTCTCTCTTTCCATGTATTGTCCGTCTCTCCTTTAAATTTTTTACCGTCACCCCTCTCCTCAAAAAGACAACTCTTAGAAACTATCACCTTATCTCCAATCTTCCATTTCCTCTTCAAGGTCCTTGAACATGTTCCAAATCTGTGGCTACCTTTTCCGGAGCTCCATATTTGAAGTCCTTCAATCAGATATCTCCCGCCCCTGCTACTGTTCTGAAACAGCTTATCAATGTAAGTCCTTCAATCAGATTTCCCCCGCCTGTGCTACTGTTCTGAAACAGCTTATCAATGTCACAAATCACATCCTTTGGGACTGTCACAAAGATAAACTATGCCCCCTCTTCCTCCTTGACTTGTGACACAGTTGACTGCACCATCCTCCTCCAATGCCTCTCACTGTTGTCCAGTCGGGTGGGCACTTTCGAAGGAAAAATGGAGGCATAGACTATTTTCTAAATGGGAAGATGTTTAGGAAATCAGAAGCACAAAGGGACTTGGGAGTCCTTGTTCACGATTCTCTTAAGGTTAACGTGCAGGTTCAGTCGGCAGTTAGGAAGGCAAATGCAATGTTAGCATTCATGTTGAGAAGGCTAGAATACAAGAGCAGGGATACACTTATGAGGCTGAATAAGGCTTTGGTCAGACCCCATTTGGAGTACTGTGAGCAGTTTTGTGCCCCGTATCTAAGGAAGGATGTTCTGGCCTTGGAAAGGGTCCAGAGGAGGTTCACAAGAATGATCCCTGGAATGAAGAGCTTGTCATATGAGGAATGGTTGAGGACTCTGGGTCTGTACTCGTTGGAGTTTAGAAGGATGAGGGGGATCTTATTGAAACTTACAGGATACTGCGTGGCCTGGATAGAATGGATGTGGAGAGGATGTTTCTGCTTGTAGGAAAAACTAGAAGCTGAGGGCACCGTCTCAGACTAAAGGGACGATCCTTTAAAACAGAGATGAGGAGAAATTCCTTCAGCCAGAGGGTGGTGAATCTGTGGAACTGTTTGCCGCAGAAGGCTGTGGAGGGCAAAACACTGAGTGTCTTTAAGACAGAGATCGATAGGCTTTTGATCAATAAAGGGATCAGGGATTATGGGGACAAGACAGAAGAATGGGGATGAGAAAAATATCAGTCATGATTGAATGGCGGAGCAGACTCGATGGGCCGAGTGGGCTAATTCTGCTCCTATGTCTTATGGTCATATGGGCCTGCGTGCGCTGTTCCATTCTTATCTAAATATTTGCATCCAGAATATCCCGTGTAGGGCTATGTGAGTAGAGCGAGATAATGGGACTGACTGGATTGCTCCTTGGAGAGCTAGGATAGACTCAATGAGTTGAATGGCATCTCCTATGCTGTATTGGATGCTATGATTCCGCGGCTTCTCATCCTGCACCATTACCTCTGGTATTTCTCAAGAATCTTTCCTTGGCACCGTCCATTTTTCATCTGTGTGCTGCAACATCATTAATTTTCACATGTACACTGATGACTCCCAGCCTGGCCTCCTCCAAGCGGACTCCTCTATTGTTCCTAAATTAGCACATTGCTTATTCAACTTCCACTACTAGAAGAGCAGAAATTATTTCCAATTAACTATTGGGCAGACTGTAACCATTCTTCAAAGGTTGCTGTAACCATCCTTCTCCATGGCAATAGGCTGAGATTAAACCAGTCTGTTCGTAGTCATATTTGACATGAGATATACTTCTGATCACATATTTACGCCACCTATTTCCACGATAACATTGCCCGACTTTGCCCTTATCTGCTACCAGAACCTTCATTCATTCTTTTGTTACTTCTCGACTTGACTATTCCAATACACTCCTGATTGATCTCCCATGTTTCTCTGGAAATTTTGGATTATCCAGTGCTCTGCTGCCATATATCAACTCGCCCAAGACCTGTTCCTCTATCGTGCCTGTGCCACTAACCTACATTGACTCCCGGCCAAGCAAATCCCTCTGCGGCCTCGCTACTTCCGACCTTTGTAATCTCCTCCAGCCTCACAACCTTCAACAATATCTGTGTTCATTTAATTATGGCTTCTTGAGCATCCCTATTTTAATAGCTCCATCATTGGTGACCATGTCTTCCATCGCCTCAATCTCAAGCTCTGGAATTCCCTACCTACCCCTCTCTGTTATGTTTTCCTCCTTTAAAGACACTTCTTAAAACCTACATCTTTGACCAAATGTCTTGGTCAGCTGACCTAATATTTCCTTGTGTGGCTTTGTGTCATTTTTGTTTTATAATGTCCTTGTGAAGTGCCTTGGGCCTTTTCTTACTTTAAAGGCACTACATAAATATAAGTTGTTGTTGCACTTGGCAAATATTTAATCTTAAGTATCATTTGGAACCCTGGGTGTTGATCTCAAGTGAGCCCTATTGCATTTAATTTGAAGTGACAAATGCTCTCTTTAAAGCATTTTGACATTAAATCAAAATGTCAGGATGTCAGGCTTGCCTCTTAGCAATGTAACAATGTCTTACTCGGTCAATATTTACTACTCACGAAGTTGTAAGGTATATGCGGCGGCCAGGGTCTTCAGGTCAATAATCAGAATTAGAATTTTAACCCGTCTGTACTTTATGTTGAAGACTCCTTCCGCTTTCACTGCTAATACGGGTCTTCATTTATTTTTTGCCTTTTACTGAATAAACCTGTAGTAAAATATAGCCGTACATCAGTAATAATATTTTTGCGTCAAGACAAATAGGGTTGATTGATGTTGAATGATATTTGAATGCATCAGCGGGCAATCTGGAACCCCTGGGTGAGTCATCTTGGTTCTGACGTAAATTGCTGCTCCAGCACCGTTTGGATTTTGGACACAACAAAATTTGCTATCTTTTGAAGCCCAGACAGCCTGTAATAAGCCACTTCTAACGTTAAGAATTTGCCCTTTCTCCTCCTAGTGCTCTCTTCTCTATGGTGAAGAACGCTTTAGACGTCTCATTGTTTCAATGTGTTAAAATGAGAACCAAATTCCACATATCTACACATTGCACCCTTTACATACAGTACCCGACATTGCACTATTCTGGTGGACTATTATAACGTGCATTTACCTCAGTAGGCTCCAACTTCCTGTTTTTCCTAATTGTCCTGTGTAGATTCAAATGTCTCCATTCATCAAATTGATCCTGGGGCTTCTAAAAAAAACATTTAGCAGCGTCATCATTTTGCAACACAAATGATGCAACAGACTTCCTCGTAAATACAAGTGGTGGGGAAGCATAACCTTACATCAGGTAAAAAAAATATTTTTGCGTCAATGCAAGTGAAGCAATTCGCTGTCTAATGCTAAATGACATTTGAATGCATCAACAACACGTCTGCATCTCCCTGAGTGATTCTTCTGAGGGCTGATGTGAATCACTGTGATCAGCTGTTAAAGTTATCCAAGTCACAAGGCTAAACTCAGATGCATATTGTTAGGGGCTACAGGGAATAGAAGAGTCACTTTCTTCAGCCATCAAGGAGCTGGGATCAGAATATGTGGTGCTGCATGGGGGTTGGCATGCTCTCGTCTCTCTAAATAATAAAATGAACTTGCTCATTAGTGAAATTAATGATGCCTTAGCATAATTGGAAGGACTGACAGCATCACAAAAACCATCATATAATGAAGGCTAAAAGGAAGAATCAACTTGGCAATTGAAGGTTGCATAATGGTTGTGTTACTGAACTAATAATCGAAGAAATGTATGTTCAAAGCTCAGGATAGGAATTTGATCAATTAAATTGCTTAAAAACGCAGTAATTTAAAAACAGAATCGACATCAGTGAAGTCCAACTGGTTCATGAGTGTCCCTTTGGAGGGCAGCACGGTGGCCTAGTGGCTAGCATTGCTGCCTCACGGTGCTGACGTCCCAGGTTCGATCCCGGCTCTGGGTCACTGTCCGTGTGGAGTTTGCACATTCTCCCCGTGTCTGCGTGGGTTTCGCCCTCACACCCCAAAAATGTGCAGAGTAGGTGGATTGGCTACACTAAATTGCCCCTTAATTGGAAAAAATGATTGGGTAATCTAAAATTTAAAAAAAAAATGAGTGTCCCTTTGGGAAATAAATCTGCTGTCCTTTCCCTGCCTGGCCTACATGTCACACCGATTCCACAGCCATGTGGTTGGTTTGAGCTGCCCTGCCAGACTGGATGTGCATCGAGCAGTGAGTGAAACAACATAGTGCCGTAACCTACTTGATCTCTTCCCCATTAACCTGTTGGTTGCAGGAAGGTGGTTGCAAAAGGAGTGAAAGCTGCACAGAGATTGTAAAAACAATGGGCTAAATTTTCCGCCACGTGCTGCCAGTAGCGGAGTTACCTATGAGGTGGAGAATCCAGTGTTGTTGCTGTCCCGTTTCCAATGCTCCGCACCCCGTGCTGGCGTCGAGATCGAGGATCTCGCCCTGATCCAGCGGGAGGATGCAAATGGATCATTAAGACCCATTTGCATCCGCTTAGTGGGCCGGGCACCAAATTCTCCAGGCCTGTGTGATCCTCCGGTCCACTGGGCTGGGAATCATGTGGGATGAGTGTAACTACTGGTCCTGACAAACGTGGCCCTGACCCAATGGAACAGGCGGTGGACCAAGGGGGTAAATCTTTAAGGGAGTTTCCCCCAAAGTCCAACTGAGGACCTCCCCTTCAGACCCTCTAATAATGAGACCCCCCTCAGAGACCCTTTATAAAGAGAGTCCCCACAGATGGGGAATGCAGAACCCTCTGTGGTAGAGAATTCCAAAGATTCACAACCCTCTGAGTGAAGTCATTTCTCCTTTCTCAGTCCTAAATGATCAATCAGTTAACCTGGGACTGTGCCCCCATATTTTGGATTCCCCAACCAGCGGAAACCAACTTTTAATATTGACCCTTTCAATCCTTTTCTGAATCTTGTATATTTCAATGAGATTGCTTCTCATTCTTCAAAACTCCAGAGAATATAGACCCAGTTTACTCAGCATCTCACCATTGGGCGATCCTCCCTCCCCAGGAACCAATCTAGTGAACCTTCGGTGTACCCCTCCAATGCAAATATATCCTTCCTTAAATATGGAGACCAAAGCCCTGCACAATTGTAGCAAGATTGTGTCATTCCTGTACTCAATCCCCTTGCAAAAAGGCCGACAGGCCCTTGCTATAACTTTACGTTAACTTTCCATGTTCCTTGTATGAATACACCTGAGTCCTTCTGCGCATCAACATTTACAATTTTCACACCTTCTAAAAGATGTTCAGCTGGGCAGCACGGTGACACAGTGGTTAGCACAGCTACCTCACAGTTCTAAGGACCCAGGTTTGATTACCAATCTTTGGTGACTGTCTGTATGGAGTTTGCATATTCTCCCCATATGTGCGTGGGTTTTTTCTGGGGGTGCTCCGGTTTTCTCACACAATTCAAAATGTGTGGTTTAGGTGGATTGGCCATGCTAAATGCCCGTTAGTGTCTAAACGTTAGATGGGGTTACAGGGATAGGATGGGGATAGTTAACCTTAGCTCTTTTGGAGGATTGATGCAGACTCAATGGGCCGAATGGCCTCTTTCTGCACTGTTGCAATTCCATGATTCTATTATTACAACCAAAGTGAATAACCTCGCACTTAGCCATATTATATTCCACCTGACAACTTGTTGTACATTCGTTTAATCTATCTACTGTTGTGATCCGGCAGGTGGTAAGTGGTGTACAAACCAAATTAAAAGGGAAATTTGGCAAGCTATCACAACTATTTCTAAATGTATTTTACTACCAGAAGGTATGTGTGCTGAAGTCAGGAGCCACAAATTCCAGTAACACTTTTGGAGAATCTAAATATTAAATGAAATCCTTTATTAACAAAATAAAACAAAATTTAAACACACAAGATTACAATTACACAGTTAAAATTAGTCTTACAGAACAGATTCTTCCTTGGTTAGACTCACAAATACACATCCTTTTAGGAAATAGTCCTTATAGATATTTAAGCTGTACAAAATTCCAATAATATTATTACAAGGCACACCCCGCTGTTGCTGCAGGGAAAGGACGTCACAGGGCTTCTCTCTCTCAATCCCCTTCGGCTGTTGAAATTCCATATTTTAAAACAAAACCCTGCTCTCTTGAAAACAACCATTTTTGTGGGTGCTGAAAACTGCTCACTTTGCTTCTTTTCACAGTCATCTCCCAGCATAGTGCATACTCCAGGAGGTCTTACATATCCACTCCTTCAACTCAGCTCCCAACCTCTCTTTAAATATGTTTTTCTATTTCATCTTTTTCCATTGTCCTTGTCCTTCTTTGAAATTGATCTGTACCAGAATATAAAGTTATTTAATATTTCCCTTACAGCCAAAACTTTGGGGGAAAATAAAATTGAATAACTTTGCCTTACTTACCCATGATCTTTACCCAGCTATAAACCCCTTTTCACTTCCCTTTGAAATTTAACAACTGAAAGCAACAAACGGTCTTTATCTCCTAATGCAAATTTCGGTGCAAGTCTTATTTACCATTAGAACATCAAACTTGGCCCTATTCACTTCAAATGCCAGCTTTTCACATCTAAACCCTTTGATGTCCTCAAGTTTGTAGACACTCAGTTCCCAGCTTAATTGAATTAGTCATACACCATTTTCCTCCCTTTATGCCTGCTTCACAGAATACTACAGTAGACACAAAACATATTTTAAATATAAAATTTTCTTCACACTGTAGACTCTGCAGCCCCTCTGTGTAATCCTCTCAGCTTAGATTTCCACTTGGCTTTGTATCTCCAGCAAACTTAGATACATGACTCTAGCTCTTCATCAAAGTCATTAAAATAGATCAGTGAGGGGAAACCTGCAGCTGGCGAGCCACATGTGACCCAATTACACAATAAATGGCATAACTCTTGCGAGTACTGACAGGCTGAGAGATCTGGGTGTGAATGGCCACCAATAACTGAAAGTGGCAACGCATGTGGCTACGGAAGCACAGTGGTTAGCACAGTTGCTTCACAGCTCCAGGGTCTCAAATACGATTCCCGGCTTGGGTCACTGTCTGTCACCATAGAAAGCATCCTGTCGGGCTGCATCACAGCCTGGTATGGCAACTGCTCGGCCCAGGACCGCAAGGAACTTCAGAGAGTTGTGAATACCGCCCAGTCCATTACACAAACCTGCCTCCCATCCATGGACTCCATCTACATCTCCCGCTGCCTGGGGAAAGCGGGCAGCATAATCAAGGATCCCTCCCACCCGGCTTATTCACTTTTCCAACTTCTTCCATCGGGCAGCACGGTAGCATTGTGGATAGCACAATCGCTTCACAGCTCCAGGGACCCAGGTTCGATTCCGGCTTGGGTCACTGTCTGTGTGGAGTCTGCACATCGTCCCCGTGTGTGCGTGGGTTTCCTCCGGGTGCTCCGGTTTCCTCCCACAGTCCAAAGATGTGCAAGTTAGGTGGATTGGACATGATAAATTGCCCTTAGTGTCCAAAATTGCCCTTAGTGCTGGGTTGGGTTACTGGACTATGGCGATAGGGTGGAGGTGTTAACCTTGGGTAGGGTGCTCTTTCCAGGAGCCAGTGCAGACTCGATGGGCCAAATGGCCTCCTTCTGCACTGTAAATTCTATGAATAATTCTATGAAACACGCACGAACAGACTCAAAAACAGCTTCTTCCCCACTGTCACCAATGACCCTAAATGACCCTCTTATTTACTGACCTCATTAACACTACACCCTGTATGCTTCATCCGATGCCAGTGCTTATGTAGTTACATTGTATATCATGTGTTGCCCTATTATGTATTTTCTTGTATTTTCTTGAATTTTGTTTACTTCCCTTTTCTTCCATGTACTGAATGATCTGTTAAGCTGCTTGCAGAAAAATACTTTTCACTGTACCTCGGTACACATGAAAATAAACAAATCCAATCCAATCCAATCCTGTGCGGAGTCTGCACGTTCTCCCTGTGTCTGCGTGGGTTTCGTCCGGGTGCTCCGTTTTCGTCCCACAGTCCAAAGATGTGCAGATTAGGTGGATTGGTTGGGTGGGGTTACTGGGTTATGGGATAGGGGGAGGCGTGAACTTAAGTAGGGTTCTCTTTCCAAGGGCCGATGCACACTCAATGGGCCGAATGGCCTCCTTCTGCACTGTAAATTCTATGATCTATGATTTTATGTGGATAAGGTGGTCAAGAAGGCTGGAATACTGGTTCATCGGTCGGGGCAATGAGTATAAAAATTGGCAAGTCATGTTGCCGCTGTACAGGACCTTAGTTAGGCCTCATTTGGAATATTTTGCACAATTCTGATCGCCACACTCCCAGAAGGATGTGGATGCTTTGGAGAGGGTACAGAAGCAGTTTACTAGGATGTTGCCTGGTATGGAGGGCATTAGCTGTGAGGCGAGGTTAGATAAACTCGGTCTGTTCTCACTGGAACGAAGTAGGTTGAGAGGCGGCCTGATAGAGGTCTCCAAGGTTATGAGTGGCGTGGATAGAGTGGATAGTCAGATGCTCTTTCCTAGGGTAGGAGAGTCAAGAATTAGGGGACATAGGTTTAAAGTGCGTGGGGAAAAGTTTAGAACTGATGTGCGTGGCAAGTTTTTTTACACAAAGTTGGTAAATATATGGAACGTGCTGCCTGGGGAGGTGGTGAGAGCAGGTTTGATGGCCGCATTTAAGGGACATCTAGACAAATATATGAATAGGGTGGGAATGGAATGATACGGCCTCCTAAGTGCATACGGTTTTGGTTTAGGCAGGTACTATGGTCAGTGCAAGCTTGTTAGGCTCAAGGGCCTGTTCCTGTGCTGTATTGTTCTTTGTTCTTTGTTCATCCAACTTCTGAATGCGGCATTTTGCTGATCACTGCCCATGTGCAGGGTTGCCACATTCTACTGATGTCCACGTAGGTTTTTCTGACTGGCATGGCTGAAGGGATACACACGTAAAGCAAGGGCAAGTGAAGTGAGTGCATGCTGATTGAACACAACATCGACTGTGGGAGTCATGCACTCCCTCTGCATCCAATCAAGCATAAATATTTCTTCCCTTTTTATCATTTGAAGTCGGTGATAGTTCTATTGATATATAAATAATTAAACATTTTCTATAACTTGTTATGAAATATTCAGCATGTATTAAATGAATTTAATCTTGTTCATGGGGTCATGCTTAGTGAATAAGCCTGATTTCAATCTTGTAGCCCATTGAGATGAAGGAGGGCCACTCACGTGGCTCACTCAACAGCTTAGGTAGCCCATCACTGATATAGATTGTAAATAGCTGAAGACCCAGCACTGATCATTCAGAACTTCACTAGTCACAGCCTACCAACTTGAAAATGCTCTGTTTATGTCTACTCCTTGCTTCCTGTTCATTAACCGATCCTCTAAGAGATGGGATACACCGCACTTAACGTTGGCGGGGAGGGTCAAAGTGGTGAAAATGAATATTCTGCTGAGGTTCTTGTTTATCTTTCAGCTCTCCCGATCTTTATACCAAAGGCCTTTTTTCGGAAAGTGGACACGATCATTTTGGACTTTGTATGGGCGGGGAAGGTGCCGAGGGTGGGGAGGACCCTACTACAGGGACAGAGGCAGTAGGGGGGTGGGGGTTGGCGTTACTGAACCTGCTTCATTATTATTGGGCGGTGAATGTGGACAAGGTGCGGTGATGGTGGGAAGGAGAAGGGATAGAGTGGGTTAGGACGGAGGAGGAATCTTGTAGGGGTCTAGTTTGAGGGCTATAGTGATGGCAGCATTGCCAATGGCTCCGAATAAGTATTCAGGGAGCCCAGTGGTGCAGTCCACGATGAAGACATGGAATCAGTTAAGTAGGCATTTTAGGGTGGAAGCTATGTCGGTGCTAACGGCGCTGTGCAAGAATCATGGGTTTGAGCCGGTTGGGGGGGGGATGCATGTGCATACAGAAGGTGGAGGGAAGTGGGGCTGGGCAAGGTGAGGGATGTGTATTTGGAGGAAGGTTCGCCAGTCTGGAGGTGCTAAGGGAGAGGGTAGAGCTGCCGAGGGGGAGTCAGTTCAGGGATCTGCAGGTTAGCAACTTTGCGTGAAAGATCTGGAGGGGCTTCCCTCAGTTGCTGGGATGCATCCTGCTGGAGTGACTGCTGCTTCTGGATGTGGAAAGGGAGAGAGGAATTGGGGATATATACAAGTGGCTGGGGGAGAAGGCAGGCGAGTGGACGGTGAATTTCATAAAATTTACAGGGCTGAAGGAGGCCATTCGGCCCACTGAGTTTGCACCGGCCCTTGGAAAGAGCACCCTACCCAAGCCCACACCTCCACCCTATCCCCGTAACCCAGTAACCCCAATTAATCTTTTTTGGACACTAAGGGCAATTTAACATTGCCAATCCACCTAACCCGCACATCTTTGGACTATGGGAGGAAACTGGAGCACCCGGAAGAAACCCACGCACACATGGGGAGAACACGGGGAGTTCTGAATGATCAGTGCAGACTTCGCACAGACAGTGACCTGAACCAGGAATCAAACCTGGGACCCTGGAGCTGTGAAGCAACTGTGCTAACCACTGTGCTACTGTGCTGCCCTAAGATCAAGGAGAAATGGGAAGCGGAGTTGGGAGGGGAGATCAATTGGGGAGTTTGGAGTGAGGCACTGCGTAGGGTAAACGGGACCTCCTCATGTAAGGATGAGCCTGATACAGTTTAAGGTGGGTCACAGGATGCATATGACTCGGGCGAGAATGAGTGGGTTCTTTCAGGGGGTAGCAGATGAGTCTGAGAGGTGTGGGCGGGGGCCAGCGAATCACTCGCACATGTTTTGGTGTTGCAAAAAATTGGGAAGATTCTGGGCGGGAGTGTTCGCCGTCTTAGCCAGGATAGTGATGGAGGAGGTGGACCCGGACCCTCTGATAGCGACATTTGGGGTTTCAGAGAAGCAGGAGCTCATGGAGAGGAAGAAGGCCGATGTTGTGACCTTCGCCTCTCTGATTGCATGGCGGTGAATTTTGCTGGAGTGGCGGTCGGCATCGCTACTGGAGGTAGCGGCTTGGTTGGGTGACCTGTACGACATCCTGCGATTGGAGAAGATGAAAGTATGAGTTAAGGGGCTGAGCAGGTGGGGGATCTTTGTGACTGTGTTTGATGAGCTGTTCGTCGTGGGGGTTGGGGTCGGTTGGAAGGGGGAGGTTGACAATAGGGAGAAATCTGTACAGACTGTGTAGTTGATTGTTGGGAAGCATGTCTCCGGGGTGTTTCGTTGCTGTAACCTGTATTGATACATGTTTGTAATAAAATACATTTAAACAAAGATAACTTAGCTGAATATTAGGAAAAGTATTGTGTGAGTGCCTCTCAGACAATACTTTCCTCCCCGTGACCTCTACTTTTCTGCTGGTCCCTTTGTTCTGCTTTTCACTGCTTCTTTTTTATCCTATAATATCCTATTGTTCATTTCACTTTTTCTTTCCCATTTTATTCCATTATCCGTCAGACGTTTCAGAAGAAACAACCAGGTCAGTGGAGCAATTGGGGCAGGCGGCCAGTGAAACTCTTGGGGTTAGGGTTTGTGGTGGTATGATTAGCATAGCTGCCTGCCATTGGTGCAGAACACCGGCTTACCATTGGCTCTGGTCGGTCATGTGCCTCTCGACCGGTTGGTTGAGACCAGTCATGTGACGGCTCCCCGATTGGTAGAGAGGCTGAGTTAACCCCGCCAACAGGGCGGGGTATAAATACCCAGTACTCCCGGCGGTCGTCCTTCTACTGTAATCGGCCGCAGGGCTAACATCTAGTAGATTAAAGCCATACTTTTGTTCAGCAACTCGTCTCGCGTTCAATTGATGGTACATCAATTTAATCTACTAGAAATTTGAAGATGGAGCTCCGGATCAAGCCCGAATGCCTCCGCATCAGCCCGCAAACTACGAACGCATCGGCAATCTTCAAGCATTGGCTGGCATGCTTCGATAGCTATCTGACGACCGCAAGCAGCCTCCCCACCATGGCACAGAAACTTCGTATTCTCCATTCCAGCGTGGGCATGGCGGCCTACGCAATGATAGAGGAAGAAAAGGAATATGACGTGGCCATGGATATGCTAAAAGGACAATTTCTTGAGCCAGTAAACCGAGTGTACGCCCGACATCTGCTGGCTACCAGACAACAGTTCCCCGGTGAGTCCTTAGATGATTTTTACCGGGCCCTCCCTGTCCTGGGGAGGAATTGCGCCTGCCTCCAAGTTTCAGCCACTGAGCACATGGAACTTTTGATTAGAGATGCTTACGTGGCTGGGATGCAGTCTGCCGCTATCCGCCAGCGGATGCTGGAAAAAGACGACCTCAGCCTAACTGAGGCACGGACTCTCTCCACCTCCCTGGAGGTCGCCGACTTAAACGCCCGCGCCTATGTCCCCAGCCATGCTGCAGCGCCCTGGGCCTCCTGGCACGCTTCCCCACCGCCATCCGCCGCTCCCGACCCCCCTCAGGCCTGCGACGCGGGACGCCCCGACAAGATGGCGAGGCCCCGCTGCTATTTCTGTGGGCTTGCCAAACACCCCCGCCCCCGCTACCCGGCCTGTTCCGCCCTTTGTAAGAGCTGCGGGAAGAAAGGCCATTTTTCGTCGATCTGCCAGGCCAAATCGGTCGCTGCTGTGCCACGCAGCGACTGGGGATCTCCTCCTCCGGGCCCTTCCGGGCCCTTCCAGTGCACCACGCCAATCTCACCCCCCCCCCCCACCCCCCCCGCCCCCGCCCCCGGGCCCCTGCGCCCGGCCTGCTCGCCTCTCTGCCCCCGCTCTCAGCCGCTCCGATTGGCCCACCGGCACCGCTAACCCCGCCCCCAGAAACCACGAGGGTCCTGCCGGCGCCGGCATCTTGGGCCCCGGATGCCACGTGCGGATCCTGGGCACCGCCATCCTGGACTGGCACACAAGGTCCTGCCAGCACCCACTCGGCCGACGACAACGACTATGGATCTTCTCCACGGCTCGAGGCCATTCAGCTCGACCAGTCACGTCCACGCACGCTCGCCAAGACGACAACGCAAATCCACCTCAATGGCCACGAGGCGGGCTGCCTGCTGGACTCCGGGAGCACGGAAAGCTTTGTACACCCTGACACGGTAAGACGCTGCGCGCTCCCTGTCCACCCTGAAAAACACAAAATCGGGTTAGCCTCAGGTTCACACTCCGTCCGCATCACCGGCTGCTGCATCGCGGACCTCACGGTCCAGGGGAAGGTTTTTAAAAATTATAAACTCCTTATCCTCCCCGACCTTTGCGCACCGGCACTCCTAGGACTGGACTTCCAGTGCAACCTGCAGAGCTTGACCTTCCAATTCGGCGGCCCTATACCCCCCCTCACTGTCTGCAGCCTCGCGTCCCTCAAAGTGGACGCCCCCTCCTTGTTTGCTAATCTCACCCCCGATTGCAAACCCGTCGCACCCGGAGCAGACGGTACAGCGCCCAGGACCGGACCTTCATCAGGTCCGAGGTCCATAGGTTGCTGAAGGAAGGGGTCATCGAGGCCAGCAACAGTCCCTGGCGAGCCCAAGTGCTGGTGGTCCGGACTGGGGAGAAAAACCGGATGGTCATCGACTACAGCCAGACCATCAACCGGTTTACGCAACTGGACGCGTATCCTCTCCCCCGTATTTCCGCCATGGTAAACGAGATTGCAAAATACAAAGTCTTCTTCATGGTGGACCTCAAGTCCGCTTATCACCAGCTCCCCATCCGCGCGAGTGACCGCAGGTACACCGTGTTTGAGGCAGATGGGCGCCTCTACCACTTCCTCAGGGTTCCATTCGGTGTCACAAATGGGGTCTCGGTCTTCCAACGGGAGATGGACCGAATGGTCGACAAGTACGGATTACGGGCTACCTTCCCGTATCTCGATAATGTCACCATCTGCGGCCACGACCAGCAGGACCATGACACCAACCTCCGAAAATTCCTCCAAACCGCAAAAACCCTTAACCTAACTTACAATAAGGATAAGTGCGTGTTTAGCACCGACCGTCTAGCCATCCTCGGCTACGTAGTGCGTAACGGAGTGATAGGCCCCGACCCCGAACGCATGCGCCCCCTAATGGAACTCCCTCTCCCCAATACCCTCAAATGCCTCAAACGCTGCCTGGGTTTCTTCGCAAAGGCCACGATGCGCGCCATCGACGAGTCCCCTTCCAGGTCGAGAGCGACGCATCAGAAGTAGCTCTGGCGGCCACCCTGAACCAAGCGGGCAGACCCGTGGCCTTCTTCTCCAGAACCCTCCAACCTTCCGAACTCCGCCACGCCTCAGTGGGAAAGGAAGCCCAGGCCATAGTCAAAGCTGTGCGACACTCGAGGCACTATTTGGCCGGCAGGAAGTTTACCCTCCTCACAGACCAACGGTCAGTAGCCTTCATGTTCAATAATGCACAGAGGGGCAAGATTAAGAACAACAAGATCTTGCGGTGGCGGATCGAGTTGTCCACGTACAACTACGATACCTTGTATCGTCCTGGGAAGCTCAATGAGCCTCCTGATGCCCTGTCCCGCGGTACCTGCACCAGCGCGCAGATAGACCGCCTCCGCTCCCTCCACGCGCACCTCTGCCATCCAGGGGTGACCCGTTTCCATCATTTCATAAAGACCCGCGACCTGCCCTACTCCATCGAGGAAGTCAGGACAGTAACCCGTGACTGCCACATCTGCGCAGAGTGCAAACCGCACTTCTACCGCCCCGAGCGCGCGCATCTGATCAAAGCATCCCGCCCCTTCGAACGTCTCAGCATAGACTTCAAGGGGCCCCTTCCCTCTAGCAGCCGCAACATTTACTTCCTGACGGTAATCGATGAATACTCCCGCTTCCCCTTCGCCATTCCCTGTCCCGACATGACCACATCGACCGTCTTTAAGGCCCTCCTCTCCATCTTCTCCCTGTTCGGCTACCCCGCGTACATACACAGCGATCGGGAGTCCTCCTTTATGAGTGATGAGCTGCGTCAATTCCTGCTCAGCAGGGGCATTGCCTCTAGCAGGACGACTAGCTATAACTCCCGGGGTAACGGACTGGTCGAGCGGGAGAATGGTACCATCTGGAAGACGATCCTACTGGCCCTCCGGTCCAGAGATCTCCCTATTTCCCGATGGCAAGAGGTTATCCCCGATGCCCTACATTCTATCCGCTCCCTCCTCTGTACCACAACTAATCAAACACCTCATGAACGTCTTTCTTGTTTTCCCCAGGAAGTCGTCCTCCGGATCCCCTCTCCCAACGTAGCTGGTCGCCCCCAGACCCATCTTGCTCCGGAAGCATGTGCGGGTGCACAAGTCCGACCCGTTGGTGGAACAAATCCAGTTACTCCACGCTAACCCACAGTATGCGTAGGTGGAGTACCCCGACGGTCGGCAGGACACGGTCTCCCTCCGGGACCAGGCACCCGCCGGTGTGTGGCCTTCGCCACAGACCCCCCCGCCCCTTTTCCCCCAGCGCCCCACCCATGCCACCCTTTCCCCATCCATGGCGTCTCCACCACCATCCCGGGGTACGGAGACAGTTCAAAGACCATCGCTCCCGGAGTCCAGGACATCAGCTGAACCACCACCATCAGCTGAACCAACGTCACCAACTCCCCTGCGGCGGTCTGCCAGGACGTCACGGCAACGAAAAGGCTGATCGAGTCCATTTAACTTTAACACCACCATGGACCTTGTATGTACTGTTGCTAAATGTCTGGGCCAGTGGGAAGCCAAGGATACATTTTTTTCCCCCTCTCCTTACTACTCATACCACCAATTCTTCCCCCCCCCCCAGCTCTCGTTGACACCCCCCCCTCCGGCTTCTTTCTCCGCAAGGGGTGAATGTGGTGGTATGATTAGCATAGCTGCCTGCCATTGGCAGCACGGTAGCATTGTGGGTAGCACAATTGCTTCACAGCTCCAGGGTCCCAGGTTCGATTCCGGCTTGGGTCACTGTCTGTGCGGAGTCTGCACATCCTCCCCATGTGTGCGTGGGTTTCCTCCGGGTGCTCCGGTTTCCTCCCACAGTCCAAAGATGTGCAGGTTGGGTGGATTGGCCATGATAAATTGCCCTTAGTGTCCAAAATTGCCCTTAGTGTTGGGTGGGGTTACGGGGATAGGGGGAGGTATTAACCTTGGGTAGGGTGCTCTTTCCAAGAGCCGGTGCAGACTCGATGGGCCAAATGGCCTCCTTCTGCATTGTAAATTCTCTCTGGTGCAGAACACCGGCTTACCATTGGCCCTGGTCGGTCATGTGCCTCTCGACCTGTTGGTTGAGACCAGTCATGTGATGGCTCCCCGATTGATCGAGAGGCTGGAGGCGGGGTATAAATACCCAGTACTCCCGGCAGTCGTCCTTCTACTGTAATCGACCGCAGGGCTAACATCTAGTAGATTAAAGCCATACTTTTGTTCAGCAACTCGTCTCGCGTTCAATTGATGGTACATCAGGGTTCAGCGAAGCGAACAGTGGCTGATGGTGTGCCAGTCGTGGTGGGGAGCAGCAAAAGCCTTCGCCAAGCAGCTATAAGAGGCAGGAACAATTGGCCAAATATGTGAGTGGGTGTTGCCCATCGCAAGTTGCAGGTAGGTGGCAGGTGAAACATGAGCAGGCGGGCCAGGAGGCATTTAATTTCCCTTTGTTTGCCTGGCATTGGGAATGTGCTCCCGAGGGAGTGAGAAACAGGTCTGTTTTAATTTATAAGACAATTCGAGAATCTTGTAAGCACTGGACGGGGCTGCATCAGGACACAAGGAAACAACTGCAGGCAAACTCAAACTTCAGGCCTGAAGTAAAAAAACTCTTGTGACAAGATATTTTATTGTAAGTTTAGAATTCTCCATGTTTATTCTGTTATAAATTTTAATTACTACTTGTCTGCAGTTGTCTGACTCAGAAACCAAGGTGGCGTCAAAAAGCTTTTTATAAAGGATCTGAACTCTGTTTGTTGCCACTGAGAGTATGAATTTATAGTTGCAAATTTTATCCTGGCTTCCTGTGACATGATTGCTCCATTCCACACTTATGGTCGCGAAGATCTGTCACTGCTTTATGTGTGCTAAAGTTTCGACCAAGTGTCACACACGTGTTTACATGAGTCGCGCAGAGTGACAGAAAAAGTGTGATAGTCAAAATGAAAGAAGGTGCCAATTGTGGTCATGGTGAATCAGAGGATGTGCTGTTTCCTACTAGCATGAGTATGATGTAGAGTAACATAAAAACTGAGAACTCTTGCTAATTTAAAAACCAAGATGGTATGAAGCTTTTACTTTTGACATCAATAATTGGGAGGTGATAAATCAGAGGAAAACCAGGGCCCAAAATGATCAGGGCAATTTCAAATGCATCACTAATCTTCAAAAGAAACGGTGGACTAATATTGAGTAGTTAAGGTAGATGACAATCCACAACTATTTTACACTGTGTGCCTCATCTCCTATTGCAGGATCTAACATTTTCTTAAATGGTTCAGTGCAAAAACACAGTAAAAGCTGGGAAATAAGAATACTGGTCCGAGCTGGCCTTGTATAGCTTAAAATGGAACACCAGTACAAACAGGGAAGTAACCATACTGATCTGAACTGTTTTTTTTCCTGTCAACCTGGATGATATTAGTCATGGGATAGGAACTCAAATTCTGCCTCAGTCTCTAAATTGGCAATAGCACCTGGATCTTGTTTACTGGAGCTTCAGCAGATGGGGGAAGGGAGGTGAGAGGGAGAATGGGTGTACACTCACGTGTGCCTGCTTGGGTGTGTCCATGTATGATGAGCACTTAAGTGCTTTAATGCGAGTTTACCATGTGACACGCAGTGGCTGCAGGTTTTACTCCCACACATTTGAGTTGCTGATGTCGGCATGTTGCTGGTAAGAAAGTGATTTGTACTGCGGCACGGTGGTGCAGTGGTTAGCACCGCTGCCTCATGGCACCGAGGACCCCGGTTCGATCCTGGCTCCGGGTAACTGTCCATGTGGAGTTTGTACATTCTGCCCGTGTCTACGTGGGTCTCATCCCCCACAACACAGAGATGTGCAGGGTAGGTAGATTGGCCACACTAAATTGCTCCTTAATTGGGAAAAAAATTAGTTGGGTACTTTAAAAAAAATTTTTAAAGCAAGTGATTAAAGGGGGAAAGTGATGCTACACCATTTAAAAAAGAAACCCCCAAGTCAGCTGCGTTGTGCAAAATAGGAAGATGAAGTATCTCACCACAGAACGTTAATTCCAGTTATTCCATCAATATCGAATTCTTTGTGTTACTAAAACGTGTTTGTCGTGCTGTTTCTTCGTCAACAAAATATTCTTAGACAATTAAAATAATTTTATATCAAATCATTTGACCCAGTGGCTAATTTCAGTGGCATAAACATGCAAAGAATTCTAAGCGAGCGATATCCTTTTCACAACACACACCAGTTTGCACTATTGTGGATGAAAAAAACAGGTGAAATACCTAAAGTCACAGAGAATTTAGAACATCTACAAGTAAAAGTTGTTTTTAAAAAAAACATAAAAAAAGATAGATGCTCAACAGATGGTCCGGATCAAATGACTTGACAAACCAGTTTTGGCTTTATTCTTGTGATTTATGTTGTTCTGGTCTCATAATAGTTACATTGATGCCTTTGCGTGCTGGTTAAAGGGGATAACATCTGCAACACCATACTTACAGATTGTATCAAAAGGTCAAACATCAAGAATAGGCATTTCAACAACTGTGAGATAAAAGTCAGAACATGTCGGAGCATCCTGCCAGAGTGACATGAAGCAGGGACTGAACATTTATCTGTTACAAATCAGCTCTGATTGAATCCATGCCATTGCTATCAGCGCTCAGAGCAACAGAGACTGGACACCGGCTGAGATCTTGATTCCTTAAACCAGGCGTGCTCCAGCACACGGTGAGATGAATGAGAAATCATCTCGATCCACTTATTTTGTAACAGACATGTTTTGCAGTTTTTACCACCGACTTTCATTTCTTTTCTTTGTTCATTTCTTTGCCTTTACGGGGGTCCGCTGATATGGTGCAAAATTGAACATTAATGGTAAGCAATCTTCTATATTCAGGGTTGGAACTCTTATTTCTGACCCTGATCAGATTTTTCAAGGGCAATCTTCCGATGGAGGATCCTGCAGAACTCAGCAGGAAAACTGAGGGGGAACAGCCGAGACAATCTGTGCAGAAACCAGGCCCCATTCTTTAGCAGGATCAGCTGTATTCTGTGAGAGTTTAAAAGTCCTAAAGCTTCCTTGAAAGCTATGGAGAGATGGCAACTGGGTAAGGGGCTAGGATGGGTGAGGTAAAGGGTAAGAGGGTAGGGTGGGTAAAGGGGTAGAGTGAATAAGTGGGTAAGAGACTAAGGAGGGTAGGTAAGTGGGTAAGAGGTAAGGTGGGTGTGGTGAATGTATTCACCATAATGTATGCATGATATCATAACCTGTAACCTGTGACCTGGAAATGGTGATATGAACTGCTTCCAGGTACTGTACTGTACATGGCCACACCGGGGCCATGTATAAGCCGGCCTCTTGTGGGTGGCATTCATCTGTACTACTGACTCTGGCTAGGCAAGTTCATGACTAATAAAGCCTACTGTTCACTTGCTCTCACGGCTTCACGGTGAATTGAAGGTATATCAATGGGTAAGGGGGTAGGGTGGTTGAGGTTAGTGGGTAAGAGGATAGGACACATGGTAAAGTGGTATGTGGGTAGTGGGGGAGGTGGTATGATGGCAGGTGGGTAGGGTAGCAGGTAGGTCAGTGGGTAGGTGGGTTGTGAGTAGTTGGGTCAGGTTGGGAGGGGTCTAGTTAGACTTAGTTGTTGGAGAGTCATATGGTGGGGGATAGTCAGGACAGGTTGTGCGGTTAGTCGTGTGATAGGGGATCATCAGATTAGGTTGGGGGAGGGAATCAGGGTTTAAGGAAGGAGTTGGGGATTTGATTATGAGTGATTGGGGGGGGGGTCAATTTTATAGTTACCATGGCATTTATATTGTGATTTTTTTTCTGTCTAACATTTTCTGGGTGACTATCCAATTAATTTGGAAATGTCTGAAGTCACTGACTCGAATTCAGAGCTGGAGGCTTTTTCAAAGGGTTCCAGGGAGCAGGGGAACTGTACATCGGAAATTCCAACTCCTTCGGCAATTCCCACAAAGTCATTGTGTTAGCACTTCCAAGGGATCTCATAGTGCATCTTCCAGGATACATCCAATGTCTGACCATCCTGAGGTTGGAAGATCTAGGTCACTGTGTTATGTCTTCTAATTTCCATAAGTTAGAAATATAGGGCCGCAACTTCCTGGAAATGGCAATCAGTGGTGGAGTGTAAAAGGAGTGGAGCGAAGGAGGACACCCCCCCCCCCCCCCCCCTTAGATGTCGTAAAGCAGTTGAGTTTAAAGGTCCCATTAAAAGGGAGCAGATAAGTTTCTAAGGTAAGTGAATGGGATGTGAGGGTGGGGGTTTGGACATCGGATGGTGGGGGCTCGGACATTGGGGGAGGCAGATATTGGGCGAGGGTGTCAGACATTGGGGGGAGGGGGAGGCAGACATTGGCAGCTGGACTGATACGTTACTACTCAGCACACGACTGCTGTACAACAGAGGATGTGGCACCCTGTGACATATTCATCTAACAATTAGTTCCTAGCTCTTTATAAATAATCTAACAAAACAACATCCCTCTTTTAAAAACAATGTATAATGCCTCTGTATCAATGTCATTTAATCATTTTCTAAACTAAATAGGTTAACCAGTGATTTTTATAAATAAACTGGGCACTTTAAGTGTCTTTTATAGCTGGTTTAGCTCACTGGGCTAAATCGCTGGCTTTTAAAGCAGACCAAGGCAGGCCAGCAGCACGGTTCAATTCCCATACTAGCCTCCCTGAACAGGCGCCGGAATGTGGCGACTAGGGGCTTTTCTCAGTAACTTCATTGAAGCCTACTCGTGACAATATGCGATTTTCATTTCATTTTCATTGCTGTCACTTGGCACTCTGTACAGGCAATGCTATCCCAGGTATTTGTGATTGGACCCTGTACAGGTATAGTTTGTCCTTTCAACTACTCAGGCAGGGATTTAGCAGGTTTGTTGAAATATTGGCCTTAGAACATAGAACATAGAACAGTACAGCACAGAACAGGCCCTTCGGCCCTCGATGTTGTGCCGAGCAATGATAACCCTACTCAAACCCACATATCCACCCTATACCCGTAACCCAACAACCCCCCCTTAACCTTACTGTTTAGGACACTACGGGCAATTTAGCATGGCCAATCCACCTAACCCGCACATCTTTGGACTGTGTCCTTCCTTCTACCCATGCCTGAGTAAGTTGTTGTCTTCCTTCCTCCTAGCCACCTGGAGGCAGTATCTTCCTTGGCACATTTGTCTTATACTTTGTTCCATTCAACAGCCCTGTGGGTGATTTCATGTCAGCCGTGAGAGGTGTAGATTGGAGTCTTTCTATAACTCTCTGCATTTCATAAAGATTCTTTTAACTGTCTGAATGTGTCTTTCCATAAACCCTTTGGAAGTTCACCAAATTGCTTACATTTTCTGGAAATAAATTGTGTTCCAATGTCTCATATTACTCTGTCAGGAATCCCTTGAGCTCAGTGAATAGTGATGATTGTTGTAGTTCTCAAATCTTTCACCTCTTGAGTAAAAGGGAACTTTGTGTAGTCACCTGTAAGTATCAGACACTATTCTTGATTGCGTGTAGATAAATAGGCTCCCACAGTGTGCCATGGTCTGGATGGCACTTCCGTGGCTACCATCTCCTTTTTCTGTTCTGTATTTCTGGCACACGTTACACGTCAACACCATTCTTTCAATGTGTTTGAAGCTGCCTATCCAGTACACAGCTGATCTGGCTCTGCGCTTATACGTCTCCATTCCCCTGTGGCCTTCATATATCTTCTGAAGAAGTTCTTTCTGCATCGTTTTGAGTATGGTTTTCTGGATCTGGCAAGCAGATTACCATTGACCAGCTGCACTGTTGACTGTGTTTGCTGTATCCTATCAGGCCATTCCTGGATCATTGCTGACAGAGTTTCTGTAACTCTTCGTCTTTTCCAATTTTTGAATGTGATTGATAGAGGTCTACAAGGTTATGAGAGGCACGGATAGAGTGATGGGCAGGCACACTTTCGTTGCCAGGAGAGGTTGTGGAAGCAGATACATTAACGGCATTCAATAAGGCACCTTGACAAATACATGGATAGGATGGATGTAGAGGGATATGGCACTAGGAGTGCTGAGGGCTTTGACCAAGGGTGGGATCATGACCGGTACAGGCTTGGAGGGCCGAAGGGCCTGTTCCTGTGCTGTATTGTTCTTTGCTCTTTGACTCCATTTTGATGGTGTTCTGTTCACTTGGTGATAGATCTCCATATCTAGACCTTTTATCTCTTCTTTCTCTGGTGCCAGCAAACGAGATAGGGTATCTGCTAGCACTCTTTCTCATTCTGGTTTGTATTAACCTCTGCAGTCTTACTGGTGCTTTACACAGATTGATCTGCTCCAATAGACAATGATCATTATCCACTCTGAACTTTCTCCCATGGAGATATGTATGGAATTTCTCACATCCGCACACAACTACCAAACGCTCTCTTTCTCTGTTAGGGCATCTAGTCCCGGCTGATGTTGGGACTTTGGATGCAAATGCTATTGGTTGCCCTCTTGTACCAGGGTTGCTCCCAATCCTTTTATCGAAGCATCTACTTGCAGAGTGACTGGTTTCTTTCCGCTGTAGTATGACAAACTTAATTCCATGTATACTACTTCTTTGAGTTTGTCGAAACACCTGTCTTGTGACTCTGATCACTGGAACTCAACATCTTCTCTCATTAGCTCTCGTGGATTTGCTGTGTGTACTGACATGTGAGGTAAGAAAGAACTCACTCACTGGACAAGCAAAGGAAACCTCTCAGCTCTTTCCTGTCTCTTGGAGCTTCTACCTCGGAGATCATTGTGATCTTTTCAGGACTCGGCTGCACTCCATCGGTTGTGTACATCATTCTGAAGAACTGGATTTTCTCACCCTTACAATGCATTTGTCAGTGTTTACCATCAGCCAAACTTCCTGGTTCTCTCCATGGCTTCATGTAGATTGTAGTGATGATCTTTTCCATCGATATCATTGATTTGGATATCATCAGCCTTGCTGGCTGTTCCTTTATATCCTCCATACATCTTGTCTACTTTCAGCTGGAACACATCTTGCTTCGATTCGGGGCCACATGGTAGACGCAGGAATTTGCATTTGCCGAAGACTATGTTGTCAACAGCGAAGATTCCCCATCAGTCTTCATGTTCCAGTAGCCATTTCTGGCATCCGGCTTGCTGGAAGCCTTTGCTCCTGCCAATCTCTTCCAGTGTTGGAATTGGTCAGTGATTCCTCTTTATTGCTTGATTAACATCTTCGGGATCCAGGAAAATTCTTAGATGCTAATTTAGCTTCGCTTTCATCATAATGTAATCTACCTCTGTGACTCTGGCGATCATCTTCAATTCTTCACCTCCTGGAATTTCTCATTCAAGGTTTCCTTTTAGTTCTGTTGGTTCCTTGCATGGGGGATTGAATCACTTCCTTCTTCACTGGATCAATAGTGATGTAATGCTCACACCATCAACTGTCCAATCATCTCATTGACATAGACACAGAATTTGCAATGCAGAAGGAGGCCATTCGGCCCATCGAGTCTGCACCGACCCTTGGAAAGAGCACCCACACCTCCACCCGATCTCCGTAACCCAGTAACCCCATTTAACCTTTTTGGACACTAAGGGCAATTTAGCATGGCCAATCCACCTAACCCGCACATCTTTGGACTGTGGGAGGAAACCGGAGCACCCGGAGGAAACCCACGCACACACGGGGAGAATGTGCAAACTCCACATGGACAGTGACGGGTGTACTACTTTCAACTCTGTTGGACTTGGTCCAGGTTGAAGGTGATGTAGTCCAATGCCCAGGCGCATAGGGCATCCATGCCAGTGCGAACACACCTGTGTGTGGAGGTTTGTGAAATCCCACACAGATCCCCGCTCAGACTCTGGAAAGAGTCAGAGTCATAAAGGTTCAGGGCCACTATCACCATAATGACCAACGGGAGTGGGTGCCTTCCTCCCAAATCCCTGCGGTGACAGATGTACCACCATCTGGCACCGGTGACACACTGTCTTCCTGGTGAGCCAGAGATGTGGGTGGTACACGCAGTCCGGCAGCTTCTCGAAGGACAGGCGCCAATGGTATATACATGGCCTGATGCGGCGCCTCCTTTGTTCTTCCTCCTCGGCCTGGGGTGGCTGGCCGGCACTTAAGCCTCACCGGCTGGCCTCTGCTCTTCTGGGGTAGCCTCTTCTTGTGCAGGGTCGTCCCTGGGCTGGCCCTGACACGTAGGTGGATAGCGAACATAGCTGGCTATAGTTCGAAGTCCATGTCTCTGCGGGGGGAGTGAGGAGAGACCGAGCATGCCAGAAAGATGAAGATTCCCTTGATCATCCAATGCCACCAGGTTACATGGTCACCTTGCGTTGTACTGCTGCATCACCCTCAACATGTATCCCCCCTCCCCCTCACCTGGTTCCTTCGAGATGGTGTTGTCCGCACTGCACCCCTGTCCCCATCAGTGACTAATAGATGCCCTGTGTTGTGGGGAGCCTCTACCCCATCCCCCATTCCTGCCAACAGGAGTACCGGTAACTGTCGTAACCGGTGTTAGCAATAGGCTCTGTGCTCCCTGTCCTGTTTCTCCCAGTGAGGTCTACTCTGGGTCTCCTCACTGGGGGAGCCTTGTGCTCTCCCACCAGGAGTGGGGGGGGGGGGGGGGGGGCAACGAGTAGTGTGGCAGAGACGTTCATACTGTTCAGCCAATCGTCTCCATGCTAAGAGGCTGGTGTATGGGCAGGTTCTACAGATGGGGGTGAGCGAGGGATGTGTGTGTTTACTGGGAGTTTAGTTGCAGTGTTATGTGAAGCCCGGGTTTTACACATAGGTTGTGACAGGGAGCTGGTCACATTTCCTGGCTGGGGGCAGGATGGATGGGATCAGAGAGGTGGACAGGCAGGGCTTGGAGAGAGCTTGTGATCTTCAGCTGGTGAGGCTTTAACTCTGATAGGGGCTGTGTTCCAGGGAGGGTTCCAGCGGCCACGGGGCATGTGCCCTTTGTTTGGGGTGAGCTCTGCTAATCCCCTGCTTCCTCTGCTGTGGGGCTGAGCTTCTGACGAGTGCACTGAGCAGGCCAACATCTGGTGGGCCGGCCATTCGGCATGGCCACACCCACCCCATTGATGATACTGCTGGGGTATGAGGGTTTCCAGAGGGGCGGGCTGGGAGGGATTCCAGGGGGGGCGGGCTGGGAGGGATGCCGGGGGGGGGGGGGCGGGCTGGGAGAGATTCCGGGGGGGGGGGGGGGGGGGGGCGGGCTGGGAGAGATTCCGGGGGGGGCGGGCTGGGAGAGATTCCGGGGGGGACGGGCTGGGTGGGTTTCCGGAGGGCCGGGCTGGCAGGGAGGGATTCCAGAGGGGCGGGCTGGGAGAGATTCCGGGGGGGGGGGCGGGCTGGGAGGGATTCCGGGGGGGGGGGGGGGCGGGCTGGGAGAGATTCCGGGGTGGGTTTCCGGAGGGCCGGGCTGGCAGGGAGGGATTCCAGAGGGGCGGGCTGGGAGAGATTCCGGAGGGCCGGGCTGGCAGGGAGGGATTCCAGAGGGGCGGGCTGGGAGAGATTCCGGAGGGCCGGGCTGGCAGGGAGGGATTCCAGAGGGGCGGGCTGGGAGAGATTCCGGAGGGGCGGGCTGGGTGGGTTTCCACATGACCAGAGTATTTGCAGGACACTGTCTGCAGTCAACAGGCTCAACAGCCAGGAACCCGTAAGTTGCAATTAGGGGTTGGGTTTAAATGAATTTGTGCAGCAAAGAGGGTCTCAGCCAGGGCGCCCCGATCCTGAGGGGGGCATCCTGAACCCACGCAGTTACAACAAGTCATTCCCCGTGACTCCCTGAGGTCCCAGCATGCACCCCCCACCCAGCGGCCATGGTGCCTGGGCCCCGCTGGTAAATACTGGCACCAATTCATGCCTGCGTGACTCCCGGCTGAGGGGGTGGAGCATCGAGGGGAATGGAGATACGGGTTTCCAACCCGTTAGTCATATTAAAAACGCATACAAATTGCTGGTGTGTGGAGAATAGCTCGCTGCCACAGACGGCGGCAGATCAGAGCATGAGAACGGGTCTGTTACGCGGCTCCAATCCCGCTTTTCAGCCGGGTTCCATTCTCCGCCCAATCGATAAACCCACTACCGACATCAGGTAACAAATAATCCACCCCTTGGTCTCTCATAGCCTCTATGTTTTCATGCAGAAGGCTGGGAATAGAATCATTATCAGGTTCTTTGCAGCGAGATGCCTATTGGCCATGGTTCCCGCAGTTCTCAAGTATTGCCAGGGTAGGAAGTAGTTCATTCAAGTGGGAAAACGGATGCACGGGTCCCACACCAGCTTCCGAACTGCCAGTAGTCTAATTTTAAGCCAAGAAAATGGTGGCTGTCAGGTGAAACTCACCGCAAGTATTGTAGGAAAACACAACTCCTAATTACTCAGATAGAGCCGCCCAGCGCACCTACTGCAAATCCTGGAAAACAGTCAGGCTTGTTCCGATGGGCGGCAAGTAACATTCGTGCCACACAGGTGTCGGGCAATAACCATGTCCAACAAGAAAGAATCCAAGCAGCTCTCTTTGACATTCAATGGAATTACCATCAAAATCCTGGGAGGGTGACAAGAGATCAAGCAACATGAATACTGTGGCTACAAGAGCAGGTCGGAGGCTTGGAATTCTGTGGTGAGTAACTCACCTCCTGGCTCCCCAAATCCTTCCCACCACTTACAATGTGCAAGTCAGGAGTATAATGGGATATTATCCACTTGCCTGGATGAATGCGGCCTCAACTACACCTCAAGCGGCTTGACGGCTTTCACAATGAAGCAGCCCACATGACTGGCACCCCATCCATTACCTCAGACACTTACTTTGACCTCCAGTGGTGCACCATTGCTACAGTGTATTGCCAGTAACTTCATTACAGTGTTAATAAAGATTATTATTATTATCTACAAAATCCATTGCAGCAATTCACCTAGATTCCTTCAACAGCACCTTCAAACCCAAGACCTCTACCTCGAGAAGGAGAAGGGTAACTGATTCATGGGAATACCATCACCTGGAAGTTCTCCAAGCCACTATCCATCCCGACTTGGAAATATGCCTCCCTTCACTGTCACTGGGCCAAAATCTTGGAACTCTCTCCCGAACAGCCCTATGGATGGATCGACACGACATGGACTGCAGCAGTTCGAGAAGGTAGTTCACCACTGTCATGGGAATGTCACCTTCAGAAATGTTAGTCTGCTGAAGTGGCTGCAGTGATGTCAGAGTGTGGGTGGAGCTGAGCTCTGGCTCTGCTTTTTAGCTCCGCTTTGAGGAAAAGCTTGGGTGTGTCTGTTTTTTTAGTTTCGTTTTAGTGTTGGAGCTGCAGCCAGCCAAATAAGGTGTAATTTTGATCTCTCTGCCATCTAAAGACTATCTCTAGATCATTTGGTGAATCCAGAGTGATAACTGCTCTCAGTAGAGAATTTAAACCTGATGTGTTTCTGTAAAGAGGGTTCTTTTTGTCTTATGGATGTTACAAGGAAAGATTAAGAGTTACTTAGAGAGTACTGTATTCTTTGGGGGATTTATTGGTGTTGATAGTTGTTAAGATGTTTACTGTGGGTTTATAAAGTGTTAACTGGTTTCATAAATAAACATTGTTTTAATTTAATAGTACTGTAGATTTCTGGCGCATCACACCTGCAGGGTAGGCCCATGTGTTTCCCCATAACCACAATCTATTCAAAGTTGTGGGTCCATGATACACTTTGGGGCTCTTTAAACCCTGGCCCATAACACCACTAACTTCTCAAGGGCAGTTATGAATGAGCAATGAATGCTGTCCTCCTCAATGTCCACATCCAATGAACGAATCAAATGAAAACTTTCTTGTTCCTGCAATATTATTGATTTTTAAAATCAAAGTCTCTTGAAATGGGCTCAAACATCGGAAGTAGCCAGCCAAGAGAGAACGCTGCTTCCCTGTTATTTATTTGAGGGTTAAAAAAATTCCTTACTTTCCCAAGAATACGCACTGTCAAACTGTACCTAATGAGCTGGAATGGAAACTTTCCCACTGGGAACTGTTTGAATGAGGTGGGTAAGAACATCAGTTTTGGAATAAATGGTTTTTTATTGGGTAATTTGTTCATGTCACTTCTATCAGTGTGTCTAGCCTTATGATAGATACTCCGATAAATCAAGATAAATGTAACTGCTTTCAACAACAAAGGCAGATCAGTTGCTCTCTGAACCCAGATCATTTTTTTTGTTTGTTCACACCAAAAATACAGTGCATGAACTTAGCAACATGTATATTCCAAAAACCCTCTTCAATGACATTTTGCTGCTTTCGGATGTTTCAAATTCTGATACGAGTTGTCTCACGAATTTAGAAAGTAGTTTGTTTTTAAATTATTTGACAGGTACTGGGCAGAATTCTCTGTTTGAGAGACTAAGGGCAGGGATCTCTATCCAGTGACTCTGGAATCGCGAGTTGCGAGCGGGCGGAGAATTGGGCGTCAGCCGGAAATCGGTTTTGGCACCGGGTGCCCAATGGAACGGCATGCTCCGTCGCCAATGGTGGCGTGATTACATTCCACACCCCGCGCCAGCGTGGGCATGCAAATCGTACAGTAACGGCTGTTAACACATCATTAAGGGGCCCGATCTGGTTGTCTCCAGCCTCCCCCGACGCTCCTCCTCCCCCAGGCAGACGTGGCACCGGCACAATTTAACTTGTGGTATTTAAAAATGGGACCCGGGCACTGTGGGTGGGAGGGGAGGTAAGACATGTTTCCTAAGGTGCACCGTGGGCTGCCAGTTGTGCTGCTGGCTGGAATGGGTGTCTGCCAGGGCTGGGGGAGTAGCAGAAAGGTGACCAGGAGAAGGGCCGTGGGTTCGGGGTGCCCCCCCCGGCACAGGGGACGGCCGGGCACGGCCCGTCATTGCCGCAGCATGAAAGGCAGCCATCTGGCTGCGCACACCACTGACTACCCAATAGGTCCTGTAAATGTGCAGAGCGCCACCAGCCATATGGGTGCCCCCTCACCTCCCCAGGAACCCCCAAACCCCAGCCGACCCATCAAATGGATGTGCGTGGTCCAGCCCAGCCAATGGCCCCCAGGTGTTTGCACCCCTCAGTGCACCCATCCGAGGCACTGCCCCACTGCAGGGGAAGCGTCATGCACGCTCCCTGGGTATTGGACGCAGACATGCATGATGTGCAACTGGTGGTGACACACCAACTGCCCATTCAGGGAGTGAAACCCCTTCCTCTTGATAAGGGCATCCCCTGGTGGTGCTCATAAGGGGCCTTGTGTTCAATCGATCACCCCCTGGACCTGGGGCATGCCAACGATGGCATCACATCCTGCTGCCCAGGCATCCTGGTGGGTCTGGTCCAGACTGAAGTTTATATTGTTGACTGCCCGGGCACATTGGGCATACTTCATAGCGTGGATGCACCTGCGTTAGGATGTCTTGAGGGATCCTAGACAGGTCCCCGCTTGGCCCCTGGAAAGACCTAGAGACAGAAAAGTTCAGGGTAACGGTCATCTTGACAGCCACTGGGATCGTGTGTCCTCCTCCAAACCTCCGCAGTGCCAAGTGTGCCACCATCTGGCACATATGCTGCACGGTCTCCCTGGTGAGCCGGAGTCTTCGGTGCCACACACGGTCCGCATGCCCTCGAGGGACGGGTGGCCTGATGCGGCACCTCCTTTGTACTTCATCCTCGGCCTGTTCGACGGCTGGCTCTCCAGCCTCACTGGCTGGACCCTGCTCTTCTGGGACAGGCCCCTTTGTGCAGGGTTCTACCCGAGCAGGCCCTGTGCCTCCATTCTGTGTGTCCGCAAATGCAGCTGCAGCCAGGTAGACAGCGATCATTGCTGGCTGTACTCCAAAATTCATTCTCTGCAGGGGAGGGAGAAGAGATGACATGTTAGCAAGATGAGTATTCCCTTGTGTGGTGAATGTAACTCTGTAATATATATATGAGGCCGTACGATTGTAAGCGCAGTTGCGTTGCCCGACCACTAGGGGGAGTAGCTCTGGGAATGCTTAGGAGTTTGTACAGGGTTCCACCCTTGGCTCCGCCCATGGCTCCTCCCCCTGGACTGCTGTATAAATATCGATGCCCAGAGCCAGCCGACCAGTTCATCGAGAGTTCAACGTGTAACAGGCTGGCTCTGTAGTAAGTAGATTTAAACCACTGTTCATATCTCAAAGCACGTGTCCAGTGAATTGATGGTCTCATCACCTTGCCCATCCAAATCCAACAAGCTACATGGTGACCCTGAGTTGCACCTCAGTTCCGCACTCCACGGGCGCGATTCTCCGACCCCCACGCCGGGTGGGAGAATCACAGGAGTGCCGGGCGAATCATGCCACGCCGCCCTGGCACCCCCACGTGATTCTCCCACCCCCCCAAATATGGCGTGTCGCGTTTTGCGACAGGCTGCTCGGAAAATCGCCGCTTCAGTCGAGCGGCGATTCTCCGGCCTGATGGGCCGAGTGGCCTACCAAATCCGACCGGTTCACGCTGGCGCCAACCACACCTGGTCGCTGCCGGCATGAACATCGCACGACTGCTGGGTGTGGGGTCTGTGGAGGGCGGAGGGAGAAACGAGCACCAGGGATGTGCTCAGGAGGGGTCTGGCCCACGATCGGTGCCCACTGATCGTCGGGCCAGTGTCTCTGAAAGACGCACTGTTTTCCCTCCGCCGCCCCGCAAGATCAATCCGCCATGTCTTGCGGGGCAGCGGAGGGGAAGACGGCAACTGCGCATGCGCGGGTTGGCGCTGGCCAACCTGTGCATGTGCGGGTGACGTCATTTAGGCGCCACTGGCCGCGTCATTCAGGCTGCGCTGCTTTGACGCAAGCATCAAGGCCCGGCACGCGAGATTGACGCGCCGCCGCTCCTAGCCCCCCCGTGGGGGGAGATTAGGGGGTGAGGAGTGGCCTCCGATGCTGGAGTGAAACACTCCGGGTTTCACTCCGGCGTCGGCACTTTGTCTCCCTTTGGGAAAATTTCGCCCCACATGTCCCCTCCAAACCCACCCCCGTCTGTTTCCCCCGATATGTTGACCTTCACACTGCAGTGAGTGGCACCGAGGAGTGAGTGGCACCGGGGAGCCCCTATCCTGATCACCTGTCCCTGAACAGGGGTACCGGAAGCTGCTGCAACCCATGTCAGCGATAGGCGGTGTGGCTGATGTCCTGTCTCCCCAGTAGGGTCTGTTGTAGTTCTCCTCATTGGGTGGGCTGTGTGTTGTCCCACAAGCAGGGTGGCACTTGGTTATGTGGTGCTGAAAGTCACCATGCGCCACCAATCGCCTCCATGTTTAGAGGCATGTGTCCTTACAGACGGGAGGTGAGTGAGGGTAGTGCGCGTCTGCTCGGAGTGTTGCTACAGTGTGATGTGGGTCCTGGGTGTGACACACGGGTTGTAACAACCTGACCGGGGCAGGATGGATGGGAGCAGGAGTGAGATGGACAGGCAAGCTTGGAGACAGCTGGTGGTCCTGCGGAGTGGGCTAACTGATAGTGTCACTGGTGCAGCCTCTGCCCTGAGAGGGGCAGTCAGCCAGGGAGGGCGCATGTGTCCTTTGTTGAGGATGAACTCTGCTATTCCCCTGCTTCCCATGAGTGGGGCTGTGCTTCTGATGACTGCACTGGTGAGCCACTGATTGAGCTTGGCCACCCTTGGTTGAGGGTTTCCAGAGGGGCGGCCTGGGTGGGCTCCCAAATGACCAGAGGCTCTGTGAACATTTACAGGACACAGTGAGCAGTCAGCAATGTGAGCAGCCAGGCGCCTGTAACCAAATGGTGCGTTTAAAACAAATGCTACAGCACTGGCAGCCTGTGCCAGTCCACCCTGATCCCGAGGGGGACACCCCCGAATCCATGGAGCTGTCAGCAAGTCACTCCCTGCTACTCCCCCCAGACCTGGCAGCCACCAGCGCTACTAAGCGCTACAATTTTAAATTGTTTGAAAAACTTTCCTTACCTTCTCTCTCCCCTCAGCAGCCATGGCACCCAGTCCCCGTTTATAAATACCTGTAATAAATCACACCCATGTGACCTTCGCCGGAGAGAGGCAGAGTAACACGGAGGCCTGAAGCATACTGGGCCAAACACGCTAATGACATGTATATGACTGTAAATGCTGATTTTGCAAGCCACCGGGGCATGGGCCGTAAATCTTGTCATCACTATCAGCAAGGGACTGGAGCATGGCTTTCGATTCGGCACCAGGCACGTGTTATATTACTGGTTTGTAATATGTCGTTACTCTTTGCTTTACTTCCAGAATGGTCTGATGGTTAGGTCTCAAAGAAACTACCAATCTTCAATTCAAAGCAATGTAGGTTTAGTGAATAACAAATTAAATACTAATGAGTTTGTTCACTCTTACAGAAATATCACTGGTGATAAAGTAATTTAAAATAAGTATTGACTATATTTAAGTACAAGTATTAACTATGCTATATCACTCTCTAACTGCTGTCTAGTCACTCCTGGTTCGAAGAGACCCAAAATCCTTTGAGTTCACTTATTTATGCATGGATCTAGTGCTGCCATCTAGTGGTTGTCTTACACTAGATATAGTCATTAACTCTTTATATACCATCATATATACATATCACTACAGCACGGACCTCGTTTTTGGCCGGATACCTGATTCTCCGCCCGATCGCGGTTCGCGTATGCAGAGGTGCAAGGCTGAGAATTCCACCAAAACCTTGTTTCTGTGGCCAAAACAATTGAAATAATTTTGCATTAAATAAAACAGATATTAAAAATGCTCCTTTTTTCCAATCTGAAATATGTTTTCATTTAGTGACTATCACCTCATGACTCAGTATTATCAGCACATTTTTGAATACAGTCTCCTCCATTTAATTCTAGTAGATATTTACTGTACGTTCATTCTGGAACGCATTGATGCCGCTGCCGGAGAATTATGATTTGGCGGGAAACCTCGAACATGCCAAAATCGATTCTCCGCCCAAACGCGGTTCTCAATTTCAGCGTCAGCTGACAGAAAATCCCTCCCTTGGATTTCTTGTACATCTTCATAGATAAAGTGAAGGAATTGTTAACGGCAACAAAGAAAGAGAAGCCGACTGTCAGAGATGGTATACCACCGGAATTTCTCCAACATTTAGGCCCAAAGCCCAAGTGTCAGACCCACCCCGTACCATCCCTCATCTAATCTTCTGGCTGAAACGGCACTTCAGACATTTAAAAGAGGCACAAGGAACAGTCCATGGGCTCCATCGACATGCGACTGGCGAGATTCCTTTTTAATTTCAAGGCATGTGCCGCACGTACGTGACAACAGGGGTGGCACCAGCGAAGCTGCTGATGGGCCGCAGACTCAGGATCCGGTCCAGCCTGACTTTCCCAAACCTGGGTGGGAAATTGGAAGCGCAGCTAGAAGCATAGAGATGGTACCACGACCATTGGACGCCACGGAATAAGTTCCAATCAGGAGCCACGGTTGTTTGGAGACTGTGCACTCTGGCTTCCAGGAGTAGAAGTGGAGAGGACAGGACCAGTCTCCTCCAAGGCCAAGGTCCAAGGTAAACCCTATGTAAGCATGTGAACCACCTCAAGAAGCGGGGCTTCCGCTACAGGATGCCTGACCAGGGGCATCGATACCGCCACCTTCAATAATAGGACCATAAGATATGGAGGCAGAATTAGGCCAGTTGGCCCATTGAGTCTGCTCCGCCATTCAATCATGGCTCATATTTTTCTCATGCCCATTCTCCTGCCTTCCCATATCAGCCTCCCCGAACAGGCGCCGGAATGTGGCGACTAGGGGCTTTTCACAGTAACTTAATTTGAAGCCCACTTGTGACAATAAGCGATTTTCATTTCATTTTTCCCCGTAACCCCTGATCCCCTTATTGATCAAAAACCTATCTATCTATGTTTGAAAGGCACTCAGTGATTTGGCCTCCACAACCTTCGGCGGCAAAGAGTTCCACAGATTCACCACCCTCTGGCTGAAGAAATTCCTTCTCATCTCTGTTTCAAAGGATCGTCCCTTTAGTCTGAGATAGTGTCCTCTGGTTCTAGTTTTTACCACAAGTGGAAACATCCTCTCCACGTCCGCTCTATCCAGGCCTCGCAGTATCCTGTAAGTTTCAATAAGACCCTCTCTCGTCCTTCTAAACTCCAACGAGTACAGACCCAGAGCCCTCAACCGTTCCTCATATGACAAGCTCTTCATTCCAGGGATCATTCTTGTGAAACTCCTCTGGACCCTTTCCAATGAGCATATCCTTCCTAGGATATGGGACTCAGAACTGCTCACAATACTCCAAATGGGGTCTGACCAGAGCCTTATACAGCCTCAGAAGTACATCCCTGGTCTTGTATTCTAGCCCTCTTGACATGAATGCTAACATTGCATTTGCCTTCCTAACTGCCGACTGAACCTGCACGTTAACCTTAAGAGAATCGTGAACAAGGACTCTCAAGTCCCTTTGTACTTCTGATTTCCCTAGCATTTCCGCTTTTAGAAAATAGTCTATGACTAAATTCCTCCTTCCAAAGTGCATAACCTCACACTTTTCCACATTGTAGTCCATCTGCCACTTCTTTGCCCACTCTCCTAGCCTGTCCAAATCCTTCTGCAGCCCCCTGCTTCCTCAATACTACCTGTCCCTCTACAGATCTTTGTATCATCTCAAACTTAGCAACAGTGCCTTCAGTTCTTTCTTCCAGATCATTAATGTTTATTGTGAAACGTTGTGGTCCAAGCATTGCCAAGAACCAGCCCTCAGCCAGGGAACACATCTGACCATCCCAATGACTGGATCAACAGGATGAACATGACTCTGGCTCAGACATGGACACATGCTCGCAAAGATGGACAATGTCATCAACAGGTTTGCTGATGACATAACCAAAGTGGGTTGGATCTCGAACAACGATTAGTCAGAACACAAGAGGGAGATAGAGAACCTAGTGTAGTGGTGTAATGACAACAATCTCTCCCTCAATGCCAGCAAAACTAGTCATTGCCTTCAGGAAGTGAAGCATCGTACACACCCCTGTCTGCATCAATGGTGCGGAGGTGGAGATGTTGACAGCTTCAAATTCCTAGGTGTACGCATCACCAACAATCTGTCATGGTCCATCCACATTGGCGCTACGACCAGGAAAGGACAAAGGTGCCTGTACTTCCTCAGGAAACTAAGGAAATTCGGCATGTCCGCATTGACTCTTACCAACTTTTAAAGATGCATCTATCTGGCTGCATCACAGCCTGGTATGGCAACTGCTCGGCCCAAGACCAAGAAACTACAGAGAGCCGTGAACACAGCTCAGTCCATCACACAAACCCACCTCCCATCCATTGACTCTATCTACATCTCCCACAGCTATGGGAAAGCGGGCAGCATAATCAAAGACCCCTTCCAGCCGGGTTATTCTCTCTTCCAACCCTTTCCATTGTGCAGGAGATAGAAAAGTCTGAGAACACTCACTAACAGATTTAAAAACCAGCTTCTTCTCTGCTGCTCCCAGACTCCTGAATGACCTTCATATGGACTGAACTGATCTCTCCATGCATCTTCTCCACTGAGTAGTACTACACTTCGTATGTTTGTGTCTATGTATTTACATTGTGTATCTATCGTATTTCCAATGTTTTTCATGTATGGAATGATCTGTCTGAACTGTATGCAGAACAATACTTTTCACTGAACCTCGGTACACGTGACAATAAACCCAAATCCAAATCATGTCTAGGGCCTGGATCCCGGCAATAGCCGATCCGGAAGTTGGCCAGGAAAAGATGCTCAACCAACTGGTGCGCACCAGTCGACTCAGAGCCGTCACAAGAAGAAGCTCAGCCTTGGATGAAGAGCTGCAGAAGACCTCCTCCGGTGACTGCAAAGGGGGAACTTTCAAACTGGGGGGTGCAGTGGAAGGGTGTCATAACCCCCATGAGGAAAATGATTATTGGTCTGCCGGGGGGGCTCATGGAGTACGAGTTTCCAAGGTAGTGGGCGGAGGCCCACTCTGATGGGGCTCCTAAACATTTAAGTTTAATGGTTGTAACAACAAACTCCATCTGAACAGTCTTGCATTTCGATCCTTAAATTTTTCCAAAAACGTTAATGGATTATGGTCTGTATATACATTTGTCACCAATGAATTGTTAGCAACATAAATATCAAACTGTTGTAACACCAATACCAAACTCAAGGTCTCCTTCTCGATAGTCGAACATTTCTTTTGTTGAATATTTAGATTCCGAGAAAAATAACCAATAGGCTTTTTGATTCTTTCGTTGTCTTCCTGCAACATCACAACACCAACACTCCCATACTTGCAGTAACTGCCACCTTAAATTGCTTGGCATAATTAGGTGTCATCAACATTGGTGCAGTGGTTTACACAGTTTTTCAGACTATTGAATGCCTCCTGACATTTCCTGTGCTTTTTCAGAAGCTCAATCAGTGGAGCATCCACACTGCTGAAATTATTTTCCGGTAGACAAAAACGCAGACCCAGAAAGCTTAGAACTTCTTTCCTCGTTGATGGTATTGGAAACTCCCCAATAGCTTTCATTTTCACATTCCATGGTGCCATCTGGCCATGTTCAATTATATGACCTAAGAATGTGACTTGAGCTTTGACAAATTTACTTTTTCGCCAATCCAGCCTCTCGCAGTCGATTGAATAATTACTTTAAACGTTCTAAATGCTCCTTTCATGTTTGACTGAACACCACCAGATCGTCTATGTACACTGCACAATTGTTTAGTCCAGAAATGACCTTGTTGATTAATCTTTGGAATGTTGCTGGTGCATTCTTCATTCCAAATGGAATGACTCTGAACTGTTACATACCATTTGGCATCACAAACACGGAAACTTCCATTGCCTTGTCTGATAAAGGTACTTGCCAATATCCTTTAAGTAAGTCAAGATTGGTAATAGAATTCACTTGTCCCACCTTGTCAACACAGTCTTCCAAATGAGGAATAGGATACGAATTCGTAACTGCGTTAACTCTTCTATAGTTCACACACAATCGCTGTGTTCCATCCGGTTTTGGTACCATCATAATAGATGAGCTCCAATCGCTACAACTGATTTCAATGATTTCATTCTTAAGAATACTGTGAATCTCCTTTTGTACCTATGCCAACTTTAGTGGATTGAACATGTATGGATGTTGTTTAATGGGAATAGCATTTCCTACATTTACATCATGCATAATTACTTTTGTACTTCCCAATTTATTCCCACATGCAGCTCTATGTGACTGTAATAACCTCTTTAGGTCACTTATTTTTATACCCCCGGAAGGTAACTCAGTAATTTATCTCAATCGCTTATTACTTTCTCATTGTCCAATCTAATTTGAGGAATGCCAAATTCAGAATCATCTGGGTTTATCTTTTCTCCCTGAATTACAACGACTAACACTTCCTCCTGCTTTCCTTCTCTCTCAAAATACCTTTTGAGCATATTAACATGACACTGTGAGATTTCCTTTTATCTGATTTTCTTATCAAATAATGTACTCGCTCAATTCCTTTTCAATTTGATAAGGCCCACTAAAGCTTGCCTTTAATGTTTCGCCTACCATTGCTAACAATACTAATATTTTCTCCCCACTAACAAAACTATGAATTTTTGATTTTTTATCCGCCTCTTTTTTATCACATGTTGTGACAATTTTAAATTTTTCCTAGCCAATGCACCAGCTCTAGTTAATCTCTCCCTAAAAGTTTGACACATAGTCCAACAACGTAGTCTCCGACCGCTGACTCACCAATTTTGCTTTGATCAATTTAAGTGGTGGTCCTGTCACCTCATGACCAAAAATCAATTCAAATGGTTTGAATTTAGTTGATTCATTAGGTGCATCCCTAATTTCAAATAGCAGAAATGGAATTCCTTTATCCCAATCCTCTGGCTTATCCTAACTGCACTCCCTCAACATGCTCTTTAAAGTTTGATGCCATCTTCCCAATGCCCCTTGTGATTCCGGTTGACACATAGTTGAGTTAAATTGCTTTATTCCTAAACTATCAATAATTTCCTTGAATAACTTCAACATTAAATTGGATCCCTGATTTGATTGGATTTCTTTTGACAGTCCATATCTAGAAAAAGGATTTGGTTAACTCCTCTACAACCCTCTTAGCTGTAATGTTTCTTAATGGAATAGCCTCCGGAAATCTAGGAGACATATCCATTATGGTAAATAGATAATGATTTCCACTTTTTGTTTTCGGCTGTGGTCCCACACAATCAATAAGGACCCCTGGAAAAGGTTCCTCAAATACTGGAATAGCTATTAAATAAAGGTGCTGGCTTGATTATTGCTTGAGGTTTTCCTATTACCTGACATGTGTGACATGTATGCCAACTACATCCTAATGCAATCCAGGCCAAAAAATGCTTTTGTATTTTTGCTTGAGTTTTCCTTACTCCTAAATTACCCCCTACTGGAACTTTATGCACCATATGCATGCGGGGCAGCACGGTAGCATGGTGGTTAGCATAAATGCTTCACAGCTCCAGGGTCCCAGGTTCGATTCCCGGCTGGGTCACTGTCTGTGCGGAGTCTGCACGTCCTCCCCGTGTGTGCGTTGGTTTCCTCCGGGTGCTCCGGTTTCCTCCCACAGTCCAAAGATGTGCGGGTTAGGTGGATTGGCCATGCTAAATTGCCCGTAGTGTCCTAAAAAGTAAGGTTAAGGGGGGGTTGTTGGGTTACGGGTATAGGGTGGATACGTGAGTTTAAGTAGGGTGATCATTGCTCGGCACAACATCGAGGGCCGAAGGGCCTGTTCTGTGCTGTACTGTTCTATGTTCTATGCAAAATCTCCTTTCTATAACCCATCGGTAATATCATTTGATGAACGTCTGCCGATTTCTCATTTTCTTGAATATGCAAAGCCTCCATTTCCATACTAATACATTATTTCTAATGTAATAACATTCTGGTATGTACTCACGCTCTATTTCCGTATATGCTTTCTATTAAAACTTCTTATCTAGCACTGCTGGTTAGCACTGCTGCCACACAGCGCCATGGACCTGGGTTCAATTCCGGCCTTGGGTGACTGTGTGGAGTTTGCACGTTCCCCCCGTGTCTGTGTGGGTTTCCTCCAGGTGCTCTGGTTTCCCCCCACAATCCAAAGATGTGCAGGTTAGGTGAATTAGCCATGCTAAATTGCCCTTTAGTGTCCAAAAGGTTAGGTGGGGTTACTGGGTTATTGGGATAGGACGGGGGCATAGGCTTAGGTAAGGTGCACTTTCAGAGGGTCAGTGCAGACTCAATGGGCTGAATGGCCTCCTTCTGCACTGTATGGATTCTACGATTCTATGACTCTTTCTGCTGTAATTCAATCGCCTTTCTTGAACTAAAGACATCCATTTCATCCAGCACATACGCTTGTTCTTTAGCAACCATCTGACTAAACATGTGGCACGATCTACCGGCCGCGTTGCGTTCAAGCTAGAGTGCAACACGGCCGGTACATCATGGGAGAGGCCTCCCGTGGGCTTCCTGGCAGCCTTTATGCCTTGTGGGATATACCCAAGCCCCGCGAGGCATCGGAATCAGACTACCACCCAAAAGCGGTGTGACCAAATGGCGTGTGCCTGCATAGGTTTTAAACCTAGAATAATTCAAACCATGCGATAGGCTAATGAAACATAGTATACACCACCACAGGAAATGCTGCAATGTATCGTGATCTTGCTTTTCCTATACAACCTCATAGTTACAGTTAGAGATGCCCCAATATATGTTGTCTTTTCCTTACCTCAGCAGACTCTACTTGGTGTTGGCACAATGAGACCAGGAATTGAGGTTGACGCAGTAGCTCAGCTTGGGAAGAAACATGTCAAGGCAGAAGAACAGGGTCACAGATGGACTGCAGATTTTCACATCTACTTTCTGAATGCACTTTGTCTTCCCACATGTGGAGCTATAGCCCATAGCCTATGTTAACAGTTTAGTATCCAGGGAGTGCTGTACTGAGGTTGTGAAAGGCACTATACAAATGCAGGTTTCAAGAGGAAGCAATGTTTTGTCTAACTGTTTCTCAGTACTACAGATGGGATAAGGGAGTAATAAAATGCCTTTTAAAAATCATGATCGAAACAGTAAAACCCCTTTAAATCACTTCTGTTTTCCTGGTCTTGGTTTTCTCATTTACCTCAGTCGGTCATTAGGAATCAGTAGTGACAAACCAATGTTTGTTTAGATACTAATTTTCCTGAAAGATCCCAACTGCTGATTGTAACCAGAACTTGGCTTCATGTTTATCCAGCAGACATCATTCAACAGTGACACGGATAACTGATGGATCACTTCACAGTGAGGCCACAGGATAAATGTGTAAGTAATGACATGCAGATGTTTATTTCCTGTTGCTTGGACACCTCCAAGTGATAAATACCTATATTGAAAATATTTGAATGATGTATCAACAATGACAGGAGTGTACTTTACAGCACAGTGGTTAGCACTGCTGCCTCACAGCTTCAGGAACCCGGGTTCAATTCCGTCCTTGGGTCACTGTCTGTGTGGAGCATGCACTTTCTCCTCTTGTCTGTGTGGGTTTCCTCAGGGTGCTCCGGTTTCCTCCCACAATCCAAAGATGTGGATGTGAATTGGCCATGCTAAATTGCCCCATAATGTCCAAAGATGTTTGGGTTAGGTGGGGTTATCAGGTTATGGCCATAGGACAGGGGAGTGGGCCTCGGTAGGATGTTCTTTCAGAGGGTCAGTGCAGACACGTTGGGCCGAATGGACACCTTCTGCACTGTAGGAATTCCCTAATTCTATGATGCCACATTCAATTATGTGTAATGGGCACAAATTAATTTTGAATGACTGCGAATGACAAACCCTTCTAATAACACACGGTCTTTGTTTACAGCACTCCAGTTGTTGCTGTGAACCAACTGACTAACAATTTAAGAACGGCATTGAAAATTTTTGAAATAATTTGCAGAAACCTTTTTAAAAATTAAATATTACTTTATTTTTTACATAAACATCAGGATCAACCCAGGCTTCTATTCTTGCGACGACAAGCAAAATAAATACTAGGTAAATAACATCTCCTCCTATGTTATACTTTGGAAATTTGGTAATGTCACAAGTTATAATTGAAGCTATGCTGTCACTCTGTTAGACGATGGAATGTAGAAACATCTGGTGATTTTAATCGCAGTGAGCTTGTGGTTTGGAAGGGTGGTTAAATTTGATGAAAATGGCAGCTTAATTGGAAGCTGTGTCCAAGGCACATACTTTCTTCTGTATTTGACTTGGATGGATATGGATGTGTGTGTCACTCTCTTCAGGGAGGCAGGATTCTGTTTACAATATTTAACTTAGGTAATTGGCAGGGGGTTTGCACCGGCATTTCAGTTTAACATCACATACCTGGGTTTCCTGCCCCACCACCCAAAGCGCCAGCGGGGAATGCATCTCTGCTGAGAGCGACTGCCACGCAGCCAATTAGCGCTCCGAGAAGCATTAATTGGCTCGAGACGGGAGTTTTGCCCCTAACTCGAGGGGGCAACCCTGCCTCGGAGAGCTGCCGGCCAATCTGATACGCTAGCAGCTCTGGAGTCCCAGCGGCAGCAGTGACGAGGATTTGAACGACGAGTAGTCCCCAGATTTAAAGTCCCAGAGTCCAGGACCAATTAAGTACAGCAGGTCTCATGGCGGCAGAGGATGCGAGGACCAGGGAGGCGAGGAAAGGGGGATGCAGGTCTTGATGGCCCCAGATGTGGAAAGGTGGCCAGTGAGGGTGGCACTCCCCTTTCCCACCTGAGACCCGAGCAGGGTGATTTGCCATGCTTCCCATCTGCCCCTGAACCCCCCCCCCCCCCCCCCCCCCCCCCCCCCACCCCGGCAACCTCAAAATTGAGTTCAGATTGGAAATGGCCGGCAGGTGGTCATTGCCCACTTCAGGGCCATTGGGCCATTAAGATGGCCCAATTGTGATTACACTTCTGACGTGCTGAGACTTCTTCAAGGTTCTGCCCCTCGCATTGCTCCAAAAGCATGTCTAAAGTTATTATCAGCCTTATTTTATCTGAAACAATATTATTTCATGGATGTAAGCATGGATGGAGATACTAGTTCCAATACCGCTATGGAAGCTAGTGGAATTTAAATCCAACCAAGTAATAAACCTGAAAGTATACCAGAATTTGGCAGAAATAAAAATGGTGGGTGGGACGGGGATGATGAAGTGCCACAACAATTTCCGGCAGAACCCATTTTTCACAGAAGAAGGATGGGGTTGGTCTGAATCACACAGGCGGGAAATCTGAACTTAACCATTTGAAATTGATGCTGAATTCAAACCAACCCCATTTTCAGTAATCCAGAGCCTTTCAACTGCAGTTGCTATGATCAGAAGTTATTTAAATCCTCAGTCCTTTAAAGTAATGAAAAGCCTGCAGCCGTCAGTTACAGTTAAACTAACACCCTCTGCCAGAGCGCATTGATTGGCAGGCCATCTGATGTTGTATGGAGAAAAGAATTACCATCTGTTCCTGCAGTTTCAATAGGCTCGGTTTTTAAAAAATAAATTTAGAGTACCCAATCATTTTTTCCAATTAAGGGGCAATTTAGCGTGGCCAATCCACCTACTCTGCACGTTTTTGGGTTGTGGGGGCGAAACCCACGCAGACACGGGGAGAATGTGCAAACTCCACACGGACAGTGACCCAGAGCCGGGATCGAACCTGGGACCTCAGCGCCGTGAGGCGGTTGTGCTAACCACTAGGCCACCGTGCTGCCCTCAATAGGCTTGGTTGTTGGCATTTCCTTTGGACAGTTGTTACCGCTGAGCCATTATAAATGCTTGGCTGATTTTCAAAAGGTCAAAAATATCTCAACATGGGTACTAAGTTCACATTTTGATTGACGCTTTTAAGATGCTATTAAATAATGTACAATGGTTGTTTTTGTAGCATTAGGATCTGTAAGTGGGACTGTGTAAACAGCTCCTCCCAGAGTGCTGAGGTACACATGGCTAGGAAAGGCGAGGGAGATGGTTTCAGCAGTGTAACACCCAGACATGGAAAGTTGTACATGATTTAGCTGTAACCAATTGTTATTTGAACATACCAACGTCTCAGTAATAGCTCAAGAGCTAGAGCAATCAACATACAGCAGTTTTATGTTAAGTGAGGTGTTTGTTGTTCAGTTTTAATCCATTACAGAAAAATGCTTGAAGGTAGATGTTTAATTTGGTTAAAGTGCAACCATATCTAAGAATAATGGCTGTTATCTGGAAATATTTATGGCTAAAATACTTTTCCGCCGTCTGGCAATTGAACATAACATCTCCTAAATAATTTTTTTCATTGCAGAGAAAGCAATTACTTTTAAAGTAGAGTCAATGTTATGATGTAGGAAATGCTGCAATCAATTTGCATAGAGCAAACAGCATTGTGATAAAAGATCAGAAAATATGTTTCAGTAACATTGGTGGAGGAATAAATGTTGGCATGCATCCAAGGGAAAACTCTCCTGTTCGTCTTCAAAATAGAATCATGGGATTTTTCTGGGACCTGAGGAGGACAGATGGGGCCCTGGTTTAATGCCTCATCTGTAAGACCGGGGGCGTGATTCACAGGAAACATTTTAAAGTCCACTTTTGGGCATGTTTGGCAGAATGTTTCTAAGCGGCTGCAATGCTGAGATTGACACTGCTATTCACAGCTTTTTAAGACCTTGGGGAGTCACCCCCCATCTTTGAAGGTTTTCCAGCCCTAGCCAGCTGAGCTCACCGGCTCCTCACAGATCAGGCTGCCCCAAACTCTACACGTCCCCTTTCAGGACATCTCCCTTCATCCCTCCAGCCTTTCTGCGGCCCTGTCAAATTACTCCTCCCCCTCATCCCCTTTCATGGGCATGGACCACAGGCCCTGACCCTTGGCAGTGCAAATCTGGCAATAGGCATCTTGGCACTGCCAGCCTGGCACCGTAGCAGTGGCCCTAGCACCTTGGCAGTGCCAAGTTGGTAGGTGCCCGGGTGGCACTGCCAAGGTGCCAGACTGGAAATGCCCAGGTCTCTGGTGCCAAGGTCTATGCCCTGCCATCAACAAGCCAAGGGGTTCTAATGGCCTGCAAAAACCCCCGAGGTACCATTACATCTGGCCCACCATTGTGAAAATCAGTATCAAACGGCACTCATTTGAGGCCACGCAGGCGCAGTCGTTGACTCCCAGGCACTGGGGTAATATGGCGTTGGGATATTTAAATGAGCCGTTCTAGATCATGCCCAGCGAAGGTGTGATCCAGATCATGTTGGGCGTAGCGAGTCACGTGACTTGCGATCAGCCTGGTGCCCAAAGCATTCCTGTGATTTGCCCATCTCAGCACCGGATGCAATGCAGTGGCTGAATCGTGCCCTGTACTCCTGAGGCTCTGTGTACTCCCTCAGTGCTGCACTGGAGTGTTTGTGCTCAAGTTTGCAAGTTTGTGCTCAAGTCTCCGGAGTGTGACTGAACACCACAACCTTCTGACTCAGAGGAGTGAGCGTTACCACCGAGCCAGGGTTCACAGTTAATAGACAGGAGGGGTATTCTGCCAGCATTTCCCACGGGTGAAAATGGGAACAAAGAACCCTACAGCAATGGAACAGGCCCGTCATCCCTCCAAGCCTGTACCGGTCATGATACCACCCTTGGCCAAAATCCCCAGCACTTCCTTGAGCCGTATCCCTCTATACCCATCCTATCCATGTATTTGTCGAGATGCCTTTTGAACGTCACTGTAAATTCCTGTGAGACAGCAGGAACGTGAGTTTCGGCGGGGAGATCTAATTCCCAGTTTCCTTGCCCCTCGCTGGTGAAATGCATTTAAATAAATTAACAAATGGGGCGGGATTCTCTCCTACCCGGCGGAGCGGGGAATCCTCCGCACCTTCAGGGGCTAGGCTCGCCCCGGAGTGGTTTGCGTCCTGCCAGCCGGTGGGAAAGGGGCTTGGCGCCACGCCAACTGGCGTCGAAGGGCCTCCGCCGGTCGGCGTGAGTTGGCGGGAGTGCCAATGCGTGCTGGCATCATCCCCGCGCATGCGCAGAGGGATTCGCTTCTGCACCGGGAATGGCGGACCGATACAGTCTCCGGTGCAGAAGGATAGAGTGCCCCCACGGCACAGCCCACCCGCGGATCGGTGGGCCCCGATCGCGGGCCAGGCCACCGTGGGGGCACCTCCCGGGGCCAGATCCCCCCGTGCCCCCCCAAGAACCCCGGAGGCCGCCCACACCGCCAAGTCCCGCCGGTAAGGGACCTACTTCAATTTACGCTGGCGGGACTGGCATAGAACGGGCGGGACTTTGGCCCACCGGGAGCCTGAGAATTCGGGGAGCCCCGGTGTCGCGCTGGTCCCCGTCATTCTCCGAGGCGGGTGGCGCGACTCACGCTGAGCTGATTTTTGGGGAGTGGGAGAATTTGGAGGACGGCGGGGGCGGGATACACGTCGACCCCCGCCGATTCTCCGACCTGGCGGGGGGTCGGAGAATCCCGCCCATGCTTAAATGGCTTCCCCACCATATGTTCTCCCCAGCTAAAGAACTCCCCTCTTGCCAACTTGACTTCATGTCGGTGAGGTTTACAACAGGTATTGAAAAATGCGAAGCACTCATTGGAAACCCACCTGGGCGCAAAGGTAAGTATTGTCACTGCGGGGAGAGGGACATGCGCTGGTACCCTGACAGGGCCAACCTGAAAGTGCCATGGGCAGGCCATTTAGGGAGCCCTATGGGTGGGGGACGATGGGGTTGCGCTGGTGCTTGTGGTGGGAGGGGCTTGCTCTGGTGCTTGTGGAGTAGGGAGAGTTGTCCTGGCACATGTAGGGGTAGCCTCCAAGCTTGTGGGGGCGGGGTTGCCTCAGTGATTTTGAGGGTGGGGTTCCCCTTGTCCGGCAGTGTGGGGGGGGAGAGTATTGTTTAATATGGGAGATCGGAAGGTGCCCCGATCTGTGTGGAGCTAGCTTTGTCGGCTCTACCAGGCCCCACCTTGCCAGCGTGACTATGATAACCACGCCCCCAGACTGTCTGTGCTGAGAATCTGGAGAGAAAACTCGGCTGTTCGCAGGTTTTCTCACACCAGGCAGCAGTCTGCGTCCAAAGTACAAAGTTCCGCCCATAGTGTAAAAGTGGACATTCCTGACTATTGTTGGGGGATGTAAGGATGCAAATGAAGAGCTCAATACTAGCTCTACAGCTACAGGTCTCAGATATTTACCTGGATATAAATATGTCATGTACAACATACATAAATAGCTTAGAAACTGTAGAGGGGGCACAGAACCATTTCTGAATTACGCATTTTTAAAAATTTGCGAAATCTACACTTCATTGACTGACCAAAGCTCATTATGATGGCACAGAAAATCTGGGGGTGTAGTTTTCACCGTCATGCTGGCGGGGGGGGGGGGGGGGGGGGGGGGGGGGCGTTGAGAACCACCCCACTATCAAACGGGAATCTCCATTTCGGTGCCCTGGTGAGGTAGGCCCCGGCGAGGCCACACTTAGTCCCATTTCTTGCACTAATTAGCTCTGCTCGCCAGTGCAGGAAGGGATCGGGACGCCATTTAAAAGTGCCATGGGGCACCCAGGTGGTATTGCCAGAGTGCTGGGCTTGTAATGCTGTAGTACCCAGGTGGCATCCTGCCCAGAGCCTAACCACCCAGAGGCCAGCGATTGCCTGGGAGATCCCCTCCAAGTGCCAGTACACCTAGTCCACATTTGTGGAAACCACTGCTAAACGGTGCCGGCATGGGGGTCTCCGAGGCGAGGCCGTTAGGTCCCGGGTGCTGGGTGGATCCGGCGTAGACATATTCATGTGAGACTAACTGTTCATTTGAATATGCAAATCTGGGTCCCAATCTCAATGGGCAAGATCCAGATTTTAAAGCCTTGCGAGATGTCGTTGGACCTCGCGAGGCGTGATGAGGCCATTAAATCTTGTGAGAGGTCACTCGCGAGATTTACCTGCCTCGTAGCATCCCCGTCGGGCGTGGCCAATAGTTCGTGGCCAATACCTTTTCGCATTCAGTGTAAAATATTACATGGGGGGGGGGGGGGGGGGGGGGGGATTTTCTGCCATTCTTTTTGGTAGGTAGAAATGGCAGAAGGACCCAAAGAATTGAGCGGCCCTGCCTCCCAAAAGTCAGGATCCCCCAATTACATCTGTTTGAACATGCATATCAGGTGTTTATGCCTGATAGTATCCCCACTTTGGGCTGCCCATTCACGCTGGTGTGCCCTCACGCTGACGTGAATAATGACAGGTCCCCCATGATGTGCACCCGCCGAACATAACCCGTTGGGGGCGCACAGGTGAGTACAGCCCCCAGGGAGGAAAGGATCATCCCCAGGCAATACCCCGGCGCTTCAAAACCGAGGCCCCAATATTTCAGAAGCCGAAGCTGCTCACGGGGAGAGTTCATTCAGAGTAAGTGTGACATCGTGGGACCCGCCTCCTTGATTTCATTTGACAAAGTGTCCATAAATATGGCAGAAAATGCCGGCAGTGGAGCCGGTGGCTTACATTCCGCTTTTCCTGTCAGTATTGACACTTTGTCCAAAAATGGCAAAATTCCGCATTCAAATTCACTTTCCTCTGTGCCAATCGAACAACTTGTTTTGCATCACAAAAGACAAAATGGGCTGAATTTTACACTCGGGGCCCCCAAACCTGGCATTAACGTCAGGGGTCAGCCTGCCCCCAGCATTGCTGCCCCATCCCACAACCTTTTAATAGCCTTCAGACTAAATTGCCCTCACTGGGGACAAAGTCCCACCTCTGAGACCTGTGGGCCAATCAAGTGGCCGACAGCTCTCTGGTCCCAACAATGCCACAGGAAGCCGTGGCCACTGTTGGGGCTGCACTGAGTCCCAGAGGGAAAGGGCTGCGAGAGGGCCAGACTTAGAGCTAAGCCCTGGATTTTCCTGCCCTCCCCCCCCCCCCCACCCCCCCCCCCCCCCCCCCCCCCCCCCCCCCCCCCCCCCCCCCCCCCCCCCCCCCGCCGTTGCGGGTTTCCCCAGCCAATGTGGCGAGCCATTGGCCACCGGCAATCCGCCATTGCCCGGCCAACAGCCCACTACCTTTCATTGGGCGGTCTGAGCACTTGGTGCCACCCTCCCCTCAGCTGTGGGTGAAATCTTAGGGGCGGCAGCAGTAGACCCTTAAGTGGCCATTAGTCGGTCCTCCTGACGCCTCCCCCACCACTGGTAAGATTACAGCAGGCCATGCTGAAGGTGCTGAGAATGGAATTGATGGCATGGCGCCCAATTTCACAGACCCTCCCAGCCCACCCGCCCACCTGCCAGCCCGCCCAAGGGGGTCTATAAATTCAGCACAATAATACAGCATTGTGGCACTATTTGTTACAGTGCATCTTGCACTTCAGAATTTGCTTTGCTGAAATAAGTCTGTACATAATACCTCTTATATTCTATGTTACGATCTTGGCTTTAAAGCATGACCGATTATTTTTATTTTGAGTCTCTTAGTGAAGTTAATAATTCTGACCACAGTAGCAATACTATTATAGAAGAAACATTTGCCATAGTCCTTGGGGATGATTTAAAATCAGCAGGATTTTCAGATCAATGCAGAGATAAAATGGGTAGATAGAATATCAATCAATACTCCATGAATATTCCCTGTATACAGTAGATATATAATGATTATCTTCCCAGAAGAATGTTCTTTTGAAAATAATAGTTCTGACTTATCCAGAAAGAGTGGTGATCTGGTCGTTACACAAATGTTTTTCATTGGGCGGAATTCTCTTTTCCAGAGAGTTCCCACCAGTAGAGAATCTGCACTGTGTCCCGCTGGCACTAGGAGTGTCACCTTGATGGGATTTGCAGAACTTTGCTGTGCAAAATTGTGGTGAATGTGATTCACACCGGATTATAATCTGTATATACATGTGTCTATATTGTAAGTGCAATTGCACTACCTGACCACCAGGGGGAGTAGCTCAGGGAATGCTCGAGAATTGTACTGGGCTTCGCCCTTGGTTCCGCCCAGGACTCCTCCCCCTGGAGCTGCTGTGTAAAGATCAGTGCCACATGGTCAGCCGGCCAGTTCACCGAAAGTTCAATGGCTAATAGGCTGGCTCTGTTGTGAGTATATTAAAACCGCTATTCTAATCCTACAAGCACGTGTCCGTAGGATTGTTGGTTCCAACAAAAATAATGCATAGCGCGGGCATGCCTGTTCCCCTGTAGCCTGTTCCCCTGTAGCCTGTTCCCCTGTATTTACTGGTGTCACGCCAACATTTTGAACTGACACCTCGATCCCAGCGTTCAGAGACAAGCCCCCTTGTGCTCCACAAAGCAAATGTTGACCCCCCTCCTGTCCCCCCCACCCACCCTCCCACTGACAAGGAGAGCACCGTAACTCCTCACCAAGAAGGAGCACCTTCCCTCCCCCATCCAGGAATAACAGGTCACCCATGCCCCCACACTATGCATGCATGAGGATGACCTGACACCCCATAAACCCCACTCAGCCATCCCCCCCCCCATTAGCCCCCCCCCCCCTTAAGTCCACACACCCAGGCATTGCCAATGGTGCATTCCCCACTGCCATCATGTCAATCACACTCTGGCAATAACACTCTAGCCTGATGCGCTGGACCTCGGGGGGGGGGGGGGGTTAAGGGATGTTAGCTCATTGACCATGTGCTTCTCTTCCACTGGCAGGTGCAGTGGGAGGGTTTCCCCAAGGGTCGGGGGTTGGATGGGCTCAGGCTGTGGGTAAAGTGTTGACTCCATGACCCTCCCCAGATGGAGTCCCATGTTTGCAGCACCCCATCCAGCCCAAGGAAACCTGAATATCACTCTTTGCATGGTGATCTCAGGCAGCCCTCTGTTTAAAATCATCATCCTTGCCCAGGGCTGGAAGGGACAGTCCAGACACGCGAAACCCCCCCCCCCCCCCCCCATCCCCAGAGAGGGTCCTGGAGTCAAACCCTTACCTACAGTCCAAGCCCACCAAACCCCCAGGACCCTTGACCCCCCTCCCCCCTGGACCCTTGCCTAACACCCCCCCCCCCCCACCAGCAGAAAGGCACTTGAGCAATGAGTTAACCTGCTTGACCTCCCCCACCGGTGTCCAATGCACCGGGACTGCACTTGTCAATAGTTGAACCAAAGCACAGCAAGTATAGATCGCACTGGGGGTGCATAAAGGCAGGGGGTGGGGGGGGGGGGGGGGCATAATGGTGGTGGTGGGGTGGGGAATTCAGGCTTCCAGCCCCTTAACTACTTTCAAATGCATGCATTCTGGCCGTTTGCATGTTCCCACTGGCGCATGGCTAGCAGCGCAGGACTGAAGACTGGGGACGGGTCTGCCACCTCGCGCCGATCTCGTTTTTGGTCCGACATGGGATTCTCCACCCGATTGGAATTCCCGATCTTAGTGGCGGAGAATGGAGTATGCTGCTCATTGTATGTTTTAATCTTTTTGTTTTTCCTTACATGATTTTAGAAAACAAGTTAGCAACCACTGGTGTACATGCTAGAGATTTGGGGAGGGCAATGCTTTTGCTGATGCAGCATCAATAATCATGTCCTACCAATGTCGGAAAATGAACAGATCACATCAAAGGTCTGCAGACCTGCCATGGTCAGTTGTGAATCTCGGTACAGTTAAACAAATAACCTTAGGTGGAGGCTCCATATCCATCTCTATTCTCAATGATGGTGGCTCTTAACCTGAGGGTTTAAAAGACCATCTTCATCCGCAAGGGTCGAGTGGATGATTCATCTTGGCCTCCTCCTGAGGTCTCCAGCATCTCCGATGTCAGTCTTCAGTCAATGCAGCGTGGGTTCTGGATGGCAATTATCTCAGACCCAGGACATTACCGCAGGAGACCTTCAGCACAATGCCCTAGGCACAACCATCTTTGCCTGCCTCATCAATGGCCTTCCTTTCATCAAAAATGGGGCTGTTCATCAATGATTTCAGTGTTTTGTTCCATTTGTAACTCCTCAGATAATGAAGCTGTCCATGCTAGCATGCAGCAAGAAAGAGCTAGAACATTATTCAGGCTTGAACTGATAAATGGCAAGTAACATTCACACTATTAATATTTACAACAGGAGAGAGTCTAACCACCTCCCCTTGACGTTCAATAGCATTACCATAACCAAATCACCCACACTGTTAACATCCTGGGGGTTTCCACTGACGAGTCAAACTTGTGACTTCTACCACTGGGACGGTATGGTGGCACAGTGGTTAGCACTGGTGCCTCACAGTTCCATGGACTGAGATTTAATTCCGGCCTCAGGTGACTGTGTGGAGTTTGCACTTTCTCCTCATGTCTGCCTGGGTTTCCTCCGTGTGCTCCAGTTTCCTCCCACCGTCCAAAGATGTGCCGGTTAGGTGGATTGGCCATGATAAATTGCCCCTTCGTGTCCAAAGGTTAGGTGAGGTTACTGGCCTACGGTGATAGGGTGGAGGTGTGGGTTTAAGTAGGGTGCTGCTTCAAGGGCCGGTGCAGACTCGATGGGCCGAACGGCCTCCTGCACTAAATTCTATGAAAAATGCAGCAGGCACATGAAGCACTGCTATCTGCAAGTTCCTCCCGAAGGCACACACCATCCTCAGAATCATAGCATTGTTTTAATGCAGAAGGAGGCCATTCAGCCCATTCTGACTGCACTGGCTCTGCAACCGAGCATTATGACTGAGTGCCTTTTCCTGCCTTTTCCCCATAGCTCTGCATCTTGTTTTTGTTCCAATAATAATCTAATGCCCTCTTGAACGCCTTGCTTGAAACTTCCTCCACCACATAGCATTTGCTTCCTTTGCCAACCCACTTTCAATCTATGCCATTTCATTCTCGATCCTTTTACTTTTTTAAATAAAAAAAAATCAATTTTGAGTACCCACTTCATTTTTTCCAATGAAGGGGCAATTTAGCATGGCCAATCCACCTAGCCTGCACATCTGCACATCTTTGGGTTGTGGGGGGCGAAACCCACGCAAACACGAGGAGAATGTGCAAACTCCACACGGCCGGTGATCCAGAACTGGGATTGAACCTGGGGAACTCGGCGCCGTGAGGCAGCAGTGCTAACCATTGTGCCACCGTGCTGCCCCCCTCGATCCTTTTACGAACAGGAACAGTTTTTCCATACCTACTCTGTCCAGCCCCCTGCGTTGAAATTATATCGGCATTTCTTCATCATTGCTGGACCTCTCTCCCTCACAGCACTGTGGATGTACCTACACTGCTCGACTTTTCACAGTAACTTCACTGCAGTGTTAATGTAAGCCTACTTGTGACAATAAAGGTGACTTTACTACAGCAGTTCAAGAAGTTGCTCACCGCCGTCTTCTGAAGGGTGATTAGGGATGGGCAATAAATATTGGGCTTGCAAGTGAATGAATAGAAAAAGTGAGCATGTAAATAATGGAAAGGGCATGAATCTGAAAATCTCACAATTATACAAAAGCTCTTGTGTTACTTGTTTCTGTTTAAAAGAACAGTTGCTGAAATGAGTTGGTTAATAAAGTACAGATTTAGATAACAATCAGAAATAAAAAGGAACATAACTGCTACAGGCTCATTTTGGGAGAAGTACATTAACTGGATGAAACCCAGTTTCCCCATAGGCCATGAATGCTCCAGTACTGCTATGAATAACAACTTTCCTATTACATTCGGAGGGCCATTGAGTCTGAAAACCTAGGGACACATTAAATGTGTTTAGTAATAATAGGTGTTTGCCAGTCACTCTATCAGTAACCACAAACAGGCAAATAGGATGAATCTTCCTGACCTCAGATCGCTCAGTAGAAATAAGCACAAGTATATTGAATTATTATTTGAATGCATCATTAACAATTTTGTTGTTGTTGTTTGGAGAAGCCTTTTTACTGGTGATGAATGCAATTGACAATATAAAGGATCAATTTTAATGCTGTACACCCCCGAAGGCTGAGCATGCCAGTAGTTAAAATAGCTCCCGTGACTTACTGTCTTCAAAGGTGCTATTGACGATTAATCCGCAAATCTGGCACAGGAACCTGGAATGGTAAGCCTGTCGTAAAGCGTGGCGTATTCTGTTACAGGCAACACTTTAAGTCAAGGCTTTAAAGATGAGACTGACCATCTTTTGGGGGGGGGGGGGGGGGGGGGGGGATCTGTGCTGGAAGATGACATTGTTTCAGCTAGATAAACTTCAGTAACACACTCACCGGCATTCAGAAGTTACAAATTCCTTACAATTTTGGGGTTCCAATCTCTTTGAATTTAGGTCAGACTGTGCGCCTATGAGGGAGAACATGTGTAATAATATTGACCAAATAGATATTGACCTGTTTTACCAATGTAGATTATTAATGTCAGTTAATTGTGCTATTAAGGTTAAGAGTTCATAGATGAAGGACATGGATTGATTAAGTACCTTGAGCACATATAAAGAGAACATTCTGGGACATTGGGTTTTGATTAAGGAAGAGGCAGACATATGTAGGGCTGGGCTCTCCACCACTCGCTGCCGATAGCGGAGTTCCCAATGCGGCAAAGAATCCAGCATTGGGTAACAAGCAGGATTGGCACCAGTCCCCCACTGGCAGCGGCATCAAGGTTCATGCCCCATACCAGCAAATGGGTCAATTAAGTGCTCTCACTTCCTCCTTTTCTCTGCAAAAACCACTTAACCGTCTTTTATTGGTCCAGGAGTTGTCAATCATAGCTAGATGTTTATAAACATTAGTTATTTTTTCAGCTGACTACTTGAAAGCCATTCAAGCGTGAAGGGAGATTAAGTAAACAATGCAGACATCTGAGTATGTTGGAAGCTGTCAATCATAGCCTAGTTAAAGCAATTTCACAGAGATATGAATGAAAGGCTTGCAGATCAAAGATCAAAGGGGGTTTGAGTTCCCATAATACCTAGCTATAGAGTTTGTGATTATATTAAATTTATTCCTGGAGTCAACTTATTTATGTCCCTTAAAACCCACATGAGCCAAATATAACTAATTGGATAGTTTTACTCATGGGGGAGATAGGAAATGGAATTGGAAATGACTCACAGGTGTTGTGAAGCACTACTCCCCAAGTCTTGTTTTAAATCACATTATTGAATTGATCTGGTGAGACCTCTGGCTATAACATAAAAACCATATAAATATGAAAACCTGTGTTTTTAAAGTGCTTTGTAAAATTATTATTTTATGTAATCACCATGCCATTGCTTCACCTGAGCTGTTCCTGCTCATAGACCGTAACCTGGAAGTAGCTGAGATGCAGGTTCATGGTCTTCAGGTGGCTGATGTTGAAAATTAAGTTGTACCGCAGTGCCAGGCTAATGGGTTTAGGTTCACACAGGATGCAGCTGAGCAGCAGAGGTATCGCTGCCAGGCTCATGGTCAGGGCAGCTTTAAGAGAAAAATAGAACGTTTATGAACAGACATAGAACAAAATGTGCAGAAGTTAGTGGTCACTAAGGATTTAACTAAACCCTCCATATTCTGCAGTGACAGAAGACTTATTGAAGTCCCATGGGTAGGAGACCATGGCCCAGAGAAAGACTGAGAGACAAGCAGGGCTGGACACCTCCCTCAGTACTCGTGTGGGGTACAGTCTCAGAGGATGGAGAGTGTGGTGAATGTAATATATGTTAATATATATGTTAATTCACACTGTTGTTGTAAGCGCAGTAGCGCAGTCCTATCACTAGGGGGAGTAGTGCTGGGAGCACTTAGGAACGTGTACTGGGCTCCACCCTTGGTTCCGCCCATGACTCCTCCCGCTAGTGCAGCTGTATAACTACCCGTGTCCAGAGTCAGCTGTGGGTCACTACGAGTTCATCGACAGGTAACAGGCTGGCTCTGAAGTAAGTCGATTAAAGCCTAGATTCACATCGGAAACACGTGTCTGGTGAATTGATGGTTTCATCAGAGAGCTTGCGGCCTCATTCACGATTCGTCACAAGCCAGAGTTGTAAACCACTGATCTAGGTCTATCTTTGAAAATTAGTAGAGTTTACACATTTTACCAAAGCACAGACGTAGCATGTTAGGAACTGGTGTAGAGATTCAACCTATTTATGGGGAAGTAAGAGCAATTTCCGTCTGCAATCCACCGCTACTATTACACACTTTTTAAAAATACTATAAGAAGTCTTACAACACCAGGTTAAAGTCCAACATGTCCGTTTCAAACACTAGCTTTCGGAGCACTGCTCCTTCCTCAGGTGAATGGAATTTAATGTCAATGTCTATATGTGCGATCTTCCTGGAGACCCTCTCCACTTTGAGCCGGCAGTTTGCGGTGTTGATGGTAGCCATGATGTGGAGATGCCGGCATTGGACTGGGGTGAACACAGTAAGAAGTCTTACAACACCAGGTTAAAGTCCAACATGTCCGTCTCAAACATTAGCTTTCGAAGCACTGAGGAAGGAGCAGTGCTCCGAAAGCTAGTGTTTGAAACAAACCTGTTGGACTTTAACCTGGTGTTGTAAGACTTCTTACTGTGTTCACCCCAGTCCAATGCCGGCATCTCCTCATCATCTTTAAAATACTATGCACAGGAATATTTATTTTTCATTTACTATTTTGTAAAGCTTTGACTTGGAGCTGAATACAAATGTTTTGTGCCTGAGTGAAATTTAAGCTTTGATATGGACTAAATTGCTACAAGCATAAATCACTGACATTACCTCTTGTAGATTTGCAGAATAACATGCAAGTATTAATTTAGTAAGAAAGCATCAAAATAATATGCTTTTTCTTATAAGAAAGTGTTACACAATTGCCTTAGAAGAAAACAATACATTATTATATTTTCTTTGCTGAATGCCAATGACATGACATTATTGTAACCAGCATTGCTGAGTATATTTGATAATAGAAACAATATGCCTAAGATTTCTTTGGAAAATTAGATTGTATCCCAATGCATAATATGTTGGATAATCATTAAATGTTTTTTTCTTGCTCTCTGCCCTTGATATCATATGTTTATTTTCTGAGGTTTTTTTCATTATTCCTACATCATGTAATGTTAGAAAGCCAGAGCCATATTGTTATTTATCAGTGAAACAAATCCAATCCATGTGGCTTAACTACCCACACAGACAGATCTGGCTTGACTCTCTAAAGGTTTTGTGGAATCATGGTACTGCTCATAGGTTATCCTGGTGAGTAGGAACACCAGACACCTTTTCAACTACTCTGACTTCCTTACACTTCAATCTATGTTTTGAGTGTATTGAAATGTCCTGTAGCTAAATGAGTCAGTGTTTCAAAGAACCAGCACATACACGGGCCATCTGTTCTGTAAGATTCTATGATTCTATCTTAATATTGGCTGCACTAGATGAGAAGTTCTCCTCAGCGTTGCCATCACCAATGAACAAGTATGGTTCTGACCTTGCCTTCATTGGGCGGGACAGTAGCACAGTGGTTAGCAACGTTGCTTCACGGGACCAGGGTCCCAGGTTTGATTCCCGGCTTGGGTCGCTGCCTGTGCGGTGTAGGCATGTTCTTCCTGTGTCTGCGTGGGTTTCCTCTGGGTGCTCTGGTTTCCTCCCATATGTCTTGAAGGACATGGGGCTGGAGTCTCCGTTTCCGGGACTATGGCCCCATGTTGGCGTGGGAATGATGGCATTTTACTCCAGACAAACAGGCGCAGAACGGCCAGCGATTCCCTGTTTTGCTGAGGGCTAGCAGGACGGCAGAGTAGAGCAGCCGGCTCTAGCTGCTGATACGCCCCGGAGAATTGCCGGGTCCGTGGCCGTGCATGCGCACGCGGCGACCTGCAGTGACCGCACCGTGCGACATGGCGGCGGCCGCTCTTGGACCTGGCTTGCAAAATTGTGCCCCCCTTCGGTCGGCTCGCGCAGTGCCCCTAGCCCCGAATAATGTTCCCCCCACCCCTGCCTGCAGATTGGCCCTCCCCCGACTGTGGCGTCACTGGACTGAGTCCGCAGCCGCCACACCGAGTTCCCGACGGGTGAGACCATGAGAGACCCACACCGCCGGGAACTCAGCCGGTCGGGGGCAGAGCATTGGGGGGCGAGCCTCAGGCAATGGCCTGAGGCCGTCGATACATGGCGCGGTGTACACCGCTTTGGAGGGGGCGGAGCATTGCTAATGCGGCGCAGCCCTCGATTTCGTCACAAACTTGGATTCTCCACCCGGTTTCCAAACGCGATTTCGGCGTCGGCGACCGGAGAATCAAGCCCGTGCTGTAAGGTAATTTGGATATTCTGAATTCTCCCTCCGTGTACCCGAACAGGCGCCAACATGTGGCGACTAAGGGCTTTTCAGAGCAACTTCATTGCAGTGTTAATGTAAGCCTACTTATGACAATAAAGATAAAGATTATTATCTACCTTAGAGGGCTGGTTTAGCTCAGTGGACTAGACAGCTGGTTTGTGATGCAGAACAAGGCCAGCAGCGTGGGTTCAATTCCCGTACCAGCTGAGAATTCTAAATTTTTCCCTCCGTGTACTTGAACAGGCATGGGAATGTGGCGACTCGGGGCTTTTCACAGTAACTTCATTACAGTGTTAATGTAAGCCTGCTTGTGATAATAAAGATTATTATTATTAACTGCCTTCTCAAACCCAATGCGGATTGCCAATTGCAGGTATGGAACCTTGGGCATAATGTGCAGGCCTGAAGTGAGCTTTCATCTCCATAGTCTTATTACCAAGACTACCTCTCTGTGGCTCCAGAATGTTGGCTGTGTGAGGCCCTGAAGGTTGTAACTCCCCACTCCCCTAGCCACACGAGGAATCCTAATCCATGGTTCTTTCAAGGTTCAGCACCATTAAATCTCCTTGCTAGCCTTTCTGTCTCCACACTCTACAAACGGCAATCACCTCCGTGTGCCAGCCTCACCCAAAGTGCCACCTCAAAGCTATAGCGATCTTAATGGTTGTACACCTGATCCCTTAGAAAAAAAACTGCAATGTATTTAGGGATGTTGTAACCAACCATCCGTAGCATGGAGCGGCTGACAGCTAACAAATACTCAATTCTGTGTTTCTTCACCTTCTGATCTCTCTCAAATTACTTTAGAATAAAAAGACAATGCTGGAAATCCAAAATGTAAGGAGTAAATGCTGGAAATACACTGTAGTTTGATCAGGAACTGACAACGAGAAGACTTGTGTTGATATTTTAGTGGAAACAAAGGTTTCATGTATATGCTTTTTGTCTGGCTGCAGTTCACTGTTGCCATGGTCAAGAAAAATTCAGTTCCCAAACACAGGGCTTTGTGTGTGTGTGTGTGTGTGTGGTGACCTTGGCCCCAATCAGATCTGATCAACCTTGTGATGTGCACAAAGCAATCCACACTGATACACCCAGTTAAATATAAAGGCTGATTTATCATTCTCTCTTCATTCATATTAAGGGGTTAATAGTCAAAGAGAATGAATAAAACACGACCTTTTGGCATTATTTCTGGCAGAGGTAATTGTCAAAATAGTGCAGTCCAACCACAGCTCTTTGATGCTGGTTCACAAACACGCCAGCTCCAGTGTTGCCTTTAACTCATTAGCTTAGTTAATAAAATGGCAGAAAACCAAAGTGTTTTACTCCTGACAGCTTTATGGTGACCATTCCATAGATTGTGTTAGGTGAATCAGGCAGTAAAACTAATCAACCCTTGTTCCTGCAAATCTCTTAAAACCGCAAAACTCTGAAGAATTTATTCAAAATTGTTACTGTGCTTCAAGGCCACAGATAATCAGTGATGGACATCATGAGTTTGCACTTAGTAGTGCCAGCATTGAATTGTATTCAAGGTATAAACCTGTATTTTGCTCTGTTGAAATTTTGGATGAATTTATCTTGGGTGCTGTTGAGGATGTATTTGACATCATTATACAACAAGGGCGCGATTTAACCAAACAAAAAGAGCACATTGTGGACAGGAATCGAGGGGTTGTGTTTTTTTCCCGACCCCAGTGGGGAAGGCCACGCCGAGGCCACACTTAGCCGCATATCTGACACTGAGGACCTCCAGCGAGCGGAGCTCCTCAATGCATGAAGAAATCGGGGCGCCGTTTTTAAATGACTCCCCAGCTCTCAACCCCCGACGTGAACTCTGGACCACCCCAATGACCCAACTCACCTATTAGCAGGATCTCGAGCCCCCCCGCGGCCCACCACATATCAGCAGTGCGCCTCCAGGCCTGATCCCTGGTGCAGGAAAAATGCAAGCTTGGAACCTCGGCACTGCCAGCCTGGCACCCTGGCAGTGCCCCTGCCAGCCTGACAGTGTCAACTTGGCACCCTAGTGGCACTGCCAGGGGACCCAGACAGCACTGCCAGGGTGACAAGGTGCCCTGGTGGCATCAGCAGTGCCAGGGCACCAGCTTGACCAGAGGCCAAGCACCCGGGGGCCTCTGATTGCCTGGAGACTCCCCCAGTGCCAGTATGCCTGGTCCCCGTCTGTGGGGACCAGTACTAATCGGTGCTCGACTGGGGTCTCCTTGGCGAGGCTGATAGATGCTGGGTGGCCGTTCCATCCGGCGTCAGCACAGTTGAGTGGGTTCTTGAACCCTGTGTGCGTGATCCAGAGAGCAACGTCTCGCGAGATCTATCTCACGAGGTGTATTGGCTGTCGTGAATCCTGAGGGAGGCCTCTCGCGGGATCTACTGGCCACATCCCATCCTGATTTGGGCGGGAAGCCGCCTGTAAATTACGCCCCAAGTTATATCAGGTCTATAGCACAGAACAAACCATTCAGATCAACTGATCTATGCTCCCCACAAGCTTCTTCTCAACTCTTTTCATTTAACCTTCTGAGCATATCCTTCCATTCTCTGTCATTTGTTTCTCTATCGTCCCCTTAAATGCATCTTAAATACCTTCACCTCAATTACACCTCCTGGTTCCAAATTCCATGTTTTACCTCTATTTCGGTAAAGAGGCTTCTCCTGAATTCCCAATTGGATTAATTGGTGCCTATCTTATATTTCTGATCTCTAGTTTTAGATTCCCCCACATGTTGAAAATATTTTCTCTACATGTCCCCTATCAAACCCTTCGTCAGTTTTCTAATGACACATGGGCTGGGATTCTCCGACCCCGCGCCGGGTCAGAGAATCGGTGGTGGGGGGGGGAGCGAGAATCGCGTCCTGCCACTCCGACGCCGGCCCACCAATTTTCGGGCGCCCGCAGGATCGCAGCTGCGCCGGTCGGGGGTTGTTGACAGCGCCCCACCCTCCGGCGATTCTCCAGGCCTCAACGGGCCGAGTGCCTGCCGAGTTTGGCCGATGCCCGCTGGCGTAGGTTACACATGGTCCTACCCGGCGGGACCTCGGAGTTTTGGCTGCGGGGGCCGTCCTGGTTGCGGGGGGGGAGGGGGGATCCAACCCTGGGGGGGGCCTCCACAGTGGCCCGGCCCGCAATCGGGCCTACCAATCAGTGGCCGGGCTAGTTCCGTGGAGGGGGGGCCCATGTTCCTTCACGCTGGGCCCCTGTAGGGTTCCGCCATATTGCCCGGGGGCCCTTGCAGAGATGAGAACCCAAGCGCCGGAGCAGCAGAGATGTCTCCGCCGCCTTCTAGCCCCCTAGCAAGGGGTGAATATGGACATTTGAGGATCGTTGACGTCGGAGTGGCTCGCGCTGCTTTTCACGCCGGCGTCAGAACTTGGCCGCGGGATTGGAGAATCCCGGCCATGAGCTCCAACCTTGTCGGACTTCCCAGACAGGTATAACCCCACAACTCTGCTAGCATCACACAAATAAATCTTTATTTCGCACTTTCGCCGATGCCTTTCTCTCCTTTTCGTATTATGGAGATCGGAACTGTGCACAGTTCTCCAAGAGTGCTCTTAATATAATACCTTAGTGTTTTATCTGTATCAAGCATGCAATCCCCATGCAACTAGGTAAAATATACCGTGACATTTTTTTATAGTCTGCATTTAAATTTGGGCTGAGGCGGCTGACAAAAAATGTCAGATCTGAACAGTGTGAGGCTTTGTAGATTTTAACTCCTGTGCCTCATCTACAATGTGCTGGTCGGCTGAACATCACGTTTGAGTAGAATGTTGGGTTTGAGGTTACAATCTGGCAACAAAGGAATGGGGTAAAGGCTTAAAGAGGACCTTGCAATCCAAGGAAGACATGTCAAGAGGTGTAACCTTCTGTTGTGAGGATGGAGCAGCTCTCCTGCTGCTCCTGGCTCCATGGAGGAACAAAATTATTTAAAACAAAATAGATATTTGAACTCCTTTTGGCTGATAATTCTAACTGCCTGGGTTGCCCATTTTCTGCTGAACAGGCAGGATTAAACTCACTCTTCATACGTTAGTGTATATTTTATCAAAAGATGAGCCTCTTTGTGACTTCGTCACACAAAAATACTGTACCAGTAAAGGCCTGATTTTGCAGCCCAGTGGCGAAACAACAGCAATAGTCACTGACCTCAAAGAAAGCTGCGTACAGAGTGATCTGTGGTTTCCCTCTTTCCCAATGGCAGTTTAAGTCTGACGCCAAGTCGGAAGGGGGTAGTATCGGTGGTTTACGGGGCTATTTTGGAAGACGGGAATGCACCGCTGGAAGGGATCAAGGCAAAGAGGGAGGAAGAGGTAGGAGAGGGTATGGAGGAGGGGTTCTGGTGTGAGGTGCTCCGGAGGGTGAACACCTCCACCTCATGTGCGAGGTTGGGGCTGATACAGTTGCAGGTGGTGTATAGAGCACACTTTACAAGGGCGAGGATGAGCCGGCTCTTTGAGGGGTAGAAGATGTGTGTGAACGTTGCGGGGGAGGGGGGGGGGGGGGGGGGGGGGGAGAACCATGTTCATATGTTTTGGTCCTGTCCTAAACTGGAGGATTACTGGAAGGAGGTTTTCAGGGTAATCTCTAAAGTGGTGCACGTAGAATCGCCAAGCAGAAACTTATAGTCAAGTTCCGCACACATGTTTACGGCCTCATGAGGTCCCAGGTTCGATCCCAGCTCTGGGTCACTGTCCGTGTGGAGTTTGCACATTCTCCCCATGTTTGCATAGGTTTCCCCCCCCTCACACACAACCCAAAGATGTGCAGGGTAGGTGGATTGAACAGGCTAAATTGCCCCTTAATTGGAAAAAGTGAATTGGGTACACTAAATGTATTTATTTTTTAAAATGTTTACGGCCTCAACCGGGACCTTGGATTCGTGTTGCATTACATTTACTCCCCACCATCTGGCCTGGGCTTGCAAAATCCTACCAACTGTCCTGGCTTGAGGCAATTCACACCTCGTTAACCTGTGATTATCCCTCTCTCCAGTTGCTCTGTTTGGACCTGTGAAGACTTAATTACCTGCAAAGACTCGCATTCAAAGTATTGTCTTGCATCTTTGACTTTGTCTATATATATCTTTCTGGAACCTACCTCTTCATTCACCTGAGGAAGGAGCAGTACTCCGAAAGCTAGTGATTCAAAACAAACCTGTTGGACTTTAACCTGGTGTTGTAAGACTTCTTACTGTGCTCACCCCAGTCCAACGCCGGCATCTTCACATGATTAAATACTCAGTTAGGGCAGCACGGTGGTGCAGTGGTTAGTGCTGCTGCCTCACGGCGCCGAGGTCCCAGGTTCGATCCCGGCTCTGGGTCACTGTCCGTGTGGAGTTTGCACATTCTCCCCATGTTTGCGTGGGTTTTGCCCCACAAACCAAAGATGTGCAGGGTAGATGGATTGGCCATGCTAAATTGCCCCTTAATTGGAAAAAATGATTTGGGCACTCAAATTTATATTTAAAAAAAATTAAATACTGAGTTAGGCCTCAGTCAACAAGGTGTAACTTTTTCAAGCATTGTAAAAATGGAGGTTTTTGTGAATTAATTGATTGGTTAAGAATTGCAGTTTTGTGAAACCAATATAGTGCACCCTCTGGAAGAGCATTGTACCACTCACAGCAACTTGTAGACTTCACACTATTCTGCGCATGCCTGAATTCCAGAAGTCATGGTGAGTTTCAGTGGAGTAATGACGACAAGTCTTGACAATTTCACCATTAAAACCACAACAAAATCTGGGCTAGTGTTGCCTTGAAACCTCGCCGGCTGTGAGTTTGAAACGCAAACCTACCTGTCCAGCTTTGGCCTTGGGAATGACTAAGGAGCTTTTATTCAAATTATTAGTCACTTTTCTTCATACTGGCTTCATTCAACTAAACCTAAGCTTGATTGTCAACCATTAACATTTGTTATTCAATATCATAGATAAACCTTATTTGTTTTTTCTTCAGATTGACTCACTTTATTCTCGATAAAGCCTGACTGGATCAGAATTTGAATGCTATATTTGTCCTTGGTTCCTTTTGCCATCTGGCAGGAACCCAAGATTCCCTGAGCAGGTTTCAGATTAAAATGATCCCAGTGATCTCTTTATATTAAAAAAAAAAATCACCCCACAACCTTCCGATGGCAAATTTCCTGCCTGCTCAGTGTATCAGGTTGAGATCACAATCCATGGAAAGGTCGCGGGATGGGTGCAGGTTAAGTCCCTGGCGCCATTTTAATGGTTCATCCAGCAGGCAGCATTAAAATCAACCCGGCTACCTCCAAAACATTGTGTTCAGAGTTTTTATTTTAAAAGGGTGAAGAATCAACCAGCTGGCAAGTTTTGGAAGTATCTACTACGCAAAAGATCTTCCACTGAATGATTTTATGGCTTGCTAGCCACAGTGGGATTTACTTCTACTCTCACAACTGCAACAGACTTGATTCAGAGACCCTGACAAAGCTGTAAAAGTTGCTGTTTCTGCTCCTTGACAATTTGGTGAGCAATTTAGCCACTGTACACCAATTCTCCATGCTGCATATTACTCTATAATGTTGTTGTGCGGCTGTATATCTGGCTAAACCCAGACTGCATTCTCAGATACATTTTAAATGGTTGTAGTAACATGACTAGTCCTTTTTTCCATGTATGGTTAACAAAGGAGTTGATAGTCAGCCTCTATCTATTTTGGTTAGTGTGTTGTCATGTCTATGATGCTATGTTTTCCGATACAATTCAATCCTGCCGTTTTTTGAAAAAAAAAAAGCTCCGTAGGGCAGAATCTTTAGGCCTGGACCATAAGTTGGGAGATGGGGGTGGATGTGAAAGTGATTTCCGTTTGGCTGCAGGACAACTGGTCATGTGTGATTTCACACCGGTCAGCTCATTAGACACGCACGTGCAAGGAGCATGGTGAATTGTGTGGAGGAGTGGGTAGGAAGTCGATGCCCTACCTGAGGCCCCCCCCCCCCTCCCACCCCGCCACCCAAACCCCCACTTCCTGCTTAGCTGGACCATAGCCAGTAGAAGTGCGGGATTGCTTGGAGCCTGCATCATGTATACCTGAGATGATCTGACAACAAATTGCAGTGATCCATCTAATCAGTATATTATTTAAAGCCGTGCATTTCAGCCAATGGGAAGCCCTGTGATGCACTATCAATTACCACAAAGACGAGAGTAGTGCAATAATCGAGGCTTTATTGAGCAAAGATGTTGTGCCTCCTGTAGCTGGAACCAGAATGGCTGCAGCACAGGAGAGCGCACACGTTTATACACCGCCTACTGGGCGGAGCCAGCAGACAGGGATTTACCCTTGTACCTCTAATAATATACGGGCAGTGCCGTAATACATGTAATATACTACTAGTGGTGACCACAAGATTCGCCCCCTGTTTAAAAAAGAGTCCGGCAGGGGTGGTGGAAAATATTACAAGTTAAGTCTGTTGGGGGCCTTGACCCTCCTCTGCGATCGCCTCAGTCCTGGTGGTGATGTGGGCGCCGACTTGGTCACCTGTGACTCCGAGAGCGTGTTGTCTTCGTCTTCGTCTTCGTCACCCCTGAGTGGAACCAGTGGGAGGACAGATCCTGCTGGGGTGAGGGCTACTGTGAGGTTCGCTGGAAGGAGGATGAGTGGCGCAGGGGTGAAAGAGGCAACCAGGGGGGAGGGGGGGGAATTTGTCAAGTCGGGGGCCGTGAGTGAGGATCTAGCGGGTGCTAGGTCCCGGAGGGAGACTGTGTCCTGGTGCCCGTCGGGGTGCGACACGTAGGCGTATTTGCATGGAGGAGATGGACTTTCTCGACCAAGGGATCCGACTTATGGCTCAGCCCATGCTTCCAAAGGAGGACGGGTCCAGGAACTGTCAGCCATGTTGGGAGCGAGACCTCGGAGGTGGTCTTCCTGGGGAAGGCAAACACACGTTCATGAGGGATCACGTTAGTCGTGGTGCAGAGGAGTGATCAGATGGAGTGGAGCGCGTCAGGGAGGACCTCCTGTCAGCGGGAGACCAGGAGAATTTTAGACCGCAGGGCCAGCAGGATGGCCTTCCAGACCGTCCCGTTCTCCCTCTCCATCTGCCCATTTCCCCGGGATTTAGTTGGTCATCCTGCTCGAGGCGATGCCCTTGCTGAACAAGAACTGACGCAGCTCATCGCTCATGAAAGAGGATCCCCGATCGCTGTGGATGTAGGTGGGGAACCGAACAGAGTGAAGATGCTGTGAGGGCTTTAATTACCGTGGCAGAAGTCATATCGGGGCATTGGGGTGGCAAAAGGGAATCAGGAGTACTCATCAATCATGTTCAAAAAGTATGTGTTGAGGTCGGTGGAGGGGAGGGCCCCTTTGAAGTCCACGCTGAGATGTTCAAAAGGGTGGGAGACCTTCACCAGGTGCGCTCGATCTGGCTGGTAGAAGTGCAGCTTGCACCCTGCGCAGACCTGGCAGTCTCTGGTGATGGTCCTGACCTCCTCAATGGAGTAGGGCAGGTTGTGGGCCTTGATGAAATGGAAGAACCGGGTGACCCCTGGGTGGCGGAGGTGATTTTGGAGAGCCCGGAGTCGGCCCACTTGTGCGCTGGCCCATATACCGCGGGATAGGGCATCAGGGAGATCGTTGAGCTTCCCCGGGCGATACAAAATCTCGTGTGTGTAGAGCGAGTGGGGCGAGTTAAAAAAGGGGGGTGTTATGAATTAGATGGTAGTTGGCTAGTTATAGTTTTTGCCCACTTAATTGTAATTACTGTTAATAATAAAAGGTTACTGGTGTTTAAATTTTACAAACTGGTGACTGTAGTCAATTTATCTCAACCAAAATCACCAGGTATTAATATAAAATCTAATTTCACCTTTGTAGCAACTCCAGGTCAAATGGGGCCAGAATTGACCATGCATGAGCCCAGGGGGTCGTAACAGTGTCAGGATGGGATTTGGTGCTCGTATCGTGGTGATCGATGGTCGTGATCAACAGCAATAAGAGAAGTTGCAACTAAATTCAAGAACACGGAACCGTATCCCAAGGTATGGAACACTGAAGCCGAAATAGAGAAATGCGTACCTGATAAAGAGATATTGCCAGAGCTTAAGTAATGTAGAGTCAAAGAAGATGGGCAGTTACAAAATGGGTGACCAATCGAGAGAACATGGGCAAGACCCTTGGATAAAATCCACAAGAAGAGAGAACAAAATAAAAAAAAAAATCTGTACTTACATTGTAGGTGGAGGACCCAGGAGACTCAATTTGAAGGAGCTGAAAGACAGATGCAGAAACACCTGTAAAACGTGTAAAAAGAGAAAGCAGGTGAAAAAAATCCTGGAAAATAGGCCGAATTGTAAAAAGAAACTTACACAATTGAAACAAAAAGATAACCCTGCGGAGCTGGCAGCTAAAAGAGCAGCTAGCCTGCCTAATGGTTGCAACCCCATGCAAGACCATATTTGGCGATGTAAATAGTTGAAGCCAATAAGGAAGATGTTTATGTTTAAATAGCAAGAGGTCTTACAATACCAGATGTACAACACCTGATGAAGGAGCTGCGCACCGAAAGCCAGTGATTCCAAACAAACTTGTTGGACTTTAACCTGGTGTTGTGAGATCTCTGATTGCGCCAATCCCAGTCTAACGTCGGCATCTCCACATTATGTTTAAATACACAAACCTCACGATTTCATCATTGAGCCGCCAGCACTACAACAGAAAGAACCTATATTGTTTGCAGAATATGACACCCACCATGACCCTGATCTCTCCCATGCCATCTGTTCTGTCTGTTTCCACGAACCCTCCATAAGATTGTCCGCTACCCGAACATTACCTGGACCTGCCACCTTACCACATCCCACTCCCGTCACTCACCATGGATATTCTCTCTGCTCCCCAGTACCCACAGTTCAGCAGTCATCAAGCTGAAGGCACATCTTGCTCACTTGCCAATAACTTAATTGGGAAGGGCAACTTAATCATGGCAAGCTGGCCTTTTATACTGAGAAGCATGACATGCAAAAGCATGCAAATATGTTTCCCAAACTTTGCTGTCAGGAAACGTGACATGCCTTCAAACTTCCCTTAACTTAATTACAAAAGTCCATTCCGGCATTGGGAAGCTGATACTTGGCCTCCTGTTCAGTTAGGTTCCCACGCCCATCTTGCTTCCTGCTCCCAAGAGAAGCACAAGGGGCTGGATTCTCCGTACCCTGATGCCGAAATCACATTCGGCGACAGGACGGAGAATCCGATTTCCCGCACAAAATTGGGACCGGTGCCAGTTCCACTATTCTCCACCCCCTGAAAAGATGCGTACTCATAGAGTACAACGCGGCGAGTATCTACCACCTAAGGCCAAGGCCTGAGTCCCGCCCCGCTATTCACCGTCCCCGACCGACCGAATTCCCGACGGTGTTGTTCTAATCTGGTCCTGCCGTTCGGGAATCTCGCGAGGCGGCTGCAGACTCAGTTCGCGAGCGCCACAGTCGGGGGAGGGCCGATCGGAGGGCAAAAGAGGCCGCATTTGGGGCTGGGGCCAATGTGTGCGGGTGGTCCGGATCGGGCGAGCGGCTGATGTGGGGCACTATTTTGGCGGTCCAGGTCCAAGGGCTGAGTCCGCCATGGAGCACAGCACAGCCGCTGGAGGCCGCCGCCGTGCGCATGCGCGGCCTCTGACCCGGATGTGCGGGGAGCCGTATCGACAGCTGCAGCTGCGAGCTCCATGACAGCTGCCTGCTCGCCCCCTGCTAGACGGTGAATCTGTGGCCGTTTGAGGCCAGATTTCCTGGCGTAAAAGACCACAATTTGCACGACGACGTGGGGACATAGACCCGAAAACGGAGAATCCAGCCCAAGATACCGCCCATCATATTTTTAAACTATATGCACAACAAAAGATTATAAATAATGATATTAAACATTTTTGGCAAGATTATTATTAAATATATTATGGAAGTTATATAGTTTTGTATTTATGTATTATTTAAACAAAAGCTTGCATGTAATATTTTGTGGAACCTAAATAAAGAATTAATAATTTGTGCTCCTGTTTGGCCTTTCTTTTTGGTACATGTTCTGTGCCAATCATTTTTTTCATGTGCTATTCAAACCTGGAAAACATGTCAAATTATTATTCTATTTTCACAACATACTGCATTATACTGACTAATCAAAACACTGTTTTGATGTGTGAAATATTAGACTTGGCATTTTAATGTATTTATAATGCCCAAAATAGAATCCTTGAAAGCCTTTTATTGCTTTATTGATATTTCGAGTTCATTATCAATAAAACAGCTTCAGAAAGCATGCTGATATTGAAGCACCTTGCACGTCCATTCCAGGGCATATTTTCCTATAGTAGATCAGGGCAGGATTCTCTGCTTTCTGACGGCAAAATCATGAAACATGATTGGGCGGAGAATAGCTTCCAACGTCAAAATCGGGATAGGTGCCATTTTGGCGCCAAATTGGGATGCTCCGGAACCCCGAAACTGGCGTAAATGCGTTGCACGCTACGTGGGGTGAAAGTACAGTAGACATTTCTTTAGTGGGCCTCACGCCTAATCCTCCGGGGCCCCGGAGATTCACCGCCTCCGATGGGCCGAGTTCCCGACTGGGTGGTTCACTTGTGGTCTCAAAAATCGTGGGCTGAATGTGCTGCTTTTAAAATGGTTATTCTTGATGGGGGGGGGGGGGGGGGGGGGGGTACAATAGGGAGACAGACTGCTTGGTGCCAGGGGTGGGAGCTATCGAGTCAGCATGGGTCAGCTGAATCTCAGAAGCGCAGCGGGGGTTGGACAAGTGTTAAGCTGGAGCTTGACTTGAGGGATTGGGTTTTTAGTGTTGTTGCTTGGTTGGGGGGGGGGGGGGGGGGGGTGGGGGGGGAGCTGCTTTGCTGACAGGGGAGGAACTGTGACTAGGGGACAAATGGGAGGTTGGGAACGGCGACAGCCCGAGTGGGGACTCGAGGAAGAGGCCGGCGCGAGCTCGAGGCTGGCTTAAAAAGGGTGATGGCTAGTCGGCGGGGGAGTGGGGGGTGGGGGTGTTGGAAGCCTCCCGTCCAGGCTGATCACATGGAACGTGAGAGGACTGAATGGGCCGGTCAAGAGGGCTCGTGTGTTTGTGCATTTGAGGGAACTGAAGGCGGACATGGCAATGCTACAAGAGACACACCTAAAGGTTACAGACCAGACGGGATTGAGGAAAGGGTGTGTTAGCCAAGTGTCCCACTCAGGACTGGACTAAAAGACCAGGGGGGTAGTGATCTTGATCAGCAAACGAGTGGAATTTGAGACAGGGAGAATCGTGTCAGACAAGGGGGGTAGGTACCTAATGGTGAGTGGGAAGCTGGAGGGGGTGCGAGTGGTACTTGTGAACATATATGCTCCGAATTGGCATTGGTGTGGGGGTGAGGGTGGTGGGAGGGTGGTGGGAGGTGTTGGGCGTGGGTTTTAACATGTGTCACAGGGAACGGTAATTCAGCGGAGTCTCACTTCCTCGCCCGTGGTGGAGCTCCACCTCGGTGACCTCCCATTCCTCTGGGCCACTGACCACGTCGAGGGCCCGCTGCCTGGCCATGGTGAGGGGCCGCAGGCCGGAAGTCTCCCTCCTGTCTTCTCCTGCTCCCGGTAGGTTTGGTGCCAGGGCACAGTGTTACCTACTCGCCCTGGTCACCCTGCTTTTTCCGGCACTGCTGGCCCATCCGGACGGTATTGCGCTCACTCCGTCTGCCACCTGCGCCCAGGCACGATGAACGGCCGGGTTTCAGGGTCACCCTCCTCTCTTCCACGGCCTCCAAGAGGGTCTCGAGCTCTGCGTCCACGAACCTTGGTGCCGCTCTCCTTGCTGCCATCTTGTTGGCTGGGATGGAGTGTGTGGGGAGTGAAGTGTGTTTATGCAGCTGCTGCTTGTCAGCCTTTGAGTGTGAATCGTGAAACTGGGGAATCTGGCACCGTTTCTCATTGGAATCGATTGTGTTCCACGTGGCGCCGGCGCTAGCCCCTCAGCAGTAACGGAATCGATACAGGTGCGGCGGCAGTTTTTCTGTCGTGAAAGTCCATGAATTCTGCGTTGGTGTCAACACTAGTCTCAGAAACGGAGAATCCCACTCCTGGGGTGGGATTCTTCGGAAACCGACGGGCCGGGCAACTCCGGTGTGAAGGAGTGGCCTGAACCACTCCAGCGTTGGGCCGCCCCGAAGGTGCAGAATCCTCCGCAGCTTCAGGGGCTAGGCCGGCGCTGGAGTGTTTGGTGCCGTGCCGGCCGCCGCGGAAGGGGCTCCGTCAGCCGGCGCGAGCTGGCGCATGCGCAGGAGCGCCAGCGTGTGCTGGCATCATCCCAGCGCATGTGCAGGGAGGGTGTTCATCTCTGCGTCAGCCATCGTGGACCGTTACAGCGGCTGGCGCGGAGGGAATGAGTACCCCCACGGCACAGACCCGCCTGCGGATCGGTGGGCTCTGATCGCGGGCCGGGCCACCATGGGGGCACCCCCCGGGGCCAGATCCCCCTGCGCCTCCCCGAGGACCCCGGAGGCTGCCTGCGGAGCCAGGTCCCGCCGGTAAGTACCTGTCGTAACCTACGCCGGCGGGACCCGCCGGAAACGGTCAGCCACTCGGCCCATCGCGGGCCGGCGAATCGTCGGGGGGTGGGGGGTGGGGGGAGGGGGGGGGCGCTGCCAACGGCCCCCGACTGGGGTGGCGTGATTCCCACCCCCGCCAATTCCCCAGCGCTGGAGAATTCGGCAGCCCGAGGGGCCAGGATTCACGCTGCCCTCCCCCCGCCGATTCTCCGACACGGTGGGGGGGGGTCGGAGAATCCCGCCCCTGGTGTCAGGGGGTCTGGCTGCTTTCCATCCAGATAAAGGTTTGATGTATTTAAACAGAGTAGATCAAGGACAATGTTCTTTGAAGTATTTTCAAATATAAAATGGAACCAACCTTCACAAGGCTCTTTCTTTTAATTTATTGTCGGCAAACACTTTAAGTAAGGCGCAGCCAGCATTAACAGAACTTGGTTAATACAAGTATCTGTAATTCCATTGATTATGAACTTCGACACAGGCAAAGGCTGCATTAGTAATTTCAACAGGTCGTTTGTGGTGCTGAAAATAAATGTTCCATCTTGATCTAAACCATAAAGTCTTATTTTATCCTATTGATATGCAATTTGGACCAATATATTATCAATTTATCTATTGTGATCTTAAAAGGGTTACGTAGATTGTGTGTGATTACACAAATTAGTCTATAGATAACTATTAACTTTGAGGGACATAGTCAACTAGTTTTCTGGATCTACTTAGCAATTAGTTGCATCAGAAAATCTATTGAGTCCTTGAAATGTTAAATGAATGCGAAATCTACAGATGCCCTGCTGAACACTAATATGTAATGAAACAAACTCATTTACATCCAAGTCAGGTGTCAAAACACAAAACTAAGAGACACCCAGTTAATTATCTGTCTATATTTGAAGAGATTATGAAGGGTTGTTTAGTAAGTGAAGAAGCTAGCGGTATTGGAACAAGTGTTTATTGAATTATGTACAATACTCTGCCCACAGCAGTAACTCTCTCCCAATCCCAATGGGACAACCAACAGCCCTGGGTCCTGCTTGAGCCGGCTTTATATGTGGGTCTAACCAGCTCCCGCTGGGTGGCCTACCTTGGAAGCTCGTACGGCAGGAGTCCCATGGAAAGATTGACAGTGGTTTTTCCATGGTTCTTGTGGAGGTTATGACACCCTGAAATTTAAACTCCTCATCCCCTGCCATCCCCTGGCCTCCCCACAGCCACCATATGATGGAGAATGTCAAGATTAATTTGGTAAAGAGTGTGATCACTGGCCCAACGTGAATCCACCTATATCGGGAGTAGCCGCGATGGATTTGGGGGAGCCTGACCACCTTGCTTCTGGAGAGGTGGGTCAATGATTTCACTCTGTTAATTAAACTGTGTCCCTCCGTCATTGGAATTTAACGCGATCCAGCTTACCCAGGGCTCAGGAAACCTAACAGCTAAAGGGAGGCCGGAACCCTAGTTGTTTTTATTCTTTCCTGGGATGTTGGTGCTGCTCGTTCGGCCAGCATTTCTTGCCCATCCCTAACTGCCCTTGAGAAGGTGATGGTGAGTTGCAGGTTGCAGTAGGTTCAGTTTTTTTCCCAGTAGTGGGCCAGGAGGAACACTTTCTCCCAGCAACTCAAGCAAATCTGCAACCTGTGATCTCAGCTTTTCTCCCCCGCAATCTGATTTCTGCACCCCGATCCCATTTCTCCCATCCCAATCCCTATTTCTCCCTGTGAGCTGACTCCCACCTCCTGCAAGTTCCCATCCTTCCCACTCTCCCTCCCTCCTTATGCAGTGGTTTCCACCTCAGCTCCTATGATTCCCAATCCTCCTGAATGCTAGGGATTGCCCCAGCAGTCATTGGTTCTGTTCACCGACTGCAGGCTTTCCCATCTGACAGCTGGCTGGCCTCATGATCCAGACAGCTGTTATGTGACAAGAGCGGTAAAACACTTTTGATGAGGAACTGAAGTTATATTAAAGAGGACTTTTGCCATCCTGGTAATTCTGGGCTTCCCAGATGCTGATATCCCCTGCTCCCTGCCTGTACATTTTAAAGATACTAGAGCAATTTTAGCCGCCAAAACAGGTTGGCTTTGATATGTAGATTTATCATTAAAAATCTTAAACATGAACCAAACCCCACCTCAAACCTACCAGCTTGGTTTTAACAAATTCAGGATGAAGGCAGAGCCACCAATCCAGTTCTGAGTTGGTCATTTAAATATTTTTTAAAGGCTTTGTGTCTTCACTTTAACAATAATTCTACTTTCAACCAGAGTTGGCTGATTTTTCTAGACCTTGGGGAAACCTGTGAGGTTAAAGGAAGTGAGAAGATATGAATCCAGAGGTAAATGCCTTTACAGCACTGCTTGTGGGTCAAGGGCAGAAAGATTGTTTCTTCCATGCTCCGCAGTCTATCCCGCAAACTATAGCCCCCTGATGTGTCTGCTTCCCCCCTGCAACCATTTCCCCATCCCTGACCAGTATCTGCTGCCTCAGTCACCATTTGCTCCCCCTAAATATTATTGGTCCCCGTCTGTGATTGATCACATCCTCCCATGGTCAAAAACCTCCCCTGGTGGTCACCATCACTGCCCCTCCCAATCAGACCTCCAACCCCTGATCAGCACTATTCCCACAACATCTTCCACCTCAATCCTAACACAGCTAAACCTATTGGCTTTCAGACCAACTTAGCTTTGGTCTTTGTTGTAGAATTTCTACCCAACAGGCAGTCAGCATTTCAGTTTGGCTGATAGTGGGCAGGAAACAGGACCTCAAACCAATGCCTCTGATCCCTCCATGACTCAGAGCTAAAATCCAGCCCAAAGTAGTCATTTATATATTCATAGAATCGTAGAATCCCTACAGTGCAGAAGGAGGCCATTCGGCCAATCGAGTCTGCACCAACCTTCTGAAAGAGTACTCTACCTAGGCCTAATCCCCTACCCTATCCCCGAAACCCCACAGCGCCAGGGTCCCAGGTTTAATTCCCAGCTTGGGTCTTTAGCTTCAATTTACCATGGCCAATCCACCTAACCTGCACATCTTTGGACTGTGGGAGGGAAGTGGTGCACCCGGAGGAAACCCACGCAGACACAGAGAGAATGAGCAAACTCCACACACAGGGTCACCCGCAGTCGGAATTGAACCCGGGTCCCTGGAACTGTGACGGCGGAGTGCTAACCACTTGCGAAAGGCCTACTTTGATCTGGGTATTATTCAAAGATTTGAGCCCCCATATCAAAAAGTAAAGACCGGCATGTTCTCTATATTTGATAACATATTGTGGCAGCAACAGTGGAATGTTTTGTTTCTAGTTTTCTGCCTTCATGTATGATGTTGTAGCAGTGGGAGAGGCACCACAAAGGTAAATGTCCATGTCATGTTCACTACAGATTCAGTTAAAATATTCTTAAAAATTTGGATTTGTGGGCTGGATTCTGCGTTTGGGAGATGTCCTCCTTCTGGAGCTGAATCGCTTCTGGTTTGTGCTGGCACGAGGAACGGCACCCAGAAGTGATTCACTCTCCCCAGCCATGCTAATTTATGCATGGCGGGGAGGACGAGCGATTCCATTCCAAATCCCGCTACCATGCCTCCATTTGGAACGAGCAGCCCTATGGTGAGGCCTGGCGGCTGCCCCAACCACCCTCCCCTGACCACCCCCCCCCCACTCCCCACAGTGGGAATATTGCTCAGTAAAGCCCCACCCCCAACGCCCGTCTTAGCTTCCAGGCAAGGACATCGGCGATTTCTATTCACTGTTACTGCCTGGACTTCTCTTTAGCTTCTAGCTTTTAGCTTGATTGTGTGTGTGTGGGTTAGGGGTGGGGGGTTCTCTGTTAAGGGAGTGTCTTTGTTTTTAGGGGAGTCTCTGTTACAGGGGAGTAAGTCTCAGTTATGGGGAGTAAGTCTCAGTTATGGGGAGTAAGTCTCAGTTATAGGGGGGGTCTCTGTTATAGGGGGGGTCTCTGTTATAGGGGGGGTCTCTGTTATAGGGGGGGTCTCTGTTATAGGGGGGGTCTCTGTTATAGGGGGGGTCTCTGTTATAGGGGGGTCTCTGTTATAGGGGGGGTCTCTGTTATGGGGGGGTCTCTGTTATAGGGGGGTCTCTGTTATAGGGGGGGTCTCTGTTATAGGGGGGGTCTCTGTTATAGGGGGGGTCTCTGTTATAGGGGGGGTCTCTGTTATAGGGGGGGTCTCTGTTATAGGGGGGTCTCTGTTATAGGAGACCTCTGCTGGGGGGTCTTTGGTCAGGTTATTTGGTGGGGGTCTCTGGTGGGGGATTCCCTGATATGGGGTTCTCTGATATCAAGGGGTTTCTGAAATGTGGGGCTCTGATATAGGGGACCACTCTGGCGCGGCCTTTGATGGGGGCCTTGGTTGGGGGGGGGGGGGGGGGGGGGGGGGAGGATTTGTATTTTGGGAGCCCTCTGATCGACTTTGAGGCACCATTCTTAAATATGTACGCCCTTGGGTAATAATAATACAATAATAATATTTATTAGTGTCACAAGTAGGCTTACATTAACACTGCAATTAGGTTACTGTGAAAATCCCCTAGTCGCCACAGGATGGCGCCTGTTCGGGTCCACAGAGGGAGAATTTAGAATGTCCAATTCATCCAACAGCACGTCTTTGGGGACTTATGGGTGGAAACTGGAGCACCCGGAGGAAACCCACCCAGAAACGGGGAGAACGTGTAGACTCCGCACAGACAGTGACCCGCACCGGGAATCAAACCTGGGACCCTGGCACTGTGAAGCAACAGTGCTACCCACTGTGCTACCGTTCCGCCCATATGCAAGGTCCACCCCATCAGGCTATGCTGGAAAATACTTGCACCAATCCATGCAGCTACCCATGCCCGGAGAATCATGGATGTGCGGAAAATCTGGTGCCCAGCCATTAATAGGGAGCAAATGGGTCATTTTGACCAGTTTACATCCTCCCACTGGCATGAGGCACAAACCTCGATGCTGCCACCAGCCGGGGGACCGGGGCATCGTAAACGGATATCCTGTTTCTTCGCCAATGCCAGATTCTCCGCTGCATCAGGAACTCTGCTGCCGGCGGTGAGCGGCGGAGAATCTGGGCCACTATTTTTGCCGCCATTTAAAAAGAATCGAAGAAGCCAAGTATTGATTGACTGATCATTTAATGAATTCTAATTCTGAAATATAATCTTAAAATTTGAGCTAGGTCATTTCAAGGAGTGAAATTGGGGGATGCTTTTTCACACAAAGGCAAGCTGAAATCTGTAGCTATCTCCCTCAAAAGTCCATGGCTGCTGGCAAATTCGAGCTTCTGTGACTTAGCTGGCTATCAAGGGAGAAAAGGCAGGAAAATGGAGTTGAAATGCAGATCAACCATGATGTAATTGAATGGTGGAACTGGCTCAAGGGAGTGAAGGCCTCCTGTTCCTAATGTTCCTGTGTTCTGATGTAATTGTAATTTCTATAAATAATAAAGGTTTCAGTTTTAGCCTGAATAACATGATTTGACAGCGCAGTGAGTTCAACCTCTTGGTGGTTGGCGGTTTGTGTAAGTTTTAGTGTATTTAACCATTGTGGCCCCCTATTCCCTCTACGTTATATATGAAGTTGCAAATTTCACATGATATGAAATGTAGGATTCACTGTGAACAGAAGTGAAAAGAGTTAGCTGACAACACAAAGTGTGACAACTTGATATTTGTAGCAGATTAAAAGTGCATGCCAATGTGTCCATTTATACACTGACTGCCATGAAATTAATACTTTGCTGTAAACTCAAAAAGAATATATAGTTTATTATTTATTATTTTTGTGGCATCAGTAGTGATAACTAGATGTATCTTCCACAGCGCCAGGGAGCAAAACCAAGGACCCTGGTGCTTCTCCTGTTTCTGGTCCCCGATCCCACTCCCCCATTAGCCCCCCACCACTCCCTCTCATATCTCCGGGTGCCCAGAATTGGGAACCAGAGTCACAGTGAACTATTCCAAAAACGTTTACGAAAATGTCTTGGTTTTTGTACTCTGCCTTGATTTATAAAGTCCAACAGGTTTGATTCAAACACGAGCTTTCGGAGCGCAGCTCCTTCCTCAGGTGAGGAAGGAGCTGCGCTCCGAAAGCTCGTGTTTGAATCAAACCTGTTGGACTTTAACCTGTTGTTGTAAGACTTCTTACTGTGCTCACCCCAGTCCAACGCCGGCATCTCCACATCTTGATTTATAAAGCCTATCGAAAGCACAAATTTCAGTATGCTGCCCTATACAGCCACGGATTTGTCAGACAATTACACACAACTTGGTCAGTAACATTACGCAATCGATTCCACTCCATTAAACCTGACCCAGGAAGCAACATCCAAAAGACTTGAACCTCAAGCACCGCAAACAACAATCCTATGTACAAATTAAAATATTGCGAACAGAGACTATTGCCGCATAATTTCGGATTTCGCTTCCAAGTTTAAAAATGACAAAACCTTCCAGGAATTTCACACGAACCAACGCACCTGTAATAAAGGGCTATTTCTATCCTCACAAGGGGATTTTGTTAACAGAAAAATTACCCTTTGTATTGAGTGATAATATTTTCTCATCTTAAATTGAAACTAACCACACTTACAAATGTCCACCATGGAGCTATAATAGGAGAGCAGAGTACTGCAGATGCTTAAATCTGAAACATAAATAGAAAATGCTGAAAATACTCATCAAGTCAGGCAGCATCTGTGGAGAGAAAAACAGAGGCCGGGATTCTCTGTTTGGGAGATTCTCCGCTTTTGAGGCTATGTCCAGACCATGGGTGGGATTCTCCCCTAGCTGGCAGGGAGGGCCTTACCGGCTCCGAGGAGTGGCGTGAACCACTCCGGTGTCGGGCCGCCTGGAAGGTACGGAATTCTCCGCACCTTCAGTGGCTAGGCCGGCGCCGGCAGGGTTGGCGCCGCGCCAACCGGCACAGGCGGGGTTGGCGCTGCGCCAACCAGCGCTAAAGGGCCTCCACCGGCCAGCGCAAGATGGCACATGCTCGGGAGCGCCAGCATCATCCCAGCGCATGCGCAGGGGGGTTATTCTCCGCGCTGGCCATGGAGGAGGTTGACAGCAGACGGCACGGAGGGAAACTGTGCCCCCACGGCACAGGCCCGTCCGCAGATCGGTGGGCCCCGATCGCGTGCCAGATCCCCCCCGCGCCCTCCCCGAGGACTCTGCAGGCCGCACATAGAGCCAGGTTCTGCCGGTATGGACCTGGTTTGATTTATGCTGGCGGGACTGGCCGAAAGCGTTCGGCCCCTCTGACCCATTGCAGGCCGGAGATTCGCTGAGGGGTGGGGGGGGGGGGGGGGGGCGCTGCTAGCGGCTGCCGTCCGGCGCAGCGCGATTCACTCCCCTGCCAAAACCCCGGCGCCTGAGAATTCGGCAGCCGCCATCGGGCAGCGGGGCGGGATTAATGCCACACCCCCGCGATTCTCCGACTTGGTGGGGTCTCGGAGAATCCCGCCCCATGTGTCTAGTCTTACGACCAAAAGGTCAGCGGTGCCCCCACAAGCAATGATCCGCCTGATGGGGGGCTAGCAGCAGCGCCACTTAAAGCCCCCAGCTTTACCTTCAGATACAGATGTGCAGCGGTCATGCCATACAACATGGTGATGGCCACTTGCGGACCCGGCCTACCAGATAGTGCCCCCCTGTGTACCCCCTCGCCACCCCCGGACCACCCCCCCACCAATCCTCCCCACCCCCGCTGAAGCCCCCTCTCCAGCGGAACGACTCCGCCCTTGACTGTGGCGCCAATGGACACAGTCCGCATCCGCCACGCAAGGTCCTTGAAAACTGTGAGCGCATGTGTCCCATGCCATTGGGAAGTCGGCCCATCATGGGTGGAGCATCGGGCGAAGGCCTCAAGTAAAGTGCTGAGGCCGTCCCAATGGTGTGCAGCGTATTAAGCAATGACGCCATATGAGAGGATGGAGCATCCAAAAAACGGTGCCGCTCCGATTGCGGTGTCAAAGCGGATTTTCCATCATCAATCAGAGAATCCAGCCCCATCTTCTCCCACCGGAGGTGAATTGGAACTCCCGCTGGAGCGCAAACCAGGAAGCCATTCAATATCTCTCGCCATGCAAATGTACGCATGTCGAGGGATTCCCGAGGGAATCCCACTACTGGTCGCCATTTTCAGTGGGTGGCCTGATAGCGAGGTCCCACAGCTGGCCACCATCCCCTGCCCGACATCACAAAGCAGCAACACAGAGCCCCGCATCTCAAAGCAACCTCCACCCGCATTGCAAATCAACCCCACCCCCAGGTTCTACGGATTTCCCCTTTCCCCTATGTATGGGGGTGACTCTACAGGCCCCCCTGCAAACGGTCTAAATAAAGGAATCCCCCCCAGAGACCCTCTGAATAGGGGGACTCCCACAGAGACCCCCTTAATAGGGAGAGGTCCTAGACAAAGAGACCCCCCAGAAACCGCCTGAATAAAAGGACCCCCAAAGACCCCACTGAAAAGAGACCCCTGTCTGGAAGCTAGAGAGCAATCCAGACAGGGGCAAGTAGAGAAAACTACTTTTGTAATACTAACCTGGGCATACAGCCTCTGACTCAGACAGAGAAAGCACCATGTGTCAATTCCTGGAAAGAGTAAACCAGTGACCATTTTTTAAGCCCCTCAGATCCTTGAGCTGCAAGCCACTCATTCATTTCCCTTAGTGGGCTGCGATTGACAGCTTCCACAAAAATTTGTCTTTTTCATGGTTCAGTGACTCTGAAGTAACCACAAACATCAACCACTTCAAAGAGAGTTAAGTGCTATCCAATCACTCCTCTTCACGCTTGAGTGAATTTGAAGAACTCAGATGGAACTTGACAGCACTTAACTCTCCCCTAAGGGGGTTTCTGTGGGGGGTTACTTTATTTAGAGGGTCTCTGGGGGAGGAGGGTGGATGTGCAGGGGGAGGGCCTGGTGGGGGTGTGGTCTGGTGTGGGTGTGGTGGGCAGGTCTGGCATTGTGGGTGGGGGGGGGTGGGAGAGTGGCCCTCAAGTGGACTTTGAGGGCAACTCCCTTAAGGCATTACCCCTTCGCCCATGGTGAGATTCACCAGGGCCATATTTGTAAATATGAGTGGTGGTCCGCGCCCACCTGATTCCCGGCCCAGAGGACCGGAGAATTGGGAGGCCCCTGAGAATCTGGTGCCCAGACCACTAAGTGGATGCAAATGGGCCATTAGGACCCATTTGCATTCATTTTCATCCATCCATTGGCATGTGGGCACGAACACGGATCCCACTGCAAGGGCAGGCCGAAGCATCGCAAATTGGTCAGCATCCGGGACCAATCCCATTTTTACCCCCGACACCCTATTTTCCACCACATTGGCAGCCACCGGCAGTGGGCAGCAGTGAACTCAGACAGAGTCAATGTTTCAGGCCCACAATTTGCACTAATTCTGATGAAGGGCCACTGACCTCTGTCTATCGCTGCACAGATGTCACCCGATATGGTGGGAATTCCCAACACTTCCCGTTTCTATTGGACCAAAATCAATGCTTTTCGTCAGCCCTCCAAAAATCAATCGGGCTATTGTGAGCCTCTCATTCCCCTTCAGCAAGAGACCCAACAGCAGCTGCCTGAGATCTGGGGCGGGATTCTCCGACCGTCCGCCGGGTCGGAGAATCGCCGGGGGGTGGGCGGCGTGAATCCCACCCCCGCCGGCCACTGAATTCCCCGGCACCGGAGATTCAGCAGGGGCGGGAATCGCGCCGCGCCGGTTGGTGGCCCCCCTCCGCCGATTCTCCGGCCCACGATGGCCCGAAGTCCCGCTGCTGTAATGCCGGTCCCGCCGGCGTGAATTAAACCACCTCCCTTAACGGCGGGACCAGGCGGCGCAGGTGGGCTCCGGGGTCCTGGGAGGGGGGGGGCACGGGGCGATCTGGCCCCGGGGGGCCGCCCCCATGGTGGCCTGGCCCGCGATCGGGGCCCACCGATCCGCGGGTGGGCCTGTGCCGTGGGGGCACTCTTTCCCCTCCGCGTCGGCCATGTCAGCCTCCGCGATGGCCGACGCGGAGGTGACCCCCCCCGTGCATGCGCGGGGATGACGTCAGCAGTTGCTGACGCTCTCGCGCATGCGCGGACTTCCGCCAGCCGGCGGAGTCCCTTTGGCCCTGACTGGCGTGGCGCCAAAGGCCTTCCACGCCGGCCGGCGGGGCGTAAACCACTCTGAAAAATGAAATGAAAATCGCTTATTGTCACAAGTAGGCTTCAATGAAGTTACTGTGAAAAGCCCCTAGTCGCCACATTCCGGTGCCTGTTCAGGGAGGCTGGTACGGGAATTGAACCGTGCTGCTGGCCTACCTTGGTCTGCTTTAAAAGCCAGCGATTTAGCCCAGTGTACTAACCAGCCCCGTAACCAGCCTCTGGCGCGGGCCTAGCCCCTAAAGGTGAGGCCTTGGCCCCTAAAGGTGCGGAGGATTCTTATTCCTCCTTATTCTTATTCTATTTCCTATGTTCATATGCTTCAGTTGTACAGAGCACCGGTGACACCACATGTAAGAAACTACAGAGAGTCGTGAACACAGCCCAGCTTAGTGTCCAAAATTGTCCTTCGTGTTGGGTGGAGTTGCTGGCTTATGGGGATAGGGTGGAGGTATTGACCTTGGGTAGGGTGCTCTTTCCAAGAGCCGGTGCAGACTCGATGGGCCGAATGGCCTCCTTCTGCACTGTAAATTCTATGATCTGACAGCCCATCACCTCCCATCCATTGTGAAAGTCAGTAGCGTATCAAAGACCCCTCCCACCTGGGCTAATTCTCTCTTCCAACCTCTTCCATCAGGCAAAAGGTCCAAGAACACACACCAACAGATTCAAAAACAGCTTCTTCCCCGCTGTTACCAGACTCCTGAATGGCCCTCTTATGGACTGAACTGATCGCTCTACGCATCTTCTCTACAGTTGTAGCACTATATTCCGTATGCGTCACCTGATATTTGTGTCTATGTTTTACATTGTGTATCTATTGTATGTCCTATGTTTTTCATGTATGGAGCGATCTGCCTGGACTGCACACAGAACAATACTTTTCACTGTTCCTCGGTAGACGTGACAATAAATCTAAATCTGCAGTGCTGTATGAAATTTTGTTCCCTTATTTAAGGAAAAATGTAAATGCATTGGAAGCAGGGGCGAAATTCTCCGACCCCCAGCAGGGTCGGAGAATCGCCCGGGGCTGCCGGAAATCCCGCCCCTGCCGTGGCAGAAAGTCTCCGCCACCCGGGAATTGGCGGGGGTGGGAAACACGCCGCACCGAGCGGCGAGCCCCCTGCGGCGATTCTCCGGCCCGGATGGGCCGAAGTCCCGCCGCTGGGAGGCCTCCCCCGCCGCCGAGGTTTGAACCACCTCTGGTGGTGGCGGGATCGGTGGCGCAAGCGGGCCCCCGGGGTCCTGTGGGGGGCGCGGGACGATCGGACCCCGGGTGCCCCCACGGTTGCCAGGCCCGCGATCGGGGCCCACCGATCGGCGGGCGGGCCAGTGCCGTGGGGGCACTCTTTCCCTTCCGCCGCCACCATGGCCTCCACCATGGCGGACGCGGAAGAGTATCCCCCAGCGTGCATGCGCCGGCACATGCGTGAACCGGTGAAGGCCTTTCGGCCAGCCCCGGCGCCGGGCAGCAGGCGTCAAAGGCCGCTGGTGCCGGTTTTGCCGCCAGTCGGCGTGGTGCCAACCGCTTCGGCGCGGGCCTAGCCCCTCAATGTGAGGCTCACTTAAATATGTCCGTGCCATTTTCTCCTGAGGACTTGGATCAAACGCCCAAACCTGGGAGACTTCGCCATGATGCTGTTTAGTACTGGTCCACACAAAAATGGATCAGGTATAATAGCAGCTATGGGGGGTCTCTCAGGCCAACGGAGGCCCCTGGGTGGTCGGGCTCTGGGCAGTGTGGTACCCTGGCACTCCTGCTGCCACCTGGGCACCTTGATACTACCAGCCTGCCATCTTCACACTGCCATCTGGGCACCCTGGTAATGCCAGGTTGAATGAGTGGCATTGCCAAGTTGACAGGGGCAATGCTAGGGTGCCAGGTTGGCAGTGCCAAGGTGCCCTGTACCAGGTTGCCCCTACCAGGGATTGGGTCTGGGGGTGAGAGGGATCTCCAGGATCCCTTAGCAGGTAGGTTGGGGCATTAGGGAAAGTCCGGAGGCCACGATAGGGCATCCAGAGATCAGGGATACATTTAAAAATGATGCCCTGATCTCTTCCTGCATTGACAAGGCCAAACAAAAGAGTCCCGTTTGATAGCGGGATCGTTTTTGGCACTCAAGCGTCGGGAAACACATTGCTAAACGCACCCAAACCGGGACACTTTTTTCTCCATTAAATTGTGCCCAGTATCTTTGAATATCTTTAGCATCGAAGTCGGTAGATTCTTGGACAAACAAGGGGGTGAAAGTTTATTGGGGTAGGCAGAAATGCGAAGTTGAGGTTAGAATTATGGCCTTATTGAATGATGGAGCAGGCTCGAGGGGCCAAGTGAAACACTACTGCATCTAATTCATATGTTTGTTCAAATGGCCATTTGTCCAACTCCACACTTACCTTAGTCCTGGCCAGGGCAGCCTAACGTTGGCCAACCTTAATCTGATGCACTGTAACTAGACAGCTGAATGATGCTGTACATCATTAACTAGCATTGCCTTTATATGTCTAGCTGTAAACAGTCCTTTGAATGTTTTTATTTCACTTTTGGTTAAGTAAGAACCAGTTACAATTAGATCTGAGAGAGAATGATTTGTTCCGGCTTCAATATTTTAGAAAGTATAAGTTTGGCTTACCTTGATTTTCTGTCCCATAATTGTAATGAGTATCTTTTGCTAAGTTTGGTACAAATTTGTCATTCCTATGCCTGAAGAAACTATTAATTGAAAAAAAAATGTTATTGGAAAACTGTAATTTTTTCCCCGTAAACCTTGAAGATTGTGACGGTTGCCACATATGAAGTTCTGGATGAATACATTGAGGTTGAAAGAACAACTCTGAAGTTTCTTTGTGTGTGGTCAGAAATTCCTGAGTAAATGTCTGGCACTCGATCCTTTTTTGTACTTTGTTACATTTGTAAATCTGCCTGGGATGTCTGCTTTTTCTGTGGGAGGAAGAATAAGACCTAAAGAGCATTGGGAATTACAGGCAGGAGCAATCCAATCCATTGTGCCGCTGGTTTATTTAAAATAACAACGCAGAAGATATTTTAATGTATAACAAATAGAAAAGTTTTAGGAAATGCAATTTGGCTTCTTAGACCAGCTAGGAGTGTCATTTTGCCTCCAAAATGGTGTCCATGGCACACATGCACATTTCGGGAAATAGTTGCATTGGATGGAATTTGGTCCCATTTTCTAAGTTATGATTTTTTTTTTCACAGGATGTGGCCAGTTGGCTGTGTTGTATTTTATATTTTCCCCGCGTCTTGACTGTGATAGAGAAATTCAAACAGCATTCATTAGGTAAGCAAAACTGAACTTTATTTCCGAATTTAGAACTGACTGCTAGCAGTATATGGCTGATACTTGGAGTCGGAAAGCAGTCAATTACAAACTGCGGAGTCCGTCCCATGTCTGCGATAGTACAGAAAAGAAGGCGATTCTTATACATTATAGGATCAAGATAACATGAATACAACTCGGTCAGGAATTTGATTGAAAGTAAAACATAAGTAATAATCGTTACAATGACGTCACCTTCTGACCTTTAGGGGACTTGAGTTTCATATCATTATCTTGTCTTTGTTTTAAGAAAGGGAAGAAGTTGTTTAGGAACAGGAAGAAATAGTTGTTCAGCTTGTTATGTATTAAGATTACTTCTAGCTCCAAGCCTTATCTAGACTCTGAGTCACCCAGTTCCCAAGACATGCTGACCTCGGCTGTCTCTGTATTTTGGGCCTTAGGTTATATGAAAATCAGTTTAAATTCACTTGTACCAAGAAGACTTGACTAGTTTTCCCATCATGCCATTATTTGCTTCACACAATACCACAGCTGGGCCAGCATTTATTGCCCATCCCTAATTGCCCTTGAGCAGGTGGTGAGAGTAGCCTTCTTGAAACTCTGCAGTCCAAATGGTGCAAGCCCACCCACACTGCTGTTAGGGAGGAAATTCTAGGATTTTGACCCAAGTTTGAGGAATGCCAACACGGAGTGTCTAATAGAAGTATGCAGAGTAGACAGATCGTGACATCCATCAGTGTTTTACCCCTGATGTAACACCAGCGCTCTCATTTTGAAACTCCCACTCTCGTCCTCTTTAACACACACATGTTTGGCTGCAGGAAAACTCCCTCCGCAGTATTATTTAAAGTGATCAACAACTATTGAGGTTGGTTTATGATCAATTTCTTCTGGTGCTTGTGCAGCACATACAGTTCTGTTTCCAAATGCTTCTGGGTGAATCTGTTCCTTCCCAAGAACTTCACAATGGTTGCAAGGGTGGGAAAAAATAAGGAACATTGCTTTCAGGAATAAAACATTTGGAAGGTATTTGTTTACTTTCCGCAGACAGCATTTTAAATTGGAGATTTGGGGGTCTGTGTTCGAGATGCACACAAGAGGCACTTCAGCTTGGATTTAGCAACAGGAATTCTGCACAGTTTACAATATACACTGATCTCCTCAAACATCCGATCAAAATAAGATTTTCGATCATTGCAGAGAAGATTCACCAATGCCTTACAGATGAAATGGCATTATCCACAACAAATCTTCCGCCTTTTGATGTGCATTCAGAGCTATCATCTGTATTCCCACTTTGGCAAAACTGACTGTGATGTTTCAAAAGCATGCTGGCCAGTCTGTGAATCACAGATGACAAAAGAAATAAAGGACTTTCTTCTCTGTTGTGGAGGTGAAGAATTGGAGGATATTTTTGAGCCTTATGCCTGAGCAAAATGAGTCATAAAATAATACATTAAAACCCTTTCACGTCCAAGAAAAATACAACATACAAAACAATCATCCTCCAATGCACTAAGCAAAAAGCAAACAAGACTGCGACTGAGGCAACTACCATACAAAATGTGACTTTGATGATGTTGAACATGTCGAACGGGAAATAAAAACACAATTAAGTTAAAGTTCTAGTCAATTCTGCTGAAAGACACTCGTTAAAGAGAGAAAGCTGTCTGGGCTCAGACAGAAAATGCTGGATAAAGAGCTGGCAGCATCTGTGGAGAGTCTCCTCTGCATTGGGAAGACTAAACGCAGCCTGGGTGACCGCTTTACGGAACACCTTCGCTCAGTCCACAAGCGCGACTCCAATCTTCCGTTCATGTGCCATTTCAACTCAGCGTTTGGCTCTTCTGGCCCATCCTATGCCTGCTGCACTCTCCACAGATGCTGCCAGACCTGCTGAGTTTATCCAACATTTTCAGTTTTTATTTTAGATTTCTAGCATCCGCAGTATTTTGTTTTTATTTAAGCTATCAGAGCTGCTGGGGATTGTCATAATCACTATTGCTTTCAGAGTTTAAAGCTACTGAAGTTGAAACTGCCAGCAGTAGTCAACACATTCCAAATTCAACACCTGATAACAGTTTTATCACTCACCTGCCAGGACGTTACTTGCAGGGCGTCAGCATTGGTCTCACAGAGTTGCGACTTGTCCAAAGAATGTTTCCACTGTGGCAGTGCTTCTTTCAGACACAGCCAGTGGCCATTGGCTGCTGGGATGTAAATGCTCTCATAGATACAGGAGCATGTGTCAATGTCAAAGAACAATGCAGCACAGGAAGAGGATTGTTTGGGTATGTTGTATTTTTCTTGGGCTGAATGGGTTTTAATGTATTATTTTAGGACTCATTTTGCTCAGGCATAAGTGGTTCAAAAATGTCCTCCATGATCCCACCCTTGGCCAAAGCCCTCAGCATTTCCTAGTGCCGAATCCCTCTGTACCCATCCTATCCATGTATTTGTCGAGATGCCTTATTGAATGCCGTTAACGTATCTGCTTCCGCAATCTCCCCTGGCAGCACGTTCTAGGCACTCACCACCCTTTGTGTAAAAAAACCTGCCTTGCTCATCTCCTCTGAACTTTGCCCCACGGACCTTAAATCTATGCCCCCTCCATCCTGCAAAAGAGTGCCTGCCCATCCACTCTATCCATGCTCTTCATAATTTTATAGACCTCTATCAGGTCGCCCCTCAACCTCCGTCATTCCAATGAAAACAGTCCGAGTCTATCCGGCCTCTGCGCATAGCTAACACCCTCCAGACTAAGTCATGGGAGACAAACCATTCAACCAACTTTAGGACTGCCCCATTCTCTACAAACCAGGGAGTGCAAAGAATTTCCCTTACAAACAACACGCTGGAAATACTCAGGATTTACAAAACGGCAGTCTCATTCAAAGACACTAGAATGGATGTTGTATTCTGTGTCATATCTGGAGAATGTGACCCACTTATCAGTTTCCACACAGTAACGGATCTGCACATGATTGCTGTTACATACACAAAATGCATGCCAACAACATTTGACAATTGTATGCTGGCTACTTCAGCATGTAGACCTATTGGGCGGGATTCTTCACTCTTCCCCCCCCCCCCCCCCCCCCCCCCCCTGGACCGGAGAATTGTTGGGGGGGGGGGCGTGAATCCCGACGCCGGCTGTCGGATTCGCCGGCACCTGTTTTTCATGTGTGGGCGGGAATCGCGTTGCGCCTGTCAGGGGCCGTTGGCAGCGGCCCCCCCCCCCCCCGCCGATTCTCCACCCCACGATGGGCCGAGTCAGTTTTCGGCGGGTCCCACCAGCGTATATTACACCAGGTCTGTACCGGCAGGACCTGGCTCTGCGGGCGGCCTGTGGAGTCCTCAGGGAGGTGTAGGGGGCCCACGATCGGGGGCCGCCGATCACTGGGCGGGCCAGTGCCGTGGGGGCAATCTTTCCCTCCGCGCCGGCCGCTGGAACGGTCTGCCATGGCAGGCATTGGGGTGACGCCAGCAAACGCTGGCGCTCCCGTGCATGCACCAACTCAGAGGCCCTTCGGCACAGGTTGGCGCAGCGCCACCCCCGCCGGCCTAGCCCCTGAAGGTGCGATGGATTCCGCACCTTCCAGGTGGCCCGATGCCGGATGGTTCACGCCACTCCTTGCCGCCGGTACGGCCCGCCGGTTAGGGGAGAATCCCGCCCACTATGCCCAGTTACGCATCAATGGTGACGGATACCATTTCATATCAGAAAGCAGACAGAGAAGGAGCTTCAGTGCTCACTTGACCTTGACATTATTGAGAAAGTTGGGGATGAGCTTATCGCTTGGGTCTTACCCATACAAGTTGTCAAGAAACCCAAGAATGACAACCAGATTATAATTTGTGTTGATATACAGTTACCAAAGCAAGCTATGCGATGAGAGACATTTGACACCAATAATCAATGATATCATAGAGATAATATAATGCACTTCACTATAATTGACCTCAATGCAGGTTGCCTTTAAATCAAACTTGCAGAATAACCATGCTTTCTTGCAGTATTCTCCACTTCTATTGGGCATTCTCAATACAAGAGGCCCAAATTTGTAGTCAGCTCAGTAACTGAGGTATTTCAGCATGTGATTCAGCCTGCACTTCAGGGACTTGAATGCACATTGGACATTAGTTATGGCATTCTTATCTATGGTTGCACTGAAAATGAACTTGAGACATGTCTACATTCTTGCCGACAACCTCCTAGAGACTATAACCTCGCCTTTAACAAAGACAAGTGCTTGTTGAAAGAAATCAGAATCAAATTCTTTGGTCATGTGTTCAGCGCTGAAGGACTATCATGTGATCAATGGAAAGTTGAAGCCATTGCAAATGATATGGCTCCTAAAAGTATACGGGAAAGTCCAGAGTCTGCTATGACTCATCATATATTGCAGTTGCTTCACTCCTGATCTTGCTATGTTATCTGTCCTCCCAAGCACCCTGTCAAAAGGCACAACCAAGTGAGAGTAGACTAAATCACACAAACACAAACAAGCTGTACACCAGATCAAACTGTTGTTAGCAATTTGCACAAATGCCTATTTCAACCCCAAGAAAACCACCCAGTTAGTATTAAATGCAAGGCTGCTTGGCTTAGGGCAGTTGTCACGCAGAAAGTGAAGACCTTACCCACCAATCGTTGCAATGGTCAGCAGATCACCAACACTTGCAGTGCAATGCTATTCAAAAATAGAGAGGGAAGTTTTCGCAATCACATGGGGCATCTACACTTTTATCTCTACTTATGTGGTAACTGAGTTTGAAATAATAACCTGTCACAGAGCAGTAGAAATCTTGTTTACCAATCCACATTGCAAAGAAGCCACTCAAATAGAGCGTTGAATACTCAAACTACAAGAGTATGAGTTCCATGTGGAATATCAGCCAGGCAAGCTCAACCTAAAGGACTATATTTTGTGGCATCTATTGCTGACAAATCAAACCTATTAGTTGTGAGGAAAAGGTTGCCGCATAATATCTTAATGACGCAAGTCTAAATGTGGTTAGGAAAATCGCTAAAACTCGCTGACACCAAAGCAGCAACAAAACAAAATGAGGCGTTGCAACACTGTACGATGGCTGGGCAATCACGGAACTGGAAAGCCATGATCGAGAGAATGTCTACAAACAAATTTGCTCACACACTACAAAGTTTGCAAAATAAGTTCATTGTTACAACCACATCTGATCTAGTGTAATAGATATAGAGAAATACAGCACAGAACAGGCCCTTCGGCCCACGATGTTGCACCGAACTTTTGTCCTAGGTTAATCAAAGAATTTTGGACAATTTCTCATGGCCAATCCACCCTACCTGCACACCTTTGGACTGTGGGAGGAAACCGGAGTACCCGGAGGAAACCCACGCAGTCACGGGGAGGATGTGCAGACTCCACACAGACAGTGACCCAAGTCGAAATCGAACTTGGGACCCTGGAGCTGTGAAGCAATTGTGCTATCCACAATGCTACTGTGCTGCCCTTAAGAAGTTAACCTGCACTCCATTATTCTACCCTAATCCATGTACCTATCCAATAGCCACTTGAAGGTCCCTAACGTTTCCGACTCAACTACTTCCACAGGCAGTGCATTCCATGCCCCCACTACTCTCTGGGTAAAGAACCTACCTCTGACATCCCCTCTATATCTTCCACCATTTATCTTAAATTTATGTCCTCTTGTAATGGTGTGATCCACCCGGGGAAAAAGTCTCTGACTGTCTACTCTATCTATTCCCCTAATCATCTTATAAACCTCTATCAAGTCGCCCCTCATCCTTCTCCGTTCTAATGAGAAAAGGCCTAGCACCCTCAACCTTTCCTCGTATGACCTACTCTCCATTCCAGGCAACATCCTGGTAAATCTCCTTGGCACCTTTTCCAAAGCTTCCACATCCTTCCTAAAACGAGGCGACCAGAACTGCACACAGTACTCCAAATGTGGCCTGACCAAGGTTTTGTACAGCTGCATCATCACCTCCCGGCTCTTAAATTCAATCCCTCTGCTAATGAACGCTAGCACACCATAGGCCTTCTTCACAGCTCTATCCACTTGAGTGGCAACTTTCAAAGATCAATGAACATAGACCCCAAGATCTTTTTGCTCCTCCACATTGCCAAGAACCCTACCGTTAACCCTGTATTCCGCATTCATATTTGTCCTTCCAAAATGGACAACCTCACACTTGTCAGGGTTAAACTCCATCTGCCACTTCTCAGCCCAGCTCTGCATTCTATCTATGTCTCTTTGAAGCCGACAACAGCCCTCCTCACTATCCACAACTCCACCAATCTTCATATCATCTGCAAATTTACTGACCCACCCTTCAACTCCCTCATCCAAGTTGTTAATGAAAATCACAAACAGCAGAGGACCCAGAACTGATCCCTGCGGTACGCCACTGATAACTGGGCTCCAGGCTGAATATTTGCCATCCATCACCACTCTCTGTCTTCTATCGGTTAGCCAGTTTGTTATCCAACTGGCCAAATTTCCCACTATCCCATGCCTCCTTACTTTCTGCACAAGCCTACAATGAGGAACCTTATCAAATGCCTTACTAAAATCCATGTACACGACATCCACTGCTTTACCTTCATCCACATGCTTGGTCACCTCCTCAAAGAAGTTAATAAGACTTGTAAGGCAAGACCTACCCCTCACAAATCCATGCTGACTATCCCTAATCAAGCAGTTCCTTTCCAGATGCTCAGAAATCCTATCCCTCAGTACCCTTTCCATTACTTTGCCTACCACCGAAGTAAGACTAACTGGCCTATAATTCCCAGGGTTATCCCTATTCCTTTTTTTGAACAGGGGCACGACATTTGCCACTCTCCAATCCTCTGGTACCACCCCTGTTGACAGCGAGGACAAAAAGATCATTGCCAACGGCTCTGCAATTTCATTTCTTGCTTCCCATAGAATCCTTGGATATATCCCGTCAGGCCCGGGGGACTTGTCTATCCTCAAGTTTTTCAAAACACGCAACACATCTTCCTTCCTGACAATTATCTCCTCGAGCTTATCAGTCTGTTTCACACTGTCCTCTCCAACAAAATGGCCCCTCTCGTTTGTTAATACTGAAGAAAAATACTTGTTCAAGACCTCTCCTATCTCTTCAGACTCAATACACAATCTCCCGCTACTGTCCTTGATCGGACCTACCCTCGCTCTAGTCATTCTCATATTTCTCACATATGTGTAAAAGGCCTTGGGGTTGTCCTTGATTCTACCTGCCAAAGATTTTTCATGCCCTCTCTTAGCTCTCCTAATCCCTTTCTTCAGTTCCCTCCTGGCTATCTTGTATCCCTCCAGCGCCCTGTCTGAGCCTTGTTTCCTCAGCCTTACACAAGTCTCCTTCTTCCTCTGAACATGACATTCAACCTCTCTTGTCAACCATGGTTCCCTCACTCGACCATCTCTTCCCTGCCTGACAGGGACATACATATCAAAGACACGCAGTACCTGTTCCTTGAACAAGTTCCACATTTCACTTGTGTCCTTCCCTGACAGCCTATGTTCCCAACTTCTACACTTCAATTCTTGTCTGACAGCATTGTATTTACCCTTCCCCCAATTATAAACCTTGCCCTGTTGCACGCACCTATCCCTCTCCATAACTAAAGTGAAAGTCACAGAATTGTGGTCACTACCTCCAAAATGCTCCCCCACTAACAAATCTATCACCTGCCCTGGTTCATTACCAAGTACTAAATCCAATATGGCCTCCCCTCTGGTCGGACAATCTACATACTGTGTTATAAAAGCTTCCTGGACACACTGCACAAACACTACCCCATCCAAACTATTTGATCTAAAGAGTTTCCACTCAATGTTTGGGAAGTTGAAGTCACCCATGACTACTACCCTGTGACTTCTGCACCTTTCCAAAATCTGTTACCCAATCTGTTCCTCCACATCTCTGCTGCTATTGGGGGGCCGAAAGAAAACTCCCAACAAGGTGACTGCTCCTTTCCTATTTCGGACTTCAACCCATATTACCTCAGTAGGCAGATCCCCCTCGAACTGCCTTTCTGCAGCTGTTATACTATCCCTAATTAACAATGCCACACCCCCACCTCTTTTACCATCCTCCCTAATCTTGTTGAAACATCTATAACCAGGGACCTCCAACAACCATTTCTGCCCCTATTCTATCCAAGTTTCCGTGATGGCCACCACATCGTAGTCCCAAGTACCGATCCATGCCTTAAGTTCACCCACCTTATTCCTGATGCTTCTTGCATTAAAGTATACACACTTCAACCCATCTCCTTGCCTGCAAGTACTCTCCTTTGTCAGTGTTACCTTCCCCACTTCATCACTACGTGCTTTGGCGTCCTGAATATCAGCTTCCTTAGTTGCTGGACTACAGATCCGGTTCCCATTCCCCTGCCAAATTAGTTTAAACCCTCCCGAAGAGTACTAGAAAACCTCCCCCCCAGGATATTGGTGCCCCTCTGGTTCAGATGCAACCCGTCCTGCTTGTACAGGTCCCACCTTCCCCAGAATGCGCTCCAATTATCCAAATACCTGAAGCCCTCCCTCCTACACCATTCCTGCAGCCATGTGTTCAACTGCACTCTCTCCCTATTCCTAGCCTCGCTATCACGTGGCACCGGCAACAAACCAGAGATGACAACTCTGTCTGTCCTGGCCTTTAACTTCCAGCCTAACTCCCTAAACTTGTTTATTACCTCCACACCCTTTTTCCGACCTACGTCATTGGTACCAATGTGCACCATGACTTCTGGCTGCTCACCCTCCCCCTTCAGGATCCTGAAGACATGATCCGAGACATCCCTGGCCCTGGCACCCGGGAGGCAACATACCTTTCGGGAGTCTCGCTCGCGACCACAGAATCTCCTATCTATTCCCCTAACCATTGAATCTCCTATTACTATTGCTTTTCTATGCTCCCCCCCTTCCCTTCTGAGCCCCAGAGCCAGACTCAGTGCCAGAGACCTGGCCGCTGGGGCCTTCCCCCGGTAGGTCACCCCCCCAACAGCATCCAAAACAGTATACTTGTTTTGAAGGGGAACGGCCACGAGGGATCCCTGCACTGTCTGCCTGTTAGTTTTCTTTCCCCTGACTGTAACCCAGCTACTCTTGTCCAGTACCTTTGGTGTGGCTACCTCCCTGTAACTCTTCTCGATAACCCCCTCTGCCTCCCGGATGATCCGAAGTTCATCCAGCTCCAGTACCTTAACACGGTCTCGGAGGAGCTGGAGTTGGGTGCACTTCCCGCAGGTATAGTCAGCGGGGACACCAGTGGTTTCCCTCACCACCCACATCCTACAGGAGGAGCATGCAACTGCCCTAGCCTCCATCCCCTCTTACTTTACAGAATTAGCTGCCCTGTAGACCGACTGGACCTCTGCCCTCTGACTCTGCTTCCAGTCAGCTGTACTCTAAACTCCTGACTCCCTTCACGCTCTTTGATAAATATAGGAAATTAAATGTCAGGAGCACCTTACTCCCTCCTCACCTAACTCCCTCAGTCACCAAACTCTCACTGTCGCACTCAAATGCCACAAGTTCAGCACTCCCTCAGTCACTAAACTCTCACTGTCGCACTCAAATACCAAAAGTTCAGCACTCTAGTGCAAACAAAGTCTGTACTGTAACTAGCTCCTATTTATGCTGTGCCTCTAGCCTCTGAAAAGTGGCCTAATGCAATTAACTAATTAACAAGCTCCAGCTGTAAGTAAGTACAAGTAGAACCTTTTTTAAAGCTGATTCAAATATTCACCTTCTTATAGACCAAACAGCAACTTTTAAGTTAATTAACTAAATAAAAGAAAAAAATGCAGCAATTGTATTGACATTCCACACTTATTGTGGGAATGTGTTGTCTGTATCCCACATGAAGCTCAGCAGGGAATTGCCAAAACCAAAAAACTCCTTAAGGAAAAGGTATGGTGCCCAGAACCTGACCCATTAGAGCACAAAATCAATCAGTGTTTGTCATGTCAAGCAACCACAATGTCAAATCGCCATGATACTTTCAAGATGTCTGAACTACCTCCGGGACCAAGAATTGAGGCAAGTGTTGGCTTTGCAGACTCTCCAGCAGTGTGACCTATTTGTTGTCACTGACGACTACAGCAGGTTCCCAGTCATCCAAATAGGTGTGTCAACTTCATCAAAAGCAGTTGTCCCAAAGCTTGGCCAGGTTTTTCTGCTGTTTGGAATCCTCCAAATGCCGAGGAATGAAAATGGATTCTAACTTAACAGCGATGACTTCAGTAAATTTGTGACCCAAGTTTTTGCTCGTTGAAAAATCACACCTCATTAGCTAAGGGCTAATGAAGACACAGCGATTTATGCATACCTTGATAAAAAAAGCGACACGTAGAGCTGTAGCTGAGAGCAAGTTATAGAGTCAAGAGTTGCATCTGCAATTGCAGAGCGTCTCCTCACTCAATTAGTGGTAAGTGTCTGCTGAACTCATCGTCATACATTCCATGCACCCATGTCATCCTAAACTACCAAATGGGGATAATGATCAATAAGTTCAAGTGAGATCTCTGCGAACTACTGTACACAAATCATCATATGAAAAGCCTCATTCTTCAAAGCACTGAAAGCACCATTCATTGTGTATTTATAGTGTTTCAATGTTTCTTCACAAGCAGCCATGTAGCTGAACAAGGGCACATTAAGACAACAATGGTATGATGTCATCGGCTGTATGTGTGGGCAAAGGGGCAGTCCAACATCACCGCCTGTAGTGTTAACATCTTCTAAATAAAACTTTACTTTTTGGTTGAATCTCCAAGGCCTGCAGACTCAATCATGAATCCACCACATCAAAACTGGCGATGAGGGAGGGGGACAGAGCACCCAAAGAAATAATAAATCATTGAAATTGTCGCTGGCGACGAGAGAGCCAGGCAATGGTTGCAGCCTCTGGAAGAATCAAAAATCCCAAGGGAACAGACTTGGAGAGAAGCCCACCATGTGCTCCACCCGAAATGAAATCGGTAGCTGTGAGCACCAAGTACCCTGAAACAACAAATTTAGAGCTGGGGGTGTTACAAGGCTGAGTTCAGGTTGTGCCTTGTTTTTGGGAGAATGGAAGCAAGGTAGTGCTGGAAATTCGTGGCATATTGTGCACACACAGGTCCTTCCTTAGAAAGCACGGGCTATGATGATAAGCATATTTTAAAAATATCATCAGCAACTGAACTGAACTCTTCACACATCTTCTCCACTGAGTAGTACTACACTCCGTATGCTTCACCCGTTGTCTATGTCTATGTATTTATATTGTGTATTTATCATATGTCCTATGTTTTTCATGTATGCAACGATCTGGACTGTAAGCAGAACAATATTTTTCACTGCACCTCAGTACATCTGACAATAAATCTAAATCCAATAAATCCAATGAACTTGTCACCAATAAGATCTTTTAATATACAAATATCGCTTTCCGCTAACGTTTTCTATTCATTATGGTAGAAGATACCAGGGAATTCTTTTTAATTTTGGGAGCAAATGTTACCATCAGATGATCCAAGGTCAAGTTCAGCACAGCCTGACCTATAAGTTCCTACTATTCAGTTTTGCTTCAGCCAGGCAGCAGATGGTGACTAGGGCCAGCATTGATGAGACTACCTGCAAGACGTGTGAACAAATGCAGAAGTTGACAGAAGGTGACAAGCTAAGACCATGGGGAAGATTTTCCAGCTGTTCTCACAATGAAATGAAATGAAAATCGCTTATTGTCACAAGTAGGCTTCAAATGAAGTTCCTGTGAAAAGCCCCTAGTCGCCACATTCCGCCGCCTGTTCGGGGAGGCTGGTACGGGAATTGAACCGTGCTGCTGACCTGCTTTGGTCTGCTGTAAAAGCCAGCTCTTTAGCCCTGTGCTAAACCAGTCTCAAGCGGGACCTTCCTGACCTACCAACGGCATACTCCTGCCTCGGGTTTCCTGATGGTGGTGGGTGTATTCAATGGGAAATCCCATTGACAGCAGCGGGACAAGAATATCCCACCGCCACCCAACGGCGGGCTACTTCCCACCACCGAGAAACACTCGGTGGGGGTGCCCAAAACTGTCTCTTATCAAGCCGCACCATGTTCACTTATAGCTGTTGAAATGAAAATGAAAATCGCTTATTGTCACAGTCTGTCCTGGAGCAGCATCTGAGTACTTCTATCTAATTAGGGCTTGGAAGAGCTTCCTGTCAGTGACTCACAAGGCAGAACTTGGTGACAACCTGAGTTCACTGAGGAATGGAGGCGCATGGGGCTTAAAAATAACGGCTCTGGCCGGCATTTGGTTTCCTGACTTTGTTTCCAGTGCTTGCCATTTCTGCCGAGGCTAGTTCGATATTGGCAGGGTCAATTAGACCCACTAATAGCCTTTTTAAAGGAGGCTGACAGGAGTTTCCAATCAGCTCCCAGTTTCCCGACACAATATGGCATCCAGTAGCATGCTGGGGATTGGCTAGTGCTCCAGGCAGGACTACAGCCAAAGGCTGTTCTGTAGAGGAATTCTTACACTACCCACCCCTGCCCTGTCCCACACTGCAGCATGACTGTTTGATTTTATTTTAGAATTTTAAAAAAATGGGCGAGAGGACACCTCCTGTTAAGCGTTCCTCTCAGTTCCGTACATTTACTGCAGTCTGCTACACCTCTCAAGCTGGAATGCCCTCTGATTGGTTCTCCAGCTTCAAGAGCCTCCCTGCTGCCCTCAATTACACGGGGAACCACTGTCCATGCCAATTATCAACCGGAGGAGGTGCCATCAATAAGTTGAGAAGGAACAAGTGGTTACACAGAAGAGGAGCAGAAACCTAGTGCCCAGGCAGTTATTACATGGCTACCATTGGTAGCCTCCACACCACCACCTGCCACCCCCGCCCCACCAACCTTACGCCGGGAAATGTGGCAATGTGGTGAAATCAGGCGGCGTGTCATGTGTTTGTTGTTGTCCATTATGTTATTGGCTCGTTCATAACCTTTGAGCTCCAATTTAGCTGAGGCTGCAGTTGATCCTTATGCAAAACTTACAGAGAGGTAAGTGGAGGAGAATCGAGAGGGGTCGGCGAATCTGAGGGCCATTGGGAACATGCAGATACGTAAGCGACCTTCAAGACTTATCTGTCCTGGCACATGAACAGATGGGGAAGAGAAGGCTACAGGCGGTTGGTCTAGATAGGACACGTGATCGGCACAGTCTTGGAGGGCCGAAGGGCCTGTTCCTGTGCTGTATTGTTCTTTGTTCTTTGTTTAGCATGGGTAGATCAGCATCATAAAGACAAGTGTGGCCTGCAGGATTTGGTATATGCCAAGTTTCTCTCACCTTTCTTTCATCTTGTGTCTCTTCAGCCATTAAGTGTTTGTGCTGATTTGAAACAAACCTAATTAATTTAAATGGATTTGGCAACCACCACTGGATTCTGCAGCAGGCATTCAGGCACCTTGTCACTTCAAGAAAACTCAAAAATAAAGCTGGCGATGAAAAGCGAAGAAAAAGATTTTTTCAGAATAATGGAAGCAATAGTAAAAGACCCACAAAGAACTCTGGAACAATAAAAATGAAAAGAAGCGCTTGCCATGTTACAGGCTTCATCTTAGTTGCAGCTATCATTATCAGCCAATCCAGATGGGAGAACAAAGTACACAGTGTGGTTTCTCATTAAAATAATTAGCATATATTCAAATTAAATTAAATTAAAACGCTCACAGTTGTAACTACTCACAGTTATTCCCTCTACTTGAAAGTTCCTGTGCACACTGTGGTTGCCAACTCCTCTAAGGTACCACATGAACGTGGCCATGCAGAACTATTTACAGAGGCCAGGCACTTTGAACAAATTGTCCATAGACTCCAAAGAAAATTAGGGATACATTGCACACAAGCAAAATGGCCAAGTAGCAGTTTAACTTTCTGGTAACACCGCTGTTTTTCCTTCTATTAAAATAAAAACTTGCAGTTATATGATACTGTACTTGGCTACAGCATGCTCCAAAGTGCCTTACAGGCATGATGAACCATCAATTGGACGCGAGACACGACGAAGATCCAAACTATGGCTTTAATCAGCTAGTTGTTAGCCCGGTGGTCGACTACAGAGAAAGGCCGACCGCCGGGAAACCTGGGTACTTATACCCCGCCTCAGAGGCGGGGTCTACTTGCCTCTCGACCAATTGGTGAGCAGTGACATGACTAGTCCCAGCCAATCAGACGAGAGGCACATGACCAGCCAGAGCCAATGGGAAACCAATGCTCTGCACCAATGGCAGTGCTCCCACTCATATCACCACAAGGCAATAGAGTGCTTTCTGACTAGTAGCCACTATTGTAAAATAGGAATCAGTAGGCAATTAACATTCACACAGCAAACTCTCAGAAACCAATGTAACAATGATCAGAGAATTGCCATGTTGATTGAGAGATTAATATTGGCCAGGGCACTGGAGATAATATCACTGCTCCTCTTTAAAGTAATGTATTGGGACCTTTTACATCGACTGAGAGGGAAGATGGAGGCCTCAGCTTATTGTCTCAACTGAAAGATTACACCATGGACAGTGCAGCAGTCCCTCAGCACTGCACTCGCGGTCACTCCTGATTTTTGTGCTCAAGTCCTGGAGTGGCACTCAATCCCATTAGATTCATTGTAGTTTGACCGATTAGATAATTGTCCACACAATCTTAGCTGCATAAAATAGGGAGGACACAAAATGGAGGTCATGTCCAGAAAGGGTGCTTAAAATTTGATTCCTGGGTTTTCACAAATGCTGGCTTCTGTTTCAGGTACAACATGGTCCTGGCCATTCTCTCTCACGGGGCTAGCATGATCCAAAGAAATTAGTCCTTCACTAGTAAAACCCTTTTTCAAAAAGGTATCATCATGGTCAGAGTTCATGTTGTAGCAGCAAGTATCCCAATGGCAGGGCCTGGAGAGCGTGGGGCTTCCACTCGGAGGTGACATGGCTGACCACCCGCAATTACATGGTGCCCAGCAGAGCCAATCAAGGGGCACAGCCAATTGTGCGGTGGGGGCAGGCAGGGAGCTGCTTTTACCTCTCACAATCGCCGAAGGTCCAGATGACAGAATTAAACAGCACCTGGACTGGCATCTACTCCCAGAATCCAACAGCATCATTCTGCCTGTCTGAGGAGAGGAATTTGTTTGAAAGCCGCAGTCACCCCTTCCCCACAAGGGTTGAACTGGCCAGGAAGTATGGCGGACACTCGCCTGTATAGACACCAAGGCTTGAACGTCAGCACAACAGACGGAGGCTCTCTCCAACCTGGTGTGATGAACTGGGCTTTAAGGAGTCACATGTGACAATGCTTGGGAAGAGGGAACGTGCATAATCTCAGGCTAATTCATTGTGTTCCTCACTACAGGTCCCCGTAGCCAGGATACGTATCAAACAGTCTGCAGAGAGTTGGAACTCCACCCCTAAAGAGACGACACTGATGCACTGTCACATAGAATCCCTACAGTGCAGAAGGAGGTCACTCGGCCCATCGAAGCTGCACCAACTCTTCGAAAGGGCATCCCATCCAGGGTCAGGACCCCATCCCATCCCTGTTAGCCGACCTAACCTTTTGGACACTAAGAGACAATTTAGCACGGCCAATCCACCTAACCTGCCCAGCTTTGGACTGTGGGAGGAAACAGGAGCATCCGGAGGAAACCCACACAGACACGGGAGAATGTGCAAACTCCAGAGACAGTCACCCGAGGACGGAATTCAATCCGGGTCCCTGGCGCTGTGAGGCCGCAGTCCTAACTACTGTGCCACTGTGCTGTTGGCATATAATTTGTGGGCCTGACCCGGTATTCTCCATGGCTTCCGTGATGCTGCGTCTCCATTGGGGCAAATTCCCGATGGCGAGGTTCACTTTTGCTTTTAAAAATCGTGAAACAGGCGCCAAGGCTGCTGAGGGAGAGAGAGGGGGAACGGGAATTGTCCAACATTGCCATAGTATGCTGACGTGCTGCTGGCTGGGAGCTTGTGCCAGGGCCGGGGGCAGTAGCAGGGGATGACCAAGAGGTGGTCTGTGGGATTGGGTTTTCCGGGCATGGAGCACCATTGCTGTGGCCTGCAAGGCAGCCATACAGCTGCACATGCTGCTGACTGCCCACTGTGAACTTAGGGCCACAGATCGTATGGGTGTTCCCCCAGGGCAGCCCCAAGGTACCCTCTGGCCCCCAACCGACCCATCAGCTGTATGGGCGCGCTCCAGCACAGCCAGTGCCATCTTGTTGGCTGGGATGAGTGTGTGTGGGGATTGTAATATGTATGTGCGGCTCAGTGGCGTGCAGAGGGGGGGCCGACGGTGCGTTGGCCCCGGGCATCCATTGGATGGGGGCATCAATCAGAGGCTATTGCTCTCCCCAATGTCACCCAGATGCCTAAATTTTTCCACCTAAATTTAACAAATTGTTTTGCTAAGGGGGGGGGGGGGGGGGCTCACAATCAAATCCAGTGACTACCGACATGTACCTTGTGTCAGGGTGAGGTGACTGCGCTCCCAGACTCCCCCGCGGCGGGGAAACCGCTCTATCTGCCGTGCGGGCGGGCATGTCCAAGGGAGGGGGAGCTCCTCACATGCAGGGAAAGGCCCCGCCCCCTGATCTGCGTGCTGAGATGTTGACCAATGAAAAAAGATTGAGGACCGGAGGGACTGTTGTTCTCCAGCCAATCAGAGCTCCTCACATGCAGGGAAAGGCCCCGCCCCCTGATCTGCGTGCTGAGATGTTGACCAATGAAAAAAGATTGAGGACCGGAGGGACTGTAGTTCTCCAGCCAATCAGAGCTCCTCACATGCAGGGAAAGGCCCCGCCCCCTGATCTGCGTGCTGAGATGTTGACCAATGAAAAAAGATTGAGGACCGGAGGGACTGTAGTTCTCCAGCCGATCAGAGCGCGGGCTTTGTGTGAGTGATAATTGAGCTTTCACACCGACGGAATCTTCCTCCTGTCTCCAACATCTGTGAGTAAAACACTTTCTTTTCTCCCCCTTTCCATTTCTTTTTTCATTCTGACCATCAATTGGTCACTTGCAGCAACTGAAGGGAAAGGAAGTGAATCCAGGGAGGGTTCAGACTCTGGAAAGCTTGGCCCAGGTCTCTCTCTTAAAAATATTGACATCCTTTGCTCCCTCAGTTTGACACATGAAATGAAATGAAAATCGCTTATTGTCAGGCGCTGTTTAGAACAGGGCTACATTGCTGGCTTTGAAAGCAGACCAAGGCAAGCCAGCAGCACGATTCGGTTCCTGTAACAGCCTCCCCAAACAGGCGCTGGAATGTGGCGAATGCGGAATGTGACAATAAGCGATTTTCATTTCATAAGTAGACTTCAAATGAAGTTACTGTGAAAAGCCCCTAGTATTGACCAGGACACGGGGGTAACTGCCCTGCTCTTCTTCAAAATAGTGGCTGTGGGATCTTCAACATCCACCTAATAGGGACAGACAGAGCCTCAGTTTAACAACTTATTTGAAAGAAGGCTGTTCTGACAGTGCAGCACTCCCTCAGTTCTGAGTGTGATTAGGGATTCAGTCATTCACCCCAACTGCTGACACACCAGCGAGTTCACTCTGGGGAGAGGCTGTTCACCTGCTCTGTGTGTGGGAAGAGATTCTCTCAATTAACCAACCTGCTGACACACCAGAGAGTCCACTCCGGGAAGAGGCCGTTCACCTGCAGTGTGTGTGGGAGGGGATTCACTCAGCCATCCATCCTGCTGAGACATCAGTGAGTTCATACAGGTGAGAAGCCATTGACCTGCCCTCTGTGTGGTAAGGGATTCAGTCATTCACCCCAACTGCTGAGACACCAGCGAGTTCACGCTGGGGAGAGACCATTCACTGCTCTCTGCACACAGCGGTTTAGAACATCATCTACATTGAAATAAAAATCACTTATTGTCACAAGTAGGCTTCACTGAAGTTACTGTGAAAAGCCCCTAGTCGCCACATTCCGGTGCCTGTTCAGGAGGCTGGTACGGGAAGTTATATTCAAACTGTTTTCCATTCTCATACTTACTATCTATCTATCTATCTATCTATCTATCTATCTATCTATCTATCTATCTATCTATCTATCTATCTATCTATCTATCTATCTATCTATCTATCTATCTATCTATCTATCTATCTATCTATCTATCTATCTATCTATCTATCTATCTATCTATCTATCTATCTATCTATCTATCTATCTATCTATCTATCTATCTATCTATCTATCTATCTATCTATCTATCTATCTATCTATCTATCTATCTATCTATCTATCTATCTATCTATCTATCTATCTATCTATCTATCTATCTATCTATCTATCTATCTATCTATCTATCTATCTATCTATCTATCTATCTATCTATCTTTCCTTATACTTGAGTCTTTGGGGCATACAATCAAGATTTGCCCCGGGCATCATCACACCTCTGCACGCCACTGGTGCGGCTGCAGCTTGTCAGCCTCCCGAGTGACAATCACGGACCCAGCGAATCCCGCACAGTTTCTCATTGGAATCAATTGTGTCCCATGTGATGCCAGTGCTAGCCCCTCCACAGTCGTTGAATCGGTCCAGGTGGGGTGCCAGTTTTGCTGTCGTGGAACTCCACAAATCCTGCCCTGGTGTCAGCACAGTCTCAGGAACAGAGAATCCTGCCAATTTTCTTTTTTTTTACTTTTTAGTCCTCCTTTTCTGGATTCTGAATTTGTTGCAGTCTTTGAAGCTATCACTGACTTTTACCTCTTTATATGCTTTTTCTTTCAACTTAATACTCTCTTCAACTTAATATTCTCTCTAACTTCCTCGGTTAGTCATGGTTTATCCCACTCTTAGAATCTTTTCTCCTTCCTGGGATATATTTTTGCTGAGGGTCATGAATTACCTCCTTAAATGTTTGCCACTGCTTGTTTACTGTCTTTCCTGCTAATCTATCCCCCCAGTCCACTTTAGCTAACTCTATCCTCATTGCATTGTAATTCCCTTTATTTAAGTTAAACACAATTGTTTCTGACCCAAGTTTCCCACTCTCAAACTGAACCTTAAATTCTTTCATGTTATGATCACTACTTCCTTGGGGATCTTTTACTCTGAGGCTATTTATTAAACCTGCCTCATTATCCATTACCATATCCATTACCTGTTCCCTGGTTGGCACCATGACATATTGCTCTAGAAAACTCTCCCTAATATACACCATGGGCGGGATTCTCCGCGATCGGCGCGATGCCTGACGCCGGTGTCAAAAACTTTGCGAACAACTCCGGCGTCGGGCCGACTGGAAGTAGCAGAATTCTCCACACTTCCGGGGGCTAGGCCGGCGCTGGAGGGGTTGGCGCCACGTTAGCCGGTGCCGAAGGGACTGTGCGAGTTAGTGCATGCGCAGAACCATCAGTGTGGTTCCGCGCATGCGCAGACTGGCCGCCGTATTCTGGCACATGCGCAACGGGGTGCCTTCTCCGCGCCGGCCATGGCGGAACCCTACAGGGGCCGGTGCAGAAGGAAGAAGTTCCCCCATGGCACAGGCCCGCCCGCAGATCGGTGGGCCCCAAGCGTGGGCCAGGCCACCGTGGGCCCCCCCCCCGACCCAGGTCGGATCCCCTGCGCCTCCCTGAGGACCACACCAGCCAACTTACCTGCCAGGTCCTGCCGTGTGGGAACATGTCCAAACCACGCCGGCGGGAATGGTCAAACGGGCTGGCCATTGGGGCGCGGAGAATTGCCGGGGAGGGGGGGGGGGGGTGTGGGGCGCTGCCTTCGATCCCCGACCGGTGTGGTGTGAATCCCACCCCCGCTCGAAAACCGATGCCGGAGAATACGGCAGCCGGCGGCGGGTTGGGATTCACGCTGCCCCCCCAGGGATTCTCTGACCCGGCGGGGTGTCGGAAAATCTCGTCCCTTAAACTCATTGTCGTAGCTACATTTTCCAACATGATTAACCCATTCAACGTGAAGATTAAAATCACCTACAATGATTGCTTTATTCTTTTACATGCTCCTATTATTTGTTGATTTATACTCTTTCCTACAGTGTGGCTACTGTTTGGGGGTCTATACACTGCTCCTGCCAATGTTTTAATTTTTTTTACCTTGACCCAAATGGACTCTACATCATCAAAGTCCAGATCGTCTCTCATAACTATCCTCATTTCATCCCTTATTAATAGTACTACCCCGTCAGCTTTTCATTCACTCCTCTCCTTCCAAATGGTCAAATATCCCTGACTACTAAGTTCCGAGTTTTGATCTCCTTGTAACCATGTTTCCATAATGGCTATGAGATCATATCCGCTTACCTCGATTTGCGCCGTCAGTTTGTCTACCTTATTCCGAATGCTTCATGCATTAAGATACAAAGCCTTTAGGCTTGCTTTTTTTATACTGTAGCCCTCTTTGCCCCCAGCCCTTGATTACCCTGTCTGCTATTTTTGCATTTTACTGTTCTTTCTTTTATTACAGTCTTTGCTTCTGTTTCCATTCTCATACTGCTTAAGTTCCCATCTCCCTGCCAGCCTAGTTTAAACGCTCCCCAACCACACTTGCAAATACTCTCCCCAGGGCATCAGTCCCAGTCCTGCCCAGGTGTAACCCATCCAGTTGGCATTGGGCCCACCTCCCCCAGAACTAGTCCCAATATCCCAGGAATCTGAAACCCTCCCCCTTGCATCATCTTTATAGCCACGTATTCATCCGATATATCCTTCTATTTCTACTCTGACTAACATGTGGCACTGGCAGTAATCATGAGATTGCTACCTTTGAAGTACTACTTTTCAACTTACTACCTAACCCCTTATATTTGGCTTTTAGAACCTTTCCCCGTTTTTAGCTAAGTCACTGGTACAGATGTGTGCCACGACCACTGGCTGTTCACCCTCCCCCTCCAGAATGTCCTGTAGCCGTTCTGAGACATCCTTGACCCTAGCATCAGGGAGACAATATACCTGGGTTGGGATTCTCCGACCCCCCCGCCAGGTCGGAAAATATCCGGAGGGCGGCTTGAATCCCGAATTCTCCGGTGCCGGGGTTTTGGCGGGGGCGGGAATCGCACCGCTAGCATCGCCCCCCCCCCCCCGCCCCCACCCCGGCGATTCTCCGGCACTTGATGGGCTGAGTGGCTGCCCATTTTCATCCGGTCCCACTAGCATAAATCACAACAGTTGTTTACTGGCGGGACCTGGCTCCACAGGCGGCCTTCAGAGTCCTCGGGGTGGGGGGGGTTCTGGGGGATAGGCCCTGGGGGGTGCCCCCACAGTGGCCTGGCCCGCAATCGGGGCCCACCGATCCGCGGGCGGGCCTGTGCCATAGGTGCATTCTTTCCCTCCACACCGGCCGCTGTCACCCTCCGCCATGGCCGGTGCAGAGAAGAACCCCCTTGCATGCGCTGGGATGATGCCAGCACAGGCCGGCGCTCCACGCATGCGCCAACTCACACAGGCTGGCAGAGGCCCTTCAACACCGGTTGGGGTGGCGCCAAGCCCTTCCCCGCTGGCTGGCGCGGCACTAAACACTCCGGCGCCGGCCTAGCCCCTGAAGGCGATGAGGAATCCCCACCTTCGGGGCGTTCCGATGCCAGAGTGGTTCACGCCATTCCTCGGCGCCGGAGTGGCCCGTCCCGCCGGTTCGCGGAGAATCCCGCTCCTGGTGTCTTGTCTGCAGCCACAGAAACGCCTATCCATTTCCCTTACTGTTGAATCCCCTACAACTATTGCATTCGGGCAGCACGGTAGCATTGTGGATAGCGCAATTGCTTCACAGCTCCAGGGTCCCAGGTTTGATTCCGGCTTGGGTCACTGTCTGTGCAAAGTCTGCACATCCTCCCCGTGTGTGTGTGGGTTTCCTCCGGGTGCTCCAGTTTCCTCCCACAGTCCAAAGATGTGCGGGTTAGGTGGATTGGCCATGCTAAATTGCCTTTAGTGTCCAAAATTGCCCTTAGTGTTGGGTGGGGTTACTGGGTTATGGGGACAAGGTGAAGGTGTTGACCTTGGGTAGGGTGTTCGTTCCAAGAGCCGGTGCAGATTCGATGGGCCAAATGGCCTCCTTCTGCACTGCAAATTCTATGATAATTCCCACATTTTTATTCCTCCCTGAGGCAGCAGAGCCAATCGTGGTGCACTGAAATTGGCTGTCACTGCTTTTCCCTGAGAAACTATTGTTATGGGCCAGGATTTAGATAACCCCAAAGTGTATCATGGAGTTCACCTGAGTGTGGTATGGGGTGCACACGGCCCACTCTACAGGTGTGGTAGAGCAGAAATGGAAAAGTATTTTTTAAAGCAAAAGAAGGTTTATTCTATGAACTCAAGTTAACCTTTTTAAAACATACAGTGAACATCTTAGCAACCATCAATTCAAATACAATCCCCAAAGACAACAACACTAAGTAATCCTTAATAACTTCCCAAACAACATCCAGAAGATGAGAAAAAACACCTTTTAACAGAAGCACATCAGGTTTACATTCACTACTGAAAACATTTATAATTCTGAATTCACCAAATTATCAAGAGATAGTATTTTCATGGCAGAGAGAACAACAGTACACCTGCTTTGTCTGGCTTTAGCTCCAACACTGAAAACAAATTTAAAACACACCCTGCAGCAAACAGCCTAAAACGAAAGTAAAAAGCTGACAGACAGCCCAGCTCCACCCACTCTCTGACATCACTGCAGTAATAAATACGCATTTCTTAAAGGTACTCTCACTACAGATACTTATATACACACCCATTTCTTAAAGGTACTCTCACATCACACTATTTCGCCTCAACAATGTCCAAAATGGTATATCTGTTTTGCAGGTGAATAGCCACAGGAGATTTCTGCACTGCCTGCCTTGTCCTCTTGCTCTGCCTGGCGGTCGCCTATTCCCTTCCTGCCTGTGGACTCTTTGCCTAAGATGTGACCACCTCTTTATACATTCTATCTATAATACTCGCAGCCTCGCGGATGCTCCACAGTGTTCCCAGCTGTTGCTTCAGCACCTAAACCCAGGCTTCAAGGAGCTACAGCTGGAGACACTTCCTGTTGGCCCTGGACACTGAAGGTGTGCCTATCTTCCCACATAGAGCATGAGGAGCAAACCAAAGTTTTGAGCTCTCCTGCCATGACTTGCTCATTTGGATTAAGCCTTTGAAGGACTCAGAAAAATAAAATAATATCAAGTACTTAAGGGCCATTCTTCCCTTGACCTCTTTAATACAGAATATAGCCCTTACAAACTATAAACCACAAAATAAAGACTTTAAAAACTATAAGCAATAATATTAGTATAAATACTGTCTGTACTCACCCAGCCAACAGCTTCCACTTACCCCACATAACCTTTGAATCCTGACTTCACTTCAGGAGCTCCACCTCTGGATTGAGTGAAGGTACGCTGGACTACTCCTTTAAAGGTTGTCCCGCTGCTCGTCTCAGCTACTCCTCACCACATTCACCCTCTCTGATCTCCATTGCTCTGTTCTGCAAGGTAATAATAATCTTTATTCTTGTCACAAGTAGGCTCACATTGATACTGCAATGAAGTTACTGTGAAAATCCCCTCGACACCACACACCAGCGCCTGTTCAGGTACACTGAGGGAGACTTCAAAATGTCCAAATTACCTAACAGCACGTCTTTCAGGACTTGTGGGAGGAAACTGGAGCATCCGGAGGAAACCCACGCAGACACGGGGAGAACGTGCAGACTCCGCACAGACAGTGACCCAAGCGGGAATCGAACCTGGGACCCTGGCCCTGTGAAGCAACAGTGCTAACCACTGTGCTACCATGCCACCCTTTGTGCTACCATACCGCCCTTAGGGAATTTGAGTTGAAGTCCCTCTTTTCCCTTATACTCCAAGGCCTTACTTTTATTTTAAAGAGCAGGAGTACTCACCAAACCTACTCACCAACCAGAGAAAAGAAGAGACTGATCACCTCCTTCCTCTTTCACCTAATTCCATGTTTCACCAAACTCTAGCTGTACTTCTAATGCAACAAGCCAGCACTTCAGTGCACACGAGAGTTTTTTCTAACAAACTCAAAGAAGTATTATGCAAGGAGACACATCTGTCACACGACAGCAGAAAGAAACCTATCACCCTACAAGTAGATATTTCTACGAAAGGATTGAGAGCAGCCCTGGTACAAAGCTCTAACGTGAACTGAGATTAGATATGTCAACATAGAAAGAGAACTTTGGCAGTTATGTATGGATATGAGAAAATCCATACAAAATGCGATTTACCAGGATGCTGCCTGGTTTGCAGGATAGGTCTTATGAGGAAAGGTTGAGGGAGCTAGGGCTTTTCTCTTTGGAGCGGAGGAGGATGAGAGGTGACTTAATAGAGGTTTATAAGATGATGAGGGGGATAGATAGAGTGGACGTTCAGAGACTATTTCCTCGGGTGGATGTAGCTGTTACAAGGGGGCACAACTGAGGCTGTTTAGCACGGGGCTAAATTGCTGGCTTTGAAAGCAGACCAAGCAGGCCAGCAGCACGGTTCGATTCCCGTAACAGCCTCCCCGAACAAGCGCCGGAATGTGGCGACTAGGAGCTTTTCACAGTAACTTCATTTGAAGCCTACTCGTGACAATAAGCGATTTTCATTCATTTCATTCAACTATAAGGTTCAAGTTGGGAGATATAGGAGGGATGTCCGAGGTAGGTTCTTTACTCAGAGAGTGTTTTAGGGTGTGGAATGGGCTGCCTGCTTTGATAGTGGAGTCGGACACTTTTTAGGAACTTTCAAGCGGTTATTGGATGGGCACATGGAGCACACCAGAATGACAGGGAGTGGGATAGCTTGATCTTGCTTTCGTACAATGCTCGGCACAACATCGAGGGCCGAAGGGCCTGTTCTGTGCTGTACTGTTCTATGTTCTATGTTAAACTCCATGGGAGAAAGTTCAGTGTGGAGAATGATCATTGTCTACTGGAGCAGATCTGTGAAACCAATCTGTGTAGAGACAAGACGACAAAGGTTACTTGTGAGGCTTCTAAATTAGGATTTCACTCTGAAATACAAGCCAGGAAGAGAAATGATGCCAGCAAAAGCCCCAACTTGATTCCATCACTGAGTGAATATGACACCAGCAAAACTGAGTCAAATTAGAAGATGGTGTTCTGTTAACTGGATCCAGAATAATCGTACTCTAAACGATGTAAAAATAGCTTCTCCAGATGATACCTGATGGCCACATTGGAAGGGGGAAGTGTAAGCTCAGAGCCAAATTAGCTGTGTACTGGATGGGCAGTTACAAACACATCGATAGAACAAAACTTGCTGAAGGTGCAGTGTCATGCAGGAAACATTTGACAGAGAGACCATGTGCAACCTTGAGTAAATGGTGGCTGAATCCATCCAATCCGTGAGCTCTGTTATGGGGTGTCAGGTCCAGCACAACACCCATTGGCTGCCAGATATGTTATTGCACCTGCATTCTGTCACTTTGGTCAAAGGCTCTATACATGATTGGCTAGATGAAAGGGGATGAAGGCACCTCGATCTCCCTCTAGGTGTCGCTTCTCCTGGAGTGAATGTGGTGCGATCACTCATCAACACAGAGCAATTCCCCTGAGGAGCATCATCTCAGGACATTTCAAAGGTGAGCTGCCACACATCCTCTCCTCTGCCAGTGACCCAATGCTGTGACTGTAAAAGACCCAATGCACAGATTTTAATTGCAAAGGGACGATTTAATCTGATAACCATGTGTTCGAATGAATATGCAGGACATTAAAAATAGGTTCCTACCACTTGCCATCAGGAACCACGATCCACCACCGAATTTATTTCCAACTTCCATCCAACAGTCAGGAAGTTGTCATCTCACCTCCTGCACCTCCCGCACAATCAAATTTCCCTACCTGCCTCTTTCCCGGTCCTGGAAGCAACCTTAAATTCTCCCTTTTGTGAGGGAGTCCAACACAAATTCGGTGAGTCAAAACTTTACAATAGTATTTACACAGCACCAGTAGTTCGGCACTGGATCTTCCCAATAGCCGGTACCTTACTGGTATAGCCATCTAAGATGGCCACCTGCAAAGGACCATGGGAATTATGGCCAACCCAGGACTCAGACAGATACACAGCCTATGTGTATCTAAAACACAGGTAATCCCCGCTCGTTTTCATTTTAATGGCCTATTTTCCCAGGACAATAGAACTCCAATCAAGCAACCGGTATAGCCACAGACTGATCAGCGCCACTCCCCTTCCTCAGAAAGCTCAACTGCCAAGGTCAATGACCGCATAGGACCCGCCCAGCTACCAAGGCACCCGACACTTTATTAGCCGAAATCGAAGATAGTGATCAGAGCCCTGTCGAACTATTGGGTCCAAGGTTAAGGACCGCCCCAAAGAGCGTGAAATCCCAGAGGGATAAAAAAGAGCACAGCCATGTGTTCCGTCTCTTTTGGATCCGGCCTGTGCCAGCCCAATTGCAGCAGGAACAGCCAGCCAAGTTCAAGACCAACAATCGCTACCTGACGGATGAGCCCAGCAGAGACAGAGCCACTTTCTTTGAACCAGCCAAGTGAAATACAGATAAAGGCCTTATCCATTTGCACAGTGCCGGTCACCCTGAAGTATAGGTGATTGTAGTTGATAGGTGCAGTTTAACTTGTAGTAAATATTGTGTTTGCATGTTGAGATAACTCTGGTGGAGTATGTAAATAAACAATCTTTTGAACTAACTAACTGGTTGTGTTAAGGAGTTAAGAAGTTGTGGGTTCAAGTCCCGCTCCGTAATTCAGACAAACATTTCATTGCAGTACTGAAGGTGCTGGTGCTGTCATTTGGACAAGATGCAAAACCCTTTTGCTTGTTTAGTTGACGTAAAATATTCCATGCCATTGCTTGAAGATGAGCAGGAAGGTGTTCAACATCTTTCCCTCAACCATCAGCAGCAAAAATAATTGACTTATCGCTCATCTCATTTCATTAGAAATTGGCTGCTGTATTTGCTTGCATAATGACAGTACTTCAGAAATAAGCCATTAGTTATGAGCTGATTTGAAATGTCATGGGAACATGATAAGATGCGATCTAAATCAAAGTTCTTCCTTTCAAAACAAAAACCGGTGGAGACCTGAGACAAAATGAGAAGAGGTGGAATGGAAAGGAGATTGAACTCGGGACAAATACAGATGAAGTAAACAGAGAACCGAATTTCACAACTGACGAGAAAGAAAAGACAACCTGAATAAATGGAACGAAACAGAGCAAGGGAGAAAGGAATCTGCCCTCAAAAAAGGATCCAGAAAGATTTATAAAGAACAGAATGGAGCTGAGGGGTAAAAGCAGGTCACATAGAAATAGGCCAGTAAGAAGGAGTCACTGAAACCTCTCCTCAGTTTATTAACCTTGCAGTGATTGTTCAATACTTTGATTTCACAGGGATTTGCACCCTAACCCGACATTCTTGCCAAACTCAACATGCGAATGAGAATTTAACATTCCCTTAAACTTGGTGGGCAACAATTTGGCCTGAACAAAATGTCGGACAAGGCTCCCATCTGCAACAACCATAGGTTCAAACCAGCACTGACTGACGCCACCTTCAAAAGGTGGAGACAGGACGGGGGGACACTGACAGTCAGGGACCTATACACGGACGACAGGATCGCAACACTGGACGAACTGACAGAGAAATTTCAGCTAGCTGGGGGGAACGAGCTACGGTACCTGCAGCTCAAAAACTTCCTACGAAAGGAGACAAGGACGTACCCACAACCGCCGCGACAGACACTACTGGAAGACCTACTGGACGCAAGTATCCTAGAGAAAGGGAACTGTAGTGACATGTATGGCCGACTGGTAGATAGGGACGACACCGTACTGGACGCAACAAGAAGGAAATGGGAGGACGACCTGGGGATGGAGATAGGGTGGGGACTCTGGAGCGAAGCACTGCATAGGGTCAACTCCACCTCCACGTGCGCAAGGCTCAGCCTGACGCAACTAAAAGTGGTACATAGAGCCCACTTAACGAGAAACCGTATGAGTAGGTTCTTCCCGGAGGTGGAGGACAGATGTGAGCGGTGCCAAAGAGGCCCGGCCAACCACGCCCACATGTTCTGGTCTTGCCCCAGACTTGTGGAGTACTGGACAGCCTTCTTCGAGGCTATGTCCAAAGTGGTGGGGGTGAGGGTGGAGCCATGCCCGATAGTGGCGGTCTTCGGGGTTTCAGACCAGCCAGATCTATTCCTGGGGAGGAGGGCGGACGCCCTTGCCTTTGCCTCCCTGATCGCCCGCCGTAGAATCCTGTTTGGCTGGCGGTCAACAGCACCGCCCAGAGCTGCAGACTGGCTGTCCGACCTCTCGGATTCTCTCCAAATGGAGAAAATCAAATTCGCCATCCGAGGGTCGGACGACGGCTTCCACAGAACGTGGGAGCCATTCATGCAATTGTTCCGGGACCTGTTTGTGGCCAACGTACAAGAGGAAGAATAGTCGGGGGAAGGTAGCCGGCGGGGAGGGGGGGGGGGGGGGGGGGGGGGGGCTACGGGCTCGTTACGGGGGTTTGATGGCTAGCTAAGGCCCAAAACCAAACTAAATAAATGCCAATAAACATGTTGGGGAATGTAAAATATGTATGCCGGCAAAGAGGGGGAGGCCACAGTTATTACTACGAAGATGCTCACCTGTAAATGTATATGTTAATTTTTGCGTGTTTTTTTTTTCTCTCTCTAACAATTTGTAATTTGTTCAATATAAAACATGAAAACTGAATAAAAAACATTTATAAAAAAAAAACCTGGTGGGCAACAAAATGTGATCTCAAAATCAAAGCAGTTGACATTGAGCAATGTTGAAAAACATGTAAATATGAAACCATTCCTTTTTAATTCTCCAGCAAGTGAGGCGAGTCCAGTGTTTGCTTTAAATCTTGCTGAGTAATTGGTCTGATAGACAGGTGTATCATTCTGTTAGTTTATGTGGTAATTTATTTTGTTAAATAGACAGCCATTTTGCCAGTGAGATCATCTAATTTATAGTCAGATTACCCAGCCACCTTGCCTGATTCTGATTTATTCTTGACTCCTATCTTCATCATCAGTAATAACGATAATGTCTTCAAATCAGTTCTGAAAAGGTCACATTCCTGTTGCGATGAACTTTTCTCACACTCTCAGTGTTATTAGTTTCCCCTTATACAGATATTGTTCTACTTCCATGAACATCTGATCAAGAAGAAATGTTTATAAAACATTTTCTGTCTGATTTTCTGTCCCATTAGGGAAACACTTTTCCTTGTTCTCCACCTGCTTAGAGAGATGGGATTATGGATTCAGTGGGTAGGATTTAATGCCCTCCCCTGCAGTATGTTTGGTGGTGGTAGGAGGCAATTAATCGGGTGAGAGGTGGGGACCGCAAGCTTCCTGCCTCTTCCCCCATTAAAGCCCAATTACAAGCCTCATTCTGCCTCCGCTGATATTATCCATGTGGGGAGCACAATAAAGAAGGCTTGCTTGTGTCCTCCCAGGAGGACTCCCCATCCAAAGACAGGCAGAATCTGATCAAGGGTGTTGGCATCAGGAAGGGGTGGCCCATTGAGAGGCACCTCTTGCCCTTCCTGTCAACTCTATTACCTCCTCCTCCAAGACACCAACCCCCTTCACTCACCTGTGACCTGGAATCCAGCAATGATGCTGGGCCCAGGATGGATGTGGTACTGGCAGCAGCCACTGCCTCCCCTGTGGGATTGGTGTTCAATGGAGCTGTTCCAAGTGATGGATGAAATGGCTTCTGCTCTCAAGCCTTTATACACCAAAGATGATATCAGAGGACACATGACTATGGCAATTCACGATGCACAAATGCACTTCTGCAAACATCTCCTTTTCCATAAAATGAAGAAAAAAGCAATCGACATACTCTACAATTTGCAGTTGCAAGTCAGGCACATACATGGACTACAATGAAAATCATCACAAGTGTACTGGTCATTCTATCCAGCTGGCTTTTGTCTGATCCTGCACATGCCCTGTACACGTACAACGGAATTCTCCGACGGCAGGATCCTCCTATCCACCAGCAGTCCACCCACACCTGCGGCTTTACCGACGGCATGAGGTGGCCACAATGGGAAATCCCATTGGTCCGCTTGGGAACGGAGAATCCCGCTGCCAGTGGGGGCGCTGCACTGGAAAACGCGGCTGGCAAACCAGAGAATCCTGCCCATAATCTTTAAAGTGTTCAGACCTTCTAAAAGGATGCGTACAGCTTGTTACTGGCTGTTTGGATAGAGTCCGCTCATTCCTGGAATGATTTTGCCTCTGTGGGGAATGTTGTTGCCATGATGAGTGTTTCTGCCAATCCATTCTATTTGGTTGGGACTGCTGGCCATTCAGCTTCTTGTGCGGTTGGTGAACTCACATCTTCCTCATCAGCTGTGTGCTGTGAAGGAGCAGTTTCTCAGTTCCACATGTATGTCTCCTGTTCCGATTGTGTGCCAGATCATTCATTTCCATTGTGACCGATTGAAGTGACAACCTCTCTACACAGATGCCAAATTGTCCAATGTTGAGAAATGAAATGGCTTCTGTTGTCCTTTGTTGAGAACATCAAATGTTTGCACTTTGGTTGGCTCTCCAATTATCAACTCTGGCAATGAGTTGGCAGCTTTATCAAAGTAAAATTTGTTTTCTGTTGTTTTGCTTTGTTGCCACTCAATCTTGTTACTATTCCAGGCTTCAGTAGTGTTTCAGCTATTGAAAGAGTTTGGGTATGATGTGACATTAGTCACTGGACAGTATTACTCTCAATGCCTTCAGTAGGTATGTTTCTCCAATCTAGGTTTGCTTTGTATACAACTGTACTGGATCTACTCGATATTTTGATGGTCCTTTGGCAATTTTCATTGCTGCCTTGTTCTTTCCATTTGAATGGGGATAGTGTGGAGATGATGAGTGGTGTAGAATTTCCCAGTCATTTACAAAGCACATGAATTCTTCACTTGTGAACTGAGGACCACTGTCACTAATTACAATGTTAGGAATGCCTAAACGACTGAAGTATGCTTTCAGACATTCTATGATCTCACGTGTGTTCATTGATGTCAGAGTCTCTAACTCCCAGTAGTCTGAAGAGTAGTCAGTGGTGACAAGGTAGTCAGTTCCTGTGAGAGAGAAGAGGTCTACTCCAAGCTTTATTCATGGTCCATATGGCATGTCATGAGTCATGACTAGCTCTTTAGTTTGCTTAGCTTGATGTTCGTTACAAGCACTGCATTGGTTGATGTAGTCCTTCATCATATTGTTCATGTTTGGCCAGTTGAAATCTTATCTTGTCTTCCTCAAACTAGACTCAATTCCCTGATGGTTTTGCATCTATTTTCTAATCTCCTTAGAGACAATGACTCTATTTCCTTTGTACAAGGTGCCTTCTTGGGCAATCACTTCATCTCTGGATGCCCAATTCTCTCTTAAGGTGTATCTCTCAGGTGTGTCCTCAATGCTTTCAGGCCATCCTTTCATCACTATTTCCTGCAGCACTTCGAGAGTTGTATCTTGTTATGTAGCTTTCTTGATCTCAGCAAGATGCATATCAGTCAGATTCAATATCTCTGCTAGGTTAATGACTTCCAGAGCATGATGTACTTTTCATTGAATGAGGAAGATTTCACAGGGAGTGTTGCTCTCAACAGCATGTCAGTGATGTACGTCTGCTTATACTTCACTTCCAAATGATATCTCAGCAAATTATGTATGATCCAGCAGAGGGCAGCAGAGCAGAGCTTCTGATTGGCTGTTCCGGGGACATTTGCATACGTGCAGTGCGGTCAGCGTAAGTTGAAGGTGCACCTGCATCAGTGACCCGAGGAGTTCGACGGAAGTCAAGCATCCAGCAGAGGGCAGCAGAGCAGAGCTTCTGATTGGCTGTTCCGGGGACATTTGCATACGTGCAGTGCGGTCAGCGTAAGTTGAAGGTGGTTTGTGAAGGGGCTGTTCTCGAGTGACAGCTTTACCCGAAACACTACTTACGTAGTGTCTCCCACCCATCCTCCTCCTCTAACCAAAAAAAAAGTTCTGTCCGTTGGCCTAGTTTCAGCCGTTCAGAGGAGGAGGAGCAGTCTCTGGGTGAGTATAAAAACTCACTTTAACCCGGGGATCGAGGCCTAGTTTCGGAGTGCTGTTCAGAGGAGGAGGAGCAGTCTCTGGGTGAGTATAAAAACTCACTTTAACCTGGGGATCGAGGCCTAGTTTCGGGAGCTGTTCAGAGTCTCTGGGTGAGTATACTGACCTAACGGTAACTTCCTGTTTTCCACTTTTTTTCAAAAGTGACATCAGAGGGAAGCTGTGATCTGATTGGTTGATAACCAATCTGCCCCAAATTTAAAACTCGTAAACTTAAATTAAACAAATTAATTAATTAGAGATGGCTGGTCAGGTGATGTGCTTAAGCTGCTTGATGTGGGAGCTGGCAGATCCCATTGCGAGCTGCAGCGACCACATCTGCAGTAAGTGTTGGCTGCTCGAAGAACTCCGGCTCAGAGTTGATGAGCTGGAGTCTGAGCTTCACACACTGAGGCACATCCGGGAGGGGGAGGCTTACCTGGACACTTTGTTTCAGGAGGCAGTCACACCTGTCAGAGTAAATAGTTTAAATCCTGCCAGTGGCCAGGGACAGCAGGGTGTGACTGCAAGTCAGGCAGGTAAAGGGAACCAGCAGTCAGGAACTCAGGAGCCTCAGCCCTTGACCCTGTCCAACAGGTACGAGGCACTTGCTCCCTGTGTGGATGGCGAACAGGGCTGCAGGAAGGATGAGTCAGCTGACCAAGGCACCATGGTTCAGCAGGCCATTCAAGGGGAGGAAGTAAATAGGCAAGTTGTAGTTGTAGGGGATTCTATTATCAGAGGGATAGATAGTATCCTTTGTGAGCAGGATAGAGGGTCCCGCATGGTATGTTGCCTGCCCGGTGCTAGGGTGCGGGACATCTCTGACCGGCTTGAAAGGATATTGGAGAGGGAGGGGGTGGATCCAGTTGTTGTGGTCCATGTCGGTACCAACAACTTAGGCAAGTCTAGGAAAGAGGACTGTTTAGAGATTATAAAGAGTTATGATTCAAATTAAAAAACAGGTCCTCAAGGGTCATAATCTCCGGATTACTGCCCGAGCCACGTGCAAATTGGCATAGGGAGGCAAGAATAAGGGAAGTTAACACGTGGCTGAAAGAGTGGTGTGGGAAAGAGGGGTTCCTTTTCATGGGACACTGGCATCAGTTTTGGGACAGGAGGGATCTATACCGTTGGGATGGTCTCCACCTGAACCGAGCTGGGACCAGTGTTCTGGTGAAAAGAGTAAATAGGGTGGTCAATAGGACTTTAAACTAGAGATTGGGGGGGAAGGGAAAGTCAGGGAACCAAGAGGTGAAGGAATCAGTGGGAAGCGTAGCTGCTTAGGATTACAAAAAATCACGAAAAGACAGAGCTCAGGAGAGGTTACGATAGTCCCCATCTCACAAAATATGACACAGTGTATGGAAAGGCTCAGTAAACCAAGGTCCACCACACTAAGAAAACAAAAAGGGACAGTCAATAGGGAATTAAAGGTGCTATATTTAAATGCCCGCAGTGTACGGAACAAGGTAGATGAGCTTGTGGCCCAGATTGTGACTGGCAGGTATGATGTGGTAGGCATCACAGAGACATGGTTACAGGGGGTTCAGGACTGGCAGTTAAACATCCAGGGATTTACAACCTATCGAAAAGACAGAGAGGTGGGTAGAGGGGGCGGGGTTGCCTTGTTAATTAGAAATGAAATTAAATCAATAGCACTAAACGACATAGGGTCAGACGATGTGGAGTCTGTGTGGGTAGAGTTGAGGAACCACAAAGGCAAAAAAACCATAATGGGAGTTATGTACAGGCCTCCTGACAGTGGTCAGGACCAGGGGCACAAAATGCACCACGAAATAGAAAGGGCATGTCAGAAAGGCAAGGTCACAGTGATCATGGGGGACTTCAATATGCAGGTGGACTGGGTAAATAATGTTGCCGGTGGACCCAAAGAAAGGGAATTCATTGAATGTTTACAGGATGGCTTTTTGGAACAGCTTGTGATGGAGCCCACGAGGGAACAGGCTATTCTGGACTTAGTGTTATGTAATGAGCCAGAATTGATAAAAGATCTTAAAGTAAGGGAACACTTAGGAAGCAGTGATCATAATATGGTAGAATTCAGTCTGCAATTTGAAAGAAGGAAGGTAGAATCAGATGTAAAGGTTTTACAGTTAAATAAAGGTAATTACAGGCGCATGAGGGAGGAACTGACGAAAATCGACTGGAAGCAGAGCCTAGTGGGAAAGACAGTAGAACAGCAATGGCAGGAGTTTCTGGGAGTAATTGAGGACACAGTGCAGATGTTCATCCCAAAGAAAAGAAAGGTTATCAGAGGGAGGATTAGGCATGGCTGACAAAGGAAGTCAGGGAATGCATCAAGGCAAAAGAGAGAGCCTATAATGTGGCAAAGAGTAGTGGGAAGTCAGAAGATTGGGAAGGCTACAAAAACAAACAGAGGATAACAAAGAGAGAAATAAGGAAGGAGAGGATCAAATATGAAGGTAGGCTAGCCAGTAACATTAGGAATGATAGTAAAAGTTTCTTTAAATACATTAAAAACAAACGGGAGGCAAAAGTAGACATTGGGCCGCTCCAAAATGACGCTGGTAATCTAGTGATGGGAGACAAGGAAATAGCTGAGGAACTTAATAAGTACTTTGCGTCAGTCTTCACAGTAGAAGACATGAGTAATATCCCAACAATTCAGGAAAGTCAGGGGGCAGAGTTGAATATGGTTGCCATCACAAAGGAGAAGGTGCTAGAGAAACTAAAAGGTCTGAAAATTGATAAACCTCCGGGCCCAGATGGGCTACATCCTAGAGTTCTAAAGGAGATAGCTGAAGAAATAGTGGAGGCGTTAGTTATGATCTTTCAAAAGTCACTGGAATCAGGGAAAGTCCCAGAGGATTGGAAAATCGCTGTTGTAACCCCCCTGTTCAAGAAGTGAACAAGAAAAAAGATGGAAAATTATAGGCCAATTAGCCTAACCTCGGTTGTTGGCAAAATTCTAGAATCCATCGTTAAGGATGAGATTTCTAAATTCTTGGAAGTGCAGGGTCGGATTAGGACAAGTCAGCATGGATTTAGTAAGGGGATGTCGTGCCTGACAAACCTGTTAGAGTTCTTTGAAGAGATAACAAATAGGTTAGACCAAGGAGAGCCAATGGATGTTATCTATCTTGACTTCCAAAAGGCCTTTGACAAGGTGCCTCACGGGAGACTGCTGAGTAAAATAAGGGCCCATGGTATTCGAGGCAAGGTACTAACATGGATTGACGATTGGCTGTCAGACAGAAGGCAGAGAGTTGGGATAAAAGGTTCTTTTTCGGAATGGCAACCGGTGACAAGTGGTGTCCCGCAGGGTTCAGTGTTGGGGCCACAGCTGTTCTCTTTATATATTAACGATCTAGATGACGGGACTGGGGGCATTCTGGCCAAGTTTGCCGATGATACAAAGATAGGTGGAGGGGCAGGTAGTATTGAGGAGGTGGGGAGGCTGCAGAAAGATTTAGACAGTTTAGGAGAATGGTCCAAGAAGTGGCTGATGAAATTCAACGTGGGCAAGTGCAAGGTCTTGCACGTTGGAAAAAAGAATAGAGGCATGGACTATTTTCTAAACGGTGACAAAATTCATAATGCTAAAGTGCAAAGGGACTTGGGAGTCCTAGTCCAGGATTCTCTAAAGGTAAACTTGCAGGTTGAGTCCGTAATTAAGAAAGCAAATGTAATGTTGTCATTTATCTCAAGAGGCTTGGAATATAAAAGCAGGGATGTACTTCTGAGGCTTTATAAAGCACTAGTTAGGCCCCATTTAGAATACTGTGAGCAATTTTGGGCCCCACACCTCAGGAAGGACATACTGGCACTGGAGCGGGTCCAGCGGAGATTCACACGGATGATCCCAGGAATGGTAGGCCTAACATACGATGAACGTCTGAGGATCGTGGGATTATATTCATTGGAGTTTAGGAGGTTGAGGGGAGATCTAATAGAAACGTACAAGATAATGAATGGATTGGATAGGATGGACGTAGGGAAGTTGTTTCCATTAGCAGGGGAGACTAGGACGCGGGGGCACAGCCTTAGAATAAAAGGGAGTCACTTTAGAACAGAGATGAGGAGAAATTTCTTCAGCCAGAGAGTGGTAGGTCTGTGGAATTCATTGCCACAGAGGGCGGTGGAGGCCGGGACATTGAGTGTCTTTAAGACAGAAATTGATAAATTCTTGATTTCTCGAGGAATTAAGGGCTATGGGGAGAGAGCGGGTAAATGGAGTTGAAATCAACCATGATTGAATGGTGGAGTGGACTCGATGGGCCGAATGGCCATACTTCCGCTCCTATGTCTTATGGTCTTATCCTTTGCAGGAGCTTTGGAGTAGATAGAATTTGCTTGATAAAGATGCTATGAAGTGGCTCGATATCAGACTTGACAATAACTTTCTCTCACTCAAACAGAGACTGATTAAAATGCTCATAAGCAGAGACAGTGGGCGGGATTCTCTCAGCCGGGGGCCGGGCTGGAGAATACCCGCGATTGGACCATGCTGCCCCGACACCGGCACGCGATTCTCCACAGAGCCATTGCCGCCGGTGTCATTAGTGCAGTGCTGGTCGCGGGCCGCTCTATATGGCCCCCTCGCGATTCTCCGGCCCGGATGGGCCGAGCGGCCGTAAGAAAAAATCCGAGTCCCGTTGGCGCTATTCTAACCTGCTCTGAGCCGGTGGGACCTCGGCGTTGAAGGGTCTGGTGGCGGCCTGTGGGGGGGAGGGGGGGTCCAACTCCGGGGAGGTCGCCGATGTGGCCTGGCCCGCGATCGGGGCCCACCGATCGGCAGGCCGGTTCTCTGGCTGCGGGCCTCCTTTCCTATGCGCCGGCCCCTATAGTCCTGCGCCATATTGCGTCCAGGCCAACGGGATGAAGGAGGCCACTGCGCATGCGCACGTTGGCACCGGCGCCACTGCGCGTATGCGGATCCTGTGGAGCCCAGTTCACACCGGGATCGGCAGCTGGAGCAGCGTGAACCGCTCCAGTGATGTGCTGGCCCCCTGCAGGGGCCAGAATTACTCCTGGCAGCGGCGTGGACGCTTTGCTGCGGGATGGGAGAACCCCGCCCAGTTTTTCTCAATCTGGGTGTAGCGTTTTTCAGTTTGCGTTAAACCTCAGGACGCAAACGCAGCTGGTTGTCTTTGCTGCCTGAGGGTTGCTCCAAGCCTGTCTCGCTGTCACCACCACTGCAGAAAGACTTTGTCGTTGACACCATAGTGGATCAGCACTAGCGTTACCATCGCTCTTTGTTTGATGTGAGTGAAAACTGTTTCTTGTTCTGCGCCCCAATACCACTGGACATCCATTGCAATGAACTTGTGTAGAGGGTCACACTCTGCTGACAAATTGGGTATGAACCTTGCAAGGTAGTTCACAACTCCAACCAATCATTACACCGCCTTCACAGCTGTTGGTTGTTGTAACCCAACTACCATTCTCACCTTATCAGGGTCAAGGTGAACTCCTTTTGTTAACAATACATGGTCTATGTACTTGACTTCAGTCACCTTCAGTGGCAGTTTCTTCTTATTCAGCTTCACGTTCATCAGCGAGGTCTCTCTCACATTCTCACTAGATCGTGATCATGATCTGTGATGGCTTCTGCCATCATATCTCTACATCCATAAACCAGCAAATCATCCACAATCACTTCCACTCTTGGAAGATCATTGGCTATCTCATACTGTCTGCTCTTCGGTTCTCTTTGCAATATTTTCACCTGGTGAAAATGGAGCAATCGTTTGATGGTGTAAAGAGGGGCCCTGTCAGCTTCATCTGCCTGCCTAGAAGTGCAGAGGATGATGGTGGGAACAGTGGAGGCCTTTAGTACATTGGTCTCCTGGGTGATTTTAGAAATCTGCCCAGCTGTCTTTCATTGATTAGGATCATCCCTCGTGTTGCAGCTTGCAGTCTGTTCTGAAAAGTCATCGGCCTTGATGTTGATTCTGTTACTCTTTCCACAGGTGTTCGGGCACCTGTTGAGCATTTCCAGCATGTTCTGATTTTATGTCGCCATGGCTGCTACTAGCTGTACCATCAAAACTGCAGACGTTAGCTGGAGATATTCCCGTTGTAGTACAAATTAGTCACAAACTCTTGGCTAACCCATTGCTTCCACTCTGATCTTCTTTTGCCCTTGGGTAGCCTTACCTGGGGCTCCAGTACACCCAGGGGGGTAGGACTGGGCAATATGCTCTTGACTTGGTGTCATCTGAAATCTCTGCTCTTCCCTCTCCCGTACCAGGGGAGCGCTGCACGCAATGCTGAGCAATCAATCTCTGGGTCTGCCTTGCCTGACTGATTCCATTTAAAAAGAAATCTCCCTCTGACTGCGCCTGGTTAGGTGTGTTGGCAAGGAAACCACAGTTTTGTTTCTCAGCAATAATTCGATTTCTGAAAACATGCTCGAATAAGAAATATTAGAACCTCTCCATTTTCTTGATGGTAGCCCATGTTTAAACTGAAACATTATGATGATTCTTTATGGAGAAGGATGATTTAATTTTAGTTTAATGCCTTGTTTAGAATGGACTCCGTTGTTGCAACAACTAGTAAACCTTGGCCACAAATTATTGGAATATACAATAAAATGTTATGATTAGCAATCAAGGGTTCATTCAAATTGTGGATAGTCATTGTGGAAGTGGAGCTCTGTAATACTTCAATCAGGAAAATGTCCGGAAAAAATAACTTTAAAGTACAGCTTAAAATAGACAGAATATTATTGTGCTTTACAATTGACTTCAATCAGTGACAGCTGGAGCAAGAGGGGTGGATTTGTGCCCAAGCTGGGAGTCCACAATTTAATTTCTCAGTGTGAAACACTGAATGGAGTGTGAATTTTTATTTCTCAATTTGCCTTTCAATGTGATATTCCTTTATACCCCTGTGACTATATTCATGCGTTTATTCCTCTATTATTGCCACACAAGCCAGAGCTCTGCAGTAAATTAGAATTCAAGTATTTATCCAGTGGTCAAAGGACCTTCCATCTTAAACTGCTCAATCTAAACAGAATGCAGCTGATAAGATACAGGTTAGAGAATGTTTTGCAGGACTGGGGTTTGTTGAATTTACACGACATTCTGATTAGCTGTTTGTTTGTGTTTGTTTTATAGGCACTAGTGGAATAGATCTTCTGCCATTCATTGGGAACTTCAAAGGTAGCGGTTAATCCCTGTATCTCGTAGTCGAGCGAACCGCTGTTCGATGAGGAAGGGCACCTTCACGATCACTAGGTGCGGCTATTTCATAGATCAATGTTGATTGAATGCAATCATTTATGGTGTCAGAGCAGCTTAAGTCTTGCACATCTGACATCTCCACTGTTCCCAAAACTGTTGTAAAATGTATTGGGTCTCGTTTTAGTGTCGCCTTAGGTCAGCATAATTGGATTGTATGTTTAATCATACTTGAGTGTCAACCTTGGCACATTTTGCATTAATTAAACATAGTAAAATTTATGCTTATGCAAAGAGATTGGCTGGGATTTTCCGCTCCTGATCACGTCGGGCGGGTTTGGCGATGGAGCAGAAAATATTGCAAGATCAGTGAAATCGCATCAGTGAGCTGATCTTGAGACTTGCATGTTTAAACATGAACCTTTTATTGTTAGTCTTCAACTATCTACAGATCCCAGATTACTGGCATGGTGCTGCGTCTATGCAGGTTGGCTGATTCCAGAGTATTCCCAATGTCTTCTTCTCAATGTCCCTTGACCTTCCCTTGATCAGTCTTGACCCTCCCTCAATCAGTCTCGACCTGTTCCACGATGCTTCTCAGCCTCTTCTTCCCTCTTCCTGCAAACACTCTAATACTGACAGACAACTGACTCAGCTTCCACTTTGAAGACTGCCTTGCCTGCTCCATACCAGCTTTATGACCTGATTGTGAAAGTAAAGGACTGTATTTCCCGTGTGCCTCCAATCTTACTGGAACAATAACATTTCATTTAAAAACATTCATTACCTGCAAATCTTTCTGTCATGTGCCGTTGGCATTCCCGCCCTGTTTGCAACTCGTCACCAGGAGAATAAGTGCTCCAACCTTTTACCAACCAGGTCCTAACAGCTCCCGCCCAGCTTCTCCATATCCCACAGACACCCTGGTTTAGAATCATAGAAACCCTACAGTGCTGAAGGAGGCCATTCAGTACATCGAATATGCACCGACCCTCTGAAAGAAGCCACCACGAAAGCCCACTTCCCTATCCTATCCCAATAACCCCTTAACCTAACCTACACATCCCTGGACACTAAGGGCAATTTATCATGGCCAATCCACCTAACCTGCACATCTTTGTACTGTGGGATGAAACCAGAACACCCGGAGGAAATCCACACAGATAATGGGCGGGATTCTCCGTGAATCGGAGCGATGGCCCGAACCGGCGCCAAAAACGGCACAAATCACTCCGGCGTTGGGCCCCCCAAAACGTCGCGAGTTCTGTGGCCGGGAATGGGCTAGTAGCGGCGTGACCCCATTTGCGACAGCGTCACCTGTCACGGACGCGCGCGACATCACTACACAAAAGACACCCCCTCCCCCCCCCGGAGACCCGGCAAAATGGCTGCCCGCCACGCAACGCCAAGTGAGACCCCCCACTGCCTGCCCCCCTTTCCCCCTTCTCCATCCCACCATTCCCATATCCCCTATTCCCCCATATCCCCTTCCCCATAGCCCCATATCCCCTTATATCCCCCCTTCCCCTATCCCCTTCTCCCCATATCCCCTCTTCTCCCCTATCCCACTTCCCTATATCACCCCTTCCCCCATATCTCCTTCCCCATATCCCCCTTCCCCCATATCCCCCTTCCCCCATATCGCCCTTCCCCATATCCCCTCATAGCCCCCCTTCCCCATATCCCCCTATATCTCCCCTTCCCCCATCCCCCTTCCACCCAATCCCCCTTCCACCCAATCCCCCTTCCACCCAATCCCCCTTCCTCCCATATCCCCTCCTCTCCCATATCTCCCTTCCCCATATCCACCTTCCCCCATATCCTCCCATATCCCTCCTTCCCCATATCCCCTTTCCCCATATCCCCTTCCCCATATTCCCCTTCTCCTATATCCTCCCTTCCCCATATCCCCCCTCCCCCATATCCCCCTTCCTCCATAGCCCCCTTTCCCCATATCCCCCCCTTCCGCATATCCCCCATATCCCCTCTTACCTTTTCCCCCTCCCCCCATATCCCCCCTCCCCATATCACCTTCCCCCACACCCCCCTTCCCCATATCCCCCTCCCCATATCCCCATATCACCTACCCCCACACTCCCCTTCCCCCTTCCCCCATATCCACCCCTCCCCATATCCCCTCCCCATTCCCCATATCACCCTTCCCCCATATCCCCTTCCCCCATATCCCCCTTCCCCCATATCCCCTTCCCCATATCCCCTTCCCCCATGTCCCCCATATCCCCCTTCCCCCATATCCCCTTCCCCATAACCCCCTTCCCCATGTCCCCCATATCCCCACTCCCCCATTTCCCCCTCCCCCATTTCCCCTTCCCCCACACCCCCTTACCTCATTCCCCCACACCCCCTTTCCCCCATACCCCCCTTCCTCCATATCCCCCTCCCCCATATCCCCATACCCCCCTTCCCCCATATCCCCCCTTCCCCATATCCCCCTTCCCCCATATCCCCATAGGGGGGCGGCCGGCCGGGAGGATTCCGCACCTTTGGGGCAGCCCGACGCTGGAGTGGTTCACACCACTCCTTCGCGCCTGAGTTGCCCGCCCCGCCGGTTTACGAAGGATCTCGCCCCAGTTCTTGAAGCTTCCTAGTTAGTTATAAATCTAAATTTACAATTTACATGTCTGTCAGATTTTTGTGCATATACACTATTATTTTGTTCTTGTCACTTAAGCTAGAGACAACTGTATCGCCTTCCCAAATTTGCAATGGTAATTGCATCAAAGACAATGGATGTGATCCACAGGGAGTTCAGTGACGCCATTTCAACATGTCTCTGATTGGAAGCAGCCCTGTAACTGGAGCCATTTTATGTCTTCCATGACATTTTCAGTTTTAAGTAGATTACAGCCCAGCAATATGGCTCAAAATAGTTTGAAACAGCTTTGTGGCATGTGTGCCATGTGTACCATCCATAATATACATTGCAGGAACTCTCCAAGTCTTCCTCGACAGCCCAACCCAAACCTGCAACCTCCCCCACCTCGAAGAACCTGGGGCGGGATTCTCCGACCCCCCGCCGGGTCGGAGAATCGCCGGATGGCGGCGTGAATCCTGCCCCCGCCAGCTGTCGAATCCTTCGGCGCCGGGGATTTGGCGGGGGCGGGAATCGCGCCGCATGCCGGTCGGGGGCCATTGGCAACGGCCCCCCCCACCCGCCGATTATCTGGCCCGTGTGGGCACCTGTCCAGCATCTCGGAGGCATCGGTGCACCGGTGCATCCGTGCAGTGATAGACACCCTATATGCCATTGCGGACCGCTACATCCAGTTCCCTGTGCACCAGGCCAGCCAGGATGCCTGGGCAGCCAGCTTCACTGCGGCAGCCAGGATACCCATGGTCCAGGTGGCGATCGATGGGATGCCCGTCGCTGTGCGGCCAACTGCGGATAACAGGACCGTGTTCACGAATAGGAAGGGGGCTTATTCCATGAACATTCAGGTGGTCTGCGACCACCGCATGATGATCCTGCACGTTTGCGCCCAGTACCCGGGCAGTGTACATGACTCATTCGTATTGGTGCAATCTTTCATCCCCACCATGTTTGAGGATCGCCCCTACCCCCCCGGCTGAGGGGCTGGTTGCTGGGCGACAGGGGTTACCCGTTGCAGTCGTAGCTGATGACGCATATGCGGAGAACCGCTACAACAATGACCATGCAGCGACCAGGGGTGCGACAGAGAGGTGCTTTGGGCTGCTAAAGATGCGCTTCAGGTGCCTGGACTGCTCTGGAGGGGCCCTCCAGTGCCCGCCAGATAGGGCCAGCTGCATCGTTGTGGTCTGCTGCGTCCTGCACAACACAGCCCAGCAGAGGGGCGATATGCCGCAGGCAGAGAAGGGGGAAGGGGAGGAGCAGCAAGACGAGGTGCAGACCTTTCCAGATGAGGAGGATGGGGGCAATGGTCAGGACAGACGGGCTGGACATGGACTGGAGGCTGCCCACTGTTACCGGCTGGGCCACTGGGCACGGGACAGGCTGATAGCCGCCCGGTTCACGGACTGGGGGTGTGGGAATCGCCGAGTATGGGCACACACTGCACACTACGTCACCAGCCTACCACCCTCACCCCACCCACCCAACACCAACCACCCTCACCCCACCCACCCAACACCAACCACCTGCACCCCACCCACCCAACACCAACCACCCTCACCCCACCCACCCAACACCAACCAACCCCTCACCCATCCAACACCAACCACCCTCACCCCACCCACCCAACACCAACCACCCCCCCCACCCACCCAACACCAACCACCCTCACCCCACCCACCCAACACCAACCACCCTCACCCCACCCACCCACCACCAACCACCCTCACCCCACCCGCATGCACACCACCCCTCCATTACACATCTACCTGCGGCACACTGGGCAGAGCTCACACGGTCGCCGGTGGAAGCGTGTCTATTGCAGGCCATGCAGGATGATCACAACCCGCACTGCGATGAGCTCTGGGCTCTACATCATTGGACAATGTCTGACCCATAGCCACAGTACCGCCCTCCACCCGGACCGTCCCTGCATGCGGCCGTGACACTGCAGCGCACGGTCCCGTTGTCTGCCCGGGGGGATGTCGAGGGCAACCCGGGGAGTGGGGAGGCATACTTACCTGAGGCCAACGTTCTATCACCTCTAACACACAACTGGTGCTCACCTCACACAACACCCCTGCACGCATCGGACAGAGCATAAAGGCAACTTCTGTAGGTGTGAAAGTGATTTTAATAACAAACCGTTCATACACGTGCCCTAGCCCCAGAACTAATCAGTGCCCTGCACCCGTACCAACTTACTCAGTATCTAATTTTTGGGCCGTACGGGCCCTTTGACTACGTCTAGGTGGTTCCCCAGACGGTGCAGCAGAACTAGAGGTGGACTGCTGTGATTCCTGACTAGGGACCCCTTTGGCGGCCGTTTCCTGGGGCGGTTCGGCCTAGATGGGCCAAGCTGCAGTTCGGGCGACTGGGATGGCGAGCTGCCAGCCTGTCCTGCCTGTTGCCAACCAGATGCACCAGGGACGGAGGGGGGGGGGGGGAGAGTCCGAGGTGTCGCGGTGTTCCGGGACCTCCCCTACAGGGGGACCAATAACGGGTCCCAGCACCTCCTCCTTCCTCGGGGTGCCCAATGGCTCCCGGGCCTCTATATGGGTCGGGGATGCGAACGGACCGAGCACCCAACACACCCTCGACACCTGGCGCTGCCAGTCCTGGAGGCCCGCCCTGGTATCAACAAGGGTCTGCAAGTTTGCATCCATGGAGCTCAGGGAGTTGGCCATCCCTGTCTGTGTCTGGACGATGCCAGCCAGCACCTGGGCAATGGCGCCGATGCACTCAGCAATGGCCTGCAGAGACTGGGCCATAGCCTGCTGGGACTGCGCCATTGCCTGCTGGGACTGCGCCATTGCCTGCTGGGACTGCACCATTGGCTGCTGAGACTGGGTCTGCGATCTGCTGCTGGCTCTGGCTCATGGCTTCCTGTGAGAGGGCAGCCATGTCCTGGGCCATTGACACCGCCCGCAAGGAATGCCCCAGGTCTTGCTTACTGCGTGATGCGAACATCAATTCACATGAGACGGAGAGTTGAAGTGAACAGTGGTTTTAATCAGCTAGAACTGTGCCTGCCTGCGACTGCTCTGTACTGAGTGCCGCATACAGGCTGCAGATCTATATACCTCCCCCGAGGGGGCGGAGCGATAGGCGGAGCCCACAAAGGCACCAACATAATACAGTACAATGTAATGTAATGTAATACAATGGTGAATGGTAGCAGCAATACATTCACCACATTCACACCCTGTTAAAAATTGGAGTCCAGTGAGGGTGAAGTAGGCTCAGAGATTGAGTCTGTCCGGCGCCTTGATCATTTGCTGCGATTGCCTGAGCTCTGGTTTCGCAGCAGGCCCGGGTCTTGAACTTGTCGCTGCAGGCATGGGTGTTGAACTCGGCACTGTGGGCACGGGTGTTGACTCCAGGAGTCTTCTGGAACTTCATCCCTGTAGGTCGACAATGGGGAGAGGGGGTGTCGGTGGGGGGTTTAGGCCATTCAGGGGCGGGGGTGTTCAGTGTAGGGTGGTGGGGGTAGGCGATGGTCTTGTCGGCCGTCGTGGTGCGCCACGTAGGCATACTGGGGGTTGGCGTGAAGGAGCTGGACCCTCTCGACCAAGGGGTCGGACGTATGGCTCCTCATGTGTTTTTGGAGGAGTTCAGGCCCCGGTGTCATCAGCCAGGATGGAAGCGAGACCCCGGAGGTGGATTTCCTGGGGAAAACAAATAGGCAGTCATGAGGGGTTTCATTCGTGGCTGTGCAAAGGAGGGACCTAATGGAGTGGAGCGCGTCCGGGAGGACCTCCTGCCAGCAGGAAACTGGGAGACTCCTAGACCATAGGGCCAGGAGGAGGGCCTTCCATACCGCTGTGTTCTCCCTCTCCACCTGTCCGTTTCCCCAGGGGTTGTAACTGGTAGTCCTTCTTGAGGCGATGCCCTTACCGAGCAGGTGCTGACGCAGTTCGTCGCTCACAAACGAGGAGCCCCGGTCAGTGTGGACTAAGTGGGGAAACTGAACAAGGTGAAGATACTATGCAGGGCCTTAATGACAGTGGCCACGGACATGTCGGAGCATGGGATTGCAAAGGGGATACTCGTCAACAACGTTAAGAAAATACGCGTTGCGGTCAGTGGAGGGGAGGGGCCCTTTGAAATCGATGCTGAGGCGCTCAATGGGCTGGGATGCCTTCATCAGGTGAGCCTTATCTGGTCGATAGAAGTGCAGATTACACTCCGCGCAGATTTAGAAGTCCCTGGTCATGGCCCTGACCTCCTCGGTGGAGTAGGGCAGGTTGCGGGCCTTGATGAAGTGGAGAAGTCGGGTGACCCTTGGGTGACAGAGGTCATTGTGGATATCCCGGAGTCGGTCATCTTGTGCACTGGCGCATGTACCGCGGGGACAGGGCATCTGGGGGCTCGTTGAGCTTCCCTGGACGATATACAATATCATAGTTATAGGTGGAGAGTTCGATCCTCCACCTCAGGATTTTATCGTTCTTGATCTTGCGCCGCTATGTATTGTTGAACATGAAGGCCACCAACCGCTGGTCGGTGACGAGGGTGAACCTCCTACCAGCGAGGTAGTGCCTCCAATACCGCACAACTTCCACAATGGCTTGAGCTTCTTTTTTGACTGAGGAGTGTTGAATCTCTGAGGCGTTGAGGGTACGGGAGAAAAAGGCTAAGGGCCTGCCTGCCTGATTAAGGGTAGCGGCGAGGGCAACGTCTGACGCGTCGCTCTCCACCTGGAAGGGGATGGACTCGTCCACCGCGCGCATTGCAGCCTTGGCAATATCTGCCTTGATGCAGCTGAAGGCCTGGCGGGCCTCAGCCGCCGGTGGGAAGATGGTGGCTTTGATCAGTGGGCGGGCTTTGTCCACATTGTTGGGGACCCATTGGGCGTAATACGAAACGAACCCGAGGCATCTTTTCAGGACCTTTGGGCAGTGGGGGAGGGGGAGTTGCAGGAGGGGATGCAGGCGGTCAGGGTCGGCCCCTAGGACTCCGTTTTCCACGACATAGCCGTGGATGGCCAGTCCGGTTGTGCGGAAACCGCATTTCTCCTTGTTATAAGTGAGGTTGAGGGCTTGGGCGGTTTGGAGAAATTTCTGAAGGTTGGCGTCGTGGTCCTGCTGATCATGGCTGCAGATGGTGACGTTGTCCAAGTGTGGAAATGTGGCCCGCAGCCCGTACTGGTCAATCATTCGGTCCATCGTTCTTTGTAAGAAAGACACCCCGTTGGTGACGCCGAAGGTGACCCGGAGGAAGTGTAAGTGGCAGCTGTCTGCCTCAAATGCTGTGTAGTGGCGATCTTCCAGGTGGATTGGGAGCTGGTGGTATGCAGACTTCAGATCCACCGTGGAGAACATCCTGTCAGATGAGACCACACGCAACCAATGCCATCGGGAACTCGGCCGATCAGGGGCGGAGCATTGGGGGCTGGGCCTCAGGCACATCCTGAGGCCGTCGATACGCTGTTTGAGAGGGCGGAGCATCGTGAAAGTGCCGCCGTCCCCGATTTGGTCGACCTTGATTCCGGCATCGGTGACTGGAGAATCCCGCCCATGGAGGCAATTTCAACAGCATTTTAAATTGAGGACGGTATCAAAGCTGGCTCTGGTTTGTGTGAACCATATGTTTGAGCTTGGATGTCAGATTCGGGAGTAGGAGGGGAAGGGGTTGGAAAGAATGGGGGGAGCGTCCCTGGAGCGGCCGTTTGCCAGTTTAGAGGAACATTTGGGCTCTTGCAAGACTCATTCAGATACGACAGGCTCGCAATTTTGCGAACCATATCTACCCGACATTCCGCGTAGCACTGCCAACCTCATTAATGGAGAGGTTTCTTTCATTCACAGGGCTGTAGGAAGGGAGTATCTCTGGTATCTATGGATGGATTATGTCGGAAGACTCAGTATCGGTGGATGGGTTAAGGCCAAGTGGGAGGAGGAGTTGGGGCCTGTTTGGATGATGAGGTGTTGAGTGAGGCCCTGTGGAGGGTGAACTCCACGTCCTTGGGTGAGAGGCTGAGCCTAATACAACTTAAGGTGGTGTATAGGGCCCACCTGACTAGCTCCAGGATGAATCGGTTCTTTACAGGGGTGGAGGACAAGTGCGAACCTGTGCAGGGGGTCTGGCCAACTGTGTGCATATATTTTGGCCATGTTCCTGTGGATTTTTGGGTCTCCTTCTTTAGCACCATGATGGTGATTCTGAAAATTGAGTTGGAGCTCTGTCCCTCAGTGGCCGTATTTGGGGTGTCTGACTCGGTGGAGCTGCAGACGGGCGTGGGGGCCTGTGTCCTGGCTGTCGTCTCGCTGATTGCCCAGAGACGAGTGCTGATAGGGTGGAGGTCAGCTTCTCCGCCCAGTGCTTCAGTGTGGCTGGGAGACTTAATGGAGTTCCTATACCTTGAGAAAGTCAAGTACACCATGAGGGAAGCAATTGGGGTTTTACCGAAGATGGCAGCCGCTTACTATGTATTACAAAGAGCTGGAGGGGTGGGGGAAAATGGGGAGGGGTTAGGTTATAGGGAATGGTAGGTGGGAATGGTGGGTTCTCACTCTGTTTGGTTGTGCTGTTTTGTATTATGTATAAAATTGAAAAAAGTTGAATAAAAATATTTTTAAAAAATATATGTGTGCTGTTCTAGTTGTGTACAATGTCTCTTTAAGATCAGAGTTTTCGGCTGCTTTGCGGCCTTTTGTAGAGACTAGTACCTTGAACAGTGAAGACCTATTCAATAAACCTGTCAATCGTTCATCAAACCCACATGGATCTGCAATCCAGTTTCTTATGTATTGTTAGTCTAAATATACAACAGTTTACAAAGAGAAAAGTGCTGATGAGGAATGGATCAGAAGAAAGAAAAAAGTTTGAATTTTCAAAACATTTTTGGAGTGGAGCAGCTGTGCACAAAACAAGCACGGAAATGGACACCTGAATGTGAAAAAGCAAATCAATCTTCGAAAGGAGCACTGAAAACATCGGACGTGTGGGTTATTTTCAACCCGAAGTTACCATTACAACTTGCCTGTGATGCTTCACCATGCGGTGTTGGAGTGGTGGTCTCACATATACTACCTTAAGAGGTAGAAAAACCAATAGCGTTTGCATCTCGTATGGTAACAAGTGCAGAATCTAACTATGCTCAGTTGGAGGAGACACTGAGCATTATATTTGGTGTACGGAAATTTCACCAATACCTGTGTGGTCGTTACTTCACATTACTGACAGACCACAGGCCCTTTACAGCTATTCTTGGGCCACACAAAGGTATCCCTTTGTTGGCTGCAAGTGGACTCCGATGATAGTTGTTAATCCCATTGGCACATTCTTATTCTGTTAAATACCGTCAATCCAAAAATCATGCGGCTGCATTATCACGCTTATCTTTACCAGCTGGTCAAATGTCACCTGGTCATGATAATATCTTTTACTGTTCACATACTGAGAATGGTCCGAAGACTGCAGCTCAAGTCCAAAGACACAGTAGAAATGAACCTGTGATGCGGAAGGTACTCGAAATGGTATTAAAGGGGAGGATAGCAGGAAAACATCCTAAATTGAAACTTTACATTTCCAGAGGACTCGAATTAACAGCATAGGACTGATGTCTGTTGTGGGGGAGTAATTATTCCTAATAATTTACCACAAAATGTTATGGAGCAGTTGGATGAAGGATACCCAGGTATACTGTAAATGAAGGAACGAGCATAAAGTTATTTTTGGTAGTCAGGAGGAACTGATGCCCAAATAGAAGAAAAAGCTAGACTGTGCCAATCATGTTCACGGGTAAGGAACACACCACCGCTGTCCACATTGCATCTATGAGAGATGCCTAAAATGCTGTGCAACAACTGTACAGGGGCACATGGTCATGGTCGTTGTAGACACACACTCAAAGTGGCCTGAGATGGTTATAATGAAGTCAAAAATTGCAGAACACTAGGGCAGCACGTTGGCACAGTGGTTGGCATTGCTGCCTCACGGCGGCGAGGTCCCAGGTCGATCCCGGCTCTGGGTCACTGTCCGTGTGAAGTTTGCACATTCTCCCCATGTTTGAGTGGACATTGTCCCCACAACCCAAAGATGTGCAGGGTAGGTGGATTGGCAATGCTATATTGCCCCATCATTGGAAAAAATGAATTGGGTACTCTAAATTTATTTTTAAAAATTTAAACAGTCCACTGAGAAACTCAACAAAACCTTTGCGAGATTTGAAAAGCCTGAAGAGATCGAGAGCAACAATGGGCCACAGTTTACAGCCCAAGAGTTTGAAAACTACTTAAAGTCAGCACCTTACCACCCATCCATAAATGATTTGTCCAGTCCTTAAAACATGTACTGAAGGTTTTAAAAGATCAAGGTTCACTTCATCATCACATGAACATGTTTCTAGCAACATACCAAAATATGACATATGCAACTACACAAAGTTCACCGGCATTGCTATTGATGAAGAGGAAGCTGAGGACTACCTTTGATTTACTCTTGCCAAAGGATTAGGGCAGCACAGTAGCATTGTGGTTAGCACAATTGCTTCACAGCTCCAGGGTCCCAGGTTCGATTCCGGCTTGGGTCACTGTCTGTGCGGAGTCTGCACATCCTCCCCGTGTCTGCGTGGGTTTCCGCCGGGTGCTCCGGTTTCCTCCCACAGTCCAAAGATGTGCAGGTTGGGTGGATTGGCCATGATAGTGTCCAAAATTGCCCTTAGTGTTGGGTTGGGTTATGGGGATAGGGTGGAGGTGTGGGCTTGGGTAGGGTGCTCTTTTCAAGAGCCGGTGTAGATGTGATGGGCCGAATGGCCTCCTTCTGCACTGTACATTCTATGATTGGATTGGATTGGATTGGATTTGTTTATTGTCACGTGTACTGAGGCACAGTGATAGGTATTTTTCCATGAGCATCTCAAACTGATCACTTATTACATAAAAAGAACAGAAAATACATAGTAGGGCAACACAAGGTAGACAATGTAAATACATAGACACCAGCATCGGGTGAAGCAGACATGAGTGTAGTATTAATCAGGTCAGTCCATCAGAGGGCCGTTTAGGAGTCTGGTAACATAGGGGAAGAAGCTCTTTTTGAATCTGTTTGTGAGATACAGACTTTTGTATCTCCTGCCCAATAGAAGAACTTGGAAGAGTGAGTAAGCCGGGTTGGAGGGGTCTTTGATTATGCTGCCCGCTTTCCCAAGGCAGCAGGAGGTGTAGACAGAGTCAATGGATGAGAGGCGGGTTTGTGTGATGAACTGGGCTGCATCTGACCTGGTACAGCAAAACCAACAGTCACAGATATTGAGGTGAGAGATTAACCCAAAGAAGGCCTCATTTCAACATGTATTGGTGCACTTCCACACCACTAGTGAGAACTGGGTCCCTGTGACAGTATTGGCTCAGACTGGTCCAATATTTCACATTGTCCAAATGACAGACAAACCCGTGTCGAGATGCCATGTGGATCAATTATTGGCAACACGTATTTGTGTGCCAGTGCCAGAACTACCTCAAGAGATAACGGTCTGACTCCATCTGACCATGTAACTTCTCGTTCATCTACGGAAGAGATTGCATCAGGAGTACCTGCTACTGCTAGTCTTCCCTTGGAGAAATAGACTGTAATGCCTTTCAGGGTAGAGACATGTACTGGAGAACTTAAAAATACATCTAAGGTCTACAATGATAAGTCCTGGAAGGCAACCAGCAAGAAATAGACCCCCACCGGATCATCTCTCCTATTGACTGTGTTATGATAATGCAATAATATGATGCCTGCACTTGTATATAAATGTAAATGACTTTGTTAATATACTAGTTATTATTTGTGTTCGATCTTAGAAGTAAAGCAGGGAAGGATGTTATGCATGTGGGTTATTGTAGTTCTGTGCAATGTCTCTTTAAAAATGGAGTCACGTGACTTACGTGACATCATCGGCTGCTTTGCGGGCCTTTGGAGAGTTTAGTACCAAACCTTGTGATGCACTATCAATTATGACGAGACGAGAATAGAATGTAATCGAGGCTTTATTACACAGAGATGTGTGGCCTCCTACAGCAGCTTATGAAATGGCTGCTGTATGGAGAGCACACATATTTATACTCCGCCTACTGGGCAGAGCCAGCAGACAGGGATCTACCCCCATACCCGTAGTACAGGGGCCTTACAGTAAAACCCATATATATACAGTATAATACATCAGTGGTGACTACCACATTCACCCCCTGTTAAAAATGAGGCAAGCGGGGGTGGTGGAGAACTATATACAGACAAGTTGCTTTTAAAAATCGCAGATAATATTACAAATTGAGGCGGTCCGGTGCCTTTAATCTGTCGTTGAGAGCGCCGCAGTGCTGGTGGCGACTCAGGCATCGGCTTGGTCTTCGGTGACTCCGGGAGCGTGTCGACATCATCTTCATCCCCGGGTGGGAGCAAGGGGAGGACGGATTGTCCTGGAGCGGGGGCTGCGGTGGGGTGCGCCGGGGGAAGGAAGGGTGGTGCCAGGGCAAAGGGGGGTTTGTGTGGGGAACCAGCTGGTGCCAAGTCCCTGAGGGAGACTGTGTCTGGCGGCCGTTGGGGTACGCTACGTAAGCGTACTGTGGGTTTGCGTGGAGTAGCTGTACCCTCTCAACCAATGGGTCCGCCTTGTGGGGTCGCACGTGTCTACAGAGGAGAGTGGGTCCTGGAGCTGCCAGCCAGGTTGGGAGCGAAACCCCGGAGGTGGACTTCCTGGGGAAGGCAAAGAAATGTTCATGGGGGGTTTCGTTAGTCACGGTGCACAGGAGCGACCGAATGGAGTGAAGTGCGTCGGGGAGGACATCCTGCCAGCAGGAGGCCGGGTGATTACTGGACCGTAGGGCCAGCTGGACGGCCCTCCAGACTGTCCCATTCTCCCGCTCCACCTGCCCGTTGCCCCTGGGGTTGTAGCTGGTGGTCCTGCTCGAGGCAATGCCCCTGTTGAGCAGGAACTGGCGCAGCTCATCACTCATAAATGAGGATCCCTGGTCGCTGTGGATGTAGGCGGGGAAACCGAACAGAGCGAAGATGGTGTTGAGGGCTTTGATGACGGTGGCAGACGTCATATCAGGGCATGGGATGGCAAAGGGGAATCGGGAATATTCGCCGACCCCACTGAGGAAGTGCGTGTTTCGGTCGGTGGAGGGGAGGGGCCCTTTGAAGTCCACGCTGAGGTATTCAAAGGGGCGGGAGGCCTTCACCAGGGGCACACGGTCTGGCCGGTAGAAGTGCGGTTTACACTCCGCGCAGACCTGGCAGTCTCTGCTGATCGTCCTGACTTTTCGATGGAGTAGGGCAGATTGCGGGCCTTTATGAAGTGATAAAAGTGGGTGACTCCTGGGTGACAGAGATCGTCGTCCAGGGTGCGGAGTCGGTCCACTTGTGCGCTGACACATGTACCTCGGGATAGGGCATCGAGGGGGCTCGTTGAGCTTACTGGGGTGATACAAAATCTCGTAGTTGTAGGTGGAGAGCTCGATCCTCCACCTCAAGATTTTATCATTTTTGATCTTTCCCCGCTGTGTGTTATTGAACATGAAGGCAACTGACCGTTTGTCAGTGAGGAGAGTGAATCTCCTGCCGGCCAGGTAATGCCTCCAATGCCGCACAGCTTCAATGATGGCTTCGGCCTCCTTTTCGACGGAGGTGTGCCAAATTTCGGAGGCTTGGAGGGTGCAGGAAAAGAATGCCACGGGCCTGTCTGCCTGGTTCAGGGTGGTGGCCAGAGCGACGTCTGATGCATTACTCTCGACTTGGAAGGGGAGCGTCTCGTCGACCGCATGCATCGCAGCCTTGGCGATGTCGGCCTTGATATGGTTGAAGGCCTGATGAGCCTCGGCCGTCAGTGCGAAAATGGTGGATTGAATGAGTGGGCGGGCCTTGTCCGCATAGTTTGGGACCCACTGGGCGTAGTACGAAAAGAATCCCAGGCATCGTTTGAGGGCCTTGGGGCAGTAGGGGAGGGGGAGTTCAATGAGGGAACGCATGCGATTGAGGTCGGGCCCTAGAACTCCGTTCTGAACCACATAGCTGAGGATGGCTAATCGGTTCGTGCTGAACACAACTTCTTGTTGTAAGTGAGGTTGAGGAGAGTGGCGGAGTGGAGAAATTTGGAAAGGTTAGCGTCGTGGTCCTGCTGGTCATGGCCACAGATGGTTGTCCAGGTACATTGTCCAGGTACGGGAACGTGGTCCGCAGTCCGTACCGGTCAACCATTTGGTCCATCTCCCGTTCGAAGACCGAGACCCTGTTGGTGACGCCGAAGGGAACCCTAAGGAAATGGTAAAAGCGTCCGTCTGCTTTGAATGCAGTGTATGGGCGGTCCACCTTACGGATGGGGAGCTGGTGGTAGGCAGATTTCAGGTCCACTGTTGAGAAGACCCGGTATTGTGCAATCTGATTGACCATATCAGATATGCGATGGAAGGGGTACGCGTCGAGCTGCATGCACCGATTGATGGTCTGACTGTAGTCAATGACCATCCTGTGTTTCTCCCCAGTTTTCACCACTACCACTTGGGCTCTCCAGGGGCTGTTGCTGGCCTCGATGATACCTTCCCAAAGCAGCTGCTGGACCTCAGACCTGATAAAGGTCCTGTCCTGGGTGCTATACTATCTGCTCCTGGTGGCAACGGGTTGGCAATCCGGGGTTAGGTTTGCAAAAAGGGAAGGCGGTTCGCGAGGCCGCAAACAGTAAGGGGTGGTAAGGGCCCGCCAAATTTCAGGGTTAGGCTCTGGAGGTTGCACTGGAAGTCCAGGCCGAGTAGCAAGGCAGCGCAGAGGTTGGGGAGGACGTAGAGATGGAATCCGCTGAACTCTATGCCCTGGACGGTGAGGGTGGCAATGCAGTTGTTCCGGATCACCACAGAGTAGGATACGGAGGTCAGGGAGATTCTCTGATTGGCGGGGTGTACCGTGAGGGAGCACGCCTTCCTGTATCGGGGTGGATGAAGCTCTCAGTGCTCCCGGAGTCCAGAAGGCAGGAGATCTCGTGCCCGTCGACCTTCATCTTTGTCGAAGCGGTCGCAAGGTTGTGCGGTTGAGACTGGTCGATCGTGACCGAAGCGAGACGCGGCTGGTCGTCGGCGGTAGCAGGCGATGAGCGGCCTGATGAGGTGCCCGATGGGCAGGGGTCCTGAGGCAGGTAAGATGGCGGCGCCCACGGGCCGCACGTGACCAGGGGCAGGCAAGATGGCGGCGCCCATTGGTTCTGAGATAGGAAAGATGGCGGCGCCCACGGACCGCACGTGTTGTGAGTAGAGCAAGATGGCGGCGCCCACGGGCCGCACCTGGTCCGAGGAGGGGAAGATGGTGGCGCCCACTGGCCGCACGTGGGGGGTTCCGGGCCAATAGCGGCGATTGAGCGGGCCTGGCACACTGCAGCGGAATGTCCCTTCTTGCCGCAGGCCTTACAGAGCGTGCTCCGCGCTGGGCAGCGCTGCCGGGGGTGCTTTGACTGTCCGCAGAAGTAGCATTTGGGTCCCCTGAGGTTGGTTGTCTGCCGCGTGGCGCAGGCGTGGGGTTGTCTGTTGGGGTCCATGATGGGGGTGGCCGTCGGTGGGATCCATGATGCACAGGGGGGGGTGGGCCGCGCGGTCGGGGACATAGGCCTGAATGTTGTGTGAGGCGACCGTAAGTGAGAGAGCTAGTCTTTTGGTCGCCGCGAGGTCAAGCGTGGCCCCTTCTAAGAGGCGCTGGCGAATGTAGTCAGACCCTATGCCCATAACGAACGCGTCTCATCAGCTGGTTCGAATATTCAGTGGCCGAAATGGCCTGGCAGTCACAGTCTCTCACGGGGGCGAGCAGGGCACGCCAGAAATCTTCCACTGACTCACCGGGAAGTTGGCGCCGTGTGGATAGGAAATGCCTGGCGTAGATTTTGTTGGTCCGCTGAGCGTAATTCTCCTTCAGTAGCGCCATGGTTCGGCACGTCCTGGATGAGGGGAAAAACGTTGGAGCTCAGCCGCATGTACAGAATCTGGAGCTCCTGTGCTTCTGGGATTGGGTCTGGCGCAGACCCGATGTAAGCTTCAAAACAGGCTAGCCAATGTTGGAAGTCTTTTTTGGCGTTGTGTGCTTGAGGATACAGCTGCAGGCGATCTGCTTGATGCGGAGGTCCATCTCTGAAAAATCTCTGTGTAATAAATTGATGCACTATCAATTACGACGAGACGAGAGTAGAACGTAATCGAGGCTTCATTACACAGAGATGTGTGTCCTCCTACAGCAGCTGACGAAATGGCTGCTGTACGGAGAGCACACATATTTATACTCCGCCTACTGGGCGGAGCCAGCAGGCAGGGATCTACCCCCGTACCTGTATTACAGGGGCCTTACCGTAAAACCCACATATATATATACAGTATAACACATCAGGGGTGACTACCACACCTTGTACAGTGAAGACCTATTCAATAAACCTCTGTTAATCATGCAGCAAACCCACATGCTACAGTTCCCTGTATCTGGTGAATGCATCTGCTGCCATTGTCTTTCTAGATGGTAGACATCACGGGTTTGGAAGCTGCTGCCAGTTGGTGAGTTTCTGCAGTGAAAAATGGTGGACTAGTTTTGGGGAGTCAGGAGCTGAATTATTCACCAGTGAATTCCCAGCCTCTGACCTGCTCATGTAGCTACGGTTTTAAATGGCTGGGGCAGCTCAGTTTCTGGTTATTGGTAACCCCCGGGATGTTGATAGTGCAGGATCTAGTGCCATTGAATCAAGGGGAGATGGTTGGATTCTCCCTTGTTGGAGATGGTCATCGTCTGGTACTCGTGGCGCAAAATAACCAATGGCAACAGGAAAAAACACTTTTACATAGCGAGCGGTTAGGATCGGGAATGCACTGCCTGGGGCTGTGGTAATGGCAGATTTGATCATTGCTCTGAAAAAGAAATTGAATAATTATCTGAAGAGAAAAAATTGGCAAAGCCCCATGGAGAAAGTGGAACAATGAGTGGTGGAGTTTTTCATGCAGAGAACTGGCATGAACAGTGATTCAAAATGGAGTGGTCTAGACAGGATGGATAGTGAGAAACGTCCCATTGACCGAAGGGTCAAGAACCAGATGACTCCAATTTAAGGCGATTGGCAAATGAATCAAAGACGATAGAAGAAAGAGCTTTTTCATTTCACAGTGAATGGTTAGGATCTGCAATGTTATTTTTGAGCGTGTGGTGGAGGCAGATTCAATTGTGGTTTTCAAAAGGAAATTGGATAATTATCTAAAGAGAATAAAATTGCAGGGCTCCATTGAAAAGGGAAGGGAGTGCGACTTGCTGACTAGCTCATTTAGAAAAACCAGCATGGACACTCTGGACTGAGTGGCCTCCTTCTGTGCTGTAACCATTCTCTGATTCTATGATGCAAAGAACACCAGTTTTAAATGGGTGTCCAGGGTTGCTAGGCAACAGTAAACACAATCAGGAGGTCATGGAAAGGACAGGGCAATATAGAAGGTGAGTGTTATCTTTTGGAGTTTCTGCTCTGTTGCCTATTCGATTTGTGTGTTTCTTCCCTGTTGCCATTCAGCTTCTTATGCGCATTTCTGCCAATTGATGTAAAGTGTATTTTTGAACCACCTGCAGGATTAATGAGAATCCTGTTGTCTGCCTTGCTCATCATCACTAAATTCTGAAATGGGGCCTTTTTTGTAACTGGCCATAGGCCTTAATTTACATAATTGAAGGCCACGATGGCCCCATGAACTGGCGCCTCTACAAGTAGAGTGCAGCCACCCTAGTGTTGAATTGGTGTACTTTGTGATTGTTTGATACCCGAAATTTCAACTCCGCGTCATTCAAATACATTAATAATAATAATAATCTTTATTGTCATAGGTAGGCTTACATTAACACTGCAATGAAGTTACTGTGAAAAGCCCCTAGTCGCCACATTCCGGAACCTGTTTGGGTACGCGGAGGGAGAATTCAGAATGTCCAATTCACCTAACAGCACATCTTTCGGGACTTGTGGGAGGAAACCGGAGCACCCGGAGGAAACCCACGCAGACACGGGGAGATTATGCGGAGTCTGCACAGACAGTGACCCAAGCCAGGAATCGAACTTGGGACCCTGGCGCTGCGAAGCAAAAATGCTAACCTCTGTTCTACCATGCTGTGTAATTACAGGCCGAGAAAGCCATTAAAAGGCAAATATGAAGTCAAGAGTAAAGGAGACATAATAAATATGTAATCAAAAGAGCCTGCTTTGGATATAATAACAGCACAAATAAAATATCAGATAATATCTTTGATAAAGTTTAAGGTTCCAAATTATTCTGGATTATTTATGTTTTCTACTGTCATAGTTGCCATGGATACCTTAAGCAACAGTATATCATTTGGCTGCCGTACAAATGTTTCTAGTTTTGTAATTCAATAGGAAATTGGAACATATCACTAATTAAAGAACTAAAAATAAAATATATCGAGTGAGCTACAATTTCTATTAAATTCCAGGGATCTGATGTATTAGGCGGGTTGGTTTGACATTGACTGAAACTGGATGCAGGGAAGCTAGAAACAAACGTCTAACACCGGAGATGATCCAACACGGTTTTATTTAAACTATGATCGGCTGTACATGTTCAGCTGTGGGTTGACACTCTACTAATCCTACTGACGACCTCTTACTGGCTCGACCAGACTTATTAGCTACCACATGGTAATAATGTCCACTGACTTGTGCACTCTGACTGTCTCAGTGTCTGGGTCCCGAAAAGAGCGGGAGTCTTAATGCCCTGTGAGCTTTATAGTGGTGGTGTCCTGTCTGGTGATTGGTTGTTCTGTGTTGTGTGTTCATTGGTCATCCTATGTGTCAATCACTGCCTGTCTGCATCGCATTATATACATGAGTGGATATTATGACATCTCACCCTTTCTTTTAAAAAATAAGTTATGAAACATGAAGGTATTTACATGCCTGACTATGTACAAATGGTGCGTTAACGAACATATATACATGGGAAGGTGTCTATCGTGCAGATACAGAGCAAACTGAACGAAATTTACAAAAGTAAAGTCTATAAATTCGGTCTCTGAGGCGGGCGCCGAATTCTGGTCGATCGCCGCAGAGGTGGAGTGGACCTGCAGCAGGCCGCGTAGTTGCCAGGCTTCCCACACTGTAGGCATCGCCGTCCTTTGGCTGGACATTGCTGCTTTAAATGGGCGGAGCCACAATTCAGACACATCATAACGCTGACGTTAGCGCGTTCCGTGCTCCAATGCGCATGCGCAGTGCGGTTGGCCGACGTACGCACCTGCGCATTAGGGTTGTCGGCCTCGTCGTCCACCCGGCTGTGGTGCGCCGGGACCCGGGAAAAGCGCGCAAAAAGGCCACTCTCCTCGATACTCAGGTCTTGCATTTTTTTAATGGCCTGCACCCGTTCTGCCTCGTGGGAGGCCAGTTTTGTATTTCCCGCAGCCCTGATCTGGGAGTAACGATTCTTGGCATGCTCATGGACTCCGCACGTCTCAATAGCGACGGAGAGAGTTAGCTGTTTTATTTTAAGGAGCTGCTGCCGAAGGGAATCAGAGTGGACCCTGAAAACGATCTGATCCCGGATCATGGAATCAGCCGCTGAGCCGTAATTGCATGACTGCGCCAGGATGCGAAGCTGGGTCACGAAGGACTGAAAAGGTTCATCCTTACCCTGACGTCTCTGTTGGAAGATGTACCGTTCAAAGCTCTCATTCACCTCAATGTTGCAGTGGCTGTCGAATTTCAGCAGGACCGTTTTAAACTTTGTCTTGGCTTCGCCATCGGCAAAGGTAAGCAAGTTGTAGATATGGATGGCGTGATCCCCGCGGTCGAGAGAAAAAGCGCGATCTTCCTTGCATCTGATGCTGCCTCGAGGTCGGAGGCCTCGATATACAGGAGGAACTTTTGCTTGAAGATCTTCCAATTGGCGGCGAGGTTGCCGGAGATGCAGAGCTGCGGAGGAGGCTGGATGTTTCCCATGTCGCTGGATGGCCGCTTTCTGGTCGTTGCAGATTTACGCGAGGTAGGTTCGGCAGGATTAATAGCACTCTGGTACCATGATGTGTTAGGCGGGTTGGTTCGACGTTGACTGCAACTGGATGCAGGGAAGCTAGAAACAAACGTCTAACACCGGAGATGATCCAACACGGTTTTATTTAAACTATGAACGGCTGTACATGTTCAGCTATGGGTTGACACTCTACTAATCCTACTGACGACCTCTTACTGGCTTGACCAGATTTACTAGCTACCGCATGGTGATAGTGCTCACTAGCTTGTGCACTCTGACTGTCTCAGTGTCTGGGTCCCGAAAAGAGCGGGAGTCTTAATGCCCTGTGAGCTTTATAGTGGTGGTGTCTTGTCTGGTGATTTGTTGTTCTGTGTTGTGTGTTCATTGGTCATCCTATGTGTCAATCACTGCCTGTCTGCATCTCATTATATACAGGAGTGGATATTATGACAGATTCTAGCATTAGATTCAAAAGTTTGTCTGAGGAAAATTAATGTGTGTCTAATTCTGGCAATACCTTTGAATAGCTCTCTAAACAAATCCTGAATAAAACTAAATTCTGAAATGTCAGATCAAGGGGGCATGGGGATGGCACTGCAAGATTAACCCCTGCCTGTAGATTCTGACACAGGCCTCATGACAGGCTTGGCTTACTGTCAGTTCTTGTGATTGCAGCAGGCAGGTAGCACTATTAACTGGCTGCATAACCTCAGCAAGGAGCCCAAGATTGTGGGAGGCAAGCACCAGTTAAAGCCAGACTGTGCTGCTTAAAGGGAAGTTCATTGTGGCTGCAGCAACTTGTGGAGGTTGTCATGTGACCCTTGCGGACATGCAAAGAGATGGAACACAAGATGAGCGACAGAGTAGGCTCTAAAACTTTCTGTGCTGTACTCGAGACCTTGATGAAGAACTACCATGCATGCAAAACCCACAGAAGAAGCATGTTATAGACAGAGCTGAGCGATCCCCCAACCAACAGATCAAATCAAAGTTCTTCAGCCTGCCACATGCAATCATGAATGATGGCGAATAATTGCACAACTAATCGGAGGAGGAGGCTCCATAAGTATCTCCATCCTCATTGATAGGACAGCCCAGCACATTAATGCAAAGGACAAGGCTGAAACATCTGCAATCACCTTCAGCCAGAAGTGCTGTGTGTATGATTAATTTCAGCCTCCTCCTGAAGTCCCCAGGATTACGAGCCCATCCGGGATAGCCAGGAGCCCTCGGAATCGGCCTCAGTTTCCCAGATGCCAAGCAAAGCAATCCGGGAGCATTTCAGTCTCCAGCAAAAGAGGCCAGTATCATCAATCAGCCAATCACCTAACATTCCCTACATCATGGACAGGCTGTCAGCTAAATCCAATCCAGACAATTAGAACCCCATCAATCTACTCTCAATCATCAGCCAAGTGATGAAGGCATCATTGGCAGCGCTATCAAGCGGCACTTATACAGCAATTACCTGCTCACTGATGCTCAGTTTGCACTCTATCAGGCCTAACTAGCTCTTTACATTAAGGCAGTATTTGACCAAGTGTGGCATCAAGGAACCCGAGCAAAATGCAAGGCAATGGAAATCAAGGAAAAAACTCTCCACTGGTTGAAGGTATATCTGGCACAGAGGAAAATGGCTGCGGTTGTTGAAGGCCAATCATGTCCGCCCAGGATATCACTGCAGGAGCTCCCAAAGGTAGTGTCTTATGCCCAAGCATCAGATACTGACACATTTCACACATTCTAAAATAATGATAAGAAGCTTCAGATAATCAGAATTGCAGTTCCCCAGAATGCCGTATTTAGAGTCACAGGGCGAAATTCTCCCCCCCCCACGACGGGTGGGAGAATAGCGGGAGGGCCTTCCCGACTTTTTTGACGCCCTCCCGCTATTCTCCCCCCCCCCCGCCGAAATCCCGACACGAATCGCTGCCGCCGTTTTTTTACGGCCGCAGCGATTCACAGCTGTTAGAAGGGCCGAAGTCCCAGCCCTTTACGACCTTTTTACGAACGGCAAACACACCTGGTCCTGCCATTCGTAAAAACGTCGTGACCACCTGGTAAAAAATAACCATGGCACCGATTGGCACGGCAGTACCACGGCCGTGCCAAGGGTGCCATGGGCCCGCGATCGGTGCCCACCGATCGCGGGCAGCGGGCCCGATGCCCGCGCACTATTTGTCCTTCCGCCGCCCCGCAGTATCAATACGCGGGGCGGCTGAGGGGCAACCCGGACCGCGCATGCGCGGGTTTCGCGCAAAAACGCGATGACGTCACCCGCGCATGCGCGGGTGGAGTCTTCCCACCTGCGCATGCGCGGCTGACGTCATATGACGCGTCAGCCGGCGCTAAGTCCGACAAGCGGGCTTAACGATTTTCGTTAAGCCCGACTTGTCGGGGCCTCCGACGTCGGGCTGCTAGCCCCGACGGGGGACCAGAATCGGTCCCCCGTCGGGAAGGGGCGCGATGCCGTAAAACCCGCCCGGGTTTTACGGCAGTTTGACGATTTCTCCCGTTTTGGGAGAATTTCGCCCACAGTATTTGTGTGTCACTTGTGTTTGCACTGTATATAATTGATTTGGTATTTTAAATGTGTCAGGTTGAGAGCAGTGTCATTTGGGAAAATCAGTGTTGCGTCTTTTGCATTTATATATCGTCATGACCTCAGGATATTCAAAAGCATTTGTAATTGACAAAGAAAGATTGGCTGGATGGCTGGTTTGTGACGGCAACAGCATGAGTTCAATTCCCATGCCGTCTGAGGTTATTCATGAAGGCGGGGCGCCGTCTCAACATTGCCGCTTGACTCGGGTGTCGTGCCCCTCAGATTAAATGACCACTATTCCGTTCTATCGGATAGAGAGCAGCCGAGAGTCCTCTGGGACTGTGACCACAATTTAATTAATAAAGTAATTTTGAAGTGTAATCATTGTTGCAATGCAAGAAACACAGAAGTCAATTTATGGTACAGCAAATCCCCACAAACAACAAAGAACATTAGAAAATAAGAAGTAGAAACAGGAAATTTTAACACGGCCCCTCGATCGAGCCTGCTTTGCCATTCAATACAATATTGGCTAATCTTCTTTCTTAACTCCACCTCCTGTCCACTCCCCATATCAGTTGGGGTATAGAGTGTCCAGAGGGGCAGCCTGGGTGAGCTCCAAGATCACCTGAGGTTCTCTGAGCATTCACAGAGAACAGTGAGCACACAGTAGTGAGCAGTCACCAGACGGTTGCATTTAAAGGACATACTGCAGTAATGGCGGTCTGAGCCAGGTCACCCCGATCCCGAGTCCAGGCCATCCACCCTCCAGCAAGCCCGACAGTTTCTGAGTCTTTTCCAGAGTTTTCTTAGCCTCCTCCTCCACAGTCATGGCGCCCAGGCCCTGTCGTGTTATTCACCCTGGGGTAACACGGACTGCAACTGGGTGCAGTTGTGCTGTAATGTAGACACCAAACTTAGACGTTAGTTCAATACGCTTTATTGAACTTCTGGGGCAGTGCACACAGCTTGCTGTGGGTTGACACTCTATTAATCTAAGTGTGCTAACTATAACTAACTAGACCAGACTAGCTCTGAGCCACGTGCAGAAGGTGCTAACTGATATATACACCATGACTGTCACTACAGTTGTCGCCAGAGGAAAGAGTCAGAGTGCTGATGCTTCGTGTGTTTTATAGTGGGAAACCACCCTCTAGTGTCCGGAGGAGGCATAACAACATCTGGAAAGGTGAGATTTGGTGGTGGGCAGGCAAGCTTGCGTAGTCTCCTACTGTTGCGCCTGACAATGGATCCATCAGCCATACCTACCACAAACTATCTGGGAGCAGCCTGTCGAACAACAACAGTTGGGGCTGACCAGCCTCCATCAGGTAGCTTGATGCGAACAGCATCTTCCGGAGATAGCACAGGCAAATCGGTAGCATGAGCATCGCACATCAGCTTTTGCCGGTTCCTGAGTTGCACCTTTTGCAGCACTGGGAGGTGATCTAGGTCTGGTAAGTGTATGGCCGGAACAGTCGTCCGCAGGTCTCTATTCATGAGAAATTGTGCCGGAGACATTATGGTGGACAGAAGGGTTGCCCTGTATGCCAACAGCGCAAGGTTGAAGTTAGAAGCAGCCTTGCAGAGCAGTTGCTTCACTATATGGACCCCTTTCTCGACCTTCCCGTTGGACTGCGGATAGCGTGGGCTTGAGGTAATGTGTTTGAATTGGTACAAGATGGCGAAATTGGACCACTCTTGGCTGTGGAAGCAGGGACCATTGTCACTCATGGCAGTGAGTGGAATACCATGCTTGGCAAATGTCCCCTTGCAGGCCTTGATGACTGTCCTTGATGTGAGGCCTGACAGCTTCACAACTTCTGGGTAATTTGAGAAATAATCTATGATGAGCACATAGTCACGCCCATTGGCGTGAAAAAGGTCGATTCCCACCTTGGACCACGGAGAGGTCACAATCTCGTGTTTCTGGAGTTGCTGGAAGCGCTGGCAGGTCGCACAATTGAGGACCATGTGGGATATGTCCTGGTTGATTCCAGGCCAATAGACAGCCTGCCGGGCCCTGGGCCTACACTTTTCGACACCGAGGCGTCCCTCGTGAATTTGTTTGAGCACTAATCTCTGCAGGCTGCGAGGAATAACGATACGATCTAGCTTGAGGAGGATCACCTTAATGACTGTCAGGACATCCTTGACATTAAAGAACTGAGGGCATTGCCCTTTTTGCCAACCATTTACCAGGTGATGCATTACCCACTGCAGAAGAGGGTCCTTGGCAGTCTCTTCACGAATGTTGATCACTGTATCATCTGAGGCCGGGAGGTTGCTGGCACACAGTTGCACCTGCGCCTCAATTTGGCGGATGAAGTCAACCTGTTCACAGGGCGAGGTGATGGAGCGTGACAGGGCATCTGCAATTATCAGCTCCTTGCCTGGTGTGTATACTAACTCAAAATTATACCTTCAGAGTCGAAGGAGAATGCGCTGAAGCCTGGGTGTCATGTCATTCAAGTCCTTATGGGCAGCACAGTAGCATTGTTGAGAGCACAATTGCTTCACAGCTCCAGGGTCCCAGGTTCGCTTCCGGCTTGGGTCACTGGCTGTGCGGAGTCTGCACATCCTCCCCGTGTGTGTGTGGGTTTCCTCCGGGTGCTCCGGTTTCCTTCCACAGTCCAAAGATGCGCAGGTTAGGTGGATTGGCCATGATAAATTGCCCTTAGTGTCCAAAGTTGCCCTTGGTGTTGGGTGGGGTTACTGGGTTATGGGGATGGGGTGGAGGTGTTGACCTTGGGTAGGGTGCTTTTTCCAAGAGCCGGTGCAGACCCGTTGGGCCGAATGGCCTCCTTCTGCACTGTAAATTCTATGATAATCTATGAATGATATGGACCAAGGGTCTGTGGTCAGTCTCCACTGTGAAGGTTGGTAGACCGTAGACGTAGTCATGGAACTTTACAATGCCGGTTAGGAGGCCCAGGAAGTCTTTTTCTATCTGGGCATACCCTGTTCAGTAGGAGTGATGGCCCTTGATGCATAGGCCACTGGAGCCCAGGACGAGGAGTTACCCTTCTGGAGGAGCACCGCATCAATGCCGTCCTGGCTTGTGTCCGTGGAGATTTTTGTCTCCCTGTCCGAGTCAAAAAACGCTAGTACCGGAGCAGTGATGATCTTTGCCTTTAGCTCGAGCCACTCTGCTTGATGTGTGGGTAGCCAGTGGAATGCAGTGGACTTCTTCACCAGATGCCTGAGAGCTGTGGTGTGTGAGGCCATGTTGGGAATAAACTTTCCCAAGAAGTTTACCATACCGAGGAAGCGTAGTACCGGCTTTTTGTCTTCCGGGGTCTTCATGGGGTTAATGGCCTTGACTTTGTACGAATCTGGTCGCACACCCTGTTGGGATATCTGGTCGCCCAAGAACTTGATGGATGACATGCCAAAGGAGCGCTTGGCCTTGTTCAACTTGAGGCCATTTGCGTGGACACGTCGAAAGACTTGTTTGAGATGAGGTATGAGTTCCTCGGGGGTCGTGGACCATATGATTACATCATCTACGTAGACACACACACCTTCAATGCCCTCCATCATCTGCTCCATGATCCTGTGGAAGATGTCAGAGGCTGAAACAATGCCGAATGACATACGGTTATAATAATACCTTCCGAACGTGCAGAGCTTCCTGCTGGACCCGTCCAGTTGTATCTGCCAGAAACCACGTGATGCATCTAGCTTCGTGAAGAATTTGGCGTGTGCCATCTCACTGGTCAGTTCCTCCCACTTCGGGATCGGGTAGTGTTCCCGCATTATGTTCTGGTTAAGATCTTTGGGATCTATGCTTATCTGCAACTCTCCTGAGGGCTTCTTCACACAGACCATCGAGCTGACCCAGTCAGTCGGTTCCGTCACTTTCGAGATTATTCCCTGGTCTCGGAGCTCCTGCCTTTAAGCATTCCTTCAGAGGAGCCGGCACCTGGCATGGTGCATGGATTACAGGAGTGGCATCAGGCCTGAGTAAGACCTTGTAGCAGTACGGCAGCGTACCCATTCCACTAAACACATCCGGGTATTGCGCCAGGATGTCATCAATGAAGATCCACATTGGAAGAGGACATGGCATGGACTCGCTGCACGAGATTGAGTAGCTTGCATGCATGGGCACCAAGCAGGCATGCCTTGTCAGGCTTGACGATTTCGAATCGCAGTGGCATTGATGGTCTTGTTGGAGACAAACAGATGACAAGATCCTAATGCAGTTATGGCATTGCCATTATAATCAAGGGGCTGGCAGGCTGGCAGAAGAATTTTTGGTTGCTTTTTAATGCGGTCAAAATCAGCTTGAGAGACGAGATTGGCTGAAGCACCAGTGTCCAGCTTGAACTGAATGCTGCATTGATTTACGTGTATGACAGCACGCCATTCATCCGCAGAATCCACATTGAGGATAGATAGGTGTCTTGCTGAATTTGAGGAGGCATATTCGCATGTAGTGATGATGCCCACACGATATGGGGACTCCAGGCAGTCATCCTCTGGATCCGTAGTGCTACCAGGATCAGAATCCAGTAGACCTTGCTGTACATATCGAACGCGGTTGCATTGGAAATGGGATCGTTGGCCTTTGACCGGTGGTGCAGACCTGTACAAGGCTGCATACTGTCCAGGCTTCCCACAGTTTAAACATTGCCTGCCTTTTGCAGGGCATTGCCACTTTAAGAGGGTGGTCCCGCAGTCCGGGCACGTCATGACGTTGACGTCATTACGCTCCATGCGTCGTCACACATGCGCAGTGCGGTCAGCCGCCGTTCACACCTGCGCAGTTTGGTTTTCGGCTGCTTCGTCCTCCCATTCATGTTGCGCATGTGTGGGGCCCCGGGAAAAGTGCGCGAAATGGCCGCCTTCATCGATACTGAGGCGCCACATCCGGGCGATGACCTGTACACTCTCTGCCTCGTGGGAGGCAAGTTGTTCCTGTTCTGCCGATTGGAACCGGGAGTACCGATTTCTCGCCTGTTCATGCACTTTACACGTCTCGATTGCGACTGGCAGGGTCAAGTTCTTAATTTTGAGGAGCTGCTCCCACAAAGAATTGGAGTGGACCCCAAACACAATCTGATCCCTGATTATGGAATCAGCGGTGTCACCATAATTGCAGGACTTCGCTAATATACGGAGATGAGTTAGAAAGGATTGGAAAGGCTCATCCTTACCCTGAAGGCATTGCTGGAAGACATAGCGCTCAAAGCTCTCGTTCGTTTTGACTTCACAGTGACTGTCGAACTTCGCTAAAGCGGATTTGAATTTGGTCTTGTCCTCGCCGTCGGCAAAAGTGAGCGAGTTGAAGATTTGGATGGCTTGCCCCCCCCCACCCCCCGGCAGTTGATAAGAGTAGCGCAATTTTTCTGGCATTGGACGCATCCTCGAGACCCGAGGCCTCAATGTAGAGAAGGAACCGTTTGCTTGAAGACCTGCCAGTTGGCGCCTAGATTGCCGGAGATCCGGAGCTGTGCAGGGGCCTGGATCTTCTCCATGCCGCTGGAAGGCACTCGCTGGTCATCACTGAATTACTCGAGGTAAACCAAGACAACCCTCAGTTGGCAAGAGTCTTTGAGGTGAGCGCAACAAAGCCTTCCTGCCATAGTGCTGCATTGCTCCCAATGTTCTGTTCACCACTCTGTGGAACAAACCGATTCCTGCCTCCATCTTTGTGCCGAGTTGGTCTTCATAGACAGCACCGTGCTGCTGGTCCCATGGACTCTCCTCTGTTACCGTCTTGGTTCAGTACTGTACCAGGGTTCTTCCCCCTGTTGTCACACACCGTGTGAGGTGAGGATGGGGGAAGGAGGCCTGACACAGACAAGGGGTACAATGTGGAAGGTGGGCTGTGCAAGAGTTGGGGAAAGGGTAAGGGCTTACAGAGGAATAAGGCAGTGGACGAAGAAGACGAACTATGGGAGGCAGAGTTAATACTGAGGGGAGGGAAACTGGACCCCAACAAGGCTGAATGAAAAGCTCTCAAACAAGGGAGTCAAATGGATACCACATTATTTACTGGAAGGGGCTAGAGGCCCAAGTGGGGCATGGGCACCTCGCAGCTGATTTAAGAATTTGTGTTTAAACAGACACTGGTTCTTAAAAGGTTATAACAGGACTCTGACTGCTATTCCTCGAAGAGATATCTCTGAGAAGAAAAGGTAATTAAGCAGTTTTAAAGAAGCTACAAACCCCTCTCGACCCTAATGGCCTGTGTACAAAGGAGGTCACATGGTACTTTAACGCTCTGGGGGTCAAAACCTTACCTGGAAAACTATGTTTAAAGCGTGTGTATGTATACACATGATCATGCATGTGTGAGTGTGTGTGCCTGTGTACTCGTGTGTGTGTGTGTGTGTGTGTACTTGACAGGACAGACGGTTTTTCCCCGGGATCAAGGACTCCGCGGGTGGAAGTCCTGCTTGTCGAGAGTTGCCAGCTAGTCCAATCTATTGACTGGCAGTGCCACCGGGGAGGTGGTGGCTTATTCTGGTAAAAGGGACACACATCCTAATATCATTGCTGGATCCCAGGCCAGAGCTGAGAGAGACCATTGTGGGGCGGGGATCGTAGAGGATGGATTTGGCAGAAAAGGCAGATGGTAGCTCTCAGCAGTGCCTCCCCCACCATTCCCAATCCTAGGTCCTTCGATCGGGCAGTGGGTGTGTTTGAGATCTTGCTGGAAACCCACAAGCAACCCAGAAAATATTTGCTTTCCATGCTCCCCGACTGACAAGTCCTGCACCCGCCAATGGGCTAATACGCCCATTTAATAAAAGGATGAGGGCAGCATGGTAGCATTGTGGATAGCACAATTGCTTCACAGCTGCAGGGTTCCAGGTTCAATTCCAGCTTGGGTCACTGTCTGTACGGAGTCTGCACATCCTCCCCATGTGTGCGTGGGTTTCCTCCTGGGTGCTCCGGTTTCCTCCCACAGTCCAAAGATGTGCAGGTTAGGTGGATTGGCCATGATAAATTGCCCTTAGTGTCCAAAATTGCCCTTAGTGTTGGGGTTACTGGGTTATGGAGATAGGGTGGAGGTGCTGACCTTGGGTAGGGTGCTCTTTCCAAGAGCCGGTGCAGACTCGCTGGGCCAAATGGTCTCCTTCTGCACTGTAAATTCTATGAAATTCTGTCTATGAAATGAGAATTAATTGCCCAGTTCAGTGCCTTAATTAGTGGCCGATCAGGAAGGCTGTCCATGAATCTTCCCGCCACAGATTTTATAAGGGTGGAGGCGGGACGTTGGCAGGGTCCCCTGCCGCCACCCTCCTGCCCCGCCATCAATCATGCCATGGGAGAGGGTACAAGATATCGCCCCATGTGACTCAGAGGAAAAGGGTACGGAGCCAGAAGGAAATAAATATTTTCTGAATCTAATGATTTGCTATTTTTCACCCCATATTCACAGTAATAGGATGGTTATCATCACAGTTGGCCATAGCAGTGATTGTCACCCCCACTGATAATTTTGATTAAATTATTGGAATTTCTCTCTAAATGACATTGTTAAATAATTATGGGATGTCAATCAAATCAGATGCCTTGGAAATAAACATTTTGATGCCTGCTGATCATCTGAACTGAATTTTGTGAATGTATTCTGTTGCTTATACAATGAATAGCCACTGGACCAAGGCCTTCATGATTTGGAGTGTCATTGAGCAACTTAACAATAGACAAAGCAACATAACACTGTTTATTTTTACATATTACTCCAGCTTCTATATAATGGGAAGTACTGCAGGAGTTAATCAGCCAATGTTCACATTGTTGAGAGATGACCTAAACCGTCATGGTCTCTGTTTTCAGACAATAAGGGTTAACTAGGTTAGGAAAGACTTTTGGTCTGTGCAAGAGAGATCTCGGCCGGGATTCTCCAAAATCCCGGCCATGTGTTAATGCCGGTGTCAAAACCGGCGCCTCCAGGCCCAGTCATTCACCCCTTCCTCGAGTGCTAGAACGGTGCCTGAGTGATGTGCGCTGCTCTGGCGCCGAAAGCCGGCCCTACACGGCCGGTGCAGGTCCACGCATGCCCGTGCCACACCTGGCGCGAGTCCGCGCATGCGCGCCATGGCCAGCGCAGGTCCGTGCATGCGCGCCACGCCATCTCCCTGCCGGCCCCCAGGCAATATGGTGGAGGAACATAGCCCCCACCCCCCCCCCCCCGGAATTAGCGTGCCCGCTGATCGGTTGCCCCCGATTGTGGGCCTGGCCACTGTGGAGGCCCCACCGGAGTCGGCTCACCCCCCCACCAGGACAGCACCCACAGCCAGAACGCTGAGGTCCCGCTGGGTAGGGCTACACGCAAATGACGCCGGCAGCACTTGGCCCATTGAGCACGCAGAATCACCGCGGGGGTCGCTTTCAACGGCCCCCGACCGGCATCGCGGCGACCGCGCCGGCGCAATTGCCGCCGACTCTCCGGTCGCTGGAGAATCGCCAGCTGGCATCAGAGCGGTGTCGCGGGATTTGCCCCCCCCCCCCTCCCCCTGGCGATTCACCAAACTGCCGCGGGCTCAGGGAATCCCGGCCCTCCAGTTAGAAAAAGAGAGATACTCTAGCCTGTGACACTGTTCAGTGGTATTGTAAATAAATCATACCTTCTCCTGCAGGGTGCTTTTTAGTTCATTTTCCATAAAGAATGGAGAACTGAAATGATAGTATGAGAGAAAGATCAGTGTTCAAGAACATGAGTTAAATTCTTTTACCTCAAAATCATTCTATTATTTAGCTGGATAATCAGTAATAATGGTAGACTTTGGAGTGTAATGAACTTAAGATCTGATTGCAGGAGTGCCCGGTAACACTGGGTACATGTTCAGGAAATTTGCAATTGAGACCAAATCTGTAGACTATTATAGGTGGAAGGAGGTACCCAGCTGGGAAGAGATTATGATGTTCATAACTGCACCAACCATTTGCAGAACACTCTGATCAACTAGAGGCAAATTCAATACAGTAAGCACATTGAAAAAAGCAGAAACCTTGCAGAGGTTCTAAAATGGAAATAGGTGGTGTGTAAGCCAGAAGAGACAAACAAAGGTAGAAAAAAAACTGCGTGGTATTTAAATCTAATTACATCAAGTCTTGCTGGCTAGCCTTTGTTTGATGAAGTGTTTACAAATGTGAGTCGTTTTTGTCACCACAGGAAGTATTTCAGTCAACTTTGATCATTGTGAAGGATACGTTTTATGTTCCATTGTGCCTTCTTGAACATTAAAGAGAAACATATAATCAAACTGATACCCCTTTTGTTCTTCTGTTTTCCTATTCAGTTGCGTTGTTGTATGGGTTGAGGGCTAGTCAAGCTTTCTGAGGATTAATTTCTTATGCATGTTTATGGCTTCTTTTAGATAACTGAAATTATTGCGATGGAACATTTTTAATTTTGATTCAATCTAAGTGAGCATTTATATTTTTATCTGCTGTCAACTTGCTTTTGAGCATTATTCTTGCCTTAATAAACAGTTAGTTGGAAATATATGGACAGTCAGAATGACATCTATTCACATAATTGGGATGGTTAGGAGTGCTATCTCCAATTATGGACTTTACTGGAACAACTATAAATTGTCCACTTTCAACACACTGTCACATTAACCTTGCACATAAAGTCAAAATTGAGTGCATAGGAGACATGCTATTATTATGATTCCAGTTGGTGTTACTGCTGGACAAATCAGATACGAGGGTGGACAGATCCTGGGCTGGATTCTCCAAGAATGGGGCTATGTCCCCACACCAGCATAAAAACGCTGGCGTTTCACTCTGGACTTTCCTGAAGAAAGTCCTGAGTGATTCTCCTACCTGCAGGGGGCTGGCATGGCCCCGGAGGGCTCCTCGCGACTCTGGTTGCGGATACGGGGCCCCGCACGTCCGGTTGGGAGTTCGCACATGCGCACGGCGGTGGCCTGCGGCAGCCGCACCGTACGACATGGCGGACTCGCACCGCGGACCGTCATCAAAAATATAGGCCCCCCTGAGATCACGCGCGCCCGCGGATCCGTGCCGCCCGATCGCTCCCCATGCCGTCCATGAGGCCACCCCCCGCCCCCGGTGATCGATCCCCCCGCCCCCACCACGGCAGCCGCGAACTGAGTCTGCAGCCGCGACCCGAGGTTCCTGGCGGCCGATACGTGGGGTGAAATTCTCCGCCCCCCACGACGGGTGGGAGAATAGCGGGAGGGCCTTCCCGACATTTTTGCCGCCCTCCCGCTATTCTCCCACCCCCCCGCCGAAGTCCCGACCCGAATCGCTGCCGCCTTTTTTTTAGGCTGGCAGCGATTCTCAGCTGTTAGATGGGCCGAAGTCCCAGCCCTTTCCGCCGTTTTTACGAACGGCAAACACACCTGGTCTTGCCGTTCGTAAAAACGGCGTCACAAACTCGCTATTAATAACCATGGCACCGATTGGCACGGCCGTACCACGGGCGTGCCAAGGGTGCCATGGGCCCGCGATCGGTGGGCACCGATCGCGGGCAGCGGGACCGATGCCCGCGCACTACTTGTCCTTCCGCCGCCCCGCAGTATCCATTCGCGGGGCGGCTGAGGGGCAACCCGGCCCGCGCCTGCGCGGGTTTCGCGCAAAACGCGATGACGTCACCCGCGCATGCGCGGGTTGGAGTCTTCCAAACTGCGCATGCGCGGCTGACGTCATATGACGCGTCAGCCGGCGCTAACTCCGGCAAGCGGGCTTAACGATTTTCGTTAAGCCCGTCTTGCCGGAGCCTACGGCGTCGGGCTGCTAGCCCCGACCGGGGACCAGAATCGGTCCCCGGTCGGGAAGGAGCGCGCTGCCGTAAAACCCGCCCGGGTTTTACGGCAGCTTTACGATTTCTCCCGTTTTGGGAGAATCTCGCCCGTGGTTCGAAGCACGGCATCAGGAACTCGGCCAGTTTTGTGCGGAGAATCGTGGGGGGTAGGGGGGCCCTGTCAATGGCCCCCGACCCGTGCCTTGTAGATCACGCACAAGCGATTCCCCAGCGATTCTCTAGGGACGGTAGAATCGCTTCAGCGGTGCCGGTCCCAATTTCCGGGTACACGGCCATTCCCCACCCCCGCGCCGAATGGAATTTCGGCACGGAGGCTCGGAGAATGCAGCCCCTAACTTTATTTTTTGTTTAGATATGTGGAGAAGGCTCACTGAACAGAGTCATAGAGTCTGCTGATAAACGTCTCACAAAATAATAAAATGTTTATTAAGCAAGAAGAGATGAACTACATTGCACAACTTCTTCATCCACAACTGTACCTTTACAGATATATCCAGATTTGTAAGGATAATACAAGCTACTAAATCCATCACAGCAAGTACACAATCCAGTAAACTAATAGGTGACCTGTGGTCAGACATACCACACTCTGAAATCAAATGACAGATTCCACCCCAAGCAGACGCTTTGCATCTCTCATCAACTTCCCTCACACACTTGGTCACACTATGAGCCAACTGGCCACACTGGAACTCTGTCTTTCACACTAGGGTTTTCAATCTCAACGCTCAAAGTACTTGCTTCGGAATCGTCTCCCAAACCAAGCTTTTTCTCGGACGCCTTCCACAAAGGTTCACCTCTGGGGTTTCAATCTCTCCTTTTGCTGTTCCTCTACCCTGTGTCATCACACGCATTCAAACTTTACCTTCCACAAACTCTCGCAGGTATTCAGCCATACCAACAGGACACCATTAGTTCACAGGCCCATCGTAAGGAGTTAAAGACCATTGGTCATCTCCTTGAAGCTACGGCTTCTCACAGGCTTATTCGCTTTAAGTCTGCTTTCTGAAGATTTTTGATTTTAAACTTGCAGCTGTCCTCTGCTCCTCACTCCTGTTCACTGAACAGGACTGTTATATTCCTTGCCTTGTTCTCCAAGATAGCCAGATATGTAGTGTTGACAAAGGATATAAAAATAAGAAGTTTAAATCAAAACAAATTTATTTTACACTACTAAACTTGATTAGGTTCACACACTTTACTAAGTAACAGTTAATAAACCAATAATACTGAATCTATAGTGCAGTAATCAATATTCTCTCTAACTATTAAACTACACTATAACTCAACCTCGTCTAGGTTTCTACAATTAAATCGCCCTCTGCTTTCTCATCAGCTTCTCATCATCTTCTCCCAGAATTCCTAGAGATGCTGCCTTATATACAATAACTTAGTAATGTCATCTAGTGTTGAGTTACATATAGTTTCTGTTGTTAACCCTTTACTACACTTGCACTATGCATATTATTACAAGAACCTTTTCCACATTCCTGTTCTTTTTCTTTGACTGAATTGTCTTTTTGGAACCTTTCTACTGCTCCTTCAGGGCCTACGCCCTTCAGTTCCACCTCCCAGTGGACAGTTGACAAATTAGTATCTCCCTTGAAATCAAGAATTCACTCAAAATGCACGGTTACTTTAACTTTAGAGCAGCTCATCTAAGATTATTAGATTTCCTTTCCTTAGCAACCTGTTAGTATGTCCTGTTAAGAGATTTAAACTGCTCCCTTCACCGTAGAACGTAATCATCAACTGAACTAAAAACCGCTGTTCTGTTTCTGTGGGTTCCCCTCTCTTGAACCCTGTTGCTAGGCAACAGCACAGTTTTTTTTCCTCTACTTTGTTTTTTATTTAACTTCCCTAAACTGCTCAAGGGTCTTAAAACCTCATTAAAATTACAGACGTACAAACAGCCCCAGACCTGCTGCCTCCACTCTTAAATGAAACTGGACCCAGGTTTCACCTTTTTGACCCACAAGTAAAGAATATAAGTTAAACTTAAACTTAAAGCTAAAACGCATTCCGAATACCCACAATTATAAATACAGCTTACAAAACTCTCTCTATTTCCTAACGCTATGAAAATTGATGATTTTCCCCCAATGAATTCATTCATTTATTAAGTAAGGCCTTGTGTTGTGGACACTTACATTGACATCCTGATTTTGACTGAAACTGAGCACATAGTTTCCTCTAATCATACCCTTAGGGTGGAGCTCTTTGATCTTTTTTCAAAGTGTTGTTTCAGGCGGGGAAAGTGGAGGGTTTTCCGCTTGTTGCCTTGCTGGCTTTCCCCACCAAATGTTCGAACACTTTGGAAAAGGAATGAAGGGATGGGATCAACAACATCATGCTGGCAAGGTAGGCTCTAAATGATCAGCAACGTTGGCCCCTGACAGATGGAGGTGCCCTTTTCTGAAAAAAATCTGAATTAAACCCCCCCCCCCCCACACAGAAATGAAACTGCTCCCCACATGGACACAGGAACCATGCCCCTCCCCCAACCCTGCCACAACCCTGAACCTTCCCAACAGAATCCTCTCTAGAAATATGCTTAGCCTTTGACGTTTTGAGGGTTTTAAACTTTAATTTGCCAGTACTTCCCTGCAGATAACACACATGGGCTTTGCATCCTGATTTGCATTGGTACAATTTAAACCATACCTCAAGAAATCATCTTTATTCTGCTTTTTTCCCCCGATTTCAGTTTTTTCTTAATTGTTCGTTCACTCGAGGCCCTGGAACTCGGGATACAGCTCACACCAGCAATGCTTTGTCCTGCCGTGGATTCTCCTAAGAAGTTCTCTCCAGCAGATTCAGTCATGAGGTTCTGGTCCGTTTGTATCTCTGGTCCTCTCTTCCCTATTACAAAATAATCCATCTTCAGTTCTTCACACAGTCCTGTTGCTTGCTGGCAGCTACAACATGGAAGAATCTCTCCTCCATGATTTTGTGCCCAAAGCACGGATGTAGGGCGTGAGTCATTTTAATTGCAGGGCACGTTATCTTCTCTCTGCCACAGCCTCTGGCAGAAACACTCGATCGTTCACACTTGCGACCAGAATTCTTTTTTTTAACTTTAAAACGTTATTTCCAATACTTGATTTTTCCAGGTTTATGACTTTTTACTACTGAAAATTAAAACAGTTTCAGTTGAACATGTGCATCCTTACATTTACATACTAACTTTGCTTTAAATATATTCCCATTTTTTTTTACAAATGTAAACAAGTATAGAAAAATGTTCAATCTTGATTTTACTTTACAAACTATGGCTTTAGGCAAGATGAAGTAACTTGTCAAACACATACAATGTCACAATATTTCTTACTGGCTCCACTGCATTGCACTATCCAAATATCCAAGTAATCTGCTACTCCATTCTCGCCAAAAACACTTGCTTCCTGGTTTCCAGAGCGTGGCGACACAAAGTGATGACTGTAGGTTTCTTTCAGTGGCGACATGTGTCACCCCTTTTGACTGGCCTCATTTGATTAGTATTCCTCACCGACAAACCTGACCTGGCTTCCCTCTCACTGTCCAGTAGCAGCATCCACCCCAGTCACAGACTGCTGACCACTTCTCGACCAGTACCTCACGTCATGGGAGTGCAAGTGGATGTTGTGCCGGCCGTTCAACAGCTTGTCCACGGAGCCGCAGGTCGCACACTGTTGATCGATGGCGGGGAAGGAGTTGAGCAGCCCGCAGAGCACTAGCACCAGAGTGGAGCTCCAAGCTGGGGCCACCACTGTTAGCATTTCGCACCCACGTGGACGCCCGTCAGCCCCAGTCCCCAGCCCGCCTGTAAAATTAATTTTTCCTAAAATTTTAATTTACGATAAGATCAACCCTTTCTTCTCAATTATCTTTTGATTTTTGGAGCCCATTTCTCATCTACAAAATCCTGACTGACTTATTAAACACAAAATAGCACAATTTATAAAAGTGTTTTAAACGAGTGATGAGGCGAATCATTATTGAAACCCTTTAGGAACTCTGTTTTGATGACCAGACAATGAATGGTTAATTTTTCTTCTGTCTTATTTAGTCACCAAATTCATTAGTTACGACTGCTGAAGACTGCAGGGTAACTGCTGTTAATAAATCTGACTGATTTAATTTAAATGTTAATGCTCCTCATTACGATCCATTGAGCCCACGTTTTATGTGCCTGGTGTCTCATTTGTACACAAGTCTGGTTTTGTGGCTAACTACCTAGGAAGTATGGAAGAGTTTTCATTTCGAGAACTGTGTCACAGTAGGCAATAGTATGAGGTTTTTTTTGGTTCGATTCCCGGCTTGGGTCACTGTCTGTGCGGAGTCTGCGCGTTCTCCCCGTGTCTGCGTGTGTTTCCTCCGGGTGCTTCGGTTTCCTCCCACAAGTCCCGAAAGATGTGATGTCAGGCAATTCGGACATTCTGAATTCTCCCTCTGTGTACCCAAACAGGTGCCAGATTGTGGTGACTAGGGGATTTTCACAGTAACTTCATTGCAGTGTTAATGTTAGCCTACTTGCGACAATAAAGATTATTATTGTTATTATTATGTGTCAGCGTGACTTGGTTGGTAACACTCTTGCCTCTGTGTCAGAAGGCTGACGGCTAAAATTCCACTCCAGAAGTTGAGCATAAAAATTTGTCTGACCCTCCAGTGCAGTACTAAGGGAGTACCACACAGTCAGCGATGGCATCCTTTAGATGAAACTTTAAACCAAGGCCCATCTTCCATCTTAATGGCTGTAAAAGATTCTATATCACTATTTTGAAAGAGAGCTGGACTGGGGTGGGCTCCGCTCACCAGAGGAGGAAGACTACTTTGGGATCAGGGCAGATCTTTCGAGTGTAGCACTGCCAGCGTTCCTGGGTGGCAGTATTAAGGTGCCATGTTGGCAGTGCCAAGTTGCCCATGTACCAGCAAGAGCACCAGGGAACCTAGGGCAGCACGGTGGCACAGTGGTTAGTACTACGGCGCTGAGGACGCGGGTTTGAATTCTGGCCCTGGGTCACTGTCCGTGTGGAGTTTGCACATTCTCCCCATGTGTGCATGGATTTCACAACCTAAAGATGTGCTGGTTAGGTGGATTGGCCATGTTAAATTGCCCCTTAATTGGAAAAGAAAAATAATTGGGTACTATTAAACAAAAAGGAAAGGCAGGGAACCACTCTGCCCAATGCCCGACCACACAGGGGTCTCCAGTGACCTGACCCCAGGTGCTGTTATGACTGGTCCACATTTGTGCGGCCCAATCAGTACTAAAAATAATCTTTATTAGCGTCACAATTAGGCTTACGTCAACAGTGCAATGAAGTTACTGTGAAAGTCCCCTAGTCGCCACACTCCGGCGCCCGTTCGGGTACACTGAGTGAGAATTCAGAATGTCCAAATTATTTAACAGCAAGTCTTTCGGGACTATTGGTAGAAAACCGGAGCACCCGGAGGAAACCCAGACATTGTTAGAATGTGCAGACTCTGCACAGACAGTGACCCAAGCTGGAAATAAACCTGAGATCCTGAAGCTGTGAATGAACAGTGCTAACCACTGTGCTACTATGTCCCTGACGAGGTATCCTAGGTGTGGTCTAATGGATCACTTAAATATGCACATCTGGATCTCGCCCAGCGAGAGCAAAATCGTGACGTTTTGCGAGACTCCATTAAATCTCGTGAGATATTAGTAAGGCCACACTTGGAATATGTGTAGAGTTCTGGTCACCCTATTATGGAAAGAGTATTATTAAACTAGAAGGGGTGCAGAAAGGATTTACTTGGATGGTACCGGGACTTGATGGTTTGAGTTATAAAGAGAGGCTGGATAGACTGGGACATTTTACCTGGTTCGTAGGAGGCTTAGGGATGAACCTATAGAGGTCCATAAAATAATGAGGAGCATAGATAAGGTAGATAGTCAACATTTTTTCCCAAAGGTAGGGGAGTCTAAAACTAGAGTATCGCGAATCTCGCGAGAGATTCAATGACTTCATCCCGACATTAATTTGGGCGCAACGAGGCCGTTCAATCATGGCCCTGGTCATTATAACATTGCTGTTTGTGCAAGGATGGATTGTAGAGGTTGCGACAGTTCTCCCTAGAGAGAAGAAGGCTGAGAGGAGATTTGATAGAGATGTTCAAAATCACGAGGGGGCTGGACAGAGTAGGGGGAGAAACTGTTCCTGCTCGTAAAAGGATCAAGGATGAGAGGGCACAGATTTAGGAAGCAAATGTGATGTGAGAAATATCTTTTTCACACAACGAGTGGTTAAGGTCTCGAATACACTGTCTGGATGTGTGGTGGAGGCAGGTTCAATCGAGGCATCCAAGAGGGCATTAGATGATTACTTGAAAAAGAAACAAATTGCAAGGCCACAGGGAAGAGGCACTACGCCAAAATGCTTTTTGGAGAGCTGGTGCTGACACAATGGACCAAATAGCCTACTTCTGTGGCGTAACAAAATAAAATAATTTGTGTTGGTTGTTTAGGTCAGGCAAAATGTATGCCATTTAAAAATAGTACACTGTTTTAAAATGTTCTTGAGCCAAATGACTATCAGCAGAATTTAAAACCTTGGAAATTTATGAGTATCACTGAAACTAGGAAGTTTAGATTTAATATCCTGACTGTATCACTTAACATCTCATTGTAAAATTTCCATGCTTCATCTGGGCTGTTTAACAAATTACTTCATCAGCTGAAATCATCTGTTCTGTGTGCAGCGTCATCCAGTATTGGAGCCCCCTACACCACAGAGGAGACTATGGTTCATTCATACCAGCTTCCCTCCACCAAGGTCTTGTCAGAATTGCTTTATCGGACACTGATAATCTCCCTCTCATGAGTTCAGGCCCTAGTCTTAACTACACCGAAACGTGGCTGCCTCCAAATTATCTCATTGCCGGTTAAATCATTTCAAAGAAAAATTGGAAGATCATCAGAGTACCTATCACCTCTAAAGCTGCACCTGAGTTTCCAAAGGCAACTTGGCACTCGCAAGAATTCACAAGATACCAAAGGTAATTTAGAAAGTTCAACTGCTGCAAGAATCAACTGGGACTGATGGGACTAAAGGGATTTTGCTCTTCAAGTTCAAGTAACAATTACTGCAGCCGGGAATGATGTTTTGCAGTATTTTTCTTTTTCGCATTTTGCCGTCAAAGCTTTGGATTTCCTTTTGATTATTTCTAGGAGTGGGCCACCCGTTCCATCCCGATCATTCGTGCGCATTCCATTATCTTGGAGAATCAGGAGTGAATGAAGGAAAGGAGGGTGAGGCAGCATTTAATTAGGGAGAAGTCCAAAGATATTGACCGCCCCCCCCCCCCCCCCCCAGTCCGGACAAAACATTTGGTTACCATAGGTCCGATGAGGACCTTGGCAAAGGGTGTGCCTAAGAAGAGTAAACTTCACTAAAGAGGCAACATGAGAGGTTTGCCATCTACTGCAAGAGGACCACCAACCATGGTCAGCTCTCACATAGCTATGAAGGTGACCACCACATTCAACCTTTATGCCATTGGGTAATTTTTAACAGTCACATTGAATCTGAAATATCAGGCGGGTTGCAGTCGGGGCATGCACTCATTCGGTGACTGATGCACTTTGTAGTTGGGAAATCCAATGACTTTGGTGTCATAGTAAGGCATTAGTAAGATTAGGACCATTATGAGGTTTTAAACTTTCACATCTGTCCAGAGTACAGTAGATGACATTAAAATCAGAGCAAAATACTGCGGATGTTGGAAACCTGAAGCAGAAACAGAAAATGCTGGAAAGAATTAGCAGGTCTGACGGCATCTGTGGAGAGAGAAACAGGGTTAACATTTTGGGTCTGAAGACTCTTCAGAGCTGAGAACTGGAAGAGATGTGCTGGATTATATAGATGGAGAAGGGGCTGAAGAGGGTGGAGAAGAATACAAGGTCAGGGATAGGTGGGAGCTCAGGAGGGATTGACAAAAATGTCAAGGGCACAAGACAAAGGGATGTTAATAGTACATACAAACAAGAAGTTAGATAGGCCATTCGGTCCCTCGAGTCTGCTGAGTCATTTAGTAAGATTATGACTGATCAGATAGTAATCTCAAACCTGCATCCCACCCACCCCCAATAACCTATCACCCACCCCCTTGCTTACCAAGAATCTATCCACCTCTGCCAGAGAAACGTTGAAAGACTCTCCTTCGGCCTCAGGAAGAGACTGGGCAAGCAGACTAGGTGATCACTTGGCAGAGCACCTTCGCTCAGTCTGCTGGCACGATCCCGACCTTCCCATCACTTGCCATTTTAACTCACCATCTTGCTCACATGCCCACATCTCTGTCCTGGGCCTGCTACAATGTTCCAGTGAAGCACAGTGCACAATTCCTTTGTGGTGGTCACACAACAGCTGTACATTGAGAGAGTGAAAACACTCTTTGTTTATGAAAGTTGCTGGATGATCGTGGGGAACTCTTGGATCAGCAAGTGTGCAATCAACTGATGCTTGTACATTTGGCAATCCAGTAATGGTGCCGAAGGCCACTGCTCTAGCTGCCTGACTCTCAGGATCTCGGAAATGTACTAACTCTTCCGAACAGGGCATTGGTAATCTCCATCATGCATTCATGAGGCTGACTTTGAAATACAGAATCACAGAATTGTTGTGGTGCAGAAGGAGGCCATTTAGTGCATCATGTCTACATCAGCTCTCCAAATGGGCAACGCATTTCACTTTTGCTTCTTTGACCAATTACTTTATGACCTATTCTCCTCGACAATTTTATAAGTGGGAACAGTTTCTCCTATCTACTTTGTTCAGACCCCTCATGATTTTGAATACCACTATCAGATATCTTCTCGGCCTTGTTTTCTCTAAGGAAAACAGTTCTAATTTTTAAAATAATAATCTTTATTGTCATAAGTAGGCTTACATTAACACTGCAATGAAGTTACTGTGAGAAGCCCCTAGTCGCCACACTCCGGCGCCTGTTCGGGTACACGGAGGGAAAATTCGGAATATCCAATTCACCTAACAGCACACCTGTCGGGATTTGTGGCAGGACACTGGAGCACCCAGAGAAAACCCATGCAGTCACAGATATAATGTGCAGACTGCACAGCCAATGACCAAGCTGGGAATCGAACCTGGGACCTTGGAGCTGTGGAGCAACAGTGCTAACCACTGTACTGCCATCGTGGGATGGGTTAAAGTGTGTCTGTTTCAATGCAAGGAGTATCAGGAATAAGGGAGATGAACTTAAAGCATGGATCAGTACTTGGAACTACGATGTTGTGGCTATTACGGAGACATGGATTTCACAGGGGCAGGAATGGTTGTTAGATGTTCTGGGGTTTAGATGTTTTAAGAAGAATAGGGAGGGAGGTAAAAAAGGAGGGGGAGTGGCACTGTTAATTAGAGAGTGCATCACAGCTGCAGAAAAGGAGGTAGTAGAGGAGGGGTTGTCTACTGAGTCAGTATGAGTGGAAGTCAGAAACAAGAAAGGAGCAGTTACTTTATTGGAAGTTTTCTATGGACCCCCCAATAGCAGCAGAGAGGAGGAACAGATTGGGCGGCAGATCTTGGAAAGGTGCAGAAGTAACAGAGTTGTTGTCATGGTTGACTTCAACTTCCCTAATATTGACTGGAACCTCCTTAATGCAAATGGATTAGATGGAGCAGATTTTGTCAGGTGTGTCCAGGAACGATTCTTGACTCAATATGTAGATAAGCCATCTAGGGGGGAGGCCATATTGGATTTGGTGCTTGGCAACAAACCAGGCCAGGTGTCAGATGTCTCGGTGGGAGAGCATTTCGGTGACAACGACCACAACTCCTTGACCTTTACCATAGTCATGGAGAGGGAGAGGAACAGACAGTATGGGAAGGTATTAATTGGGGGAGGGGGAATTATACTGCTATTAGACAGGAGCTGGGGAGCATAAATTGGGAGCAGATGTTCTCAGGGAAATGGACAACGGTAATGTGGGGGTTGTTTTAGGAGCACTTGCTGCGAATGCTGGATAGTTTTGTCCCACTGAGACAAGGAAGGAATGGTAAGGTGAAGGAGCCTTGGATGACCAGGGAAGTGGAACTTCCAGTCAAGAGGAAGAAGGAAGCTTACGTAAGGTTGAGTAAGCAAGGATCTGGCACGGCTCTAGAGGGTTACAAGGTAGCCAGGAAGGAACTCAAAAATGGAGGTAGGAGAGCTAGAGGGGAGCAGGAAAAAGCCCTGGTGGAAAGATTAGGGAAAACCCCAAGGCGTTCTACACTTATGTGAGAAATACGAGGATGATCAGAGTGAGAGTAGGGCCGATCAGTGATAGTGGAGGGAACATGGGCCTAGAGTCCGAGAACGTAGGGTAGGTCCTACATGAATATTTTGCTTCAGTATTCACGAGAGAGAGGGACCTTGTTGCTCATGAGAACAGCGTGAACCAGGTTAATAGGCTCGAACAGGTTGATATTAAGAAGGAGGATGTGCTGGAAATTTTAAAATGCATCAGGGTAGATAAGTCCCCTGGGCCAGATGTGATAGACCCAAGGCTACTACGGAAAGCAAGAGAGGAGATTGCTGCGCCGTTGGCGATGATCTTTGCGCCCTCACTCTCCACTGGAGTAGTACCAGATGATTGGAGAGAGGCGGATATTGTTGCCCTGTTCAAGAACAGGAATAGGGAAATCCCTGGGAATTACAGACCATTCAGTCTGACATCTGTGGTGAGCAAAATACTGGAAAGGATTCTAAGAGATAGTATCTATGATTATTTAGAGAAGCATAGTTTGATTAAAGATAGCAGCAGAGAGGAGGAATAGATTGGGCGGCAGATCTTGGAAAGGTGCAGAAGTAACAGAGGCTTTTTGAGGGGCAGGTAATGCCTCACAAGCCTCGTTGAATTCTTTGAGGATGTGACGAGACACATTGATGAAGGTCAGGTAGTGGATGTGGTGTACGTGGATTTCAGTGAGGCATTTGATAAAGTTCCCCATGGTAGGCTCATTAAGAAAGTCAGGGGGCATTGGATACAGTTAAATTTGGCTGTCTGGATACAGAATTGGCTGGCCGAAAGAAGACAGTGAGTGGTAGTGAATGAAAAGTATTCCGCCTGGAGGTCAGTGAACAATGATGCCCCGCAGGGATCTGTTCTGGGACCTCTGCTCTTTGTGGTTTTTATAAATGACTTGGATGAGGAAGTGGAAGGGTGGGTTAGTAAGTTTTTAGATGACATGAAGGTTGGTGGAGTTGTAGATTGTGTCGAGGGCTGTGGCAGGTTACAACAGGACATTGACAGGATGCATAGCTGGGCTGAGAAGTGGCAGATGGAGTTCAACCTAGATAAAAGTGAAGTGATTAATTTTGGAAGGTCGAATTCGAATGCTGAATACAGAGTAAAAGGCAGGAAGTGTGGAGGGACAGAGGGATCTTGGGGTTCACGTACATAGATCCTTCAAAGTTGCCACCCAGGTTGATAGGGTTGTTAAGAGGGCCTATGTTGTGTTGGCGTACATTATCACCGGGACTAAGTTGAAGAGATGTGAGGTTTCGTTGCAGCTTTATAAAACACTAGTTAGACTATACTTGGAATATTTTGTCCAATTCAGGTAGCCTCGTTATAGAAAGGATGTGGATGCTTTGGAAAGGGTGCAGAGGAGATTTACCAGGATGTTGCCTAGACTGGAGGGCATGTCTTATGAAGAAAGGTTGAGGGAGCTAGGGCTTTTCTCACTGGAGAGAAGAAGGAAGGTAGGTGACTTGATACAGGTGTACAAGGTGATGAGAGGCATGGATAGAGTGGATAGCCAGAGACTTTTCCCCAGGGCGGAAATGGCAGTCACAAGGGGACATAATTTTAAGGTGATTGGAGGAAGGTATAGGGAAGATGTCAAGAGGCCGGTTCTTTGCACAGAGAGTGGTGGGTGTGTGGAATGCACTGCCAGCAGAGGTGGTGGAGTCAGAGTTATTAGGGACATTTAAGTGACTCTTGGACAGTCACATGGACAGCAGTAAATTGAAGGGGTGTAGGTTAGGTTGATCTTAGATTAGAATAAGTAGTCGGCACAACATCGTAGGCCGAAGGGTCTGTACTGTGCTGTACTGTTCCATGCTCTATCCCTGGAACCATTCACATGATTGTTTTCTGCACTACCTCTAAGTTCTTCACATCTTTCCCAAAGTCTGACAGCAGAACCGGACACAATGCTCCAGGTGAGACCGAACTAATGATTTACACAAGTTCAACATAACATCCTTGTTCTTGTACTCAATGCCCCCATTAATAAATCAGGGTCACTACATGCTTTATTAATGGCCCCCTTGACTTGTTGCCACCTTAAATGATTTATGCACTGCTCCTCCACACTCGTTAAAGTTATACCCTTTATTTTATCGTGTTGCTCCGTGTTCTTCCTACCAAAACAAATCACTTCATATTTAGCTGCATTGAACTTCATCTGCCACTTGAAGTTAAACAGCTACAGATGCTGTTTAGATAACATCTTCTGATGGAGGCTGAGGGGGTGAGCGCCACAGGCCGGCTTGCCAAACACCCGAGCTTACAAAGGTTGCCTGAGATAGAAATTTGCACATGTCAAGAGACTGAGAGATACCACTACTCCGAGGTTACACAATAAATGGTGTTTCATCATTGATCATCCATTAAGTGTCACACCTGTAAATGCACACGGCAGTTTGTACAATTCCCAACATAATGACCAGTCAACACACATGAATAAAGTGATCCAAACCACAAATTTACACCTATAATATCTATAGAATAAATAAACACTCATGTCACCTTTTTATCATTAGAAGATTCTTCACTTCTGTTTCTGAACATTCCGCTTTGGTGTAACACCGACAACTGCAGCCTGCTGAGGGCTATGCCCCATGGCCAAAGTGACCTTGATGGCCGTCCTCTGGTGATCTGAGGCCCAAAGGGATCTGGCCTTCTGGAAATTTCCTATGCAGATGCAGTTGCACCCTCTTCAGCCTTACAAAGAACAAGAACAAAGGACAATACAGCATAGGAACAGGCCTTTCGGCCCTCCGAGCCTGCGCCAATCACGTGTCCTATCTAGACCAACTGCCTGTGTCCTTCTATATCCCGTTTGTTCATGTGCCTATCCAGATAAGTCTTAAAGGTCGCTAACATATCTGCCTCAACCAACTCACTTGGCAGTGCATTCCAGGCCAACACCACCCTCTGTGCAAAAAAACTTCCCCCGCACATCTCCACTGAACCTATCCTCCCTCACCTTGGACTTGTGCCCCCTTGTAATTGTAATTTCCACCCTGGGAAAAAGCCTCCAACTGTTCACCCTATCTACACCCCTAACAATTTTATAAACTTCCATCAGGTCGCCCCTCAGTGAGAACGATCCCAGTTTATTCACTCTCTCTTCATAGCTAATACCCTCCATCGCAGGCAACATCCTGGTAAACCTTTTCTGTGCTCTCTCCAAAGCCTCCACATTCTTCTGGTAGTGCGGTGACCAGAATTGAACATAGTATTCCAAATGTGGCCTAACCTACGTTCTACATAACTGTAACATAGTTTTCAAGCTTTTATACTCGATACCCCATCCAATGAAGGCAAGCATGCCATGTGCTTTCTTTACCACCATTTCCACCTATGCTGCCACTTTTAAAGATCTGTGGAACTGCACGCCCATATCTCTCTGTGTCTCTATGCTCCTGATGGTTCTGCCATTTATTTTATAGCTCCCATCTGAATTGGATCTACCAAAATGCATTTGTCTGGGTTAAATTCTATCTGCCATTTCTCCGCCCAATGCTGCAGTCTATCTATATTCTGTTGTATTCTCTGACAATCTTCATCATTATCTGCAACTCCTGTAATCTTAGTAAAATCCGCAAACTTGTTAGTCAGACCCACTACGTTTTCTTCCAAATCATTTATATATATTACAAACAGCAGAGGTCCCAGTTCTGATCCCTGCGGAACACCACCAGTTGCAGACCTCCATTCGGAAAAACAGCCTTCCACTGCTACCCTCTGTCTTCTATAGCCATGCCAGTTCTGAATCCATCCAGCCAGTTCACCCTTGACCCTATGTGATTTAATCTTTTGCACCAGCCTGCCATGAGGCACCTGGAACTCACTGCCGGAGGAGGTGGTGGAAGCAGGGACGATAATGACGTTTAAGGGGCATCTTGACAAATACATGAATAGGATGGGAATAGAGGGATATGGACCCCGGAAGTGTAGGAGATTTTAGTTTAGCAGTATGGTTCTCCGCAGGCTTGGAGGGCCAAAGGGCCTGTTCCTGTGCTGTACTTTTCTTTGTTCTTTGTTGACCTTATTACCAGCTGGAGACACTGGGGTCACTGACACGGGGAGGAACTTTGGGAGCCCACCTTTTGAGTGCCCTAAGGGACAATTTCCTTGCATCACCTCTCCCTGTCAGTGTGCAATGGCACCTCCCTGACTCCAGGAGGAGGAGACCTTGGGGGAGATCAAACTTGTTTGCACTCACGCCTAGCCAACACTGTATAGAACCCATGGTAAAAGTGACAGAATGTAGTTCAAGCGTATATCTGGCAGCAAGTGACTACTCTACAGGACCTGGTTCTCCAAGGCAGCCGCCAACCTCTCCATGGAGGAAACCAAGCGTTCACATGATGGGAGTCATAATAGCAGTCAGAACCTGGACAGACCCCTCCACCTTTCACGCAAGGCTGTGCATGTTGTCTGGTATCTCTGCAAGATGTTTCCTTGCCTGACTGTGCATCCCTATCAGGTTTCTTAGGCACAGAATCTGCATGGGGTTCAGCCTCAGGTCCTGATTGCCTGCAGTCCTCCCACTATCAGGGACCTAGGTTGTTGCATCCTCCATCAGCTGTGAGGAATGTGTCTGTAATGTGCTCATCAGATTGTGACCCTGAGAAAGTGTAAGCACCGAGATGGAAAGCATGAAAGATGAAAGCTGATGGGTGGTGTGGGGAATGATGGGATAGTGCATCCTCGCTGACTCATCCATGCCATCATCCTTCATGGTGGAGACTGGCAGCAGGCCAAACGTTAACTGTTTCTCTCTCCTTATGCGTGCTTCCAGACTTGCTGAGTTATTCCAAAGTCATCTGTTCTTGTTTCAAATTCCAGCATCTGCGATATTTTGTATCTCATTAGGGCTTGGTTACTTTGCTATAGACCATAAGTCATAGGAGTAGGATTAGGCCACTCGGCCCGTCGAGTCAGATCTGCCATTCAATCATGACTCGCATTTTTCTCATCCCCATTCTCCTGCCTTCTCCCCATCAAAGGCTATGGGGAGAAAACAGGATTAGGCTATTGAGTTGGATGATCAGCCATGATCGTGATGAATGGGGGAACAGGCTCGAAGGGCCAAAAGGCCTCCCCCTGCTCCTATCTTCTATGTATCTATATGTAACCCCTGTTCCCCTTATTAATCAAGAACCTATATATCTCTGTCTTAAAAACACTCAGTGATTTGGCCTCCACAGCATTCTGTGGCAAAATGTTCCATAGATTCGCCAACCTTTGGCTGAAGAAATTCCTCCTCATCTTTGCTTTAAAGAATCGTCCCTTAAGTCTGAGATGATGTCCTCTGAATCTAGTTTTTCCTACAAGTTGAAACATCCTCTCCAGGCATCACAGCATCCTGTAAGTTTCAAGAAGATCCTCCCCTCATCCTTCTAAACTCCAACGAGTACAGACCCGGAGTCCTCAACCGTTCCTCGTATGACAAGCTCTTCATTCCAGGGATCCTTTCCAAGGCCAGCACAGCCTTCCTTAGATACGGGGCCCAAAACTGCTCACAATATTCCAAATGGGGTCTGACTAGAGCCTTAGACAGCCTCAGAAGTATATCCCTGCTCTTGTATCCTAGCTCTCTTGACATGAATGCTAACATTGCATTTGCCTTCCTAATGGCCGACTGAACCTGCATGTTAACCTTAAGAGAATCGTGAACAAGGACTCCCAAGTCCCCTAGTGCTTCTGATTTCCGAAGCATTTCTCCATTTAGAAAATAGTCTATGCCTCCATTCCTCCTTCCAAAGTGCCTAACATCAGACTTTTCCACATTGTATTCCATCTGCCACTTTGTTGTCCACTCTCCTAGCCTGTCCAAGTCCTTTTGCAGCCCCCCCCCCCCCCCCCCCCCCGCTTCCTCAATACTACTTGTTCTTCTGCATATCTTTATGTCACCTGCAAACTTAGCAACAGCGCCTTCAGTTCCTTCTTCCGGATCGTTAATGTATATTGTGAAAAGTTGTGGTCCCAGCACAGACCCCTGAGGTACACCACTAGTCACCGGCTGCCATCCTGAAAAAGACCACTTTATCCCCACTCTCTGCCTTCTGCCAGTCAGCCAGTCCTCTATCCATGCCAGTATCTTACCCTCAACACCATGGACTCTTAATTTATTTAACAGTCGCCTATGCAGCACCTTCCCAAAGGCCTTCTGGAAATCTAAATAAATCACGTCCACTGGTTTTCCTTTGTCTAACTTCCTTGTTACCTCCTCAAAGAACTCTAATAGATTTTTCAGATATGACCTCCCCTTGACAAAGCCGTGCTGACAGCTATTTTATCATGCGCTTCCAAGTACTCCGCAATCTCATCTTTAATAATGGACTCTAAAATCTTACCAATGACCAAAGTCGGGCTAACCAGCCAATAATTTCCCGTCTTCTGCCTCCCTCCCTTCTTAAACAGTGGTGTTATATTAGGCACTTTCCAGTCCTCTGGGACCCTCCCTGCCTCCAAAGATCACCACCAATGCCTCCACAATCTCCTCAGCTATCTCTTTTAGAACTCTAGGGTAAAGTCCAACTGGTCCAGAACCTTCTCCTTAGTGATGGCTGCTACACTCACCTGTGCCCCTGGTTCTCCTGGAACTCTGGCATCCCACTGGTGTCTTCCAGTGGCTGATGCAAAGTAACTATTCAGTTCCTCTGCCATTTCTTTGTTTCCTATTTTTACTTCTCCAGCCTCATTTTCCAGTGGTCCAATGTCTATTTTGCCTCTCTCTTACCTTGTATATATTGAAAACAACTCTTCCTATCTTCTTTTATATTACTAACTAGCTTACACTCATATTTCATCTTCCTCACCCCCTTATTGTTTTTTTTAGTTGTCCTCTGCTTGCTTTTAAAGGCTTCCCAATCCTCTGGCTTCCCACTAATCCTCGCCACTTTGTATGCTTTTTCTATTGCTTTTATCCATTCCTTGACATCCTTAGTCAGCCATGGATTCCTTGTCCTCCCTTAGCATGTTTGCTTCTCCTTGAGATGAATTTCTGTTGTGCCTCTCAAATAATCCCCTAAAATGTCTGCCATTGCTGTTTCACTGTCTTCCCTGCTAGGCTCCCTTTCTGGCCAGCTCCTCCCTCATGTCTTTGTAGTTACCCTTATTTAATTGCAATACCGTTACATGTGATTGCAGAATCTCCCTCTCAACATGGTCACTGCTCCCTAAGGGATCCTTCACCTTAAGTTCCCTGATCAAATCTGCCTCATTACACATCACCAAATCCAGAATTGCCTGTTCCCTAGTTGGCTCTGTCACAAGCTGCTTCAAAAAACCATCTCTTAGACATTCCACAAAAACCTCATTTTGTGATCCACTACCAACCTGATTTTCCCAGTCTACCTCCATATTGAAGTCCCCTATTATTATTGTAATATTGCCTTTTTTACATGCCTTTGCTATCTCCTGATTTATTTTCTGCCCCACATCCTGACTTCTGCTAGGGGGCCTGTGGACAACTCCCCTCAGGGTCCTTTTACTTTTTACCTTTGCGATCATAAATGCTTCACAGCTCCAGGGTCCCAGGTTTGATTCCCGGCTGGTTCACTGTCTGTGTGGAGTCTGCACGTCCTCCCCCTGTGTGCGTGGGTTTCCTCCGGGTGCTCCGGTTTCCTCCCACAGTCCAAAGATGTGCGGGTTAGGTGGATTGGCCATGCTAAATTGCCCGTAGTGTCCTAAAAAAAAATTAAGGTTAAGGGGGGGGTTGTTGGGTTACGGGTATAGGGTGGATACGTGGGTTTGAGTAGGGTGATCATTGCTCGGCACAACATCGAGGGTCGAAGGGCCTGTTCTGTGCTGTACTGTTCTATGTTCCATGTTCTATGCTCAACTCTACCCACAGATATTCTATGCCTTCTGAACCTATATCGCTTCTTGCAGTCTATTTAACTAGTTCTCCCTTCTGGCCTCTGCATGTGCATGTCTTTCTAGAGTTACCATGTAACACAACTTGATTGGTCTAACTTATTTGAAATAAGTGTTTGTTAAGGCAGATTGACGCTTAGAGAGATTGGTCCCTTAGGCCCATGTGATAGACACAGCTTGTTGCCCTGCTTCATTTATTTTTTATTACAAATTAATTTACAGGATATGGGCTTGCCTAGCTAGAGCAGCATTTATTGCCCATTCCCAACTGTCCTTGAGAAGGTGGTGGTAAGCTGCCTTCTTGAACCGTTGCAGTCCACGTGGTGTAGGTACACCTACAGTGCTGTTAGTATGTCTTGCAATTGAAAATCCAACACCTAGGATTTGTCCAATCTCGACAGCTACTTTTGGTTCAGGGACTTGGTGACTGATCTGTGCTCCGAGCAACGACCAGTCTCCCAATTTATAAGGGGCGGGATTTTCTGTCGGCCGATGCCAAATTTGGGAAAGGCGATTGGGCGGAGAATTGGTTTTGACGCCAAATCACAATACTCCGCTGCCTCAACAGCGGCGTCAATGCATTCCATTCTGCAAGTACAGTAAACACAGTTTGCATATCATTAGTGGGCCTGACCTGGTATTCTCCTGAACTCCGGGATTCTCCATCTCCACAGGGGGGATTTCCTGACGGCAAGGTTCACTTGTGCTTGCAAAAGTTGTAAAACAGGCACCGTGGCTGCTCAGGGGGTGAGAGGGGGTACGGAAAGTGCCCAACATCGCCATAATATGCTGACAGTTGGAGAGGCTTCTGCCAGCGCCTGAGGGAGTAGCAGGGGATGGCCAGAAGGTGGGCTGTGGGGTCAGGGTGGCCGGGCACGGAACACCATTGCTGCAGCCTGCAAGGCAGCCATGCAGCTGCATGCACCGCTGACAGCCCACTGTGAGCTTAGTGCCACAGATCGTATGGGTGTCCCCCCCAGGCCATCCCCTAGGTGCCCTCTGGCCCCAGCCGACCCATCAACGGGATGGACACGCTCCGGCACAACCAGTGCCATCTTGTTTGCTGTGATGAGTGTGTGTATGTGTGGAGAGTGACGTGTGGCTATGTGGCTGCAGCTTTCAGCATCCTGAGTGTCAATCACGGACCTGGCAAATCAGACACCGTTTTTCTTTGGAATCGGTGATGTTTCACGTGTCACCGACGCTAGTCCCTCAGCGGTCGCTGAATCAGTCCAGTTTTGCTGCCGTAGAAGTCCACGAATCCCACCCTCGCATCAACACTTAGCCTCAGGAACGGAGAATCCTGCCCACGATGTTTGTCGCATGCAATATTGTGATATTATGCCCAGAGAAATCCATTATTCTGATATAATATATTTGAAAGAGGACTGGAGTCATATAAGTCATGAAGCCGCTTTTATAAAGAGGCTGTCGTTTAATGCCTCATTTGTTGCATCATCTGCTACTGAATGTTTGCGCAGATGTTTAGAGATCACAATGAAACATCCACAACAGCCTTTTTAGTAAGTGTAGCAGAGACTTTACAAAACACAAATATAGATCAAAGAGACATCTAATTTCGATCTTAAACTTGGTAATTATGACAGTATTTTTAGTATCTTCACCTGTGGTCCTATTAAAAGCTTGAGAATTTTGTATGATGTGAAAAACATAGAGATTCATATCCCACAACAAACATATGCTGGCCTGATACAGTAATGCCGAAAGAACACAGTAGTAAACAAGAAATATGAAAAATGGATGCAACTCCTACAAGACTAATGTGACCTGGAGGGTAAGTAAGGTGGGCATTAGAGTAGGTGGGCATTAAGAGAAACCTAATCCTTGCGCTGCCCACATGTACCTTCAGCAACAATCTCCTCTGGAGTCGCTCCTCCGTCATCAATGGCACAGTGCTGCATTATGCTTCACAGTTAGAAAAGCAGACTGAGCACAATGTCCCAATCTAGTGTGAATGCATTTAATCAACTGAATGGTGTGTGAATGATGTCAGTACATTTCACGGCTGTATTTTCCCTTTGTGCCGGTGTATTTTGTGTGACACCAAATACCTAATGTACAAATCCTTTTAAGTGGATCTCTGGAGGCAAGATTAAATATGATGGCTGATTGCAGTTGAATGACAGGGTGCTGGGATTCTGCTGATCTCTCTGGAGACCCTGTATATATATATGAAAATGAATGAAATGAAAATGAAAATCGCTTATTGTCACAAGTAGGCTTCAAATGAAGTTACTGTGAAAAGCCCGTATATATTATTGTTGTTTGTTCTTTATTATCGGCGTTCAAAACGGCATCTGGACAAACACATGGCGAGGGTGAGTATAGAGGGATAAGGCACTAGGAAGGGCTGAGGGTTTTGGCCAAGGGTGGTATTATGACCGGTACAGGCTTGGAGGCTGAAGGGCCTGTTCCTGTGCCGTATTGTTCTTTGTTCTTTGAATATATATGACTCAAGTGCATCTGAGATTGTGGTTGGTAATTGGCCTTTCTAAATTTGTCCACCTCTTACCATCATTTGTTTTAATTTATTCTTGGGCTGTGGGTGTATTGTTGACTTCCCTAATTGCCCGTGAAAAGGTGTGGCTAGCTGCCTTCTTCAACATTGTTGTCCAGTGGTATAGGTATACCCAGTTACGGAGGAAGTTCCATTATTTTGACACAGCGACAGTGAAGGTATGGCATTATAGTGTAGAATAAAGAATTAAGGTTAAATATGTAAATTGATAGCCTACAGGTTGGATTCCGCCCACCCCCCCTCGCCCCGACCCCCCACGGCACGATTTCCTGTGACAGAGATGACCCAGCATTGCCGCTGGCGGAGTCTTCTGGTCCCGCCAATGCCTACTGAGTTTTGCGTTGCTAGCCTGTCCTGGCAATGAGAAACCAGCCGCAGGGGGTCACTGTCGGCGGGACCAGATGACCCCACCAGTGGGAAAATCCCTACCCTCCAGCCCCAGTGATGTAAAATGACAGGGTCAAACGGAAACTATTGAAGCGTAGAAGAGTATGGTCATTCGACATTACACAAACTTCAAAATTAGCTGTCGAAGCAGGAGTTTCAATTCTTTCAGACACAAAACAGTGGTCAAAGTGAGATGTCCTTCAGCCATTGACCAGACGACTCCAGAGTCCAGGAGGCATTCAACTGAAGGTCGAGGGACAGCTGACTGCCACACTTCAGTTCAAAGGAAGAGAAATCACTGGAACTTTGTTTGTTATCCAAACTCAAGAGTGTGCACTACTAAGTTGAAAAGCTTCCACAGATCTACAACTCACCCACAAAGGCATTAATTTGGGAAGCCAAGAAGCGGCGACAGAACTCAGGACAGAATTTCCAAACTTGGGCAGCACAGTGGCGCAGTGGTTAGCATTGCTGCCTCACGGCGCTGAGGTCCCAGGTTCGATCCCGGCTCTGGGTCACTGTCCGTGTGGAGTTTGCACATTCTCCTCGTGTTTGCGTGGGTTTTGCCCCCACAACACAAAGATGTGCAGGGTAGGTGGATTGGCCAGGCTAAATTGCCCCTTAATTGGAAAAAATGAATTGGGTACTCTAAATTTATGAAAAAAAAAGAATTTCCAAACTAACTCAGAGACCTGGGAGAGCTGAAAACAACCAAACATATTGAGACCAGCTGCAAAACCAGTGTGCTTGTTCACCCCAAGGAGGATTCCACACCTACTTTTACAGAAAGTGAAACAAGGAATTGAGTCAATGCTGCATCGTGGGTCAGCTCACCTGTAACCAAACCTAGAAGTCGGTGTCCAGTTTTGGTTCCAACCATACCCAAATAGCTCAATACGAACCTGTGTTGACCTCACTCACAGATAAACAAAACAGTGGAAAGGGAAATCAACGCAATGGTGACTGTGTATAACAAAATCCAGCAAAGCTAGCAGAAAGCACAATTTTTACAAAATTGAATTCAAACAATGGTTTCTGGCTACTACCTTTGGACGAGGAATCCAAATACGGACTACATTTATCAAACTACTTGGGAAATAGTGCTTCAATTGACTGCCCTTTGAAATTACTTTGGCATCAAAGACTTCTCAGAGAACAATGTCAGGCCTCTTTGAGGGATAAGATGGGGTCGTTTGCCATATGGATGACATCTTGATCCATGGGTCCACCACGCATGATGTAAGAGGGGAGAGCAATGTAGCACCATTTGGAAGAAAAAGATCTATCTCTCAGCATACTCCATTGTCATGTGAACTTACATCACTGATGATGTAGACTATTTACATATTTAGCATCAACCCTGTATACCAGTCATTTTCAAAGTCAGGGTTGCGACCCAGGGGTCAGTCACGGGGTGGGTGTCGGGAGGGTTGCGGTCACGTCGTTCTCAATCACAAGAAATAGTGCTCAATGGCTGCGACCAGCTTTTAAAATGCCAGCTACCCGGTGCATGCTTGCCCCTCAGCAGTGCGCATATTCCACCGCACTATGGGGCAGCGAGGCCCACAAATTCACCACTCTCTGTGAGAAGTAGTTCTTCCTCATCTCAGTTCTAAATCTACTGTCTCACAACCTATATCCGTGACCTCTCATTCTAGATTTCCCCACAAGGGGGAACATTTGGTCTACATTTACTTTATCAATCCCTTTTAGTATTTTATACACCTTGATCCGATCCCCTCTCATCCTTCTAAACTCCAGTACAAGCCTAAAGTGCTTAATCGTTCCTCCTACGTCAACCCTTTCATCCCCATAATCAGGTGAACCTCCGCTGAACTGCGGCCAAAGTCATCACATCCTTCCTCAAATAAGGAGAGCAAAACTGGACACAATACTCCAGATGTGGTCTCACCGACTCCCTACACAATTGCAACAACACTTCTCTACTTTTATACCCCAGTCCTTTTGCAATAAACACTAACATTTAATTTGCCTTTTTAATTACACGCTGTACCTACATACCATATTTAGTCCAAGGTTTGCAACAAGATCAGGAACTCAGTGGCCCTGGCAGAACCCAAACTTACCGTCAGTGAGCAGGTTATTGCTGAGTGAGTGCTGCTCAATAACACTGTTGGTGACACCTTCTATCACTTTGCTGATGTTTGAATAAAGTGATAGGGCAGTAATTGGTCAGGTTGGATTGGTCCAGCTCTTTGTGGGCAGGGCGTACCTGGGCAATTTTCCACATTGTTGGATAATTACCAGTATTGTAGCTGCACTAGGACAGCTTGGCTAAGGGGATAGCTAGTTCAGAAACACACCACAGCCCAGGATGTTGTCAGGGCCTTCACATCCAGCGGATGTGATCAGAGGGTATGCATCAGGAGACAATCCGACCTGAACCCGACCTGTAAAGCACTAAAAAGGCAACGCTAGCCAAAGGAAGTCACAGCAAATACTGGGGGAAACGATACAGTGTTTAAAAAATGCCAAAAAGCAAAAAGAGGGAGAGGGGTGCGGGGAGCCTAGTGTGCTCGTCAGATTCAGAAACGTCCGCAGAGTTGGCAGGAGACAAAATGGCAGTGCCAGAGTCACGTCAGGGCCCATAGCGTTTGCTGGATCTAGTGCCTTCAACAAATTTCTAGTATTGCCTGGAGTGAATCAAATTGACTGAAGCATCTATGATCATGGGGACTACATGAAGAGGTCAAGATGAATGATTCATTTTGAACTTTGAGCGAAAGTAGCTCTCAAATTCTTCAACCTTGTCTAATGGACTGACGTATTATGGCCTCACCCCCCCCATCATTGAGGATGGGGATGTTTTTGGTGCCTCGTCCTCTGGTTAGTTGTTTTATTGTCCACCATTCTTAATGACTAGATGTGGCAGGACTGCAGAACTTTGATCTGCTCTGTTAGCTGTGGGATTGCTTTGCTCTGTCTATGGCACGCTGCTTTCATTAATCAGTATGCATGTCGTCCTGTGTCGTAGCTTCACCAAGTTGGCGGGGCCTACCTGGTACTGCTCCTGACATCTTCTCCTGCACTGCTCCTTGTATTGGTCCCCTGGCTGGGTGGTAATGGTAGAGTGAGAAATATGCTGAGCCATGACGTGGCAGATTATTGTTAAATACAGTTCTGCTGATGCTGATGACTCAGCGCACCCCATAAATGCCCAGTTTTGAGCTGCAGTTTTGGTTTTGAGCCCAATTTAGTGCATCAGGAACATCTGAGCAGCGAAGGCACTGGAATCAGCTCTTTGGCACACACCTCATCTACCTGATTCTTTGCAGAATCGTTTGCCCTGAATAATTAGCTTTCCTCATTCCCTAAACAATTCACAATCCCAGTAGGATGTAAGATGCTGAGCTGCCGCTGACTTGCAGTTCCCAGCTGTTTTATAGAATTGGTGTGGCTCATTATTTATGTGCAATTTACAAAAATCACTAAATAAAACTATTCATATCAGCAGCAATAAGTTCTCCCAGGTATTCTTCACGTCATAATTTATATCCTGGATAGCAATAACAGTTTCTAGATGACACGCGGTAAAATCCATTACATTATGTATTGTGGGAGATCTGTGCCAACTGAGTTATTGCAAGTTACAATGGGCATGTTATGCAAATGGAAACATATATCCCAGATGGCAAATGCAACGCACAGCAGTTAATTTCAATTGACTAATGTATTAATTTGCAACGCTCTAATGGCTGAATTGCAAAGTTTCAACTCAAACTTAATTCTGTGGATTCTATAAAAACTGCAGCTAAAAGAAATGCGAACATAAAGTCACTTGATACTTGGTAAGTCTTCCTATATTAATGGTGAAACCATTTTCAGTTCAAGGTATGTGAGTTTACCACTGGGAGTTGGAATGCAAGGGGAGCTGACATTGAGAATTGAGTCCCAGAAAGCAGGCTGCCATTAGGGTCGGTTTAAAACTGTATTTAAAAAGTTTTTTTTTGTTACTTCCTTATACACATCCAAGGCTGTAAATAAAATTGAAACAACCTGCAGTGACGAAAGAAAAGATTATCACCACTGTTCTCACTCGGAGAGTTGCAGCACTCTTTTGGTATGGTGACTACTCAGAGCCAAAAGTATCACTTCTGAACTTGTTTGGACAATAATCTCTAGCCCACCTTTCCTGTTTAGAGAATGCGAGTTGCAACATGATTCTATGTAAATCAGGGTTTTTTTTCCATGTTGGATGACTGAACTGGCTGCTAAAATAACATCTAAGCAAAGGCCTGGATTCCCTTCTGGAAATCTGTCCACCCCAAAGCACCGTTTGTAGAAAAATGTGTGAAAGAATGTTTACCAGCATATCTGAACTCTAAAAAAAACAAGTATTTCCCTCCATTCCCCCATGTCCTTTCCACTTGTGCCAGCTGTGACTCGGTTGGGAACACAATTATCTCAGAGTCAGGTGGTTGGTTCAAGTCCCACTCCAGGATTTGAGCACAAATGTCCAGGCTGACAGTCCAATGCAGGACCGAGGGAGTACTGCACTGTTGGAGGTGCCAACTCGCAGGTGAACATTACAGGGGCCCTGTCTGCCCTCTCAGGTAGATGTAAAAGATTCCATGGCACTAGTTTTGGTGGCAAGGTAGCACAGTGGTTATCACTGTTGCTTCACAGCACAAGGGACCCGGGTTCGATTCCCGGCTTGGTTCACTGAGTGGAGTCTGCATGTTCTCCCTGTGTCTGCGTGGGTTTCCTCCACGTGCTCCGGTTTCCTCCTACAAGTCCCGAAAGACGTGCTATTAGGTAATTTGGACATTCTGAATTCTCCGTCCGTGTACCCGAACAGGTGCCTGAGTGTGACGACTAGGGGCTTTTCACAGTAACTTCATTGCAGTGTTAATGTAAGCCTACTTGTGAAACTAATAAAGATTATTATTAAGGAAGAACATGGGAGGTATCTGTAGTGCCTGGCTAATATTTACCCTTCAGTCAACATAACAAAAATTATTTGGCTGTGCTGTGAGCAAGTTGGCTGCTGCGTTTCAAAACATTATTTCACGAGATGTGCATGTCGCTGGCAAGCGACCCATCTCTAATTGCCGTTGAACTGAATGGCTTGCTATGCCATTTCAAAAGGCACTTCAGAGTCAAGTACATTACTGGGTGTCTGGAACCACATGTAGGCCAGAATTCATTCCCTAAAGGGTATTAGTGAACCAGATGGGTTTTTACGACACTGATTACATGCATGTCATTAGACTTTTAATTCCAGAATTTTATTAAAGTCAGATTTCACCGTCTGCTGTGGTGGGATTCAAACCCATGTCCCAGGAGTATTACTCTGGGTCTCTAGATTACCAGCCCTGTGACAATACCACTGTTGTGTTATTCACCCTGGGGCAACACGGACTGCAACAGGATGCAGATAGACTATAAAGCATACACCAAACGTAGGCATTGGTTCAATAGGATTTATTGAACTTCTGTAACAATGCACACAGCTGGCTGTGGGTTGATCCTCTACTACTCTAAGTAAACTAACTCAAACTATCGAGACCAGACTAGCTCTGATCCACGTGTAGAAGGTGCTGACTGATATGTACACCCTTGACTGTCACTACAGTTGTCACCAGTAGAAAGAGGCGGAGTGCTGATGCCTCGTGTGTTTTATAGTTGGAAGCCCCCCTCTGGTGTTCTGTCTAGTGATTGGTTGTGTTCTGTCCTGTATGTTGATTGGCTAACCTGGGTGTCTGTCACTGCCTGCTTTTACCTCATGATGTGCATGGGTGCATATTACGACATCCCCCCCTTTTTAAAAAAAATGTTGGTTGCCTTGAGCATATATGACATATTTACAGAGATAACTATTGACAGCAATTGGCGAGTGAATGCATATGTACATGTAAGGTGTCTAGCGTGCATTTACAGAACAATATATACAAAGGAAATATTTATAAGTCCAGTCACTGGGGCTGGCGTCGGATTCTTGTCAAATGAATGAGAGGTGGGGGTGGAGATGATGGCGCCTTGACAGGCGGGATTGCTGCCAGATTAGTGGCCTCGTGGATCGAGATATCCGGAGGAGGCTTAACAACATCTGGGAACGTGAGATCCGGTGGTGGGCTGGCAAGTTTGCGTAAAGCAATTCTGTTGCGCCTGACAATGGATCCATCAGCTATGCGAACCACAAACGACCTGGGAGCAGCCTGTCGAACAACAACAGCTGGAGCTGCCCAGCCTCCACCAGGCAACTTGATGCGAACAGCATCCTTCGGAAATAGCACAGGCAAATCAGTCGCATGAGCATCATATGTCAGCTTTTGCCGGGTTCTGATTTGCTGCATCTTTTGCAGCACTGGAAGGTGATCCAGGTCAGGTAAATGAATGGCCGGAACAGTCGTCCGCAGGTTACGATTCATAAGGAGCTGTGCCGGAGACAGACCGTTAGACAGAGGGGTTGCCCTGTATGCCAAGAGAGCAAGGTTAAAGTCCGAAGCTGAGTCCGCAGCCTTGCAGAGCATTTGCTTCATGATATGGACCCTTTTTTCAACCTTCCTGTTAGATTGCGGGTAGTGTGGGCTCGAGGTGATGTGCTGGAACTGGTATAACTTTGTAAAGTTGGACCATTCTTGGCTATAGAAACATGGACCGTTGTCGCTCATGACCGCGAATGGAATACCATGCCTGGCAAATGTCTCCTTGCAGGCCTTGATGACAGTCCTGGATGTTAAGTCGGACAGTTTCACCACTTCAGGGTAACTCAAGAAGTAGTCAATTATAAGAACGTAGTCACGCCCATTGGCGTGAAAAGGGTCGATTCCCACCTTAGACCACAGAGAGGTCACGGTCTTGTGCTGCTGGAGCGTTTCTTTGGGCTGAGCAGGCTGGAAACGCTGGCAGGTCGCGCAATTGTTTGATATGTCCTCGTTGATGCCAGGCCAATAGACAGCCTCCTGGGCCCTGCGCCTGCACTTCTCAATACCAAGGTGTCCCTCGTGGATCTGCATGAGCACTAAGCTCTGGAGGCTGCGAGGAATGACGATGCGATTCAACTTGAGGAGGATCCCCTCGACAACTGTTAGGTCACCCTTTACATTAAAGAACTGGGGGCATTGCCCTTTCTGCCAGCCATTTGTAAGGTGACGTATGACCCGCTGCAGAAGAGGGTCCTTGGCGGTCTCTTCTCGAATGTTGACGAGTCGTTCGTCTGATGCCGGGGAGGGTGGTGGCACACAGTTGCACCTGCGCCTCAATTTGGCAGATGAAGTCGAACTGTTCACAGGGCGAGGTGATGGTGTGAGACAGGGCGCCGCAATGATTAGCTTCTTTCCAGGTGTGTAAACCAATTCGAAATAATACCTGCGGAGTCGAAGGAGAATGCACTGAAGCCTGGGCATCATGTTATTCAAGTCCATGTGAATGATATGGACTAGGAGTCTGTGGTCAGTCTCTACTGTGAAGGTTGGCAGACCATAGACATAATCGTGGAACGTCACAATACCGGTGAGGAGGCCCAGGCATTCTTTCTCCGTCTGAGCATAACTTTGCTCAGTGGGAGTCATGGCCCTTGACACATATTCCACTGGAGCCCAGGATGAGGAGTCATCCTTCTGGAGGAGCACCGCCCCAATGAGGAGATTTTAGTCTCCTGCTCTGGGTCAAAAAACGCTAGTACCGGAGCAGTAATGAGCTTTGCCTTTAGCTCGAGCCACTCTGCTTGATGTGTGGTTAGCCACTGGAAAGTGGTGGACTTCTTCACCAGATGCCTGAGAGCCGTGGTGTGTGACGCGAGGTTGGGAATGAACTTTTCCAAAAAATTTACCATACCCAGGAATCGGAGTACCGCCTTTTTGTCTTCCGGGGTCTTCATTGTGTTGATGGCCTTGACTTTGTACGAATCCAGTTGCACGCCCTGCTGGGATATTTGATCACCCAAAAACTTGATTGATTACAAGCCAAAGGAGCATTTGGCTTTGCTCAATTTAAGGCCGTTGGCATGTATGCGTCTGAAGACATGTTACAAATGTTGGTCGTTCTGGGTTAGTGTGCTTAACACTCAATTTGGCTCTGTTTCTTTACTTAGCTCTGGAGTCGCCAGGTATCGTTAAGATACCGCCACAAGTTCAAGGTGAAGTTATAGAACATAGAACAGTACAGCACAGAACAGGCCCTTCAGCCCTCGATGTTGTGCCGAGCAACGATCGCCCTACTCAAACCCACGTATCCACCCTATACCCGTAACCCAACAACCCCCCCCCCCTACTTTTTTTAGGACACTACGGGCAATTTATCATGGCCAATCCACCTAACCCGCACATCTTTGGACTGTGGGAGGAAACCGGAACACCCGGAGGAAACCCACGCACACACGGGGAGGACGTGCAGACTCCGCACAGACAGTGACCCAGCCGGGAACCGAACCTGGGACCCTGGAGCTGTGAAGCATTTATGCTAACCACCATGCTACCGTGCTGCCCACCATACACCAATTAGTAAGTTCAAACAACTGAGTTTATTATAACACAATTATAATAACTACCCATGCACATGCTAAAAGTATTAAGCTATTCCCACCGCTAAATAACTAATACTTATCTCGAAGGAACTGCCGGGTCAGGGAACAAGGCCTCTTGCTCTGCTCTGGTCTGCAGACTTCAGGCTGGTATAAGTTAAAAGGGGTCAGGAGTGTCTATCTCTGGTAGCGATCGTTGTGAGACACTTACTTGCTGGCGGCTGCTGTCCGAACCTCTCTCTCTCTCCTTCAGGGTCTTCTTGGCAAAAGCTGGTCGAGGTGCTGGTCCACGGAGGAGTGCTGGTCAAGGAGAGAGGAGGGCTGGACGAGAAGACTGAACCATGTGTGGGACCTGTCTTTTATAGGTCCCAGGGATCCGCGCCCCTTTGGGCGGACTCCCTTACCTGCTTGGAATCGATTGGGTCTCTTCCCAATCGATATGTTTGAATCCCCCCAATACTGAGGCTGTTCCTTAGCTACTGGGCGGGCTCACAGGCTCTTTGTTTTCGAACCCTGTTGGTGCCTGAGTGTCTGGTATCCTTTACAATGTTGCAGTTACTTCCCCATTTGTGTCCATTGTATCTGGAATCGTTCCATTAACATGCTAATTATCCCGGTGATTGCCTCATTAGTATGCAGAATGTTCGTTTTGGTGCTGTCTGCTTTCTTAGCAGACAGAATCCACACCTGCTTGGTGCAGCCTGCTGGTGCTGCAAACATTGTCCATTTTATCCTATATGCTTTGCGTTCCTCCATTTTGTATTCAGGGAAATGGCCAACTTCGGTGGCTACACAGACGAGAAATGTTTTCCTCCGGGGTTGTGGACCATATAATGACATCATCGACATTAACCCACACACCCTCAATGCCCTCTAGCATCTGTTCCATTATTCTATGAAAGATTTCAGAGGCTGAAACAATACCAAACAGCACGCGGTTGTAACAATACCTTCCGAAAGGTGTATTAAACGTGCAGAGCTTCCTGCTGGACTTGTCCAGTTGTATCTGCCAGAAGCCATGCAATGCATCTAGTTTTGTAAAGAATTTGGCATGTGCCATCTCACTTGACAGCTCCTCCTGCTTCTAGATCGGGTAGTGTTCCCGCATTATGTTCCGGTTAAGATCCTTGGGATCTATACAAATGCGCAGTTCTCCAGAGGGCTTCTTCACACAGACTATCGAGCTGACCCAGTCAGTTGGTTCCGTCACTTTAGAGATTATACCCTGGTCCTGGAGCTCCTGCAGCTGCGCTTTTAGACGGTCCTTCAGAGGAGCCGGCACCCGGCGTGGTGCATGGATCACAGGCGTGGCATCAGCTCTGAGCAAGATTTTGTAGTGGTAGGGCATTGTGCCCATTCCACTGAACACGTCCAGATATTGCAATAGTAGCTCGTCAATGTTGGCTTGAAGATTCATGTTGGCACTTCCGGTTGCGGCTATGACCAGCTAAGTCGCACGTTTGGCTGCTCCTGCGAGGAAGGTGTTTTCGGGCCGATTGGAGGGCCCCTAACGGCGCTGGAACGACGATTCCCGGTGGGGGAAGGTCCCCAGAGGAGAACCCTGCGAAATTTATGGTCGTCACCCGAAGTGGGGCAGAAAAAAAAGCGGCAGCAGCTCCCCGAAAAAAGCGGGGGAAGAAACCCAAAATGGCGGCCGGCGGCGCACCCGAGGACTGGAGGAAATGGGCGGAGGAGCAGCAGGCCGTTCTCCTGCGCTTCTTCACGGAGCTGAAAGTGGAGCTGCTGGAGTCGATGAACGCGACGACCACCAGGCTGATGGGAGCCCAGGCGACCCAAGAGGCGTCAATTCGGGAGCTGCAGCAGGAGATGGCTGTGAGGGAGGAGGAGGCCACGGTCCTCGTGGGAAAGGTGGAGGTGCACGAGGCACTCCACCTGAAATGGCAAAACCGACTGGAGGAGATGGATACCCGCATGAGGCGGAAAAACCTGAGGATCCTGGGCCTGGCAGAAGGGCTGGAGGGGTCGGACCTCCCGAGGTATGTGGCAGAAATGCTGGGCTCACTGATGGGGGCAGGGGCCGTCCCTTCGCCCCTGGAACTGGAGGAGGCCTACAGAGTAATGGCCAGGAAGCCAAGAGCAAACGAACCCCCGAGGGCGGTGCTGGTTCGGTTCCAGCGATTCAGTGACCGGGAGAGGGTGCTGAGGTGGGCCAAGAGAGAGAGGAGCAGCAAATGGGAGAACTCGACGGTGAGGATCTACCAGGACTGGAGTGCGGAGGTGGCAAAGCGGCGGGCCCGGTTCAACCGGACGAAGGCGGTGCTGCATGCCAAGAGAATTAGATTCGGGATGCTGCAGCCAGCGCGCTTGTGGGTGACCTATAAGGACCAGCACCACTATTTCGAGTCTCCGGAGGAGGCGTGGGCCTTTGTCCAGGAAGAAAAGCTGGACTCGAACTAGAACCAGGGGATACTTGGCGGTCGTTGCCGCTCTGGTACTTTAAGCTGGACACGTGGCTTTCTTTTGGTTGGATTTTCACTTGGCTGTATTTTTGGACCCTTTTTTTCTCTCTACCAGTTTTTTTCTTTTTTCTGTTATTTATAATGTTATGTTGGGGGGGAGGGGTGGGGGGGGGAGTGCCGGGGGTATGTGTTTCTTGTGGGGTTTTTCTTTTTATCGAGGTGGGATCGGGGATGGGGGTGGAACTGAAGATGGAGGGGTGGGGAGTGGCAGGGCGAAAGCGCGGGCTTTCCTCTGGTTTCCCGCGCGCGGGGCAGAGGAGGGAGGGGGGTGGGAGGAAGGGGCGTGGTCAGCAATGGCTCCCTTTCCCGCGCTGGAGCGGGGACGAGGAGGGGTGGTAAGGGGGGGGATGTCCCCCATGCCGGGAGGAGTCGGATTGTGGCAGGGGCAGCCGGGTCAGCGTAAACCAGCTGACTTACGGAAGTACTATGGAGGGTGCATCGCGGCTAGGAAGGGTCCTAGCCTGGGGGGGGAGGGGGGTGGGGGGGGGGAGGGGGAGGGGGGAAGGGGGGGGCTACTGGGTTGCTGCTGAAAAGGCCAGGGAGGAGAAGTTGAGGACCGGAGGGGTGGGGGGAGGGCGCCATCGCCATGGGGAGCGGGTCAGAAGGGGAGGGCTGACTCGGGGCGAGCAGGTGACAGGATAGGGCTAGTCGGCAGGGGAGAGGGGCGGGCTGCCCTTCGACCCGGCTGATCACTTGGAATGTGAGGGGGCTGAATGGGCCGGTCAAGAGAACGAGAGTAATCTCGCATTTGAAGGGACTGAAGGCGGATGTAGCAATGCTACAAGAGACCCATTTGAAGGTGGCGGACCAGGTCCGCCTGAGAAGGGGGTGGGTGGGACAGGTGTTCCACTCAGGACTGGACGCAAAGAACCGGGGGGTGGCGATCCTGGTAGGGAAGAGGGTGTCGTTCGTGGCGGCGGAGGTGGTGGCGGATAAAGAGGGTAGATATGTCATGGTGAAGGGTAGGCTACAGGGGGAGAAAGTGGTGATGGTTAATGTGTATGCCCCGAATTGGGACGACGCTGGCTTCATGAGGCGCCTACTGGGCCTCATTCCGGACCTGGAGGCAGGGGGCCTGATCATGGGGGGGGACTTCAACACAGTGCTGGACCCCGTGCTGGACAGATCGAGTTCAAGGACGAGTAGGAGGCCGGCAGCGGCAGAAGTGTTAAAGGGGTTTATGGAGCAGATGGGAGGGGTAGATCCCTGAAGGTTTGGGAGGCCGAGGGCGAGGGAGTATTCCTTTTTCTCCCATGTCCACAGAGTCTATTCTAGAATTGACTTTTTTGTATTGAGCAGGGGACTGATCCCGAAAGTACAGGAAGTGGAGTACTCGGCCATAGCGGTCTCAGACCATGCGCCACACTGGGTAGATTTGGAAATGGGGGAGGCGCGAGACCAGCGTCCGCTGTGGCGCCTGGATGTGGGGTTGCTGGCGGATGAGGAGGTGTGTAAGAGGGTCCGGAAGAGCATTGAAAGATATCTGGCCACTAATGACACGGGGGAGGTCCAGGTGGGGATGGTCTGGGAGGCCCTGAAGGCGGTGATCCGGGGGGAGCTGATCTCCATACGGGCACATAGGGAAAGGAGGGAGAAACAGGAGAGGGAGAGGCTGGTGGGGGAGCTTTTGGACGTGGATAGGAGATATGCGGAGGCACCAGAGGAGGGGCTGTTGGAGGAACGGCGCAGTTTGCAGGCTAAGTTCGACCTGTTGACCACCAGAAAGGCAGAGACACAGTGGAGAAGGGCGCAGGGCGCGATTTATGAGTATGGGGAGAAGGCGAGTAGGATGTTGGCGCATCAGCTCCGCAAGCGGGATGCGGCTAGAGAAATTGGGGGAGTGAGGGAGAGGGGTGGGAGCGTAGTGCAGAAGGGGCCAGAAGTAAATGGGGTCTTCAGAGACTTCTATAAGGAGCTGTATCGGTCAGAGCCGCCGACGAGGGGAGGGGGGATGGAGGGCTTCTTGAACAAATTGAGGTTCCCCAAGGTCCAAGAGGAGCTGGTAGAGGGGCTGGGGGCGCCGATAGGGTTAGAGGAGCTAGTCAAGGGGATTGGGCATATGCAGACGGGGAAGGCGCCGGGGCCAGACGGGTTCCCGGTGGAATTTTACAAAAAATATGCGGATTTGGTGGGCCCTATGCTGGTACGAGCCTTCAACGAGGCATGGGAGGGGGGGGCTCTGCCCCCGACAATGTCGCAGGCACTGATCTCTCTGATCTTGAAGCGGGACAAGGACCCCGTGCAGTGTGGGTCATATAGGCCTATCTCGCTCCTGAATGTGGACGCCAAGTTGCTGGCAAAGATCCTGGCTACCAGGATAGAGGATTGTGTGCCAGGGGTGATACACGAGGACCAGACGAGTTTTGTGAAAGGGCGGCAGCGTAATACGAACGTGCGGAGACTGCTAAACGTCATCATGATGCCGGCAGTGGAGGGTGAGGCGGAGATAGTGGTGGCATTGGACGCGGAGAAAGCATTTGATAGGGTGGAGTGGAAGTACCTGTGGGAGACGCTGGAACGGTTTGGATTTGGGGAGGGATTTATTAAATGGGTGAAGCTGCTCTATTCGGCCCCGACGGCAAGTGTAGTGACGAATGGTAGGAGATCGGAATATTTTGGGCTCCACCGGGGGACCAGACAGGGGTGCCCTTTGTCCCCCCTGCTCTTCGCACTGGCAATTGAACCGTTGGCGATGGCACTGAGGGGCTCAGGGGGGTGGAGAGGGCTGACAAGGGGCGGGGAGGAGCACCGGGTATCGCTATACGCGGACGACCTGCTGCTATACGTGGCAGACCCAGAAGGGGGAATGCCGGAGGTGATGGATCTGCTAGCAGAATTTGGGGACTTTTCGGGGTACAAGCTAAACTTGGGCAAGAGTGAGGTATTTGTGATACACCCAGGGGACCAGGAAGAGGGAATCGGGAGACTCCCGTTTAAGAGAGCAGGAAAGAGTTTTAGATATTTAGGGGTGCAGGTGGCAAGGAACTGGGGGACTCTCCACAAGCTGAACTTCTCCAGGCTGGTGGAACAGATGGAGGAGGAATTTAAAAGGTGGGACATGGTGCCGCTGTCGCTGGCGGGCAGAGTGCAGTCCGTTAAAATGACGGTCCTCCCGAGGTTTTTGTTTTTATTTCAGTGCTTGCCCATCTTCCTCCCTAGGGCCTTCTTCAAAAAGGTGACGAGTAGCATCATGAGCTACGTGTGGACGCACGGCACCCCAAGGGTGAGGAGGGTCTTCTTGGAGCGGAGTAGGGATAGTGGAGGGCTGGCATTACCCAATCTTTCGGGGTATTACTGGGCGGCAAATGTATCGATGGTGCGCAAGTGGATGATGGAAGGGGAGGGGGCAGCTTGGAAACGAATGGAGAGGGCGTCCTGTGGCAACATAAGCCTGGGGGCCCTAGTAACGGCGCCATGGCCGCTCCCTCCCACGAGGTACACCACGAGCCCGGTGGTGGCGGCCACCCTCAAGATCTGGGGGCAGTGGAGGCGACACAGGGGGGAAGTGGGAGGTCTGATGGAGGCACCGTTAAGAGGGAACCATAGATTCATCCCGGGGAACATGGACGGGGGATTTCAGAGCTGGCACAGGGTGGGCATCAGGCAGCTGAAGGATCTGTTTGTAGATGGGAGGTTTGCGAGCCTGAGAGAGTTGGAGGAGAAATTCGGGCTCCCCCCGGGAAACATGTTTAGACATTTGCAGGTGAAGACATTTGCTAGACGCCAGGTGGAAGGGTTTCCCTTGCTCCCCAGTAGGGGGGCGAGTGATAGGGTGCTCTCGGGGGTCTGGGTCGGAGGGGGGAGGATATCGGACATCTACAAAGTAATGCAGGAGGCGGAGGAGGCATCAGTAGAGGAGCTGAAAGCCAAGTGGGAGGGGGAGCTGGGAGAACAGATAGAGGATGGGACATGGGCTGATGCCCTGGAGAGGGTTAATTCTTCCTCCTCGTGTGCGAGGCTTAGCCTCATTCAATTTAAGGTGCTACATAGAGCCCATATGACGGGGACAAGGATGAGTCGGTTCTTTGGGGGTGAGGACAGATGTGTCAGGTGTTCGGGAAGTCCAGCGAACCATGTCCATATGTTTTGGGCATGTCCGGCACTGGAGGAGTTCTGGAAGGGGGTGGCAAGGACGGTGTCGAGGGTGGTGGGATCCAGGGTCAAACCAGGATGGGGGCTTGCGATCTTTGGGGTTGGGGTGGAGCCGGGGGTACAGGAGGCGAGAGAGGCCGGAGTACTGGCCTTTGCGTCCCTAGTTGCTCGAAGAAGGATACTAACACAGTGGAAGGACGCGAGGCCTCCAAGCGTGGAAACTTGGATTAATGACATGGCAAGCTTTATTCAGTTGGAAAGGGTCAAATTCGCCCTGAGAGGGTCGGTACAAGGGTTCTTCAGGCGGTGGCAGCCTTTCCTCGACTTTTTGGCTCAGAGATAGGGTACAGAGGTCGTAGCAGCGGCAACCCGGGGGGGAGGGGAGGGGGGGGGAAGGGGGGGTGGCAACAACGGTTGTGGTGGGTTATTTACGGTTGAAACGCGGGCAAATTTGCTCGCAGTTCATGTTTGATGTTGATTGTTGCTTTGTTTGTTTTTGGGGGAGGGGGGGGGGGGGGGAGGGACAACGCGCGCGAGTTCGGGCGGGGGGGGGGATATTTGTTAAGAGGGAATATTTTGTAATATTTTATAGTTAGTTGGGGTAAATATCTTCATGTAAAAAATTCTTTCAATAAAAATTATTTAAAAAAAAAAAGAAGATTCATGTTGGCAGAGGACATGGCATGTACGCGCTGGACGAGATTGAGTAGCTTGCATGCATGGGCACCAAGCAGGGAAGCCTTGTCAGGCTTGACGATTTCAAACCACAATGTGGCCTTGATGGCCTTGTTGGAGAGATGCAGGTGAGAGGACCCTAACGCAGTGATGGCATTGCCATTGTGGTCAAGCAGCTGGCAGGCCGGCGGAAGAATGTTTGGCTGCCTTTGGATGCGAGCAAGATCTGCTTGAGATATGAGATTGGCTGAAGCACCGGTGTCCAACTTGAACCGGATGTTGCAGTGGTTAACTTGTACGATTGCACGCCACTCGTCTGCAGAATCCACCTTGAGGATGGGTATGTGTGTTGGTGAACGTGGGGAGGCCTTGTCATACATGGTAATGATGCCCACTCGATATGGGGACTCCGGGCAGTCGTCCTCTGGAACCGTGGCGGTATCAGGTTCCAAATCCAGCAGCCCTTACTGCACACTTCGAACGCGTTTGCGTTGGAACTGGGATCGCAGGCCCATGATCGGAGGTGCAGACCTGCACAAGGCTGCATAATGGCCAGGCTTCCTACAATTTAGACATTGCCTGCCTCTGGCAGGGCATTGTCGCTTTAAGTGGGCAGTGCTGTAGTTTGGGCACCTCATCACGTTGACGTCGTAACGCTCCATGCGTCGTCGCACATGAGCAGTGCGGTCAGCAGCCGCTCACACCTGCGCAGTGTAGTCTTCGGCCGCTTTGTTATCCCGTCCGTGGTGCGCGTGTTTGGGACCCTGGGAAAATTGTGCAAAATGGCCGCCTTCATCGATGCTAAGGCGCCGCATTCGGGTGATGGCCTTTACACTCTCTGCCTCATGGGAGGCAAGTTGGTCCTGCTCTGCCAATTTAAGGTGGGAGTAGCAACTTTTCGCCTGTTCATGGGCTTTGTCTCGATGGCTACTGGCAGGGTCATATTTTTTATTTTTCAGAGCTGCTCCCGTAGGGCATCGGAGTGGACACCAAACACGATTTGATCCCTGATGAGGGAATCAGCGGTGTCACCGTAGTTGCAGGATTGCGCTAGAATGCGGAGATGAGTGAGAAAAGATTGGAAAGGCTCATCCTTACTCTGAAGGCGTTGCTGGAAGACATGGCGCTCGAAGCTCTCATTTGTTTCAACTTCACAGTGACTGTCGAATTTGGCTAACGCAGTCTGGAACTTGGTCTTGTCCTCACCCTCGGTAAAAGTGAGCGAATTGAAGATTTGGATGACCTGGTCCCCCGCAGTCAATAGGAGCAGCGCGATTTTTCCGGCATCGGACGCATTTTCAAGGTCCGAAGCCTCAATGTATAGATTGAATTTCTGCTTGAAGACACGTTGGCGCCAAGGTTTCCTGAGATCTGGAGCTGTGGAGGTGCCTGGATCTTCTCCATGCCGCTGGAAGGCACTTGCTGGTAGTCAGTGAGTTCTTGAAGGTAAATTACTTAGATGAAGTAGCCACTCCTGGTATCATGTCATGTTATTTATCCTAGGGTAACACAGACTGCAACAGGATGCAGATAGACTATAAAGCATACACCAAACACAGAACACAGAACAGTACAGCACAGAACAGGCCCTTCGGCCCTCGATGTTGTGCCGAGCAATGATCACCCTACTCAAACCCACGTATCCACCCTATACCCGTAACCCAACAACCCCCCCTTACCCTTACATTTTAGGACACTACGGGCAATTTAGCATGGCCAATCCACCTAACCCGCACATCTTTGGACTGTGGGAGGAAACCGGAGCACCCGGAGGAAACCCACGCACACACGGGGAGGACGTGCAGACTCCGCACAGACAGTGACCCAGCCGGGAATCAAACCTGGGACCCTGGAGCTGTGAAGCATTTATGCTAACCACCATGCTACCGTGCTGCCCCCTACGTAGGCGTTTTCAATAGGATTTATTGAACTTCTGTAATAATGCACACAGCTGGCTGTGGGTTGATCCTCTACTACTCTAAGTAAACTAACTCAAACTATCGAGACCAGACTAGCTCTGATCCACGTGTAGAAGGTGCTGACTGATATGTACACCCTGACTGTCATTACAGTTGTCACCAGTGGAAAAAGGCGGAGTGCTGATGCCTCGTGTGTTTTATAGATGGAAGCCCCCCTCTGGTTTTCTGTCTGGTGATTGGTTGTGTTCTGTCCTGTATGTTGATTGGCTAACCTGGGTGTCTGTCACTGCCTGCTTTTACCTCATGATGTGCATGGGTGCATATTATGACAACCACTATACCTCCTTCCTACATTAGAAAAAGGACTACACCTCAGAACGTACTTGATTAACTGCAAAATGCTTTGAGACATTCAGTGGTTGTGGACGGCACTGTATAAATGGAAGTCTTTCTTTCCCTGTCACCAATGTTACACAGCTAATCTTTGCCCGGGTCACTGCATGTAACGAACAGCAAAGGGGTGAAGTTGGAAGGGGTGAAGGGGTGAAGTTCCTGCCTCTGTAAACACTGATGGAGGGAATGATCTATGCTAAGACGGCAGTAAAGCAGCGATTCCCAAATCATGAGTTGTGACCCCAGTTGGGGGTCACAGAAACACCGATTGGGGTCGCAAGCTCCCCTGAGATTGAACCTCTCACTGAGACGGAGGTAGTGAACAACCCTTGTCTTGCCCTGTTTGTCTCTTGGTCAGGATTTTTTTTTCTTCTTCTCAAGACCATTTAAAAATCTCACCCTCAGGGCCACACACCAGCTCCGGCTCAGGCTATGGCTTGGCTGTCAGAGCTGCCATGCCTCCCACGAGTCACTGTAGGCTGGTTGATGATATGTGATGTGTGTATATATGACTGTGTGTGTATGTGTTTATATATATGACTGTGTATGCATGTCTGTGTGTGGTGTGTGTGTGGTGGGGTAGGGTAGGGTGAAGTGGGGCTTCATCGAGTCCTCTGTCGGGAGGGAATATGGAGAGCCGGGCCGAAACCTCAGTGGGCAGTAACTGGCACACATTATCTTCTATGCCAATTCAGAAGCATTCCACTTTCTACGTCCCACAAGTTGAAAGGAGCACAACTCCAACTTCAGTTCATTTTGCTTGTCTCAGATTAAAACTAAAGTTGTCAAAATAGCATTTTACAAACCTTGGTATGATGCTGCTATAGATAAACAATACTGAAAGCAAATATGAATGTCAATTATATCCACTGTTTCCTGGCCAAGGTCCATGAGCTGGAGTGGCCTAGATGAAGTAATGGATTGGCAAGTACATAAAATAATAACACTTCTACAAAGTACTTTAAAATACCAATTAAAATCTATATTGTGAAATCTTTAATAATTATATACTAAATGTCACTCTGCTGCTATATTGCTGCTTTATTTTGAAGGCATCTGGGGCCATGTTAATTTTCAAATGTTAAAACGGAGTCGCATTGAAACATAATTTGGGAAGTATTCTGGTAAAGGAAACTGTTGTGAGTCATGGAAGAAATAATGGGACATCAATATGGCCACCTTTTCATTTTGTGCCTTCCCCAAATGGCCACTTTTGCTCAGATTAGCACTCAGAGCAGAAGAATTTATTCAAAGCCATACTTAACCATGCAGCACATATAGAGGCTTCTCATCCTTTTAAAGGTGGACCTGTCCAATTCCAGTGCAATAGTAAATACACCACATTTTCCTCCTTAGATGTGGCAGATTCTCTTTGTAGAAATACTATTTAGGTCTCCACTGCAGATTTAATAAACCCAAACCTGTAAAATTGGTCAGATTTATGGTGAGATCTGGCCAAAAGGCAAAAGTCCTGCAATGATTCACTTCCATTGCTGACACTGCCCTTGTACCAAACCCAGGTCCATGAGTCTCCTTATGATTGGATGGATCTCCAGTATATTAAAAATCATGAGAAATATTTTTTCACAGAATGCTATAATTCAAGGATAACGTGACGGGTTGGGCGATGTTGAAGTAATCAAATATTTTGAGACATTAGTATCTTTGCCATTACATGTTGCTGTATAAGGACTGTAATCAACAGAACACGTTAGAACTAGCATTTTAAGACAGTTACTTAAAAGCCTTCTCATCTCTGGTACACGGAAGGCTTTTGTGAAAAGTCAATGTGCGTAATTAAGCATTGTCCCTGAAGCAGAAATGATGAAGGTTTGTATTATATATACAAATTACAAAGCAGGGGTGCTAGTTTCAAATCATCAGTTGGCCCTAATCATCTGTAAAATTATTAAAATAACAGCAAGATATTCTATGACTTACTATTTCAATGGGTAATGGTTATAGCCACATGGCTGTTTCTCAAAATAAAATGCTTTTAGTGTGAACTAGGACTCAAACTTAGTAATACTATATTAACATTGAATTCCCTGCAGTCACTGCCTTACTAAAAACCCTCAGACGCTCCCTGCATTTATGTCCTGTGGACACATTGACACAGCATATTTGAGAATATTTCCTTCCAGCAATACCTGGATGCAAAATTGTTTCTTAATCAAGTATCTGCTTAGGTTAGCAATACATTTTTATTTCACATGTGCAAAAGCCACATGGTTGCGTGGAAGAGAAGGCGCATGGGAAATCCCAGCACTGACATTAGCAATGCCATACCCAATGAGCACAAGAAAGAAGCAAGAATAATCAAGGAAGTTGAAGTAAGAGCTGCTGCTGCTAATAACCAGTCCCGTGTGTGGAAAAAGGCTCCTTGAAAACGTTGTTGCGTTTCAGTGCCTGTATTGCTTGATGAGGCTAATTTTCCAATTTTAGAAAACTTAACACCAAATAAATTAGGAGTGGTACTAGCCCAGGAAAGATGTTGACTTGATGTGTCATTTAGAGAATACATATTTCCACATCTTAGATTCCAGGATTGATAGATTGTGTTGTAACCCGCACGGGTCTAATGGGGTGGGGATGATCCACTACCCTGTGGGGCTTGCAGAATATGAGCTCCCCAATAAGGGGGTGGGGGACCCTTAACAATGCTCACTTGAACATGTATAAATAGAGTCCGCCAGTGAACCACTGACCAGGGAGAAGACCCAGTAGGGAACTACTGTAGCTGTACATAATAGATAAAGTAAGCTTTGTTTACCTTACCGACTCGGTGTGGACTCTTTGCTGCCCCTTACAAAAGATTGTTTATCTAGGAACAGGAGTAGGCCATACAGCCCCTTGAGCCTGACCCGCCATTTAATGAGATCATATTTGATCTGTGGCCTAACACCATATACCGACCTTTGGCCCAAATCCCTTAACATCTTTGCTTAGCAAAAGCCTAAAAATTTACGACCTTCTGTTCCGTACTCCCTATGTTTTCATGTGACATCAGACCATTATTGTACAGCGGTCCAGATTTTATCCCTGGGCATGGCTTCATTTTCATTTTGGAGTTAAAAAGCAAGTGCTGGAAATCCAAAATGCTGGAAATTCAATCCCACCTGAAAAAGATTTGGATTGGGCCTTTCATAACATTTCACAGCATATTTTTATTTCTAGTGCCAATGAGGCAGAGCGAAAAATTTAAACAAGTAATGTACAAATAATCAAAAATCTTGTTCTCAGAATTGTGAATGAGGAACCCCTGGGCGTATACAATGTACCGACTATTCCAAATTGCTATGCCTAATAAATTCTGCAAATAAGAAACTAATTAACTATATTAATTTGATTCACTCATCTATAGTTCACACCTTTAGCCTCCAACCACTCTCTGTGGCAATGTTTCTTGTCTGTTTTCATTTTATTTATATTAGGATTGATTACTTAATTGGTGTCTCCTAATCCCCCGAAGCTTCAAAGGTGTTGACCAACAGAGTTTTCCCTTTTACTGCATTCTCACTATATTGAAATAAAGACTCCATACACAATCCACTACTTTATTCTCATGCAAAAGTATTGAAGTTCGTATCTCCTTCAGTTTTCCCTTCCTTCTGCATATTTCAGGTGTTCAAAACTCAATATCATCGAATCAATAATTTACCTCGCCGATGATCGAAGGGTTGATAATCAGAGGGCCCAGACTTACCCTCAATGTTTTACACAGGTCCTTTAGGAGCTCCAACTCTCCCTCCAGAGCCACTTCATGATCGCTGTCATCCGAGATCACTCCTTCGATCTCCTGAATCTGCGACCCCTGCACCTCCAAACACTTCTCCACCCGTTCCAACAAACTCTTCAGGGTTCTCACAGCTATCTTCGATGGCCTTCGAGCGATCCTCCCGCATTTCCTTCCTCTGCTGGCACAATTCTTCCTTTAAAAAAAGCTGAGGCCTTCCATCTTGCAGCAGCCCCTCCCCCGCAGCCATCCTTACACCGGCTGCTGCAGCACAGGTTTCCTCTAACTCTTTGGCCAGGTCTCTCACTGTCTTCTGCCAGGTTTGGAAACCAGCGGGGGAAATTACTCCTCCAACCTTCAACTACACCTTTTATCAAAATTCCACCCAGTATCGGGTGAAAAGAGTTCTTTCCTGTGCCGTCAAGCAGGAGCTGCCCTGTGTGCGACCACTCACACCATGGCCGCCACCGGAAGTTGAAGGCCCAGATTCACAGGGATTGACAAAAGAATCAGTGACAACATAAGGAAAAAAACTTTTTATACAATCAACGGTTAGAATTTAGAGCATTTCCTGATGGAATGGTGGATACAGATTCAATATTAATCTTCAAAAGAGAATTGGTTAAATCGTTGAGAGAAAAGGTCGTACGGATAGAAGGAAGAATGGGGGAGTGGGACTAATTGGATTGCTGTTAAGAAGAGTGGGCAGATATTCATAGGGCTGAATAGTCTCCTTCTGGGCTGGATATTTTATTTTTTAATGGTAAAAAGGCGGCCATGAGTATAAAGCAAGAAACACCGCTTAGTGAACAAGTTTTTAAAAATATTCCCCGATGCCTTATTGCTGTTTCAATGAAGAGTACATGCTTTTTCTCTAAACAAAATAAAATGCATTCTTAACAAGCTCAAAATGTACATTGGAAAAAATGTTAACCGCAAAGGCTGGGTGGGTTGGAAGTTAAAAGACTATGGCCACATTGCACCTGGAAGGCAGCACGCTGCAGTGCACTGTGGTCGATAGCAGCTGGATCATTTCACAACGCCTCGTGAGATCGAACCCGATCTCGCGAGATGTTGAAATTACTTTTCTGCAAATCTGCATATTAAAGCGAGACAGCTAGTCTCAATATGCAGTTTCCCGAGGCACCCGAGGCATTGGGAACTATCTCCATTGTCTCGGAGACCTCAGGCAAGTGTCGTTCAGTACTGATCTCCACAAATGGTGGCCGGACGGAACGATACTCCTGGGGGTCTCTTGGGGATGAGAGGCCCCAGGTGCTTTCCTACTGGGCGGGGTGGCACCCTTGAACTGCTGGTGCCATCTGGGCACCCTGTTAGTGCCAGCTTGGCACTGCCAAGGAGCCAAGGTGGCATTTCCAGCTGGCAGGGGCACTGCCAGGATACCAGGTTAGCACTGCTGAGGTGCCAGGCTGACATTTTCCGCACGTTGGTGATTGGGCCAGCAGTTGATGGAGAGGTGTGTGTGTGTGTGTGTGTGGAGGGGGGGGGGGGGGGGGGGAGGGGGTTGCCAGGGACCCCCTCATAGTGATTTGGCTGAGGGGGTTGGGAGTTGTGTCGGGAGCTCCAGAGAACGGACGCTTTTTAAATATGGCGCCCAATCTCTCGCTCCAACAAGGAGTTCAGGCGAGTGGAGAACCTCAGTGCAAAAAATGGGGTTATGTGCGGCCTCTGCTGCCTGTTCCCCACTGAGGCCCAGACTCTAACGCCAGGAAATATGCGGCTTAACGCTCTCGCTATGGGACTTTGTTCCCATTTAGTTAAATCACGCCCTGTGACCGAAATTCTCCAGTCATTGTGATTCACTTTTCTCACCAGTAGCCCTGCTGGTTTCCCAGTGGCTTGGGGTGGAAACCCCATTGACAAGCACTGGGAATATAGAATCCCACCACCAGCGAACGGCGCGCGGCCGAAAAATACACAGCCGGGGGACTGGAGAACCCAGCCCTGTAGAACTTAACCTGATCCCCTGCCCACCCACTTCCACTGTCGAGGCAAGTCAATCAGTAATAGCTTTCAAGAAACGTGACTGTTTTCCATTCAGCAGGACTTTATTTTTTTAACCTATGGAAGCTAGGTTTTCCGGGCCTCACCAGCAGGTCGTCAGGTGGGAAACATGCTGAGGAATTTCAAAGATGTCCGATGGTTCATTTCAACAGGAGATCCAGTACTTCCGGGTTTCCTGTCTGGAATTCTTTCTCCACCTCTCTTCTTGGCTTAATCTGAACGTCGTGGTCCTTGCCTCCTGGGCGTTGATTCATGCAATTCTGACCACAACAACTAAAACAAATGTGTACATTTTAGGAGCATTACAAATGCTGAGGACCCGTGAACTCGAGCAGTGTCGGGTTTGGTTTGCAATGATTGGCTGCGTTTAATGTTGTTCCAGGTGAAGAATGATCACGCCAAATACATGAAACGCACTCCAAGCTTGGAACCCAGATCCTCTCCTGCTGTGGATTTTGGAAAAATAGCCCCAAGAATGTGCCAGAACTTTTTAACATCTGCTCCGACATCCAAAATATTTAACTTGTTTGCTGTGAATTCATGTCATTTACATTTCATTCCAGCAAGATAATTGCGCCAATACCGTCAATGCCCAAGATACAGTAGGGCGATGTTTATCACTCTTGTACAAAAATCCTAACTTGGGCTGCTCTTCTGAAAGAACTTGCAAAGCAGCAATGTTTTGGAACTGAAAGCAGAAAAGTCGCATGTTTGTAATAACATATATTTCATTACTTCTGACAGTTTGGCACATACGGTTACATAAATTAATTAACAGCTGGAAAAAAGTACTTTTTTTCAGCCGAAAGTTTTAACAGCTCAAAATATCCTGAAGGTTATTTGTGTGGAAAATTGTCGCACTGCACATGGGAACATGTTTTTCCATCGTCCAAGCGGGTAGCGGGAGTTTGAAGTATCCTGACTTAACCAACCCGTTGCAGAAGAAAGTGGCTGCAAAGGTGAGGTTTTCATTGGAGGGTTGGGGGGGGGTGGGGGGGAACATGTGTGCTCACTGCAGTTGGACCCGTCATCCCGGGGAAGAGTTTGGCGGCATCCACAGGGGCTGCTGGGTGCTAAGGGGATAAATGCCGGCATCGGTACTTCAGTTATGAGAAAATCAAGAAAATGAAAAAACCGCCCTTCAACTCTCACCTCTCCAATCCCCCAACCAACGCCATGGCCCTTTTATCTCTATGTCAACCTATCACCCCTACCCACATCCTCCACACCCCCATAGTCCCTCATATCCGCCATGTCAAACTATGGCATTTCCATGCCCATTCACTCAGTAACAATAGATTTACTGTAACCCTATGTGTATCAGCCATACAGGCCATTTTCACTGAGGCGCACTGCCGCACAGTGGTTAGCACTGTTGCTTCAAAGCACAAGGGCCCTGGGTTCGATTCCCGGCTTGGGTCACTGACTGTGCGGAGTCTGCACATTCTCCCCGTGTCTGCGTGGGTTTCCTCCGGATGCTCCCACAAATCCTGAAAGACGTGCTGTTAGGTGGATTGGACATTCTGAATTCGCCCTCAGTGTACCTGAACAGACGTCGTTGTGTGGCAACTAGGGGATTTCACAGTAACTGTTACCTATTAACACTTGTAGTAGTGCACTATCTTCTTTAATTGTATATTTCATGGGCTTCTGGGCCATGACTGGCATAGGGGGAGATTTTGAATCCTCTCTCTCCGCCCGTGAAAAACTCGGCGTACGCTCAAAATACCGAGAGAATTGAAAAACTTGATTCTCTCCAGCATGGTTGACGAAAAACTTGATTCTCTCCAGCATGGTTGGCTTTTGGAATCGCCCCCCCCCCCCACCAATAGAACTGGAGATGAGTTTGAGGTAACTGGGTGGAGTCCCACGAGAAGCCAGACTGCAAGGACAATGACCACCTCAGGAATGGCTTCACCCTTGCCTCAGGAGTAATGTGCCTCTCAATTGGGAAAGCACGACTGAACTGTGCTTCGAACCAGACCAAGGGGTTGAGATCTATTGAATATCTGATTGCACTTGTCTAGGAAGTTTGTCTTTCAGGGGTAGCACAGTGGTTAGCACTATATTGTTACAGCGCCAGGGTCCCAGGTTCAATTCCCGGCTTGGGCCACTGTTTGTGCAGAGTTTGCATGTTCTCCCAGTGTCTGCGTGGGTTTCTCTGGATGCTCCTGTTTCCTCCCACAAGTCCCAGAAGACGTGCTATTAGGTAATTTGGACATTCTGAATTCTCCCTCAGTGTCCCTGAATAGGCGGCGGAATGTGGAGACTAAAGGCTTTTCACAGTAACTTCATTGCAATCTTAATGGAAGCCTACTTGTGACAATAAAGATTATTATTATGTGTGAAATGGAAGAATGAAGGTACCCTCTAGTACGGCCGCATTTGAAGTATTGCGTACAGTTCTGGTCGCCTCATTATAGGAAGGACGTGGAAGCTTTGGAATGGGTGCAGAGGAGATTTACCAGGATGTTGCCTGGTATGGAGGGAAAATCTTATGAGGAAAGGCTGATAGACTTGAGGTTGTTTTCGTTAGAGAGAAGAAGGTTAAGAGGTGACTTAATAGAGGCATACAAAATGATCAGAGGGTTAGATAGGGTGGACAGCGAGAGCCTTCTCCCGCGGATGGAGGTGGCTAGCACGAGGGGACATAGCCTTAAATTGAGGGGTAATAGATATAGGACAGAGGTCAGAGGTGGGTTTTTTACGCAAAGAGTGGTGAGGCCGTGGAATGCCCTACCTGCAACAGTAGTGAACTCGCCAACATTGAGGGCATTTAAAAGTTTATTGGATAAGCATATGGATGATAAGGGCATAGTGTAGGTTAGATGGCCTTTAGTTTTTTTCCATGTCGGTGCAACATCGAGGGCCGAAGGGCCTGTACTGCGCTGTATCGTTCTATGTTCTATGTTCTATGTGTGCTTTTCATGCTCATTGCAAGCTTTACTCTAATCAGCTGTGCCTCGTCTTTCACAAGAGACAGTCAATTGATTGGAATGCAATTTCACCCTCATTGGCAACTCAACAGTGGCAATGAAACATGCAAAGCTAAGCAGAAATGCCACTGATATGAGCCCCAAGCATTGAACCCAATGCTCAATCAAGAGTTTATATTACACAGGATACACTGATGATACCCCCAGAGCAAGGTTTCATGGTGAAGCCTATCATCGCTCGTCCCGTTCCATGTCATGATGGGGGCGGGGGGTTCCTTTGAGATGGCCTGTGTGGATGCAGTCACAGGTCCCATGCATCCACTCAATTGTCCTGTCACCTAACACCTAAGTGTGTGAGTGTGTGTGTGTGTGTGTGTGTGGGGTTTGGGGGGGGGGGGGGCAGTTGGGGAATGGCTGTGATGGACTTGAGAGAGTCAGGAGTGGGGATATGTCAGTGTAAGAGGAGTGGGTGTGAGGCTTAGTTAAGAGACACTCATTAAGGGAGAAGTGCATGGCTGGAGGTCCCAGAGGTGTGGAAGGCTGAGGGGCGGACCCTGCTCAGGGATCGTCACTGCTCACTTTGGTTTCAGTACATGGTTCTGGAGAATCATAAAGCCTGTTGAGTTTGTGTTTGTACTTACAGTGACAGAGCAGCAGCAGAGACTGAGATGTACCGCTGCACAAGGCCAGGACCAGAGCCCTGCTGAGGAGGGGGAGCCTGAGCCCATAGCTGTACAAGGAGCAGCACCACAGAGGGAACAGCCCCGTTTGAGACTGTACCGACAAGGTGTTACCGCTGTCGATCTTTCCCGTAACTCTTAAAGTCACCACCGCTCTGAACCTCTATGTGAAACTCCCTCCCATCCCTGAAGCCCAGAGGTCCAATGGGGGAGCCAGGGGATAGGGATCAAGAATATAGTTATCCAGGCATTAACATTTCTATTAATTCTTCTAACCTTCCCTGGGAAACTACTCTGATAAGTGAGGCAGAACTATCCAAAGTATCTGACTTCAAATCTGAGTTTTGGAGGGTTTCAGACTCAGGGTAATTGCCCTTCAGAAGTTGAACTCCCCAGGTAATTCCCGTGCAGACCTTGCACAGGGATTTCAGATGGGTCCCCAGCACATCTTCCAGGGTATCTCCGAGTACAACTCCGGAGAATGGAAAACCTGGGCCAATATATTAAACAAGATGACTTAAGTAACAAAATATTGAATAATTGCTGGCACTGGAAGTATGAGACAAAACATTTTGTACCTTAGCCAGGCTTTAATCTATTTTAACATAAGGAAACCTATTGCCGCATAAGCATCAAAAAGAATTAAAGAACAAAGTGAGACTACAAACTGTGCCAATTACTTTCAACAATTTGAGTTTCCGTGCTGCTGGAAGACTGGACTCAGACATTTAGTGCTGTACACACAGCCGATGATGTTCCACACATGTTGGAAAACTTGGTAAAAAAGGCAGAAGAAATCCACTTCTTTCTTTGGGTGCGATCTTCTGGCCTCGTTACACTCACGCTCAAGCGTAACGAGGCCGGTGAATAGCGGGAGAGGCCAAAAAATGTGATCCGTGCTGGGCGCCAAACACTTTGCGATGCAACCGGCCCGCTCGTGTAGGCGAAATCGGGATCTCGCCGGAGAGTGGCGATAAACCAATTATCACCACTTAAGCCCCATTTCCACAAAATCAACGAGAACAACCCCGTATCCAACGGCCTCCTGTCGTTCATTGGTCTCTCCAGCAAATGGTCACGCTGGCGTGAAAAACGTGAACTTGAAGGAAGGGCTTCTATGGGGAGCAGAGGAGGTGAGAGCCCGGGTGTGCTAGGCTTGCCACCCCAGTGCTCGGCGGGGGGGTGGGGGACCCTCCGCAGTGGTGGGCGCCATGGGGGTGGGGGGGTTCCTGGAGAGATGGCCATAGGGTCCGGGGGTCAGCCTGCATTGCAGAAGAAAGTGACAGAGGCATCATAATGGTTGTTCAAAAAGTTGTTTAATGTGCTGTACAATGCCCCATTCATGATAGTATCCCCCCCCTACCTAACCCCTCCCCCCCCACCCCACCCCCTGCCCCAGTGCCCTCAGTGATGCTCAACGTGCCTGGCCTTCCCAGTTCTACTGTGGGCTTCTGCCTGGCAGGCATCCACTTGGGGCTCTAGGGCGCTCCAGCTCATTTATCGACGGCACATACACAACCGTGTGCTGATCCCAAGATGAGGCCTCGTCAGAGGAGTGGAACTCAAGGGTGGGGGGGGGGGGGGGGTGCTGGTGGCCACCGTCGCCACTCCATGGGATGGTTTCAGGTTGGCACCCAGAGCCCCCTTCTCCTGGTCGGTGCCCATAGGGCCCTGGGATTCACCTTGTGATGGAGGGTCAGCTGGTATGAGCCCCAGCTGCCCCTGCATCATCTGGCTCTGCCAGCACTGGTGGTTCCCCATGGCCTGCACCATGGTGTTGATGCCTTCAGTGATGCTCCTCAGTGACTGGGATATGTTCTTCAATGCCTCAGTCATGCCCACCTGCGACTGGGACAAGCTCCGCAGCACCTCGGCAATTCTCATCAGAGAGCGGGACATGTCCCGCAGAACCTCATCAAGGCTAGTCTGGTACTGGGTGACATGCCCCAGCGAGGCAGACATACTGTCGAGATCCTCAGCCATGGCCGTCACCGACTGCAGAACCTCTTGGACACCTTCATCAAGATGCCGATGTTGTGCACCAGGCTCTCCACTGCAGCCGCCACCCTAGCAGTGTTGACTTAGGTGCCACTCATTGCCGGCGCCATATCCTGCACCAATTTGCATCTGGTTCATTGGCAAGAAGCCCGATTCTCTAGGCCCTCGTGATGCTCCAAGAGCCCTGTGCAGGTATTGGGAGTTTGGGGGGGTGGGGGTCAGGGACCCTCCCATAGTATGTTGAGGCTTGGGGGTGTCACGTAGAGGGCCTCGGAGATCGGACGGCATTTGAAAATAGTGTCCCGATCTCTCGCTATACTGAGGAGTTCCGGCGAACGGAGATCCTCGCTGTAGAAAACCAGGCTATGTGCGGTCTCGGCCCCGTGTGCCCCACTGAAGCCTCTTATATAACACAGCATAGAACAGTACAGCACAGAACAGGCCCTTCAAGTGGTGTTTTATAGCCATGTGTTTCTCGGTGCTGTGAGTGCCGGGAAACACGTGGCTAAACGCGCTCAGTATGGGACTTTGTTCCCATTTAGTTGAATTGCACCCTTAGAATTTCTTTGGTTGAATTGTGCCTATTGTTTCCTTCTGCATGTGCACCATCATGGGACTCAAGCTCACCATGCATCAATGTAGATACTCACACTAATGGGATCCAGCTAGTCAGCTATTTGTCTTTTCACCTTGTGACTCACATTTCACAAGTGAGCAGGAGCAGATGGTGGTGACAAAGATAATAACAAGTCTGGGTCGGAGGGTCCAGCCCTTTCCAAGCTGTACTTAGCTGCGTACAGATGCTGTACTCTGGGTGCCCATGTTGAACAGGATAATCATTGAAGGGCTGAACATCCTCCTGGTCTACAAGTAGTGCTGCAAAGGCACTTAACCTTTCGTGAGGGTGCCCTCACCTCCCTTTAGCTCTCAGGTTTCGTCATGACCTGGGAAAGCCTGTTGGTTAGAGCTAAAGCTGGAAAGAAGTTACGCCTGAGGCAAACAGCCTCGGCATAATATTCAGACGCCAACCCACACCTCCTGGGGAAAAGTTAATCTATCGCCACTCAACCCGAAATCAGAAATGTGCACGTTGGGGTCGTGTTTGTCATATCCCACTTGACCAAGCCCACCTGTTTTGGAGGGTACAAAGCTCTTCCCAACTTATTCCAGGGATAGAAGAGTTTATACATGAGCAGGATGCGAAAATCACAAACAGGTTTGTCAAGTTACTCCTTATAGTCCCTGCCATGAGCAAGCAAAGATGCCAGGTGTTAACTCAAACATACTGACTGCTGATTAAGGAAGGTGTTTCGAGATGAATCCAGTGACTTGAGGGATTCATGATCAAAGTCATGAACATTTGATATTTGCAAAACTGAATCTTTCATTAAGGAGCTATCATACTGAATGCTTGAAATCATTTAGATAGGTTTGTTTGAAATCAAGGCCTTTCAGCACTGTAACATTCTAATATTGAACATGACAGTTCAGGATTCATGTTGAGAAACATTTCCCTCCCTAACTCACACTTAGCATATTGTGTACACCCGGCATTGGGTTTAATTACAATAATCAGATGGCTGGATGAGCTCTTCATTTATGAGTCAAGGAGTTGTATCTCACTTAAATTGTGTCAGGTTTTCCCCAGATTAGCTCTGTGTTTTTATTTTTGTAACATTATTTAAATTACTCAAGCGCTTGTCCATTTTCCTTTTTTTAACCGGTATATAAATCTAGATCTACTTCCCCTGATCGTGTTTGATTTTTTTTATCTTCCCCGGTTTTCCCTCCCTTTCAAGGCCACTCATTACCTCATGTTCTTCAGCTGGAGGGTGGGATAGTCTGTGCTGCATAACTTTCCACCGCGACTAATAACACTGCTTTATGATCAGCCAGCAGGAAAAGAACTCAAACAGACTGAGTCAGAAAAGGATAGCTTGCCAAGTCTGAAAGATTTGCCCCCACATGCCACTAACCAAGAACAACTGAAACTCACCCAACTGCTCTTCTGGATCTCAGATTTTAACATTGCGACACACTTTTTGATCTCAAAATCCCGTTTACTGCTAGTACTAATAATAATAATCTTTATTGTCACAAGTAGGCTCACATTAACACTGCAATGAAGTTACTGTGAAAATCCCCTAGTCACCACATTCTGGCGCCTGTTTGGGTACACAGAGGGAGAATTCAAAACGTCCAAATTACTTAACAGTACTTCTTTCGGGACTTGTGGGAGGAGACCGGAGCACCTGCACAGGGAGAACATGTAGACTCCGCACAGACAGAGACCAAGCCAGGAATCGAACCTGGAACCCTAGTCCTGTGAAGCAACGGTGCTAACCACTGTGCCACCGTGTAGAAATTCATCTATTAGAAATATATGTAGTGTCATCAACTAAATTGGATTCTTTTGATAAAAGTCAGTGCTTGTTGTTGGCCAATAGTTAAGTTTGAATGCAACCGGCCACAAAGTAAGATCCAACCATCTGTCCAATGTTCAATGAATGGTTGGCATTTCAATCGAATACTATGAAAGAACAAATTAAATCTAATCATACATTCTGAACTAATAATTAGTGCAGTACTAATAATGTTCTTCCACTAGATATGATTAGAACATTGAAACTATTTGCAAGGCATGCAAATACAACAAGAACCTTTAGCAAATTAACACCTTTAACATAGTAAAATGATCTAAGTTACTTCAGAGGAATGTATCACACCCTGCGCCATTAAGGAAATATCAGGGCAAGTAGTCAAGGCTTGGTAAAACAAGGAGGTTATTGGGGCAGCACAGTAGCGTAGTGGTTCGCACAGTTGCTTCACAGCTCCAGGGTACCAGGTTCGATTCCCAGCTTGGGTCACTGTCTGTGCGGAGTCTGCAAGTTCCCCCGTGTGTACGTGGGTTTCCTCCGGGTGCTCCGGTTTCCTTCCACAGTCCAAAGATGTGCAGGTTAGGTGGATTGGACTTGCTAAATTATCCTTAGTGTCCAAAAAGGTTGGGTGGGTTTATTGCATTATGGGGATAGGGTGATGTGTGGGCTTGAGTAGGGTGCCCTTTCCAAGGGCCGGTGCAGATTCGATGGGCCGAATGGCCTCCTTCTGCACTGTAAATTCCCGCTCTTTTCTTAGTGTGTGTGTGGAGAACAGCTAGAGAGAAGGCGTGATCAGATCAGAGTGCAGTGTATTATTATAATTGTTAATTTAATATAAACTTATTTATTTGTTTTACTAGTTTAGTATTGAAGAGAAAGAACTCAATAGTTTATTGTATATTACTCAATAAACATTTTGTCATCATCTGGAAGACTTTGACTATTACTCATCAGAATTCAACACAACACGCCCTCAAAATTTGGGGGCAGTGGAGGTGACACAGGGGGGAAGTGGGGGGCTCGGTGGAGGCCCCGCTGCGGGGGAACCACCCGTTTGTCCCAGGGAACATGGATGGCGGGTTCCTGGGGTGGCACAGGGCGGGCATTAGGAAGTTGGGAGACCTGTTTATTGACGGGAGGTTCGCGAGCCTTGGTGAACTGGAGGAGAAGTTTGAGCTCCCCCCGGGGAATATGTTCAGGTACCTTCAGGTCAAGGCATTTGCTAGGCGACAGGTGGAGGGGTTCCCTTTGCTGCCTCCGTGGGGGGTAAAGGATAGGGTGCTTTCGGGGGTGTGGGTCGGGGATGGGAAGGTGTCTGACATCTACCAGGTAATGCAGGAGGTGGGGGAGGCGTCGGTAGAGGAGCTGAAGGCTAAGTGGGACGTGGAACTGGGGGAGCAGATTGAGGAGGGGACATGGGCGGACGCCCTGGAGAGGGTGAACTCCTCCTCTTCATGTGCGAGGCTTAGTCTCATCCAGTTCAAGGTGCTGCACCGGGCCCACATGTCTGGATCTAGGATGAGTAGGGGGCGAAGACAGGTGCGTCAGGTGTTCGGGGAGTCCAGCGAACCATGCCCATATGTTCTGGGCATGCCCGGCACTGGAGGAGTTCTGGAAGGGGGTGGCGGGGACGGTGTCGAGGGTGGTGGGATCCAGGGTCAAGCCAGGCTGGGGACTCGCGATATTTGGGGTTGGGGTGGAGCCGGGAGTGCAGGAGGCGATAGAGGCCGATGTCTTGGCCTTTGCGTCCCTAATAGCCCGGCGGAGGATCTTGCTGCAGTGGAAAGATGCGAGACCTCCGAGTGTGGAGACCTGGATTAATGACATGGCGGGATTCATTAAGTTGGAGAGGGTCAAGTTCGCCCTGAGGGGGTCGGTACAAGGGTTCTTTAGGAGGTGGCAGCCTTTCCTCAACTTTCTGGCTCAACGATAAGGTACTAGGTCAGCAGCAGCAGCAACCCGGGGGGGGAGGGGGGAAAAGGGGGGGGGTTTAGGGGGTTAGTGTTTAAGTTAATTTGCTTATTGTTAATTTATTCTGTTGTTTATTGGGGTTGGGGGGTGGGGGGGGTTTGTTATATGCATTGTTACGGGTGCCGGGGGGTGGTTATTTTTATTATTGTTATTATTGTTTTGTTGATACATATATTTTTCAAAAAATTCCAATAAAAATTATTTTTAAAAAAAGAATTCAACACAACACGGCAAGACAAAAAGAATAATATTTATGTTACAAAATAGTAATATAACATTGGGTAGATCTGGCGTAGACATATTCAAGTGAGACTAATTGCTCACCTGAATATGCAAATCTAGGTCCCGGCCTCAATGGGCGGGATCCAGGTCGCGAGACCTCGCAAGACCTCATTAAATCCTGTGAAGCGTGATGAGGCTGGTAAATCACGCAAAAGGCCACGTGAGGTTTATCGGCCTCATCGCGTCCCAGGTCAGGCACGGCCAGCTTGCTGAATTGCACCAAATATGCCAACATATGAGTTTTTCATCAAAATAGATTCTTAATTAATAACAAACTTTAATGATCATCTTGAATAACACCCTTTCTGAATATTGCTTTCTCGTAAACATTGCTGAAAAATTTCCCTTCCTCTCTGTCTGTCAGTCTGTGTGCTTTCAGGGATTTTTCTTTGCATGTTTCAAAAACACTCTGTGGGCATTTATATGCTTTCCTTTTCTTTGCACTTAGATATTAAACACGCTTGATTCAGTAAAACATCGGACCCAATGATGTGCAACTGCACAAACCACATTTCCACCTTCTAATGCACCAGAATGATTTCTCTTTACGCATATCAGCTATCTTTATGATCTTCTTTGCATAGCCAGTTAATTAGTGTTGAATTGCGAGCAGTTTTGTGCTACAGATTTGTTGGGAACAGGTTAAATATTTCATTTATAATCCTTGCAAGGCAATATTCATACTCGGCTTCCAGTGATAACATTATGGTGTTGCAGCCCAGTAGGACACCCTGTTTCCTCCCTTCAAATGTTTCCTGCTCCTGGCAATATTTTAAGGATGATCTGATTGTTGATTTATGACTGTAAATGACACAGAGGGAAGATTCCTTTTTTCAAATGGTATTACGTTTTGATCTCTGATATAACATCCATCAAACTGCTCAGATAACGCCAAATAATTCCCAACACCCATCTCTTCAAACAAAGCCATTTGGTAAATCCTTTTATACATACTTGTGCAAATAAAAGCTAACCTATAAAAACTTAAGAAATGATTGTAGTTTCTTGTAAATTTTCTGACCCTTATTAAAATCGAACTTTTCACAATTATGAGTTTTATAAGATTTCTTTTGAAACTTTGCCTATAATTTGAGGGATGGTGGTGGAGCCGTGCATCCTGTTTTGAAGTCTGCCTGACAGCAAACCTGGATGGTTTGATTGTTGGAGATTAAACAGGCTCCATATTGTTTTACTGGGAAGAAGGTGCAGGTCGTTTACACCTGGAGACAATGGCAGCAGCTTGTGTGACAGCAGCAGATAGACTCTGAGTTTCCAAAGTCCCTGAAAGCATTGAGAATGTTGGGTTGTAAACAGTTGTGCTCTAAACTGTCCATTTACTTACAAGATATAAGAGAGTTGCAGTCGTCAGGATAGCTCACCAGCATTTCTACCTGCATACAAGGTCCATGTGATTCACATTGTCATGCAGGTGGGCTTTGAATGGGAAAGGGTCTATGATATTCCTGCAAATTCACGGAGAAGGTTAAACTCCAAGTGAGCAACTACAGTGGGAGCTTGTGCTCAGACTGGAAAGACTCAATTCATGAGAAGTTAAAACGAGGCTGGAAGATTAGCCAAGCTTGCACTAGAGGAAGAACCTCTGGTGGGGAATAACTCACTGGGAAAGACAGTTCTGAGATTAAAACTCCTCGGCTGAGAAATGAAAAAAATAAAAATAATCCTTCATGAACCAAGAATCACCTTGGACCCAGGAGAATTGAACACCCACTTAAGGGACAGCATAAAATATATCTGTCAAGCGTGCTTTTGGTTGTGCTAAAAGAAAAGGAAAATGTTCTGTTTTGTGGTTAAAAGTTTAAGTTACCTACAAAGATGGTGGAGTTGATTCTGCGCCGCCTGCCACTGATAGTGGGGTTCCCGATCTGGCGGAGGATTAAGCATTGGGCTCCGATCCCGTTCCGATGCTCCGGTCCCCCACCGGGGGCAGTAGCGAGCTACATGCCTCGTGCCAGAGGGAGGATGCAAATTTGCACCATTTGCATCTCATTAACGGACTGGAAGCCCGAGTCTCTAGGCCTTCATGATGCTCCAGGTCTCTCAGCCGGGATTCACATGGGCGTGGATTGGCGAAGGTGTTTTCAAACGTGGCACTGACAGGGTGGACCCCGCAGTGTCAAGGGGGTAAATGTGTAACATAGGTGCCAAGCAAAGTCCATTGGAGGGCCCCCCACAACGCAAATCCAACCCCCCTGCCCAACGAACTCTCTATCAGATCCACTCCTTCCCCATCAGACTTCATCAGATCACCCATAAGACCCCCTCAACAGACCCTCCAATCATAACCACCAGCGAAGTGCTTTTACTTCCTCTTTTTCTCCGCAGAAAGTACTTAGCTCCCTTTGATGTGGTGATGGGCTGTAAATTATGGCAAGAATGTTTCTGAACAGTTTGGTTAGCATCAAAGTAGGGTAATATAATAGAATAGAATAGAACAGAACAGTACAGCACAGAACAGGCCCTTTGGCCCTCGATGTTGTGCCGAGCCATGATCACCCTAGTTAAACCCACGTATCCACCCTATACCCGGAACCCAACAACCCCCCCCCCAACCTTACTTTTTAGGACACTACGGGCAATTTAGCATGGCCAATCCACCTAAGCCCGCACATCTTTAGACTGTGGGAGGAAACCGGAGCACCCGGAGGAAACCCACGCACACACGGGGAGGACGTGCCGACACCGCACAGACAGTGACCCAGCCGGGGTAATAGAGATGCATTTAAGCATGAAGGGAAAGATCAATAAACAATCCACCAAGCAACTGTCTCTTGAGTAATACAACTGTCAATCACTGGCTAATGCAATGCATGAATGTGTAAAATTGAATGTAAGATCTGCAATTCAAAGGCTGTTAAGCAATTTCAAGCCCTTTGAAGTGTGCTGTGCTTTCAATGAAGCCTCTGACAATTGTAACCGCTGTTTTGAATGACTTTGTCTGAGGCAGCAGATGTTAGGAAAGGGTAAGTGAAAATGCAGTGATTTTGCACCCTCCTGCCTGGACTGCTCTTCAGCTTTCAGTCAGAGGTCTCTGATGGAGAAGGGAGGGTGTCTGATGGGTCTGATGAGGGCCTGATGGGGTCTACGTTGGTGACGTCTGATGAGGGTCTTTGTTGGGGAGGTCTAATGGGGTGGTGGGTGGGTATGATGAGGGGTCTGATGGGTGTCTCTGTTGGGGGGGGGTCTGATGGGGGTCAGTGGGGGAGAGGTTGGTTAGCCCATACGTGCATGCTGTGGGAGGGTGACCCATAATTCCAGTGATGGTGGGGGGAGGTTGCTCAAAATGGCAGCCTGCTACTGGAATTCAGGCAGAATCTCATGAGCTCCCCTCCATGCATAAATATGCATGGAAAATTAGAAGGAATCGCTCCCGGGCATTCCTAGCATGAGCATAGACCAGGAACAATTATATTCCGGTGATGCACATAGTCTCCAGAATGGATAATCCAGCCCGTGTTTAGTTGAGAGTGCTTTTTAGTCTTTTGTTACAGTAAAACTCTTAAAATGTGACATCTTGTCAGGTCATCAATTCAGCTATTAACCAGAAATTCCATTTTCTTTTTTAAAATTATCTGTCTCTATGGGGATCATCCCCAACTGTGAGTGCGATCCAATGGCCATGCTGTGCCCAAAAAGCAGCATTCCGCATGGCCAATAAAAGCCAAGAGTCCCCACTCCTGGGATCTAACCAGCTCACAATGCTTCGCAAGATCCCGTCTAACAAATCTGCATATTAGAGTGAGATAGCGGGTCTCACTCTAATATACAGATTCCTGAGGTACCTGAGGCTTTGGGAGTAATCCTCTTCTTCTCAGAGACCTCGGGCGAGTGTTGTTCAGAACAGGTCTCCACAAACGGGGACCTGATGAAACCATACTCGCGGGGTCTACCCAGGAGATCGAAGGCCCCCAACTGCATGCCCTTTGGGCAGGGTGGTGCCCTGGTGCTGCTGATGCCACCTGAGCAGTGCCAGCCTGGCACAATGTCAGTGCCATCTGGGTACCAACCTGGCACTGCCATGATGTCCAGATGGCACTGCCAGCTGGCATGGGCGGTGTAAGGTTGGCACTGTCAAGGTACCACGCCCACGTTTTTGCACGTGCATGATCGGGCCAGGGGTGCCCTGTGTGGTTGTTGGGTCGGGGGGGAGGGGGTGCAGGGGGCCCTCCCATCATGCGTTTGGGCTGTGGGGATGGGAGGTGTTGGGGTTGATATCTTGCTGCACTGGTGAGCTCCAGTGAGCAGAGCTTCCCAGTGTACAAAACGGGGTCAGGTGTGGCCTCAGCCACTGAGGCCCTTTGCACAATGCAAATTGTATAATGTGGCTAAATGTGCTCAACATGGGATTTTGTTCCCAATTAGTTGAATCGTGCCCTGTATGCCAGGAACAACAGCAACCTTTTTAATATCCTTAATGGTCGGGATTTACCTCATTAAACAAAATTATTTCTCAGGATTATAAATTGAACATTGCAGTAAAGCAGTTTGGCTTTGTACCAGTGCTGCTGCTTTTGTTTAAATGCAGCTTGAATTCGACATCATGGCTGGCACTGACACTGGGAAAAGGCTGAATGAGACTCCCTGGTATGATCTGCTGTCTCGGGCCCTCATTTAAATTGCAAGTTCAGCATCAGTACAAAGTGATTTTGGCTTTCCATTGATGCTAAAGTTTTGACTACTGAAATTTCTTGACCTGGGCGTGACAGGGCATACACTGACTTGGTAGGAGGACATAAATTTGATGTAGAACTTGTTTCGATTGGGTCACTGCCCCTTAAAAAATAAAGACAATGTGAAATTCCGATGAGAAGTGGTGAACACTTCTGCTTGGCCCCTGCCACCAACCCCCCACCCCCACCTCTCCGCACCCATGCTGATAGCAGATGATATTGGATGATGCCACCAATCAGAAATCCTGCCAATTCCATCTCTTTTACCCCAAACAAAAAACACGGCGACATGGTGTATATCAGGATATAATCGAGGCAGGTGTGAGGTGCAGAATGTTGATGTCTTAACAGTCATTTATTGGCGAAGGATTGATGGCTGTTAAAAAAGCAATCTTAAAATAAAGACAATGTGAAATTCTGATGAGAAGTGGTGAGCACTTCTGCTTGGCCCCCGCCACCAACCCCCCACTCCCCACCCACCAAGCTACTGTCATTTTCAGCTGGGAGATCCCCCATCCCTGCATTCAATGTCACCTACTACCTTCCACACTCCACCCACCACCTCCTGCTGATATGCCCCTTTTAGCTGCATGACCCTATCTTTGCCTTTCTAACTCTACATAAACCAGCCAATCTTTACTCCTCACAGCAGCAGCTTAAACTACGTTTAATGTCGAGCCATTGATACATTGTCCTGGAGTTTTGCAATGATGGATGGCGTGAGTGACTGAAATCTCTCAGTCCTGTCCCTGAACATGGCACGTACAAGTTTTGCAGGAGCGAGAATGGACCCAGGTCGGGATTTGCATTTACGGGTTTTGCAGAGGGTGCTTTCCAAATAAATCAGCAGCTGCCTTCGGTCATGTCTAATTTTGGTGACTCAGCTGTGTGAAAGAAGAGGGCCGGAATTCTTGCGATTCAGTTTTCCAGCTGGCAGTGTACCCCCATCAGTGGGTTTCCCGGCAGTGTGGGATGGCTTCAATGGGAAATCGACCGCCCGTAAAGGATGATGGGAATTGTGGTCAGGCTGGGACACATACAGGACACAACTTGTGTATATTGCAAACAACAACTCAGACTTATACAGAAACTCACACCTGCTAGAGGCCAATCACAGGCTTTCCCAGGACAATGGGCTCCAGATTGAAACTTACCATTAGTGGCAGACTCAGGGATGCCTACTTGCCTTATTTGGGAGTCCCTACGTGCTTTGGACAAAAACAACTGGGACCCGCCCAGCCATCAAGGTACCCCCCCCCCCCCCCTAATTGGCTAGAATCAATTAGGGTAATCAAAATCCTATCGCTCCATTGGATCCCTACCTGGGACCGCCCAAAAGAGCGCGAAAGATTGGAGGATAAGAACTGCCCAACCAACATTCTGCCTCTTTTGGGGACCGGCTTCTGTCATCCAACTGCAGCACATCAACCAGCCAAGTTCAAGGACCCGCGATCCACCTGAAGGATGTCCAATACACGGGACAAACTCTCACATTGTGGTTATTATCTATAAAGATAGAAGTCAACACGGGCAGCACGGTAGCATTGTGGATAGCACAATTGCTTCACAGCTCCAGGGTCCCAGGTTCGATTCTGGCTTGGGTCACTGTCTGTGCGGAGTCTGCACATCCTCCCCGTGTGTGCGTGGGTTTCCTCCGGGTGCTCCGGTTTCCTCCCACAGTCCAAAGATGTGCAGGTTAGGTGGATTGGCAATGATAAATTGCCCTTAGTGTCCAAAATTGCCCTTAGTGTTGGGTGGGGTTACTTGGTTATGGGGATAGGGTGGAGGTGTTGACCTTGGGTAGGGTGCTCTTTCCAAGAGCCGGTGCAGACTCGATGGGCCAAATGGCCTCCTTCTGCACTGTAAATTCTATGATTTTATGATAATCAACAGGGTGTACAAAATCCCACTGCCAGCAAATGGCACTCCACCGTGAAACACATTGCTGGCGGACAGGAGAATTCTGCCCGAGGTGCACAGATTAGTCTTGGTGAGAACATTTCTAACGTCTGTGGAATCCGTTGGGGTGGTGGGGTGCCCATTTGGATATGATCCTAAGAAACATTTGGGGGAAGTCAGGTGCTCTTTGTGGATTGTTTAAAGTAGCATTAAATGCATAAAAATGCAGAGATTCATTGGCTGTCAAGCTCATTGCAACTGTCAAAAATGCCAAAATGGACTGTCAATGGTAACTGTCAAGCTCTCAAGACATTTAAACTCCTGCTCTTTAAATCATTGAATAAAAATGGCTCCAGTGTTTTCTAAAAATGGTGTGTTATTTCACTTTATCTGTTGACATAAGCCGGAGAGCTACCATTACTGGATTGGTGCTGCACGATTGATTTCCCAACTTTTCATTATCACTGTCAGGTGCCTTTCATTTCACAGATTTATTAACAGCTTAAAGCGATTACAGACTATTTGAAGTGGGACCATGAATTCCAACATTTGTTTTTATAAGGATGTCGTCCAAATATTTTAAGTGTAGTGAATGAGTTTTTCTAAAGTCTGCACAAAACAAAATGTAATCTCAATGTGGGCCCTAAGATCTGCCCATAGTGGATACTGGATGATTTGGCACGGTGGGTATAAGGGCAAAGGGTGATGTGTGAGGGGCAGAGATTGCCTGACTGCAATCAATCTGATGCCCAATTCCTAGGACTGCAACTCCGGAATGAAAATCCGACCTTCCAGGTACTTTCTCCCAGTCCAGTTTGCAGTGCCGAGAAATGTTCCCACTCTGCACTCTGCTACTTTGAGAGTAAAAATTCAGACCATTGTATTTCTGGGTTATTTATAAGGCTTCATGGTTACTTTTGCTATATTTGCCTCAACTGGATAAGATATTGGGTGGAATTTAATGCCCTCCCCTGAGATGAGTTTGGTGGTGGGAGTGTAAGTGGGCAGCAAGGTGACGCATGCCTGCCTCTGCCTCGATTAAGTTCAGGCTGAGAAGGAGTGTCTCATTCAAAGACACTCAGCTCTTGATCAAGGGACCAGGCATTGGGGAAGAGGCCATGCTACATTTCCTCTTGGTGTCCATGGATGTGTTGCTAAGTTTTAATGGCTATAAATATGGCGGTTTATAAGGTCGCCTTTCTTAATCTTAATTATGAATATGCTTTCAGAGTCGCCAGGTATCTCTCGATACCGCCACAAGGTTCAACCGAATACCGATCAAGGAGCCAATACACCAGTTAGTTAGTTCAAAGTCAATGATACTTTATTTACACACAGTATGATTTACTCATGCACAATAACACTGCAGGCTAAACTATGTCTATCACGGGGCTGGTTTAGCACACTGGGCCTTAAACTTGGTCCCAATCAATTGGGCAGCTTCTTGATCACCGCCATCGATCTGAGCCAATAAAGGGGCGGGTGTCTTGATGGCTGGGCATGTCCTAAGTGGCCGTTGGCCTTGCTTTGTTTGTATCTTCTTGCTGAGGTAGTGGCACCGGATTGTCTGTGACGGTATCGGCTACCTGAACACTAGTCTTTTGTTCATCGGCGATGGGCCATCAATGTGCAAATCGGCCTAGAGTTTCGGTTCTGTCTGCAGTCTGTCTTCTAAATACACATTCAGGCTCTGTGCCTGCTTGTTACTTTGCATTGTCCATTTTTCCCTGTATGCTCTGCGAGTGTCCATTTTATATGCTGGAAGTGGCCATCCCAGATGGCTACAGATGTATAGGTGAGGTCACAAGGATTGGGCAGGGGAATGGACCTAGATGGGGTGCTCTTTCAGAGGGTCAGTGCAGTCTTGATGGGATGAATAGCCTCCTTCTGCACTGTAAGAATTCTATGGTTCTATGCCTGAGAAATATGGGATCTCTGGACTGTTGCTCTCCAAATGCCATATTGAACGAAGGAGAATATTTGAGCTCAAGTTGGGGCAGATATAAGGGTGAATGACCATATCAATTACCATTGTATGGTGGTGGTCTGAACCCCAGAAGTGTGAACCATGAAGTCATGTGATCGAAACTAACTTTCAAGGACTTTAAATTATCCAGAAAAATGCCATTCCAGCAAAGAAACATCTAAAAAAACCAGAGGCATCTGAAACAGCTGGACAACCATAACTGAAAGTCTTCTACTGCAGCTAAAGCACATTCCAGCTTCCAAATCCACCTGAGTTTCAATCCCCTGGCTACCTGATTACAAGAGGCTTCACAGATCCATGAGAATCCTTTGTTTCTAAAGGACCAGCACGCTAACTAAAGCATTGAATCAATGAAGATGTTGAATCAACGAAGATGTCATGCAAGCTTGTATCGACATAGAGACTGAGTTATAAATTACATTTTATAATTATGGCTTTAAATTCAACTGTGTCTAATCTTTGCGTGTGTAATGATCATGAGTGGAGACGAGTGATTGAGATCTGGCATTTCAAATATCCAGGCAAGTATGTGGTAATAAAAAGCATTCTTTATTTTTAAATTAATCAAAAAGCCTGCTGCTGGATTTTTAAATGAGAAAAACTCTCTAATGGGTGAGGGGATTCATACCCACACACACACACAAACATAAATATGCTGATTACAGACTGGAAGAGATCACTCAAATTCTGTCCATAACTGCTACTTGGGACAGAAATGCAATCAAATTCTGAATTAGATAGACCATTGCCTGTCCTGTATAACGTACCTTGAACAATACTAAAGTCCAAAGATGTACGGGTTAGGTGAATTGGCCATGCTAAATTGCCTCTTAGTGTTCAAAAGGTTAGATGGGGTAACTGGGTTATGGGGATAGAGTAGAGGCATGGGCTTAAGTAGGGTGCTCTTTCCAAGGGCCGGTGCAGACTTGATGGGCTGAATGGCCTCCTTCTGCACTGTAAATTATCTGATATCTTGCTGTTACAATGGCTGTCACTTTGAATTGCTTCAGGTTATTAGAAATCTTTAGGGAGGCATAGGAAGAGATCATTTAGTTAAGAATTTAAGTTGAAACAGACTTAAACTTCATTTATTAAACCATCATATAAGCAAACCTCAAAAGAACATTTGTTAATTTTTAGTTTAATGCACAGCTGGTTTGGCTGTTACTAAGCATGGTACAGATGGATGGAGTAGGTGCTGCATTTGTGACTCAGGCTGCCAATGTGGTCCTAAGTTCAATCACTGAAACTGCTGTAGCTCCCTCCCTGTGGACCCTTCGCAAGGTGGAATCCAGTATGCTTGTTTTATGGGCAGCCCGGTAGCATAGTAGTTAGCACTATGGCTTCACAGCGCCAGGGTCCCAGGTTCGATTCCCGGCTTGGGTCACTGTCTCTGCGGATTCAGCACGTTCTCCCTGTGTCTGCGTGGGTTTCCTCCTGGGGCTCTGGTTTCCTCCTACAAGTCCCGAAAGACGTGCTTATGTGGCAACTAGGAGATTTTCACAGTAACTTCATTGCAGTGTTAATGGAAACCTACTTGTGATAATAAAGATTATTTATTTATTTAATAAGCCTGCAAATGACCCAACACCATTTTTACTCCACTATCTCAGTCTACACAAAGTAGACCAAGTTGCGACCAACCTTGTTACTCTCGTTATTAGAAGCACATGCATGAACCCTTGGTTCTAATTTTACAGCTCTGGACAATATATTATCTGCTTATCTTGTGTTATTTTACTGACTGATATTTTAGATTTCTGCTCCTGAGATGCAAGGTAAACATCTTCTGACAGGACATTTGTGGCAGGGATTGAATGATTGTAGAAAATAAACACTCAAGTTAAAATTTCCAACCCCCCCCCACACAAATCCTCCACAATCTCCTCCTCACCTGGCATCTGTTTTCCTACTCAACAGGCAGCTAGCCTGTCTGTCCGACCGGCTGTCAGTCAGACTGCCTGTCAATCAAGCTGCCTCTCAATCAGACTCTCTGTCAAGTGGGAAACCTGCTGAAAACATTTATAGATATCCTGTGGTTAATAATAGCAGGAAGTCTGGGAAACCCATACTTCCGGGTTTCCCGTCTGGAAATCCTCTTCCCCGGCTCGTTTCATGGCCCCAGCAAATATGGGAATGCACAAATAATTGTAGGTGGTTCAGAAATGCAGGACACAAAAATTGTGAACAATTTACTTAAATCGAATTGTTAATTTTCTGAGGTAATTCACACTATAATGCTGAAAAGAATAACCCAAATCCCCAACAGTTCTAAGATAATGTCCCTTTAAGATATTGAAGTCCTTTAAATGATATAGTTGTGGCACGTGGTTGGTTATACTGTTATCTATATAGTGACACTAGCTTCGATATTAACCAGGGGGCAGGAAGGGACGAGGAGCTGTCAGATAAAACCAGCACAATAGTGATTTGGATTACCATCATTGCAATTCAATTTTTCAACTGACAGAGCCAGTGGGTTTCACAACAGCGTGAGGTGGTGACAATGGGAAATCCCAGTGGCAAATGGTGGGAAGATAGAATCCCACTGCCAGCGAACAGCGCGCCTCCGAGAAATACGTGGCTGGGAGACCAGAGAATCTAGCCCACCATTTTTACGTCCACCCAGATCCAAAGGGGGCAGCACGGTGGCATTGTGGATAGCACAATTGCTTCACAGCTCCAGGGTCCCAGGTTCGATTCCCTGCTTGGGTCACTGTCTGTGCGGAGTCTGCACATCCTCCCCGTGTGTGTGTGGGTTTCCTCCGGGTGCTCCGGTTTCCTCCCACAGTCCAAAGATGTGCAGGTTAGGTGGATTGGCCATGATAAATTGTCCTTAGTGTCCAAAATTGCCCTTAGTGTTGGGTGGGGTTACTGGGTTATGGGGATAGGGTGGAGGTGTTGACCTCGGTAAGAGTGCTCTTTCCAAGAGCCGGTGCAGACTCGATGGGCCGAGTGGCCTCCTTCTGCACTGTAAATTCTATGAAACTGAACTGTTTTCATGAGTTTAAATTCCATCCCCCCACCACCAACCTCCCCTGCCAACTGTGAAGCAACCAATTCCCAACAGAGAACGTCAATATTTACACAAGTTCAACTCCTCTAATCTCATTCCCGTTCAATATTATTTGTGAGCTGGGGAGCAGCACGGTGACGCAGTGGTTAGCACTGCAGCCTCACAGCACTGAGGTCCCAGGTTCAATCCCGGCTCTGGGTCACTGTCCGTGTGGTGTTTGCACATTCTCCCCGTGTTCGCCCCCACAACTCAAAAGCTGTGCAAGGTAGGTGGATCAGCAATGCTAAATTGCCCCTTGATTGGAAAAATGAATTGGGTACTCTAAATTTATTAAAGAAAAAAATATATTATTTGTGTGCCAAATGTTTCTGATATGAGAAAGTATTGACATGATCCCAAGACTTTAGTAATTATCAAATTAGTGATTAGACTCAACACGTGCTAACTTTTATTGTGCCTGAAAATGTTTCGCTACAAGTTTATCTATTTGTATGTAAACACCCAGACATTTGTTTCTTTACAGTCTAAAACTCTTGTTTTCTTTTCAGTGTCCATGGTTAATTCAGTGGGAATGGTATGTTCACTAGTTCTCTCAAGCAAAGTGGTCTCCCTGGCTTCTGGAATTTGACAGAGGAGAGATAGGTTTGTTTCCAATTCATTGATATTTGGAAGATGCCTGCATCAGAGATATGATGAGACGAATCACATGAAGGTAAATTCTAACTCTAATAATCCAGTGGTTGGTCAACAAACAGGTAGTTTATTTAACTGTACAGATTCCAAACATTTCCAATAATAACATGCCAGGATTCTGCAGGTGGATGCACGGCCCTGTTAAAGGAGACCTCATAAACTAATGTAGATTTAAGTGGGAGCTTGAGCAGGGAAGTGGCAGTGACTTTCCCTTCTGGCAGAATCAGTCCTTCAACTGATCTGCAGATGGAAGAGGCCCTTCTGGCAAGCCTATAACATTCTTCTTCGTAAAAGGAAAATTTTGGTCTTCCCTATCCCTGCACTTCTCTCATTTCCTTCCCAACTTCGAAATGATCTCCCTCCACTTCTCTACAATCCAGTGGGTGGCTCTTGGCTGCCCACATTTCACCTGCCAGCAGCTGCCCTGCACCCACTTCAGGCTCCAAGCTCAGAAAACCAGACAGATAAAGAGAGGTGCAAAAGAGATATGAAAATAGCTTTGCCAACACTGTTCATGAACCAGGAGGAGCAGCAACGCTTTATGCTGACCAAGCTTTTTGGAGGTGCCTCCTCATGGGAGAAGCTACAAATAGTGCACATCGTAGAATTAATAAATCTGGGTTCCACTGTTGAAAATAAAGCAAGGGACCACAATCCTCCTTTTTAAAAAGTAAATTTAGAGTCCCCAATTCATTTTTTCCATTAAAGGGGCAATTTGGCATGGCCAATCCACCCACTCTGAACATCTTTTGGGTTGTGGGGCGAAACCCACGCAAACACGGGGAGAACACATGTGCGAAACTCCACACGGACAGTGGCCCAGGGCTGGGATCAAACAGGGACCTCGGCGCCGTAACGAAGCAGTGCTAACCACTGCACCACCGTGCTGTCGAACAACCTTCCTTTTTGATAGCTTGCACCCTACATCACTCCTCTTGAATTTTGGGTGAAAATGCTACAGCCAGTCCTTGCACATTTCCTCCCAATCCCTGGAGTTTTCCCTAATACCAGCAGCGGTTCAGGATACAATTTTGACTAATTTCCCATCTTTCATAATATAGCTGGGTTAGCAGAATGTGGAAGTCACTTGCCAGTAAATCTATTTCCTTGCAAGACTATTGCTGAAAATAGTGTACGCCAGAGTAACAGAGTTCTGATAAAATGCCCCGAACATTTTATTTACTTAAAAACAAGACTTAGGAAAATTGCCCAGTGTTGAATAAAAATACATTCCAATAACAAGTACTTCACACAAATAAATAGAACTGAAAAGTGGGCTGTGTGTGAATTGCACATGAACAAATTGTTTCACTAAGATCTGACTCTAGATTAAATAAAACCCATCTGACTACTCTTGTTGGCTTGGTAATAATCATGGCGTAACAATCCCTCTATTCTCTGTCCAGTTTTATTTTAATAGGGTCATTGAAAACACATGAGCAAGGTAGTCATTGCTGTTCCCTATGCATTTTCCAATTCACTTTGGGGCCTCGCAGGCCAGAATGCGGCAGTTAATGAGAATTTCTTTTTATAGGAAGACATGAGTTTCCACCACAAGAATTTCGATTTGTAAGTGTATGTTTACAGTGGCAGAGAAGATTAAAACTGCACTTGTTTACCGAGTACTGGAATACCAGCCATTTTTAAAACACTCGGCTTATAATGAACCCAGAAACTTCAATCAACCTTATCTCCCTGTGGTTTCAGCATCCTCTTATCGAGTTTACACTCGTTTTTGTTGACAGAGCTTTCTGCGATTCCTCCACATGGAAGAAGCTGCTTACACTCAACACCGCAGTACTCCACTGCTGAAAATAAATACCAGGGGAAAACAGCAAAATAGCCACTGCACCCTCCTTTGTTTTTACTCCTTTTTGATAGATTGCATTCAGTGTCACTACTGGAGTTCCTGTTGAGCTTTGAGGGGAAACACTGGAGGCCAGTTTAGGTCTTTTTCTTCTCTCTTCTGTTTGTGAATGTTTCCAGAAACAACAGGCACTTCAGCAGGAGTCTCAGCTTTTCAAACAGTGTTTCATTAACAACAACCATCACTTAAACTAATACAGGTGCTTATGACTCAGAATCCTAATCAATCAAGGGACCCATCAGTTACTTTAACCACCAACCGCTCCCCCTTGACTTCAGCTGCTTCTCTATTGATACCTGAGACAATATGCTGAACAGGAGAAAGCAATTATGTAAGAGGTGAGTGGAACGATGCACTCGCTTGATAATTCTGTCTTCATGTTTTTAATTGCCCTCGTTTTGAATGATTCCACACCAGCCAATTTTCTTCTCTTCCCCATAAAAGTGAATGTCACCACTTTAAAAGAAACCGAGTAACCGAGTAAACCGTGTCAATTTGGCAATTTTTCTGTCATGTTTTGTGACATAGTGACAAACTATTAATCCGATAATTTTTTGAAGTGCAGTCACTGTTGTTATTTAGCACACTGCAGCCAGTTGTGATCACAAGGTTCCGATAAGATCAAGGACCTGATTTAAACCACTGCGTTGCACCCAATGTGGATCTGGGTGCACCGGTTAAACAGCATGATGCACTATCAATTACTACAAAGACGAGAGTAGTGAATTATTGAACAAAGATGTGTGGTCTCCTGGAGCTGCTCCCCTCCGACGAGCACGCACATTTATACGCCGCCTATTAAAATTACCCCCTGTTTAAAAAAAAGAGTCCGGCGGGTGTGGTGGAAAAATTTACAAGTTCAGTCTGTTGGGGGCCTTGATCCTCCGCTGTGATCGCCTCGGTCCCGGTGCTCATGCAGGCGCCGACTTGGTCACCTGCGACTCCGGGAGCGTGTTATCCTCGTCTTCATCTCCCCTGAGTGGAACCAGTGGGAGAACAGATCCTCCTTGGGCGGGGCTGCGGGGAGGTGCGCTGGGGAGAGGGTGAGTGGCGCAGGGGCAACCGGAGAAGGGGGTGTCGGGTGGTGGACCGTGGGTGGGGATCCAGCTGGTGCCAGGTCCCGGAGGGAGACTGTGTCGTGGCGCCCGTCGGGGTGCACCGCGTAGGCTCACTGCGGGTTCGCGTGCAGTAGTTGGACTCTTTCGACCAACGGGTCCGACTTATGGGTCCGCACGTGTTTGCGAAGGAGGACGGGTCCAGGAGCTGCCAGCCATGTTGGGAACAAAACCCCGGAGGTGGACTTCCTGGGGAAGGCAAGGAGATGTTCATGGGGGTTTCGTTAGTTGCAGTGCAGGGGAGCGATCGGATGGAGTGGAGGCATCGGGGAGGACATCCTGCCAGCGGGAGACCGGGAGATTCTTAGATCATAGGGCCAGCAGAACGGCATTACAGACCATCCCGTTCTCCCTCTCCACATGCCCGTTTCCCCGGGAGTTATAGCTGGTTGTCCTGCTTGAGGCAATGCACTTGCTGAGCAGGAACTGTCGCAGCTCATCGCTCATAAAGGAGGGTCCCCGGTCATTTGGACGTAAGCGGGGAAACCGAACAGGGCGAAGATGCTGTTGAGGGCTTTAATGACCGTGGCAGAAGTCATATCAGGGCATCGGATGGCGAAGGGAAACTGGGAGTACTCGTCGACCATGTTCAGGAGGTACATGTTTCGGTCGTTGGAGGGGAGTGGTCATTTAAAGTCCATGCTGAGGCGCTCAAAGGGGAGGGAGGCCTTCATCAGGTGCGCTCGGTCTGGCCGGTAGAAGTGCGGTTTGCACTCCGCACAGACCTGCCAGTCTCTGGTGACAGTCCTGACCTCCTCAATGGTGTAGGGTAGGTTGTGGGCCTTTATGAAGTGGAAGAACCGGATGATCCCCGGGTGACAGAGGCCATCGTGTAGGGCCCGGAGTCGGTCCACTTGTGCGCAGGCACATGTACCTCGGTATAGGGCATCGGGGGGCTCGTTGAGCTTCCCGGGGCGATACAAAATCTTGTAATTATAGGTGGCGAGCTCGATCTTCCACATCAAGATCTTATCGTTTTTGATCTTGCCACGCTGTGTATTATTGAACATGAAGGCAACCGACCATTGGTCAGTGAGGAGAGTGAATCTCCTGGCCGGCCAGGTAATGCCTCCAATGCCGCACAGCTTCTACGATGGCTTGGGCCTCCTTCTCGACAGAGCAGTGCCGAATTTCGGAGGGTGCGGGAAAAAAATGCCACGGGCCTGCCTGCCTGGTTGTGGGTGGCGGCCAGGGCTACGTCCGATGCATCAGTCTCGACCTGAAAAGGGAGGGACTCGTCGACCGCGTGCGTTGTGGCCTTGGTGATATCTGCCTTGATGCGGTTAAAGGCCAGGCGGGCCTCAGCCGTCAGGGGAAAAACTGTGGAGTGAATGAGCGGGCGGGCCTTATCCGCATAGTTAGGGAACCACTGGGTATAATAGGAGAAGAACCCCAGGCATTGTTTCAGGGCTTTGAGGCAGAGGGGGACTTCCATGAGGGGGCGCATGCGGTCAGGGTCGGGCCCTAGAACTCCATTTTCCACAACATAGCCAAGGATGGCTAAGCGGTTGGTGCGGAACACGCACTTCTCCTTATTGTACATGAGATTAAGGAGTTTGGCGGTGTGAAGAAATTTGCGAAGGTTAGCGTTGTGGTCCTGCTGATCGTGGCCGCAGATGGTGACGTTGTCTAGGTACGGGAAGGTGGCCCACAGTCCGTACCAGTCAACCATTCGGTCCATCTCATGTTGGAAGACCGAGACCCTGTTAGTGTCACCGAAGGGAACCCAAAGGAAGTGATAGAGACGGCCATTTGCTTTAAACACAGTGTATTGGTGGTCCTACTTGTGGATGGGGAGCTGGTGGTAGGCGGACTTCAGGTCCACTGTGGAAAAGACCAGGTACTGTGCAATCTGATTGACCATATCAGATATGTGTGGGAGGGGGTACGCGTCGAGCTGCGTGTACTGATTGATGGTCTGGCTGTAGTCAATGACCATCCTGTGTTTCTCCCCAGTCTTAACTACCACCACTTGAGCTCTCCAGGGGCTGTTACTGGCCTCAATGATCCCCTCTCGCAGAAGCCGTTGGACCTCCGGCTTGATGAAGGTCCTGTCCTGGGCGCTGTACCGTCTGCTCCTAGTGGCGATGGGCTTGCAGTCTGGGGTGAGGTTTGCAAACAAGGAAGGTGGATCGACCTTAAGGGTTGTGAGGCCGCATACGGTGAGTGGGGACGGGGTAGGGGTCCGCCAAATTTTAAAGTTAAGCTTTGGAGGTGGCATCACCGAGTCCAGACCGAGTAACAGGGCAGCGCAGAGGTTGGAGAGGACGTAGAGCCGGAAGTTGCTGAACTCTACGCCCTGGACGATGAGGGTCGCGATGCAGTACCCCCGGATTTCTATGGAATGGGATCTGGAGGACAGGGAGATTTTTTGGGTAACTGGGTGTACCGCGAGGGAGCAGCGCCTTACCGTAGTGGGGTGGATGAAGCTTTCCATGCTCCCGGAGTCAAAAAGGCAGGAAGTCTTGTGCCCATCAATTTTCACCATTGTCGTTGCGTTTGCGAGGTTGGGAGGCTGGGACTGGTCGAGGGTGATCGAGGCTGGCTGCGGCTGATGCTGGGAGGCCCCGGGCTGGTCAGCGGTGGTGGCAGGCGATGAACGGCCAGATGAGCTTCCCGACAAGCAGGGGTCCTGAGGCGCTGTCCAAAATGGCGCCGAAGATGGCGGCGCCCACGGGGTGCACATGGCAGGCGGCATTGAAGATGGTGGGGCCCACGGGCCGCACGTGGTCTGCGGAGACGAAGATGGCGGCGCCCACGTGCCGCACGTGGTCTGCGGAGACGAATATGGCGGCGCCCACGCGCCGCACGTGGTCTGCGGAGACGAAGATGGCGGCACCCACGGGCCGCACGTGAGGGGTGTAGGAACACTGGGCCTAGAAACAGCGGCAATCAACCGGGCCTGGCACACAGCAGCAAAATGTCCCTTCTTTCCGCAGCCCTTGTAGGTTGCGCTCCGCGCCGGGCAGCGCTGCCGGGGGTGTTTGTTCTGCCCGCAGAAGTAGCATTTGGGCCCCCCACCCCCGGGATTGGCTGGCTGCCGCGCGGCGCAAGCTTGCGGTGGGCTGGGGTCGGTAGCTGGTGAGGCCCATGATGCCCACGAGGGTGCCGTGTGGTCGGGGGTGTATGACTGGACGTTATGGGAGGCCACTATTAGCGAGTTCACGAGCTGCCCAGTTCCCGCAAGATCAAGCGTACCCCCTTCCGATAGGCGCTAGCGGATGTATGCCGACCCTATGCCCGTAACGAAAGCGTCTCTGATTAAAAGGTCTGTATGCTTGACTGCCGAAACTGCCTGGCAGTCACAGTTCCTCGCCAGGATGTGCAGGGCACGGCAGAAATCGTCTAGGGATTCACCAAGGAGTTGCTGTCTTGTGGACAGGAGGTGCCTGGCATAGAGTTTGTTGACCGGCCGAACGTAATGTCCTTTCAGGAGCTCCATTGCTTCAGAATAAGTGGGCGCATCCTGGATGAGAGGAAAAATGTCAGGGCTCACCAGTGAATAAAGGACTTGGAGCTTCTGTGCGTCCGAGGGTTCTTCAGTGGCTGTTCTGAGATAGTTTCGGAGCAGGCTAGCCAGTGGTCAAAAGCGGACGTAGTATTGGCTGCTTGAGGGCTCAGCTGTAGGCGATCAGGCTTGATGCGAAGATCCATTGTTTTAAAATCTTTGCTCAATAAATTGATGCACTATCAATTACTACAAAGTCGAGAGTAGTGAATAATCGAGGCTTTATTGAGCAAAGATGTGTGGCCTCCTGTAGCTGCTGCCAGAATGGGAGCAGCTCCGGCGAGCACACACATTTATATGCCGCCTACTGGGCGGAGCCAGCAGGCAGGGATTTACCCACGTATCTCTAGTACAGGAGTCTTACCGTACTACATCTAATATACATCTAATACAGTTAGTGATGACTACCACACAGTGGGAAAGGCCTAAATAGAGATTTGCGCTGGGCGCGAATCAGTTTGCCATCTAACTGGCCCAATTCCGACGACAAGTTCCGGATCACGGCAAATATGGCGAGCATATCATTAGCCCCAGTTTGCATTAATTTCCATCTGATGAGGGAGACTGAAGTCGAATTTAACAGCCTGCCAGGAATTAACCGGCTCCACAGTGAGTAATCACGCTGGCGTCGTTTAGTGCTCCTTTTTTAAAAACATGAAGTTGGCGCAATGGTTGCTGAGGGGAACTGAGGCCATGAGCCGCCATTTCCATTCTCAGGCTTGCAACTCAAAGGCTGTTTTTGTCTCGATTTTGTCTTTGGTGTGCAGCTGGTGGTGTCCTCGTTATATTCCTGCCTGTTTTGTGTTTTCTTTTGGTGCTGGTGAGGGGGTGGGGTGTTCTCCCTCCTTCTTCTGCTGGACCTGAGTCGGGGTCCTTTTCTGGTGGTGTTTTGTCTTTTCCTTTGGAGGTGGCTCTGTATTTGGTTTTGTTTCTGATGTGCCTGTTCTGCACTGAACTGTGCCCCTCTTGGGAGGGGTGGAATGGTTTTCTCGCTCTCCTCCGCCGTGCTCCGTGTTGGAGCGGCCTTGTCCGGTGAGCTGTGCTGGTGAGCCTTTCCACTGATGTATGTCAGGGGTGGGTGGGTGGTGAGTGTGTCCTGGGTGCCAAGTGATTGGTGTCCTCATTACATTGTCTCTTGTATTCTGCTACTGTCAATAATATTTGCAAGTTGTGTTTGCTGCAAATGTCTGGAGGCTGCTGTTGCTGTTTCCTTCCTTTTCTGTAGTTGGAAAGAAAGACAATTTTTTCAAAGGTACCTGGGTCCTGGAACACCAGGCTCCGGGGGACGTATACGTCCAGAAGGCAATCCGGTTTGAAGCAAGGTGACCTGGTGCGTGACAAAGCCTACTTGTGACAATAAGCAATTATTATTATTGATCCAAATGGGCCACCTGATGATGCCGTTGAAGAAATGCTTTTGTATACTGGTGATGCTTTTGTTGTTGGTGTGGTGGGTGCTGCATGTAACTGGCATGTCATCGCGGGTTAAACACGCTGGAGGTCAAGGTGTTCTACTGCACCTTGAACTCCAGTGGAACATGTGGATGCCAGGATTTGGTTGCGGTGAGATTGTGCCGTGTGGGAGGGCCTGCACAGCTGCGGCTCCTGGACGGAGAATGGCACTGATACATAGCTCAAGTCACACATTGATGGGCAGATGCTTTCTACGACAAAGGTCTGGGCATGATAACTCATCCTCAGGCTTATCATCCGTTTCTGTTGAGGAACCTGCGAGGGGTGATACTCTGGGTTTGTTTTTTTTGTGCGAAAATGAGCCAATGTGGAACAGTGATGTTCCGTGGTTTAATGATTGGTGTGATGTGTGGAATGATATGTAGTTAATTTTCAAATTTTTGTTGCTGTTGGCCGTTTAATAACCAAAATATTCTCAAGTGGCGCTGCAGGTTGTGTTTGCTGCTTGCTGCTATTTGTGGCTATAAATGCCTGGGGGCTGTTGCTGCTGTTTCCTTCTTTCTCTGTAGCCTGAAAGAAGGACAATTTTTTTCTAATCTACCTGGAACAGCGGGCTCATGGGGACGTAAGAGTCCAGAAGGCACTCAGGGTTTGAAGCACGAAGACGCTGCCGGACCTGATTCAAATGAGTAACTTAATGATGCTGTTGAAGAAATGCTTTTGTAGATTGCTGATGCTTTTGTTGCTGGTGTGGTGAGTGCTGCCTGTCACTGGCACGTCACTGTGGGTTAAACACACTGGAAGTCAATGATATTCAACTGCACCTTTAGCACCAGTGGAATATGTGGATGTCAGGATTTGGTTCTGGTGAGATTGGGCTGTGTGGGAGGGCCTTCACAGCTGCGGCTCCTGGATGGAGAATGGCATTGATATGTGCATCACGCATTGATGGACAGATTATTTCCACGACAAAGTTCTGTATGTGATAACACATCCTTGGGCTTATCCTCTATCTGTTGAGGAACCTGTGAGAGGTGATGCTGATTGTTTTTTTTTGTGAAAATGAGCTAATATATCTTTGTATTGGTATCAATGTGGGATGTGATGTTTCCTTGTTGATGAATGGCTACTGTCTACAGGGGCTGCTTTAGTACCGTGGGCTAGACAGCTGGCTTGTAATGCAGAACAATGCCAGCAGCGCAGGTTCAATTCCCGTACCGGACTCCCCAAACAGGCGCTGGAATGTGGCGACTAGGGGCTTTTCACAGTAACTTCATTGAAGCCTACTTGTGACAATAAACAATAGGGGCTGTTTAGCTCACTGGGCTAAATCGCTGGCTTTGAAAGCAGACCAAGGCAAGCCAGCAGCACGGTTCGATTCCCGTAACAGCCTCCCCGAACAGGCGCCGGAATGTGGCGAGTAGGGGCTTTTCACAGTAACATTATTTGAAGCCTACTTGTGACAATAAGCAATTTTCATTTCATTTCATTTAAAAGGGGCTGGTTTAGCTCACTCGGCTAAATCGCTGGCTTTTAAGCAGACCAAGCAGGCCAGCAGCACGGTTCGATTCCCGTACCAGCCTCCCCGGACAGGCGCCGGATTGTGGCGACTAGGGGCTTTTCACAGTAACTTCATTGAAGCCTACTCGTGACAATAAGCGATTTTCATTTCATTTCATTTCATATGTCCATTGTCTCACAGGATCTCCACCTGACGAGGCTGGGCTATTCGGAGTCCCCCGTCCCGCCGCCACCCAAGAAACCTCCTCAGAGGAGAGTTCCGAGGAGATCACCATTGAGACATCACAGCTATCACCCCTACCTTCCACCAGCAAAGAGACACACACCTCAGTGGGTGACATTAGTGGACAGGCTTTTGCGGCACAATCTGGTGAACGCCACACAGTTGCTGATGCACATCAGGTGAAGGCAGGAATATCCAAGGGAGTCAGCAGTCGGAGGTGTGCTGGATCCCAGGACTCCGCTGAATCCCATTCAGATGCCGAGCCTCTGGACAAGGTTATCACCGATCTGATGCCGTTGCTAGGACATGGCGTGAGATTCAATAGGGGATGTCAGCGACATTCCGGCGAGTGCGTAGCCGACTGGAGGAGTCCCAAAGGCTACGGACCAGAGATGCCCATGTTGCCACATGTGCTAACATTGAGCAATGCATCGGACTGCTCAAGATGCTGTTCTGACACCTGGGCTGCTCTGGTGATGCACTACAGTATACCACCCAGAGGTGCTCCCACTTTGTGATGTTCTATTGCGCCCTGCACAACCATGCATGGAATTTCAGACTGCCATGTTCCCAGCAACACCTTGAAGGCAAAAAGAGGGGGAGGTGGAGGTGGAAATCTGGAACAGGAAAATTATGAACTATGCAAATTCAGCCGTGACAAATGATGCAGGGCCCATACTGCCATTTTGCATCCACAGATGAACAAACTTTGCACTAGGCACAGCTGTGCCAGGCATTCAGCTATCTAGGGAGCAATCCTGAAAGAGACCCCTCGAGGCTACTTCAAAAATAGCCTGGGACGTTTCTTTGGAAGAGGTTTTGTGATGTTTGTGAGGTGTGTTCCACAACAAAACTACAGCAGCCCACGTATGACCTGTGCTTAATCCTCAACAAGCCTGATCTGCTGGCTGATTCTTTTCAAAAACATGTGCGCTGCAGTACACCGTCCAATTGTCACTCCAGCTCGCTGATTAAATTCAAGTGAATCCGGAGCTCAAATAGTTTGAGCCGCCAGAGGATAACTTTGGATAGACACCAAACGGACCACTAACTTCATGCTTGTTTGATAGTTTAAAAATTGAAAGTTAGAAGACATGTATGCGAGTCTCTGAACATGTGTAGTGCTTATAACAGTATTTTATTCAATGGATGCATGATCCAGCTCCTGGAAAATGTTCAGACTTTACTTTTTGGGGGTCTTTTGGTCCTGATACCTCTTCCCACTCAGTTGGCCTGGCGGGGAAATGACAACTGCTTCCCTGCTCAGGCCCATGGTTCCAGTGACATCAGTGGTCTCTGCACACTCAAAGAAGGACTCCACCTATTTCTAGCGGATATCTTTTCTTGTTAGCTTCGAATAGCAGGTTAGAACAGAAACCTGCTGGAAGGCAGCAGGATTTCAGCAGATGACTCCCATTGGTGATTTTAACTACCCGGCACAATAAAACCATCCCAAAGGTGTTGCACCTACGGTCAAATTTAATGTCCAAGGTGCGAATTAGGAGAAGGGATAATCCTGCTGTTACAATCTCATCTCTGACTCAAAATTGTGGCAGATGGGTCTTTAGGGGGTCCGATTCTAAGTGGCTGCCAGGAGGCAAGGCTTGCGATGGGTAGCGTCCAGAACAGGTAGGTTAAAAGGCCTGCCTCCATTCCGAAAAAAATGTTGGTCTGGTGCTTTGATGAGCAACTCACCTCTATAATGTTGAATCTGGTCTGAGGCATCCGAGGGCATCCTCCGTAACTGCTTGGCGTCTGTGGACTGGTCCATATCCAAGGCCGCGGCAGCTAACCTGGACGAGTACGCAACCACCAGACTTCCCGTACCAGCCTCCCTGGACAGGCGCCGGAATGTGGCGACTAGGGGCTTTTCACAGTAACTTCATTGAAGCCTACTCGTGACAATAAGCGATTTTCATTTTAATTTCATTTCATCAGTAAGTGTGTCGAGGATTGTGTACCAAAGAAGACCATACGGGTGTTCCCCAATCGGAAACCCTGGCTTAACCGAAGGGTTCACTCCCTGCTGAAGTTCCGGACGGATGCGTTCAAGTCTGACGACCCTGACCTATATAAGAAATCTAGGTACGACGGACGGAAAGCCATCAGGGAGGCCGAAAGACAATACCGCATCAAACTAGAGTCCCAGGCCAACGACACAAACCCACGGCGACTATGGCAGGGCTTACATGAGATCACAGGCTGCAAAGCAAGGCTAGGCGGAATATTTGGGGCTGGAGCATCCCACCCCGATGAACTGAACATGTTCTATGCCCGCTTTGAGCAGTCAGCCAATGCATCAGTGCCACCCACCCAAACAGCCCTGGACACACCCATACCCACCATTACAGCCTCAGAGGTAAGAGCTGCCTTCTTGAAAGTGAATCCGCGGAAAGTGACGGGCCTCGATGGAGTCTCTGGCAAGCACTCAGAGCCTGCACAGACCAGCTGGCGAGTGTATTCGCAGATATCTTAAACACCTCACTCCTCCACTCCGGGTTCCCCACCTCCATCAAGAAGACCACCATAATACCAGTACCAAAGAAGAACAAGGTAGCCTGTCTCAACAACAACCCTGATGTCTGTTATCATGAAATGCTTCGAGCGGCTAGTCATGAGACGGATCACTGCCAGCCTCCCAGACGGTCTCGATCCGCTGCAGTTTGCCTATCACGCAACCGGTCCACAGCAGACGCTATCTCACTGGCTCTGCAATCAACACTCGAACACCTCGACAACAAGGACACCTACGTGAGACTTCTGTTCATAGACTACAGCTCTGCCTTCAACACCATTATCCCGACAAGACTTAGAACCAAACTCTGCATCTTAGACTTGACCCCTCCCTATGCAGCTGGATCCTTGACTTCCTCACCAACGGACTGCAATCTTTCAGGATACGGAACAGCACCTCCTCCACAATAGTCCTCAACACCAGGGACCAGTGTGCTCAGCCCTCTACTGTACTCCCAAAACACACAAGACTGTGTGGCAAGATTTAACTCCAACTCAATCTATCAGTTTGCAGATGATATGGCTGTGGTGGGTTGTATCTCAAACAATGACGAATCAGAGTACAGAAGGGAGATAAATCACTTGGTTGCATGGTGTTCCGAAAACAATCTCTAGGTTCCTGGGGGTCACCATCACCAACAGTCTGTCTGATGCAACAGTCAAGAAAGCCCAACAACATCTGTACTTCCTACGGAAGCTAAAGAAATTTGTTATGTCTGCATCAACTCTCACAAACTTCTACAGATGTGCCATATGAGCATCCTATCTGGCTGCATCACGGCTTGCATATCAACTGCTTGGTCCAAGATCACAAGAAACTGCAGAGTGTAGTGAACTCAGCCCAGTGCATCACACAAGCTTGCCACCCCCACATTGATTCTGTCTACACCTCCTGCTGCCTCAGGAAGGCAGACAGCATTATCAGAGACCCCTCCCACCCAGACATTGCTCTCTTCCAGACCCTTCATTCAGCAGAAGATACAGAAGTCTGAAGACCCGCACATGCAGACATAGGAACAGCTTCTTCCCCACAGTTACCAAACTCCTCAACAACTCTCCTTCGGACTGATATGTTCCCTGTAAGAACACTATTCATTACATTCTATGCTGCTCTTGCTCATGTATTTGCTTTGTTTGGCACCTTGTTCCGCATTGTACCCAATCACTGTTTGTCGATATACTGTTTGTCAATGTACTCTGTTGATTATTCTTTTTTTGTCTACTATGTACGTACTGTGTACGTTCCCTTGACCACAGAAAAATACTTTTCAATGTACTTCGGTACATGTGACAATAAATCAAATCAAATCCAATCAAATAAATCCTTTGACCATTTTAAATACACCCCCTCACCACCACCCCTCCTCACTTCCTCACCCTTTATCCTTTTATGAACAGAACTCACACGCCCTATTATAAAAGTTGGAAGCCACTGAATAGCCCATAAATCTCCCTAATTAAACTAACAGACTCTTCAAAGCAAACGCATAAACAATGTCAAGCATTTGTAAAATGATTAGGCAGTTGGATTGCAATTAAAGGCCCACAAAATTCCCTCAGTAAACAAATGGACTCCAAATTTGCTATCTGAACAGATGTCTAGACTGAAGACCTAAAAATAATGGGAAAGGATTAAACATTTACACTTGGTGATCATACTAGGCTACCCTTTTAATAACTGTTTATCCATTAAATTACGTTTTTTTTAACTCATCTGAAGATTATTTTACATTGGCAGTATTGATTTATTTGACAACTTGCCAGTTGGCAGGAGTAACAATCTGACAAACAGATTGTTTCAGGGACAGTTACATCTTCCAATCACACCATTGTTGCAACTCCGCTTACTGAGCACAGACACAGCACATGTTACAGCTTTTAACGTTGAACTGTAAAGGAGGGGGGGAAAAATCATTTCACCTATCTATTAAACTCTTCCCACTTCCAATCTATCATTCATGCCTCCCTGCAGCTGGTGTAGCTGATAAAATCCGGCCAGCTCCATGAAACTTAAAAACCATACCTAGAATGGGCTCTCACTGAGTCCACAAATTTGCTACTTGGTCCCTTCACCGAAATGGGCCGGTTTCTGGATCTGCTCCCTCCCCCGCCATCCTGAAAATTGCCGAGGGTGGGAATGGTGGTGGGACCCCCAATTGCCCTGCTTGGTAGCCCTTATTATTCCAGTTTTACCTCCATTTGGTCCCGAATGGGACAACAGAAATCCAACCCTGAGTCTTTGCTTCTCATTTGATAATGCTGCCTTGTTCTACAGATCCCGGAGTCCTTTAATGGGATTATTTCCATGACAGAAAGATAAATTTAAGGGTGGCATGGAGGTGCAGTGGTTAGCACTGCTGCCACATGGCGCCAAGGACCCGGGTACGATCCTGGACCCGGGTCACTGTTCAAGTGGAGTATGCACATTCTCCCCGTATTTGCGGGGGTCTCACCCCCACCACCCAAAGATGTGCGCAGTAGGTGAATTGGCCACGCTAAATTGCCGCTTAATTGGAAAAAAAGAATTGGATACACAAAATTGTTTTTAAAAGATAAATCTAAATCTGGATAATTAACCTTGACGTCGCTACTATCGGGACTCAGGCAAGTATATCACAACATGCCCATTGGCATTGAACTGCCAAAGTATTGACCAGATACACATTTGTTGCAAACCTGTCTCTTATCGCGCCAAAACAGAGAACAATACAGTTTTCTTTCAATAATACATGTCACCTACTTTTGTTGTATGCCTAACTAGAAAGGAATTTTGAAAATGCAATCTTGTGTATGGACGCTGACAATCTTTCAAACATCAGAGTTCCATCATTTGTTTTAAGGGATACACTTAAGAGCATGCAGCTGGCGGGAAGTGTCATAGACAGGAATTATAGCGACATGGTCACACCCCAGGTGCAGGCAGACAGATGGGTGACCATTAGAAAGGGCAGGCAGTCAGTGCAGAAAAAACCCATGGCTGTCCCCCTCTCTAACAAGTATACCGTTTTGGATACAGTTGAGGGGGATGGCCTATTGAGGGAAAACAACAGCAGCGGCCAGAAGAGTGGCACCATGGTTGGCTCTGTTATTCAGCAGGGAGGGTCAAAGCGCAGAAGAGCAATCGTCATTGGGGACTCCATAGTCAGGGGCACAGATTTTTTTTTTTTAAATTTAGATTATCCAATTATTTTTTCCAATTAAGGGGCAATTTTTAGCGTGGCCAATCCACCTACTCTGCACATTTTTTGGGTTGTGGGGGCGAAACCCACGCAGACACGGGGAGAATGTGCAAACTCCACACGGACAGTGACCCAGAGCCGGGATCGAACCTGGGACCTCAGCGCCGTGAAGCGGTTGTGCTAACCACTAGGCCACCGTGCTGCCCGTCAGGGGCACAGATAAGCGCTTCTGTGGTCGTGAAAAAGACTCCAGGATGATGTGTTGCCTCCTCGGTGCCAGTGTCCGGGATTTCACTGAACGGCTGCAGGGCATCCTGAGGGGGAAGGTGATAGGGCAGAGTTCATGGTACATGTTGGTACCAATGACATAGGTAGAAAGAGGGATGAGGTCTTGCATCAAGAATTCAAGGAGTTAGGCAATAGGCTAAAGAACAGGACCTCTCGGGTTGTAATCTCTGGATTACTCCCAGTGCCTAGTGCTAATGAGTACAGGAATAGGAGAATAGCACAGATCAATGCATGGTTTAAGAGTGAGTGCAGGAATAGGAGAATAGCACAGATCAATGCATGATTTAAGAGTGAGTGCAGGAATGAGGGTTTTAGATTACTGGACCATTGGGACTGTTTTTGGGGAAGGTGGAACCTGTTCAAGCGGGATGCCCAGAGCAGGACTAACATCCTTGCTGGCGAGTTTGCTACTGCTGTTGGGAAGAGTTTAAACTAGTTTGGCAGGGGGAGGGGATGCAGACTGATAGCAGAATAGGGACACAGTAGAACATAGAAAAGCAATCAGGTCAGAGGGAATACAATGGTAGTAAGTTTCAAGGGAGTAAGACAAGGCTGGATGGCCTCTACTTTAATGCCAGGAGTATTAAAGGTATATTGGATGAGTTAAGCACGATGATTGACACATGTAATCATGATATAATAGCTATCACAGAGACATGGTTGAGTGAGGGGCAGGATTAGCAGCTCAACATCCCGGGATATAGAATCTTCAGGCAAGACAGAGGAGGGGGTATAAGAGGAGGAGGCATTGCATTATTATCATAGATTATCATAGAATTTACAGTGCAGAAGGAGGCCATTCGGCCCATCGAGTCTGCACCGGCTCTTGGAAAGAGCACACTACCCAAGGTCAACACCTCCACCCTATCCCCATAACCCAGTAACCCCACCCAACACTAAGGGCAATTTTGGACACTAAGGGCAATTTTGGACACTAAAGGCAATTTATCATGGCCAATCCACCTGACCTGCACATCTTTGGACTGTGGGAGGAAACCGAAGCACCCGGAGGAAACCCACGCACACACGGGGAGGATGTGCAGACTCCGCACAGACAGTGACCCAAGCCGGAATCGAACCTGGGACCCTGGAGCTGTGAAGCAATTGTGCTATCCACAATGCTACCGTGCTGCCCTATTAGTTAAGGAAGCAGTTACTGCAGTAAGGAGAGATGATATCCTAGAGGGGGCTTAATTGAAGCTTTATGGGTAGAGCTTAGGAATAAAAAGGGACAGCTAGATTGCTAGGTATTTATTATAGACCCTGAGATAATCAGCGGGAAATGAGGAGCAAATATGTGTGCAATTCGTGGAGGGGTGCAAAAATAATTGGGATAGCCATCATGTTAAGGGCTTAGATGAAATAGAGTTCTTAAAATGTCTACAGGAGAATCTTTTAGCTCAATATGTAGAGGATCCAACAAGGGATGGTGCAGTGCTGGACCTAATTCTGGGGAATGAAGCCGGACAGGTGGTCGATGTGTTGGTGGGGGAGCATTTTAATGATAGCGACCACAACATGGTTCAATTTAAATTTATGATCAAAGAAATAGGCAAGTTGCAAAAAAAGATTTTGGATTGGGGGCAGGTAGATTTTAACAAAATAAGGCAGGATCTGGCCATGGTAGACTGGAAAGAGTTACTTGAGAAGAAATCAACAGAAGAGCTTTGGAGGCGTTCAAAGATGAAATGGGGAGGGTACGGGCCCAATATGTTCCCTTTAGGGTAATAGAAGGTGTAACAATCCCAGAGAACCATGGATGACCAGAGATATTCAGGATACGATGAGAAGGAAAAGAGAGGGTTTTAACAAGTATAAGCAGAGTAAGTCTGCAGAGGCATTAGTGGAGTACAGAAAGTGCAGGATGGAGCCTAAGAAACCATTTAGGAGAGCAAAGAGGGGATATGAGAAAGCTCTGGCTGGTAAAATTTCATAGAATTTACAGTGCAGAAGGAGGCCATTCGGCCCATCGAGTCTGCACCGGCTCTTGGAAAGAGCACCCTACCCAAGCAGAACCCCACCCTATCCCCATAACCCAGTAACCACACTCAACCAACACGAAGGGCAATTTTGGACACTAAGGGCAATTTAGATTGGCCAATCCACCTAACCTGCACATCTTTGGACTGTGGGAGGAAACCGGAGCACCCGGAGGAAACTCACGCACACACGGGGAGAACGTGCAGACTCCGCACAGACAGTGGCCCAACCGGGAATTGAACCTGGGACCCTGGAGCTGTGAAGCAACCACTATGCTACCATGCTGCCTAGTAGGAAAAATCCCAAGATATTCTATAAGTAGATCAATGGGAAGCGGATAACCAGGGAAAGAATAGGGCCCATTAGGGACCAAGGGGGAAATCTGTGGGTGGAGCCAGAGGCCATTGGTAACGAATATTTCATATCTGTCACCCAAGAAAATGAGGAGGTAGTTATGGAACTCGGGAAGAGAGATTGTGAGGTTTTTGAGCAAATTGTCACAGGGAGTGACAAGGTATTGGCGATCTTAAAAGTGGACAAATCTCCAGGTCTGGATGAATTTTGTCCCAGGATGCTGGGGGAGGTGAGGGAGGAGATTGCCAGGGCTCTGACCCAAATTCCTCTCTGGCCACGAGGGAGGTGCCAGAGGACTGGAGAAGAGCTAACGTTGTCTCACTATTTAAGAAAGGTTGTAGGGACAAGCCAGGGAATTATAGACCACTAAGTCTCATGTCAGTGGTTGGGACACTATTGGAGAAAATTTTGAAGGAGATAATCTATCTCCACTTGGAGAGGCAAGGTTCGATCGAGGATAATCAGCATGGCTTTCTCAGAGGGACGTCCTGCCTAACAAATTTGATTGAATTTTTTGAGCATGTAACCAAGTGTATAGATGAGGGTAGCGCAGTTGATGTAGTTTACATGGATTTCAGCAAAGCCTTTGACAAGGTCCCACATGGGAGACCTATTAAGAAGGCAAATGCACCTGAGATACAGGGTGATTTGATAAATTGGATTCATAATTGGCTTAGTGGTAGGAGACAGAGAGCAATGATAGACGGCTGCTTTAGTACCTGGAAGCCAGTGACCAGTGGAGTATCACAGGGATCTGTGCTGGGCCCCCTATTGTTTGTTACTTATATAAATGACATTGATGATTATGTGGAGGGTAGGTTCGGTACGTTTGCAGATGACACAAAGATTGGCCAGGTGGTTAACAGTGAGGTTGAGTGTCTTGGGTTACAGGAAGATGTCGACGGGATGGTCAAATGGGCGGATAAGTGGCAGATGGAATTTAGCCCTGAAAAATGTGAGGTGATACACTTTGGAAGGAGCAATTTGACAAGGAAGTATACTATGAAATGTCTGACACTGGGAAGTTCTGAAGAACAAAGGGACCGTGGCGTGTTTGTAAATAGACCTCTGAAGGCAGAAGGGCAGGTTAATAGGGTGGTGAAAAAGGCATATGGGACACTCACGTTTATCAATGGTGCTGGCTCCTCACTCTGGTCATCCTGAGGAGGTCGGCAGGTTTCTCCGGCACTGCTGACCTTTCCTGGCAGTAAATTACAAAAGCAGGGAAGTCATGATAGAGTTGTATAGAACTTGTTTTGTTATGCTCTTGACGTAGCATAAACTGCTTCCTTGATGTGCACTCTGACAAAGGAAGGTTCAGACTTGGAGATAGCTTTATCACATTTATTAAACTGTTAATAATTCTCCTACTTGGCTTCGACTCTCCTGTTAATCCTGCTATAGCTACTCAGACTGACGAACCAGTCTGCTATAATCCACATGGTTGGTGTGATGTGTTTCAAATCAACCCTGTGTCTGTATTCACTGAGTGTCTGTATTCACTGAGTGTCTCCACTGGAAAGAGGAAGATCATGTGTGCTGAGTCCTTTTATATGGGTTGGTGTAATGCCCTCCTAAGGTGGTGTCACCTCTGTGTGTGTCGTGAATGCCCATTGGTCGTGTCCTATCTTACTGGCCTATTGGTTGAATGTCTGTGTCATGATGTCTCTGATGCTCCCTCTCGTGTCTATCTAGTCTACGTGTATTTACATTAACCCCTTGTGTATTTACAGTGATGCATGTCACCACAGAACTTTGGTGAGGCAACAGGTGGCAGTGCTGTGTGCATTTCTGGTCGCCACATTACAGAAGGATGTGATTGCACTGGAGAGGGTGCAGAGAAGATTCACCGGAATATTGCCTGGGATGGAACATTTAAGTTATGAAGATAGGTTGGTTAAGCTTGGGTTGTTTTCTCTGGAGCAGAGAAAACTGAGGGGGTGACCTGATTGAGGTGTACAAGATTATGAGGGATCTCTGGGAGGGCCTCTTTATTTAGGAGGTTTCTGTGGGGTGGTCTGTTTACTTAGGAGGTCTCTGGTGGATGGACGTTAGGGGCTTTTGGTGGGGTGGGGTGTGCAGGTCTTCCATTGTGGGGGGGGGGGGGGGGGAGGTGGTGCTTTGATAGGCTTTAGTGGCAACTCCCTAAAAGAGTTACCCCCCTTGGCCCACCATCAAGTCCACCACGTCGGGACCACGTTTCTCAGGGACGGTAGTAATTCTCGCCCATGTGATTCCCTGCCCCGAGGACCGTTGAATCACTCGGGGACGGAGAATTTGGTGTCCGGCACATTAATTCTTAATGACCCATTTGTATCCTCTCGCTGGCGTGGGGTGCGAATCCCAATTCCAATGCCAGCAGGGGGCCAGGGCATCGGAAATGGATCAGCACCCGGTGCTCATCCCATTTTCTCTCTGACGCTGGATTCTCTGCCTCGTCAGTAAGTCCACCACTGGCAGCACGAGCTGCAGAATTTAGCCCAATGTGTTTTATTGATGTTGGCTGAGGGATAACAATTTGCCAGGACACCAGAGGTAACTCCCCCTGATCACCTTCAAAATAGTCCTCAGGGAATTTTTATGTCCACCTAAGAGGGCTTCAGGTTAATGTCTCACCCAAGAGGCGGTAGCTCTGACAGAGCTACAGGCCGGGATTCTCCGTTTGGGAGACTCTGGGCGGGATTTTCCATTTCAGAGACTATGTGCTGACTCCGGGACTGAATCGGTGGTGCTCTTGGCGCTGTTCCCGGAGCAATTCAGAATCCGTTAGTGGATCTGGTGTCACATGGAACTGGTGCAATTCCAATGGAAAACGGTGTCCGATTTGCCAGGGCCAAGATTGTCAGTCGACAGGCTGACAAGCTGCAGCCACATACCAGCACTCCCCTCCCCACACACACTCAGCCAACAAGATGGCAGCATGAAGAGCGGCACCCTGTTTTGCAGACACTGAGCTCGAGACCCTGCTGGGTGCCATGGAGGAGAGGTGGGGCCAGGGGGGGGGGCCCGAGGCGGGGGGGGCGGGCCCGAGGCGGGGGGGCGGGGCCGAGGGGGGGCGGACGGAGGGGGGGGGGCGGACGGAGGGGGGCGGGGGGGGGGCGGAGGGGGCCGCCCTGGGGGAGGGCGGCCACCACGCATGCGCTGGTTGGCACCGGCCCAACTGCGCATGCGCGGGACCCGAGTCTCTGGCGCCCCCTAGCACATGGCGCCCCGGGCGACTGCCCGAGTTGCTGGTGCCTTGGGCCGGCCCTGATTACCACCCTAGTTTTCAATACCTGGGACATGACATCTGCGAATCCCTCCCAATACCCCCTGAGTTTAGGGCACGCCCAGAACATGTGTACATGGTTAGCCGGCACTCCGGCACATCTAGCACACTTGTCCTCCAGCCCGAAGAATCTGCTCATCCGGGCCCCCGTCATGTGGGCCCGGTGCACAACCTTAAACTGGATCAGGCTGAGCCTGGCGCATGTTGCGGTCGTGTTCACTCTGCTCAGGGCTTCTGCCCAGATACCGTCCTCCATCTCCCCCCCCGAGCTCCTCTTCCCACTTAAGCTTCAGGTCCTCGGTCTGCATATCCTCAGCTCTCATTAGTTCCTTGTAGACGTCTGAGACTCTACCCTCTCCCACCTCTCCCCTAGAAACTACCCTGGTCCTGCCTTCCCTTTGGCAGGAGACATGGGAAGGACGGCACCAGTCTGCGTACAAAATCCCTCACCTGTAAGTATCTAAAGTCGTTCCCTCTCGCCAGCCCAAACTTCTCCTCCAGCGCCCTCATGCCCGGAAAGCTCCCTTCCAGGAACAGATCCCCCATCCTCACAATCCCCGCCCTCTTCCACAGTCGATACCCCCCATCCATGTTCCCCGGGGCAAATCGGTGGTTGCCGCAGATTGAGGTCCACACCGATGCTCTTACGTCCCTTACATGCCTCCTCCACTGGCCCCAGATCCGAAGAGGCATCACCACTAACGGGCTGGTGGAGTACCGTGCTGGCGGAAGCGGCAGAGGCGCCGTGACCAGGGCTGCTAAGCTAGTGCCCCTGCACGAAGCAGCCTCCATCCGCTCCCAAACCGACCCCGCATCCACCATCCATTTCCTTATCATCGCTATGTTGGCCGCCCAGTAATAGTTGCTGAAGTTCGGTAACGCCAGCCCCCCTTCTCTGCTCCTTTCAAGCATCACCCTCTTCACCCGTGGGGACTTCCCTGCCCATACAAATCCCAGAATAATTTTATTCAGCCTCCAATAGAAGGACTGCGGGATAAAGATGGGGAGACACTGAAAAACAAACAGGAACCGCAGGAGAATCGTCGTCTTAACAGTCTGCACCCTCCCCGCCAATGACAACGGGAGCGCATCCTACCTCCGGACCTCCTCCCTCACACATTCCACCAGTCGGGACAGGTTGAGCTTATGCAACCTGCCCCAGTCCCGTGCCACCTGAATCCCCAAATATCGGAAACTCTCCCCCACGAGCCTGAACGGCAACCCCTTCAGCCTACTGTCCTGCCCCCTCGCCTGAATTACAAACAACTCGCTCTTAGCCATGTTCACTTCATATCCTGAGAACCGGCCAAATTCCCTCAGGATTTCCATAATACCGTCCATCCCCACCATTGGGTCCGATATATATAACAGCAGATCGTCTGCGTATATCGAGACTCTATGTTCCATTCCCCCCCGGACCAGCCCTTTCCAGCCCCTCGAAGCTCTCAGTGCAATTGCCAGCGGCTCTATGGCCAGCACAAACAGCAGAGGGGAGAGAGGGCAGCCCTGTCTTGTCCCATGGTGCTGTCTAAAGTAGTCCAATGTCGTCCTGTTCATTCTTACACTTGCCTCCGGGGCCTGATATAAAAGCTTAACCCAGTCGATGAACCCCGCCCCGAACCCGAACCGTCCGAGTACCTCCCACAGATAATCCCAGTCGACCCTGTTAAAAGCCTTTTCAGCATCCATGTTTACCACTATCCTTACCTCCCTACTCTCCGGGGGGCATCATAATCACGTTGAGCAGCCTTCTTAGTTTTTTTTTTTTTTTTTTTTAAATAATTTTTATTGAATTTTTCAAAATACAAACATTTTAACCCCCCCTACATTTACATTTAAATTATAACAAAACAAAGTCAAACCCCCCTACTTAACAAGGAAAAGAAAAAGAATCCCCCCCCCCCCCGCCGGCGAACCGACAGTCAGACCAACTTATCATTTCTAGCAGCGTCCTCGGGCAGGCCTTGCCCGTGCCACCGCCGCTACCGTACTTCCTTCGTCGTTTCCCCCCCCCCCCCCCCCCCCCCCCCCTCCCCCCCTCCCCTCCCCTCCCGGGTTGCTGCTGTCATGGCCTCGGTTTCTATCTCTGATCCAAGAGGTCTAGGAAGGGTTGCCATCGCCTGGAAAACCCCTGCACCGACCCTCTCAGGGCGAATTTGATCCTTTCCAATTGGATAAAGTTTGCCATGTCGTTTAACCAGGTGTTAACACTCGGAGGCCTTTCGTCCCTCCACTGAATCAGGATCCTCCTCCGAGCCACCAAGGACGCAAAGGCTAATATTCCAGCCTCCCTCGCCTCCTGTACCCCCGGTTCCACCCCAACCCCGAAGATCGCAAGTCCCCATCCTGGCTTGACCCTGGACCCCACCACTCTCGACACCGTCCCTGCCACCCCCTTCCAGAACTCCTCCAGTGCCGGACATGCCCAAAACATATGTGCATGATTCGCAGGGCTTCCCGAACATCTAATACACCTGTCTTCACCCCCGAAAAACCGACTCATCCTTGTCCCCGTCATGTGGGCTCTATGCAGTACCTTAAATTGAATGAGACTTAGTCGCGCACATGACGACGACGAGTTAACCCTCTCCAGGGCGTCTGCCCATGTCCCGTCCTCTATCTGTTCCCCCAGCTCTAACTCCCACTTATCTTTCAGCTCCTCTACTGGTACCTCCTCCACCTCCTGCATAATCTTATAGATGTCCGAGATCTTCCCCTCCCCGACCCAGACCCCTGATAGCACCCTATCACTCACCCCCCTGTCGGGGAGCGCGGGGAACCCCGCTACCTGTCGTCTGGCAAATGCCTTCACTTGGAGGTACCTGAACGTGTTCCCCGGGGGGAGCCCAAATTTCTCCTCCAGCTCTCCCAGGCTCGCAAACCTCCCCTCTATAAACAAGTCCCTCAGTTGTCTAATACCCGCCCTCTGCCAGCTCTGGAATCCCCCTCCTGTGTTTCCCGGCGCAAATCTGTGGTTCCCTCTTAGTGGTGCCCCTATCAGACCTCCCACTTCCCCCCTGTGTCGCCTCCACTGCCCCCAGATCTTGAGGGTGGCCGCCACCACCGGGCTCGTGGTATACCTCGTGGGAGGGAGCGGCCATGGTGCCGTTACCAGTGCCCCTAAGCTTATGTTGCCGCAGGACGCCCTCTCCATGCGCTTCCAGGCTGCCCCCTCCCCTTCCATCATCCACTTTCGTACCATCGATGTATTTGCCGCCCAGTAATATCCGGAAAGGTTGGGTAACGCCAGCCCTCCACTATCCCTACTCCGCTCCAAAAAGACCCTTCTAACTCTCGGGGTGCCATGTGCCCACACATACCCCATGATACTACTCGTTACCTTCTTGAAAAAGGCCCTGGGGAGGAAGATGGGCAGACACTGGAACAAAAACAAGAACCTCGGGAGGACCGTCATTTTAACTGACTGCACCCTCCCTGCTAGCGACAGCGGCACCATGTCCCACCTCTTAAACTCCTCCTCCATCTGCTCCACCAGTCTGGAAAAGTTCAACTTGTGTAGGGTTCCCCAGTTCTTTGCCACCTGCACCCCCAAATACCTAAAACTTTTAACTGCTCTTTTGAAGGGGAGCCTCCCAATTCCCTCCCCTTGGTCTCCCGGGTGTATTACAAAGACCTCACTTTTCCCCAGATTTAATTTATATCCCGAAAAGTCCCCGAACTCCGCTAGTATCCCCATTACCTCCGGCATTCCCCCCTCCGGGTCTGCCACATACAACAACAAATCATCCGCATAGAGCGAGACCCGATGTTCCTCCCCTCCCCTTGTCAGTCCTCTCCACCCCCCTGAACCCCTCAGTGCCATCGCCAACGGCTCAATCGCTAATGCAAAGAGTAAGGGAGATAGGGGACATCCCTGCCTAGTACCTCGATGGAGCCCAAAATATTCTGACCTCCTCCCGTTTGTTACCACACTTGCCATCGGAGCTGAATAGAGCAGTTTTACCCACTTGATAAATCCCTCCCCAAACCCAAACCTTTCCAACGTCTCCCACAAGTATTCCCACTCCACCCTGTCAAATGCCTTCTCCGCGTCCAGCGCTACCACTATCTCCGCCTCCCCTTCCACTGCTGGCATCATAATCACATTTAACAATCTCCGAACATTTGTGTTAAGTTGGCGTCCCTTCACGAACCCCGTCTGGTCTTCATGGACTACCCCTGGCACACAGTCCTCTATCCTGGTTGCCAGGACCTTTGCTAACAGCTTGGCATCTACATTTAAGAGGGAGATAGGCCTGTAGGACCCGCACTGGACCGGGTCCTTGTCCCGCTTCAAAATCAAGGAGATCAGGGCCTGCGACATTGTTGGAGGCAGAACCCCCCCCTCGCGCGCCTCATTGAAGGCTCGCACCAGCACTGGACCCACCAAGTCCACAAATTTCCTGTAAAACTCCACCGGGAACCCATCCGGCCCCGGCGCCTTCCCCGCCTGCATCTGGCCTATCCCTTTAATTAGCTCCTGCAGCTCTATCGGCGCCCCCAACCCTTCCACCAGCTCCTCCTGTACCTTTGGGAACCCCAATTTGTCGAGAAAGTTCTTCATTCCCCCTCTCCTCTTCGGCGGTTCAGACCTATACAATTCCCTATAGAAGTCCCTAAAGACCCTATTCACCTCTTGCCCCTTCTGCACTACATCCCCACCCCTCTCTCTCACTCCCCCAATCTCTCTGGCTGCATCTCGCTTACGAAGCTGGTGTTAGCAGCCTTCTTAGTTGGCCACCAGCTGCCTCCCCTTTACAAACCTGGTTTGGTCTTCCCCAATTACATCCGGTACACAATCCTCAATTCTGGTCACCAAGATCATGGCCAGTAACTTGGCGTCTACGTTGATCAAAGAGATCGGCCTGTATGACCCACAAGCCTCCGGGTCCTTATCCCGTTTCAGAATAAGCGAGATGGTGGCCTGCGACATCGTCGGGGGTAAACTCCCTCTGTCTCTTGCCTCGTTAAAGACCCTGACCAGCACCGGCCTCACTATCCCGGCAAATATTTTGTAAAACTCCACAGGATACCCGTCCGGCCCCGGGGCTTTGCCCGACTGCATGACCTTCAGGCCCCCCCAATACCTCTTCGATCCTGATCAGGGCCCCCAGTCCGTCCACCAACCACCTCCCCACTCCTGGGAAGGTCAGTCTGTCCAGGAATCGCCTCAGCCCCCCCCCCCCCCCCCCGGTCCCGCGGGGGGTTCCGAAGTGTACAGCTTCCTATAAAAGTCCTTAAAGACCTTGTTCAGCCCTGCCGGGTCACCCACTAGATTACCCTCCCCATCCACTGCCCTCCCTATTTCCCTAGCTGCTTAGCAAGAGAATTTCTAACAATGTTTCCACCCCAAACCCAACCTGTCTACTCTGGAATCCCACGCAAGGATCCTTTGCCCTCTCCTTTTCCTCACTGGCTTGCCGCCCCTTGGGGATCAGTATATAATGTCAGTTCTGTAAAGGTAAAGTTATTGTTTGCAATGGGAGAGAGAGGCTGTAAGGAGGCAGAATTTGGGCCACCAGCGCGGCACTACTGTGAGTTAATGATTATTCACGGGATGTGTTTATGGCTCAGGACTGTTCACTCACTGCTGGGTGGCCAGCATGTAGCTAACGGATGAGAAATGACACATGCTCAGCATCAAGGGTTGAGAAGTGTTGTGCTGGAAGCTGCTGTTACACTTACACAAACAGCCCTATTTTCTTTGCTGGCTGTGTTTGTATAAGGGACACTGACAGGATTCCAAGACTGAACCAGCCGCAGGCTCGCTCTAAAGTGGCCGATTATATTTGGGCAGAGAGGCTCATTTTCTACCACTAAGCGAGAGTGAGAAAGGAGCCGAGTTAACTATCTGATTACAAGATCATAAACAATGCATAGGTACTGGGCAAATGTTATGTTCTAACTGCCGCTTTCCAGCATCAATATCAATGTCTTCTGAGACTTTGTTGTTGCTATGACTACCACAACAGATAAGAAGGCTTCCTCCCACAGGCCCAACACAATAGATTATGTTGTTCTCGTTTTTGAGGAAATAGCATCAGGGTTGGTATCCTTAGCAAGGCTTGACTAAAGTACCTAGAAAAATAACCACGCAGCTCCTTCACTGTGCTCTGGCCGTGAGATTAACCACTTCACGGGCATAAACCTATCATGATGAAAAATTACCTTTTCTTTTTTAAAAAAGACCCCCTTTCCACTCATCTGAGTATAAGATTTCCAACCCTCACACCAACATGTAAATTTGAAATTGTGATCAATTATAAACACGCAGTAGATATTTCAAACATAAGTTACAGATGTGGAATGCTATTTGATCCAATGTAACGTACTCATCCGGATGAAATTACATTCCCCCCCCCCCCCCCAACCCCATCCCATTACAGCCTCCAGCTGTTACTTGAGCTAAAAAATCTGGACAAAATGCCAGCAGCGTAGTCTTACACAACACTCCTACCGCCTGATGTGCAACTCCCTCCCAGACCAGCTTTTTTCCTGGAATTTTTCCCCTTTTAAGGAACCTATCAGACGCAGAGTCAATCATCACATGATGAAGCATTTTTGCTCCAGCATACACTGGTTTATGGTAAATCATCAGACTCAATCACTGTGCCCCAAGGATAAATTCGCCAACTCTTTCTGCGCTTGACAACTACCAGCATATTCCTAAAACATCTGTCCCTGTCGCAGCTATTTTTCTTTAGCTGTTTGCACTGAATTACATCAAAATATAGCCAATCCATTGCTGAGTGGCAGCAGCCCCTGTCTTAAAAAATTAATCAGTTCTGTCAATGTTATGTTTTTGCATCAATGCTTTCCACTGTTTCTGCTTATATGCAATTGCTGAATGATCGAATGGGATGGAATATAATGATTTCATTGTTCTAGGAGGAACAATGCGATGAGGATTTAATGGAAATAATTGCACCTTTATAGCTGTGAAAAGCATTTAAAACCTTTCTTCCCTGGTACAAGGTTCTCAAAAAACTACCTTTACACATAGCTGTTATTTTTATAGCATATATTGTTTATGAAGCCATTAAGCCGAGTGGTGTCCATTCACATGCATATTTTGTTAAGTTAAGCCCAATTAAGTGTACATTCACATACTAATTTTATGAAAATATGCATTTAGACCTATTATTCATGAAATGATCGTACATTGTACTGTAGGGGAATTAGCTCAGTTGGTAGAGCTCTCGCTTTGCAGGGCGGCATGGTGGCACAATGGTTAGCACTGCCCCCTCACAGTACCAGGGACCTGGGTTCAATTCCGGCCTCGGGTGACTTTATGGAGTTTGCACCTTCTCCCCGTGTTGTCAAGGGTTTACTCCGGGTGCTCCAGTTTCCTCCCACAGTCCAAAGATGTGCAAGTTAAGTGGATTGGCCATGTTAAATTGCCTCTAGTGTCTAAAAGGCTAGCTGGGATTACGGGGATAGGGTGGGTGCTCTTTCAGAGGGTTGGTGCAGACTCGATGGGCCAAATGGCCTCCTCTGTGCCTTAGGGATTCTAGGATTTTCATTCCACAATGCTCAAGGGAGGTCTGAATCATAAGTCTGTTATATTTAAAATAAATATTGAAAAACTCTGGGAAAATCTAATTTATGAGTATTTTCAGTTCTTAAATATCAGGGGACATATTTGTACAATGCTTTCCTTAGAAATAAATGAATGGATCAGAAGAATCTCATACCCAGAACTACCACATTGCATTCTGAACTTACAACTGATTTTGAAAAACAGGACGCAAACAAGGGGCGGGATTCTCCCCTACCCGGCGTGACGGAGGGTGCCGGCGTAGGGGAGTGGCGCCAACCACTCAGGGGTCGCGCCTCCCCAAAGGTGGGGAATTCTCCCCACCTTTGGTGGCCAGCCCCGCGCCGGAGCAGTTTGCACCAGAAGACTGGCGCAAACACCCGGCGCAGTCGGAAGCGGGGCTGGCCGAAAGGCTTTCGGCGGTCGGCGCATGCGCCGGCAGTGACGTCAGCGGCAGCTGGCCGCTGACGTCACTGCCGGCGCATGAGCGATGCGGGGTTCTCCTCCGCGTCCGCCATGGCGGAGGCCGTGGTGGCGCGGAAGGAGAAAGAGTGCCCCCACGGCACTGCCCCGCGGAGTGAGCGGGGGGCCCCGATCGCGGGCCAGGCCTCCGTGGGGGCACCCCCCCGGGTCCGATCGCCCCCCGCCCTCCCCAGGACCCCGGGGGCCCGCTCGCGCCGCTGAGTCCGCCGTTTCAGAGGTGGTGTAAACCTCGGCGGCGGGAGAAGGCCTCCCAGTGGCGGGACTTCGGCCCATCCGGGCCGGAGATTTGAGGTAAGTTTTAAAAAAATGAAATCCCGCCGGCGCCAGCTGTTTTCACAGGCTGCCGGCGGGATTTGCACAACGCCGGTTTATGACCGGCGGGAGAATTACCAAACCTGCGGGAGCGGAAATAACGCCGCTTCCCGCCAATTCTCCGACCCTGCGTGGGGTCGGAGAATTTCGCCCAAGATCTGAAAAATGGCCACCCAAGGTCGCATGACTTATTTTGTGGATTAGAACCATTCCCCTTTTTTTAGATGGGAACGAACAGAACATTCCAGACTAATGTGAGTCGATGCTCTTCCCTGAAACCAATCAAATGGGTATTATCTAATTTGAATGGGTCATTCGAAAACAAAAGCGCTGTCTCAAACACTCAGAGATGTTATTAACCCACAACACCCGATGTGTAATCAACCTGAACACCACCCCCTTATTTGGAAAAGGACTTGAATTGGTGGAAAGTCACATGGTAAGGTAGCCATGTTTTTGCCTGATTTTGATAATCAGCTAAGTGCTGTTTACAGGCAGTTCCAACAAAGCCATCGAAACATCAGTTCAACCAAGCCGTGAGCTAGATGTGGATATAAGCTGCAAGAAATCAGCCAGAGTGTGATGATATGATCTGCATACTCGTCTGCCATTGGGCCAGAACGTCGGCTTACCATTGGCCCTGGTCGGTCATGTGCCTCTCGATCGATTGGCCGAGGTATAAATTCTCAGAAGCCTGACGATCGTCCCTTTCCACTGTAGACGATCGCCAGGCTGTGTTCTAGTTAATTAAAGCCTGACATTGGTAAATCACTCGCCTCACGTGCAATCGATGGTGCATCAATTTAATTAACTACAACTTTGAAGATGGAGTTCCGCATCAAGCCCGAATGCCTCCGCATCAGCCCGCAAACTCCGAACTCTACAGAACTTTTCAAACTCTGGCTGACTTGCCTCGAAGGGTTCCTGGCATCTACAACCACCCCCCCCACCGGGGCACAGAAGCTGCACGTCCTCCACTCCAGCGTGGGTATTGACGCTTACTCAATAATCGAAGACGAAACAGATTATGATGACGCTATACAAAAGCTAAAAGGACAATTCATCAAACCGATCAACAGGGTATTCGCTCGACATCTGCTGGCCACCAGAAAGCAGGTCCCCGGTGAGTCTCTAGACCAATACGCCCGGGCCCTCTGTGCCCTGGGGAGAGGTTGCGCCTGTGAAGCGGTGTCCGCTACAGAGCACATGGAGCTACTCGTCAGAGACGCTTACGTGGCTGGGATGCTGTCTCCCGTGATCCGCCAGCGGATGCTGGAAAGAGACGAACTCAGTTTAACGGAGACGCTGACTCTCTCCGTCTCCCTGGAGGTCGCAGATCTAAGCGCTCGCACCTATGACCCTGGCCAGGCCGCCTCCTGGCACGCTTCCCACCAGCTACCCACCGCTCCCGGCCTCCCTCAGGCTTGTGCCGCGGGGCGACCCGATAAATCCGCGGGGCCCCGCTGCTACTTTTGTGGGTACGCTAAGCACCCTCGCTCGCGCTGCCCAGCCCGCTCCGCCCTCTGTAAGAACTGCGGGAAGAAGGGCCACTACTCCACGGTCTGCCAGGCCAAAACGCTGGCTGCAGCGTTTCTGGAAGCTGCACAGCACTCTCCCCCCCTCCCCCAGGCCTCTGCAAACGGCCTGTGTGCCTCCCTCTCGCCTCCAGGGCCCCTCCAGCCGCTCCCGACTCGCGCCCCGCCGGCCGACATGCGCACCTCCCCGGCCGCTCCAGGCCTCTGCCTGCCCGCCGCGCACGTTTCTCCCCCCCGGGCCCCGGCGCCCGACCGGCTCGCCTCTCCGGGCCCCCCTGGTCCCTGCCTGCCCGCAGCGGCCCTGCTTCCCCCGCTCCCGGACCCCGGCTCCCCCCACCCCCGGGCCCCGGCGCCCGACCGGCTCGCCTCTCCGGGCCCCCCCGGTCCCTGCCTGCCCGCAGCGCGACTCGGCTCCCCCCGCCCCCGGCCCCCCGCACCCGGCCCGCGCACCTTACCTCCTCCCACAGCTGATGCACCTAGCCGGCGTCCTGGAGCCGGCCTGCGCGCCTCTCCGCTCACAGCGCCGGCAACGCTAGCTCCGCCTCCAGCGGCCACGAGGGCTTCCTGGGCGCCGCCATCTTGGGGTGCCGACCCCACGTGCGGGTCCTGGGCGCCGCCATCTTGGGGTCCCGACCCCACGTGCGGGTCCTGGTCGCCGCCATCTTGGGGAACAGACCTCACCTGGGGATCCTGGCCACCGGCTTCCACATCTGCCACGCAAGGTCCCTCCAGCATGGAATCGGACAGCGACGACGGATTTTCTCCACGGCTCGCGGCCGTTCACCCCACATATGGATCCTAGCCACCGACTTCCACATCTGCCACGCAAGGTCCCTCCAGCATGGAATCGGACAGTGACGACGAATTTTCTCCACGGCTCGCGGCCGTTCAGCTCGACCAGTCTCATCCACGCACGCTCGCCAAAACGACTACGCTGATCCACCTCAACGGCCACAAGACGGACTGCCTGCTGGACTCCGGGAGCACGGAATGCTTCGTTCACCCTGACACGGTAAGACGCTGCGCGCTCCCTGTCCATCCCGTAACACGCAAAATCGGTTTAGCCTCAGGTTCGCACTCCGTCCACATCACTGGGTGCTGCATCGCGGACCTCACGGTCCAAGGGAAGGTTTTTAAAAATTATAAATTCCTTGTCCTCCCTGACCTTTGCGCACCGGCACTCCTAGGACTGGACTTCCAGTGCAACCTGCAGAGCTTGACTTTTCAATTCGACGGCCCTATACCCCCCCTCACTGTCTGCAGCCTCGCGTCCCTCAAAGTGGACCCTCCCTCCCTGTTTGCTAACCTCACCCCCGATTGCAAACCCGTCGCCACACGGAGCAGACGGTACAGCGCCCAGGACCGATCCTTCATCAGGTCCGAGGTCCAGAGGTTGCTGACGGAAGGGGTCATCGAGGCCAGCAACAGTCCCTGGCGAGCCCAAGTGCTGGTGGTCCGGACAGGGGAGAAAAACCGGATGGTCATCGATTACAGCCAAACCATCAATCGGTTTACGCAACTGGACGCGTATCCTCTCCCCCGTATCTCTACCATGGTAAACGAGATCGCGAGATACAAGGTCTTCTCAACTGTGGACCTTAAGTCCGCTTACCACCAGCTCCCCATCCGCGCGAGTGACCGACTGTACACCGCGTTCGAGGCTGACGGGCGCCTCTACCACTTCCTTAGGGTTCCGTTTGGTGTCACGAATGGGGTCTCGGTCTTCCAACGGGAGATGGACCGAATGGTCGACAAGTACGGATTACAGGCTACCTTCCCGTATCTTGGTAATGTCACCATCTGCGGCCACGACCAGCAGGACCATGACGCCAACCTCCAGAAATTCCTCCAAACCGCAAAACTCCTTAACCTCACGTATAATAAGGATAAATGCGTGTTCAGCACCGACCGCCTAGCCATCCTCGGCTACGTAGTGCGTAACGGAGTGATAGGCCCCGATCCCGAACGCATGCGCCCCCTGATGGAACTCCCTCTCCCCAATACCCCCAAATCTCTCAAACGCTGCCTGGGGTTTTTCGCATACTACGCCCAATGGGTTCCCAACTACGCGGACAAGGCCCGTCCCCTCATGCAAACCACGACCTTCCCGCCGTCGACGGAGGCCTGTCAGGCCTTTAGCCGCATCAAAGCGGACATCGCAAAGGCCACGATGCGCGCCATCGACGAGGCCCTCCCCTTCCAGGTCGAGAGCGACGCATCTGAAGTAGCTCTGGCGGCCACCCTGAACCAAGCGGGCAGACCCGTGGCCTTCTTCTCCAGAACCCTCCAGGCTTCCGAACTCCGCCACCCCTCTGTGGAAAAGGAAGCCCAGGCCATAGTCGAAGCCGTGCGACATTGGAGGCACTATTTGGCCGGCAGGAGGTTTACCCTCCTCACAGACCAACGGTCAGTAGCCTTCATGTTTGATAATGCACAAAGGGGCAAGATCAAAAATGACAAGATTTTACGGGGGCGGATCGAGTTGTCCACGTACAACTATGATATCTTGTATCGTCCTGGGAAGCTCAATGAGCCTTCCGATGCTCTGTCCCGCGGTACCTGCGCCAGCGCGCAGATAGACCGCCTCCGCTCCCTCCACGCGGACCTCTGCCATCATGGGGTGACCCGCCTATACCACTTCATTAAGGCCCGCAACCCGCCCTACTCTATCGAGGAAGTCAGGACAGTAACCCGTGACTGCCACATCTGCGCCGAGTGCAAACCGCACTTCTACCACCCCTAGCGCGCACACCTGATCAAAGCATCCCGCCCCCTTGAACGTCTCAGCATTGACTTCAAGGGGCCCCTTCCCTCTAACAACCGCAACATTTACTTCCTGCCGGTTGTCGACGAACACTCCCGCTTCCCCTTTGCCATTCCCTGTCTCGACATGACCACATCGACCGTCATTAAGGCCCTCCTCTCCATCTTCTCCCTGTTTGGCTACCCCGAGTACATTCACAGCGACCGGGGGTCCTCATTTATGAGCGACGAGCTGCGTCAATTCCTGCTCGACAGGGGCATCGCCTCCAGCAGGACGACCAGCTATAACCCTCGGGGTAACGGACAGGTCGAGCGGAAGAATGGTACCATCTGGAAGACCATACTACTGGCCCTCCGGTCCAGAGATCTCCCTATTTCCCGATGGCAAGAGGTGCTCCCCGATGCGCTGCACTCTATCCGCTCACTGCTCTGTACTGCTACTAATCAGACACCTCATGAACGTCTTCTTGTTTTCCCCAGGAAGTTGTCCTCCGGATCCCCTCTCCCGACGTGGCTGATCACCCCCGGACCCATCTTGCTCCGGAAGCATGTGCGGGTGCACAAGTCCGACCCGTTGGTGGAGCATGTCCAGTTACTCCACGTTAACCCGCAGTACGCGTATGTGGAGTATCCCGACGGTCGGCAGGACATGGTCTCCCTCCGGGACCTGGCACCCGCCGGCGTGCAGCCCCCCCCACCACAGACCCCCCTCCCCTTTTTCACCCCAGCACCCCACTCAGCTTCCCCATCCCTCATCCATGGCGTCTCCGCGGCCAGCTCAGGTGACGATGACTACTCGAAGTCTATCGCTCCCGGACTCCAGGACATCAGCAGGACCATCAGCCGATCCGACGACACCTCCTCCACTACGGCGCTCGGCCAGGACGTCAAGGACCACCAAACGACTGATCGAATCCTTCTAGAGTTCTACAGCCCCATGGACTTCCTTTTGTAAATATTGTTATGTCTGGGCCAGTGGCAAGCCCCCAAATTCGACAAGGGCACTGTAGACGATCGCCAGGCTGTGTTCTAGTTAATTAAAGCCTGACATTGGTAAATCACTCGCCTCACGTGCAATCAATGGTGCATCACAGAGTACGTACCCTGTTCCAGTCAGAGTTCACCTGAGAACCGGCCGCCTAGAAATTTGACTACAAGAAGCCTCACAACCTGCCGTCAACCCTCCCCTTTATAAGACCCTTCCTTTAACTTTAATGCTTCAGGACCATCCAAGAAACTACAGGTCTGCCATGCGGGAGACCGAAGATTGTAAACCAGAGGCTGAGATGACTAAAATCTGTAAAAATGCCTGATCTTTATCTGTATCCAATCTTTGCGCCTGTGAGAGAATGAGTTTAGAGTAAGTGTGTGAGAATAAATAACCTTCTTAATTTAATTGGCATATACACTCAAAGAAGGTAAGCAAAATCACACCTCTTTCCATACAGAACTTAGAGATCATGGGAGGTAAAAGAGCACATACCTTCCATCTAGGGCAGGAACATTTATCGTAGGCAGCTGGGCGATTGAATCCAGTGTATTGATGAACAATCCATTCTTGAGTTGATTGATTTAAGCTGTTGCCAAACAGATTATTATCCAATAGAAAAAAATCCACAGTCAATGGCTGTACAGAACGTATTACAAACACGTTTAGAAAGAAAATGATTTATTTTTATTTTACCTGCTATTTTTATTAACTATTTATCCACAGTGGACACATATTGCAAATGAAAATGTGTGTTATGAAGTAATTATCAATCTTATTCCATTAACCTGTATGGATAATGTAATTTCTTATTAAACAAGGCAGCATAATTAATGGACTGAGGTATCACTAATCTATGTCGATCATTGGTTTGGGATGTTTCTCAGTTATTAGGACTAATGTAGGTCAAATGTGTCTGATATATGGGCATTTATTAACCATATTAGGTTTTCATATTTGACTGATACTCTAGAAGTATGCCAAGGAAATCTGGACCCTGTTTAATGACTCCTCTGCCTGAAAGGTAAGATTGGAAACGTGACCAGAAAAGGACATCATAGATGCCAGTCAATGTCATAACATTATTAACCAGTGTGTTCAAACTCTGAGAGCAACACTGCCAGTGGCAACTATCATCAGGTGATGGGAAATGTTATTCCTGGATCTTTGTTCATCATCTGGGCAGCATGATAGCATAGTGGTTAGCACTGTGGCTTCACAGCACCAGGGTCCCAGGTTCGATTCCCCGCTGGGTCACTGTCTATGCGGAGTCTGCACGTTCTCTCTGTGTCTGCGTGGGTTTCCTCTGGATGCTCCGGTTTCCTCCCACAGGCCAAAGATGTGCAGGTTAGGTGGATTGGCCATGCTAAATTGTCCCCTAGCGTCCCAAAAGTTTAGGAGGGGTTATTGGGTTACGGGGATAGGGTGGAAGTGAGGGTTTAAGTGGGTCGGTGCAGACTCGATGGGCTGAATGGCCTCCTTCTGCACTGTATGTTCCATGTTCTGTTTGTAACATGGTGACCTACGATCTTATGAATGATCACTCCTTCATCTTGTAAATTGGCAAGAAATTAGAAATATTGAAACATAGAAAACAGGAGTGGGGTAGGCCATTCGACCTTTCGAGGATGCTCCGCCATCCAATGTGATCAGGGCTGATATTCCATCTGAATGCCATACTCTCCCATCCCCCTTGACACCTTTATAGTCTAGAAGTCTATATATTTCCTTCTTAAATATATTCAATGACTTGACCGCCACAGCTTTCTGTGGTAGAAAATTCCACAGACTCACCGCCTTCCGTGGGTGAAGAGGTTTCTCTCTGATCATGCGACAATCCTGCCATCCCAGAAATCAGTCTGATGAACCTTCGCTGCACTCTCTCTGTGGCACGTATATCCATTCGTAGGTATGGAGACCAAAACTGTACACAGTACTCCAGGTGTAATCTCTCCAGGTTTTGGAAGCTCTTGCGTAAAGAGGGCAAATGCCATGAATGCCAATACAACTTGTTGGTTGCCCGTACTGAGAATCTTCTGAGCTGGCAGCCTGATGTTTTACTGCCTGAGCTACCAGGCCGGAGGTGTGGTAAACACCACTGTACTGCCACTGTATTACAGGTACTACAGTAAATCTCAGCCTGCTGGCTCCTCCCAGCAGGTGGCGTATAAAAGTGTATGCTCTCCTGCGCTGCTCCCATTCTGGTTCCAGCTGCAGGAGGCGCAACATCTTGTGCAATAAAGCCTCGATTGTTTCACCATTCTCGTCTTGTGGTAATTGACGGTACATCAATTTATTGCACAAGATTTTAAAAGATGAACATCTTAATCAAGCCTGATGGCCTGGAGCTGAGCCCTCATGCAGCCAACGCCACGTCCACCTTCGCGCACTGGCTAGCCTGCTTTGAAGGCTACCTCAGAGCAGCCACTGAAGAACTCTTGGACCCACAGAAGCTCCAAGCCCTCCAGTCAAGTCCCGAGTGAGCCATCAAGTTTTTCCCCTCATCTGGGATGTGCCCGCCTACACCGAAGCAATGACGCTACTAAAGGGACAGTACATTAAGTTGGTGAATCAAGTGTACGCCAGGCACTTCCTGGCCACGAGATGGCAACTCCCGGGGGAAACTCTGGACGATTTCTTGCTGGCTCTACAGATTCTCGGTAGGAACTGTGACTGCCAGGCAGTTTTGGCAGTCCAACACACTGAACTACTAATCAGAGACGCTTATGTCATGGGCATTAAGTCTACGTACGTTCGCCAGCGGCTATTGGAAGGGGGTACGCTCGATCTTGCAGAGACTGTGCAGCTTGCCAATTCCCTAGAAGTGGCCTCCTGTAATCTGGAGGGCTACATGTCTGACCGCGTGGCACCCTCGTGGGCCCCACCAGCTACCGACTCGAGTACACCGCAAGCTTGCGCCATGCGGGGATCCAATTCCGTGCAAATCCGGGCCTACTGTGTCTCGACCCTCTCCGTTCAGGGTGTAGAGTTCATCAACTTCTGGCTCTACATCCTTCCCCATCTTTTCCCATCCGCAGTTACTAGGTCTTGATTTTCAAGGCCACCTCCAAAGCCTTAATTTGAAATTCGGCGGACCCCTGCCCCCCCCCCCCCCCCCTCAACCCCCCCTTCACCGTCTGCGGCCTCACGACCCTTAAGGTTGATCCACCTTCACTGTTTGCAAACCTCACCCCAGACTGCAAGCCCGTCACCACTAGGAGCAGACGGTACAGTGCGCAGGACAAGACCTTCATCAAGCCGGAGGTCCAACGGCTTCTGCGGGAGGGGATCATTGAGGCCAGTAACAGCCCCTGGAGAGCTCAAGTGGTGGTAGTTAAGACTGGGGAGAAACACAGGATGGTCATTGACTACAGTCAAACCATCAACCGGTACACGCAGCTCGATGCATACCCCCTCCCACGCATATCTGACATGGTCAATCAAATTGCGCAGTCTTCTCCACCGGAGACTTGAAGTTCACCTACCACCAGCTCCCCATCCGCCCAGAGGACAGCCAATACACTGCATTCTAAGCAAATGGCCGTCTCTATCATTTCCTTAGAGTTCCCTTCGGCATCACCAATGGGGTCTCGGTCTTCCAGCAAGAGATGGACCGAATGGTTGACCAGTACGGGTTGCGGGCCACCTTCCCGTACCTAGATAATGTCACCAGCTGCGGCCACGATCAGCAGGACCATGACGCAAACCTCCATTGAGGAAGTTAGGACCGTAAACAGAGACTGCCAAGTCTGCGCAGAGTGCAAGGTTGGTGGAGCAGATGGAGGAGGAGTTCAAGAGGTGGGATATGTTACCGCTGTCACTGGCTGGGAGGGTGCAGTCTGTTAAGATGACGGTGCTCCCGAGGTTTTTGTTCCTGTTCCAGTGCCTCTCCATCCTTATCCCGAAGGCCTTTTTTAGGAGGCTCAACAGGAGTATTACGGGGTTTGTGTGGGCACATGGAACTCCGAGGGTGAGAAGAGTGTTCCTGGAACGGGGCAGGGATAGGGGGGGCTGGCGTTGCCCAACCTCTGTGGGTACTATTGGGCTGCCAACGCAGCGATGGTGCATAAGTGGGTAATGGACGAGGAAGGGGCAGCATGGAAGAGGATGGAGGTGGCGTCATGTGTGGGCATGAGCCTAAAGGCGCTGGTAACGGTGCCATTGCCGCTCCCTCCAACGAGGTATACCACGAGCCCGGTGGTGGCGGCTACCCTCAAAATTTGGGGCAATGGAGACGGCATAGGGGAGAAGTGGGGGGCTCGATGGAGGCCCCGATACGGGGGAACCATCGGTTTGTCCCAGGGAGCATTGATGGCGGATTTCTGGGCTGGCACAGGGTAGGGATTAGGAGGTTGAGGGACCTGTTTGTGGAGGGGAGGTTCGCCAGCTTGGGGGAGTTAGAGGGGAAGTTTGGGCTCCCCCCGGGGAACATGTTTAGGTACATGCAGGTGAGGGCGTTTGCCAGGCGACAGGTGGAGGGGTTCCCCTTGCTGCCCCCACGTGGGGTGCGGGACAGGGTGCCCTCGGGGGTGTGGGTTGGAGGAGGGAGGATTTCGGACATATACCGGGTAATGCAGGAGGTAGACGAGGCTTCGGTGGAGGAACTGAAGGGTAAATGGGAAGAGGATTGAGATTGAGGAGGGGACGTGGGTGGATGCCCTGGAGAGAGTGAATTCCTCCTCTTCCTGTGCGAGGCTTAGCCTCATACAGTTCAAGGTGCTGCATAGGGCCCACATGACTGGGACGAGGATGAGTAGGTTTTTCGGGGGCGAAGACAGGTGTGCTAGGTGCTCGGGGAGCCCAGCGAACCACGCCCATATGTTTTGGGCGTGCCCAGCGCTGGGGGAGTTTTGGAAGGGGGTAGCAAGGACGGTGTCGAGGGTGGTGGGATCCAGGGTCGAGCCAGGCTGGGGACTCGCAATTTTTGGGGTTGCAGTGGAGCCGGGAGTGCAGGAGGCGATAGAGGCCGGTGTTCTGGCCTTTGCGTCCCTAGTAGCCCGGCGGAGGATCTTGCTCCAATGGAAGGATGCGAGGCCCCCAAGCGCGGAGGCCTGGATCAATGATATGGCGGGGTTCATTAAATTGGAGAGGGTGAAATTTGCCCTGAGGGGATCAGTACAAGGGTTTTTCAGGTGGTGGCAGCCTTTCCTGGACTTCCTGGCGGAACGGTAGGGATATAGGCCGGCAGCAGCAGCAACCGGGGGGGGGGGGGGGGGGGGGGTTTGGATCGGTGGGAGGGAGAACTGTGTACATGGGTCTGTGGGATGTGGCGGGTGTTATCTCCTTCCCTTTTGTTGTTTATGTGTTCTTTTGTTTTTTCTTTTGTTTGTAGTTGCTTTTGAAGTTGGGTGGGTGTTGTTGTTGGGTTTTTACCGCGGTTGTTTTGTTAATATTGTTGTGATGTTCATATTTTGTAAAAATTTCAATAAAAATTATTTTTAAAAAAAATAAAGACTTAAAAAAAACCCCCAAAAAGTCTGCGCAGAGTGCAAGCCGCACTTCTACAGGCCAGATAGAGCGCACCTGGTGAAGGCCTCCGGCCCCTTTGAGCGCCTCAGCATGGACTTTAAAGGGCCCCTCCCCTCCACCGACCGCAACGTGTACTTCCTCAACGTAATTGATGAGTACTCCCGGTTCCCTTTCGCCATCCCATGTCCCGACATGACTTCTACCACGGTCATCAAGGCCCTACACAATATCTTCACCTTGTTTGCTTGCCCCATCTTCATCCACAGCGATCGGGATCCTCCTTCATGAGCGATGAGCTGCGTCAGTTCCTGCTTAGCAAGGGCATCGCCTCGAACAGGATGACCAACTACAACCCCCGGGGAAACGGACAGGTGGAGAGGGAGAACGGGACAGTCTGGAAGGCCGTCCTGCTGGTCCTTCGGTCTAGAAATCCCCCGGTCTCCTGCTGGCAGGAGGTCCTCCCCGACGTGCTCCACCCCATCCTGTCACTTCTGTGCACCGCTACTAATTAGACCCCTCACAAACGTGTGTTTGCCTTCCCTAGGAAGTCCACCTCCGGGGTCTCGATCCCAACATGGCTGACAGTTCCTGGACCCGTCCTCCTCCGGAAGCATGTGCGGAGCCATAAATCGCATCCCTTGGTTGAGAAAGTCCACCTCTTCCATGCAATCCCACAGTACGCCTACGTGGCACACCCAGACGGGCGACAGGACACAGTCTCTCTCCGGGACCTGGCACCCACTGGGTCCCCACCTACAACCCCCGACCTGATACCGCTCCTTCCCCCCCGGTTGCCTCATTCACCCCTGCGCCACCCACACTCCCACCAGCGAACCTCACCGCAGCCCCCACCCCAGCAGGATCCGTCCCCTCACTAGATCCACTAAGGGGTGACGAAGAAGAGGACAACACGCTCCCGGAGTCGCAGGTGACCACGTCGGTGCCCACATCACCACCAGGACTGAGGTGATTGCAGCGGAGGATCAGAGCCCCTGACAGACTCAATCTGTAATGTTTTTCTTCACCCCCGCCGGACTTTTTTTTAAACAGGGGTTGAATGTAGTAAATACCATGGTAACACATTGTATGCATTACAGTACTGACACTATTACAGGTACCACAGTAAATCCCAGCCTACTGTCTCCTCCCAGCAGGTGGCGTATAAAAGTGTATGCTCTCCTGCGCTGCTCCCATTCTGGTTCCAGCTGCAGGAGGCACAACATCTTATGCAATAAAGCCTCGATTGATTCACCATTCTTGTCTCGTGGTAATTGACGGTACATCAGGAGGTCAAACTCGAGTCTCACCGAGTAGTAAGTTTATAAAGTGGTGAGCAAACAGGATAGTGGAGATGAAAAGGGTGTGCCCCCGGAAACGCCCACAGAAAGACTTATTCTTCACTGCACAAAGGCCAGAAAAGGTGCAACTGGAGAAACGCCGAGGTTCGTGTTTCAACAGGTGCTGTAGATTTTAATATTATTCAGGAGGTTGAGTAACAACAAGGAACTTGGAACAGTAACACAGCAGTTATTAGTCACCAAATGACTAACAGCAGTGGAAATATTTACATCAGAGTTGGGATTGAAAATACAATTGAACTGGCCCTTTGAAACTGTTGAAGTATATCTGGCCTTTGCTGAATTATCACTTGTGGGGGTGGGGAGGAAATATAATTAACCTCAATATCACCTGTCCTGGGTAAGTTGGGGTGGAAAGGGGGGGGGATAGTTAAAGATAATGAGCAATTATATACTGTAAGCGTGAATGTTGGACAAAGGCATGGGCACATCGACAGGTATGCTGTGGGGAGGAGGGCAGTAATGTGGACATTTAACAACAATAGGTGAGGGTAACAGGGCAGGAGGTTCAAGGGTTACAGGAGGGAGAGGAATAATAAGGCAGTGATGGTGAAGGATGATGGGGGAGAAACTTGGTGGGTGAAGGGGGAGGATAGAAGGTGCCTGAGTCTTGCACGCAAGTTACACTCGCAATTTTGAAGGTTGTTGCGTAGTTCCTAAAACCTAGCAAGCATTTGAAAAAAATGGAATGAAATGAAAATCGCTTATTGTCACAACTAGGCTTCAATGAAGTTACTGTGAAAAGCCCCTAGTCGCCACATTCCAGTGCCTGTCCGGGGGGGAGGCTGGTATGGGAATTGAACTGTGCTGCTCGCCTGCCTTGGTCTGCTTTAAAAGCCAGCAATTTAGCCCAGTGTGCTAAACCAGCCCCTATTTGATCCCATTTGATATGGGATGAGTGTCTTTTCAGGTAGGAGGGGTTAATACTTCACCTTTTTGGGTTGGTTCAAGGCGCACCCTGTTAATTATGAGTCGATTGGATGGAGAACCAGGCTAAGCTGAGCGTGATCCTCTTGATGGTCAAACACCCAAGAAGCCAACATTGCTTCATCATCAAAGTCAGGAACTGCATTACATTGCGTGCTTATTGGCATCTGGTTGCAGGGATGAATGGAGGGAGCGAGCATGTGCTTCCAACGGCCATGGGTGAGGGACGGCAACAATGTCCCGACACAGAACCTTGAGTTTGCTGGGTAGATGCTCATGGCTGACAAGGAGGGAGGGTGGGGAGTGGCACATCTCCATATGCAAGGCAAGGTGGTAGTATCTGATAGAGGGTTTGCAGGCATGGCTGTCCATACCCCAGTCAATGTGCAATGTCTCCATGCACATGTAGGTATGAACAGGAGGAACACCCTTTACCATGACAATGTGGGCTTGGCCTGGGGTAGACCCATGCAAGGTACAAGGCTTAAGGTGGGCTTAAAGGATTAGGGATGAAGCGGAAGCTTCAAAGAATGCGCTGACTAGATTGATCATCACAATTCGTTCACAGACCGCCTCGGGCAAACGTGATGCTGGCTCCAGGCAACCCTACCCTTCTACTGGTTCAGCTGAGGAGGAATTTTCTCATAGGCCCAGGGCCAGGAGCAGCAATGGGAAGAGGCAGCAGCAACAATATTTGAAGAAGTGTAGGATGTTATCAACCAGGGGCCAGCGTGACTTTAGAATTGACCTGAACTCAGATATATCACAGGTGATGCATTGTAGCTACCTACAGATGATTGAGAAGCAATGTCAGTGGCACCTTAGGATGTCCAGGAATGCGGTTAACCACAAAAGCCAGCTGTTCCATGAGAACCCGTAAGGACTGGAAGGTCACCGCTGTGCCTATCTAAACACTTTTGCCAGTGGCTCCTTCCAGGGGGACCTGTGCAGCATTTTCAGGCAGCAACTCACAAGTGCATCAGAGAGGTGACAGATGGATTCTTCAGCATGTTGTCTAATTCTGCTTGGGATCCCGAGAGGCAGGCAATCAGAGCATTGGATTTTTCACAAGAGGTTATTGACTGTACACGTGGGGCCTTGAGAGATCCCTGGCACAGCCAGTCACACTCATCAGCAGCAGCTTGAGATGGAATGACTTTGCTGCAGAGAAAACTGACAGAATTCTCTTTGAGTTCCGAACCTGGTGAGATTAAACTGATGGATCGCATGATGACCACTGAAGCGACTAGCAGCAAACTGAGAATACAGGAAACTTCCAAACAGTGCAAGGGGGCCTCTATTTACAAGTGTGAAAAGTCTATACAGTGATTGGACACCGTGGGCGGAATTCTCCGACCCCCCCGGGGCCGGCGTCAATCCCGCCCCCGCCGTGTCCCGAATTCTCCGCCCCCCGAGATTCGGCGGGGAGGGAATTGCGCGCGCCAGTCGGCGGGCCCCCCGCGGCGATTCTCCGGCCTGCAATGGGCCGAAGTCCCGCCGCTGACAGGCCTCTCCCGCCGGCGTGGTTTAAACCACCTCTCTTACCGGCGGGATTAGCGGCGCGGGCGGGCTCCGGGGTCCTGGGGGGGGGGGGGGGGCGCGGGGTGATCTGACCCCGGGGGGCCCCCACAGTGGCCAGGCTCGCGATCGGGGCCCACCGATCGGCGGGCAGGCCTGTGCCATGGGAGCACTCTTTTTCTTCCGCCCCCGCCATGTCCTTCACCATGGCGGAGGTGGAAAAGACCCCCTCCCCTGCGCATGTGCCGGTATGACGTCAGCAGCCGCTGACGCACCGGCGCATGCGCGGACTTAGGCCAGCCGGCGAAGTCCTTTCGGCCCCTGCTCGCGTGGCGTCAAAGGCCGTTCACGCCAGCCGGCGGAGTGGGAACCACTTTCTAGCCCCTCAATGTGAGGGCCTGGCCCCTAAAGGTGCGGAGAATTCTGCACCTTTGGGGCGGCCCGATGCCGTAGTGGTTCTCGCCACTCTGACACGCCGGGACCCCCCGCCCCGCCGGGTAGGGGAGAATCCCGGTTCATATCATCTACATGGCTTCAAAACTTATTTTATCGTTCTTTTTTTACCGCCATGACTAGCTGCAGCCCGACAACCACAGCTGAGGTGGAGTCAGCCTGCTGACTGGTCTGCACGGTGGCACAGGGGTTAGCACTGCTGCCCCACAGTGCCAGGGATCCAATTTCAATTCCAGCCTTGGGTGACTGTGTAGAGTTTGCACTTTCTCCCCGTGTCTGCGTGGTTTTCCTTCGGGTGTTCCGGTTTCCTCCCACAGTCACAAAGGTGTGCAGGTTAGGAGGATCAGCCATGATAAATTTCTCCTTAGTGTCGAGGGATGTGCAGGTTAGGTAATGGGGTTACAGGGCAGAGTAGACGGGGATGAGGACATGGGTAGAGTGCTCTTTTGAAGGGTCAGTGAGATGCGATGGGCCAAATGGCCTCTTTCTGCACTATAGGGATCCTGTACAGTGATTAACTTGGCAGGCATCATCTGGTGGTCAGAGGCCAAGAGGACCACAGTCTGCTAATGGTCACCCTGTGCAGGTGCAAATGCACCTCCTCAGCCTGGCCTACTGGAGGCAATGGGATCACAGGCAGAGTGAAGATTGAGTGCAGGACATTCTTGATATGTCCTGGGACACATTGCTGGTGCTCCTCCTCCCTGTTGGTACATGATGGCACCTTCCTGTCTCCTAGAGGAGAAAGGGCACCTGTACGGGAGTCAAGGAGTTTCATTCCCTCTCGTCTAGCCACTGATGCACTACACCCATGTCTAGAGCGATGGACTGCAGACCCGAGCACATACATGGCAGCCACTGTGTTCTCTGCTGGGACAGGCCCTCCCTTTCCATGGAGGCCGCCAAGCACTTGCATGTCAGAGCCACGACTGCAGACTGAACCTGGCTGGACTCCTCCAGCCTTCGTTCCAATCTGCGCATGTCCTCTGGCACTTCTGCCTGATATTCACCTACCTGCCTCTTCCACCCCAAGGGATCTCTGATTGCTGAGTGAGAAGCTCATCATCTGCATGGGGTTCAGCCCGGGCTTGGTATCCAGCAGTCTTCTAAGTGTCAGAGACCACGGTTGTCACTGCCTCTGTCAGCTGTGGATCTGTGTCATCCTGAGAGGAGGTGGTGGAGGTGGAATAGGAGCTACAGCTGGGGGTCGAGCCGGGGGTGGGCTGGCCCTCTCTTCTTCACATTGGCCTGCTTGCTGGTACCTCGAGTGGAGAAGAGAAAGATTTGACTAATGCTTATACACACTTCCTCATATAAACAATGTCTCATTCTGTCAACACATCTGACAACTCCAGGCTGGAGGCACCCTCCCTGACTTCCGGTGCGAGTCTTGTCTCCCTATCAGTGCAGGGATAGTCCAGGTTGTCCTTGGTTAATTCTGAGCACCCAAATATCTGCTACTGCACCGACGGTCTGGGACAATCTCCTTCTTGTTGTGCATGATCTTGTCCTGAGGTTAACGCAGCATTGCTTCAAGTGGTTCCACGCGGACGTCTGCCGAGTTTCCAGTGTCAGAGTCGCTACCTGCATGCACAGCCCATGTGGTGTTACTTCATGATATCCACAAAGGATGACGTACAGATCAGGGACTTAGTGGCTCGTGGCATTTGGGCACTGGTTTGCGTAACAAGCAGCACCATGAAGGTGAATTTCCTTCCCAATAAATCTTTAAAATAAATAATTAAATAAACAAGCAGAGCACTAAGATACTCAGAAGGTTCATAACTTAGTCTGTGCTGAACTGGCTGATTCAGTTGAGGAAGTAATGAAAGTGTGTCAGTTGGTCACACTGACCCTGGCCTTGAGAGTGATGAAAGGTCAGCCAGTTTTTCTTCTATTTAGGGTTCATTACCCATTGATTCTGGCTGCAAAATGGGCCATGTGTGCATGTTGTGTGAAGGCTTGGCAATGATTAAATACCCATGAATGTCGAGTCATATGTGAAGTTCAACCATTTGAAAGTTTTGAGGGTTCCTGCAGAAATGTACCTGAGCAACCAACTTCACCAAAGGAAAAGTAAGGAAAACGAACATTTGGGGAAAAAATTAAAACACACCACAAAACAGATTCCTTATTCGAGCACTGCTCCCTGTTTATGGTAAATGACTAGAACAGGGCAGGGCGACAGTGACAAAGAAAACGAGGCCCGTGTATCTGCGATTTAACCCTTTGATTGACACCGCTCCATGACTGCACTTCAAGTGACTTTAATCTTTATTTCTGTTTCTACTATTTGTTATTTTTGGATGAAAATTAACATTTTGCAACAGTTTGACATTGTGTGAAGAAAATGCATGCGATTCAATTAGACGGTTATCATGAAATGAAAAGAGGACATTCAGAGATAACTTTATGCTCACTGGAACTTGGTGTTCTGACACTATCTGCATGAACAGCACCAACCAGTGAAGGTCCCACCCTAAGAGTATACATTTAAACTTCTGACAGTGATGCATCCCTTTTAAAATCTAGTTCATTGTAAGTTCACTGTCCTGAATCAGCACTTTCCGCCAATAGGCCGGGCTTCTTTTCAATTGTGAACCGTGATGCTAAATAACATGAACTAAACATATAATAGGAGGATTATGGCTGAGATTCAACTCATGGGATCAAAAGTTGTGCAATGTTTTTTGAAAAGAAGTTTAAGCACATATTTTCATGATTGAAATTGTAAAATTCGTAATTAATCCGTTACCTTTTAAACATTCAATCTTCTCCTGAAGGTGTTGCCTCTGTGTTGGACTGCAGTTTCATGGAATCAATTATCCGCTGATTCTTTGGCCAAGTAGTCATTATTCACATGTAGGTCGCAGCAGATATTCAACTACCGGGGCCATCATACTGGGTCCTGTTTAAAAAAAATAAATTTAGAGTACCTAATTCATGTTTTCCAATTAAGGGGCAATTTAGCGTGGCCAATCCATCTACCCTGCACATCTTTGGGTTGTGGGGGTGAAACCCACGCAACCACGGGGAGAATGTGCAAACTCCACACAGACAGTGACCCAGAGCCAGGATAAAACCCGGGCCCTGGGTCACTGTCCATGTGGAGTTTGAACATTATCCCCATGTCTGCGTGGGCTTCACCCCCACAACCCAATGATGTGCAGGTTAGGTGGATTGGCCACGCTAAATTGCCCTTAATTCGAAAAAAATAATTGGGTACTCTAAATTTATTTTAAAAAAGAACATGGGATCTCGGCGCCGTGAGGCAGCAGTGCTAACCACTGCACTACTGTGCTGCCTTCTTGGTCCTCTTTTAAGCACATGTCCACGGATCGTGACCAATTTTCCAGTCCTTAACTAAAGATCGCTGAGGTCAACTGTAGCATAGATACTGCCACCTTGGCCACAACCAGCTAAATGTGTGACAGATTAAGATTTAGCCTTTCCTGTTTCTATGGGTTAGTTGGTCATTTTATATGTTACCATTGGGAAAACAAAAACAAAGATTAATGAAAACAATGATGTACCTGGGGAGGGTACTTGTCATTTTTTAAATGAATAAATTACCTATGCCCAAGAAGGGAAATTCTAACTTCTCCTCATGAGACAGCAGCCGGTTACAACCCATTGAAACTGAATATTTTAGATCCTTCAGAAGCTTCTAACTGATATCCACCTTGAGGAAGGATGCAACTCTTCCTCAACATTATGAGAGTTGGCAGAAATTGAGCTGACCAGATGTGTTAGCGAGGTTGGATACTTCTGGCCAGGAATTTTCGTGTTGGGTTTCAGTCAGTTGGGATTTCTTCAGTCGGATAGGGAAAATTGAAAAATATTTCACAATATTCATCAGGAAGAGGTGGGTGAACAACTTTTAAGATGTCTTTGTTCCAAGGAGTTTTTTGATACGAATCGTCAGAGGTACTGTGTCATATTCTAATTTTCTGCTGGATGAGGTTAAAGATGGTGGGACTGAACCCTCACAGGCAATCCATTCCAGTGAAGTGCAGACCTCTTGTACTGACCCTGCTGAATACACTAGTGTTGGAAGGGGATGGGAGGGGAGAGTGGTGGGGAGGTGTCGCGCGGAATTACCCAGTTTGCTCATGGCGCGTGGCTGCTAACCCATAAGGAAAGCTGCCTACCACAGCAGGGGTGACAGGCCCTGGTTGTTGGTGGGCTGGGGCTTTGGGGAACTTGGGTTTCCCCTTCGAGAAGATGAATTCTGGTTTCCTTAATTGTCTGGAGGCAAGTAAATATTTAAAAAAAATAATGGCCAGGATTCTCCGATCCCGCGCAGGGTCGGAGAATCGCCAGGGGGGCACGAGAATCGCGCCATGCCGCTCCGATGCCGGGCCGCCGATTCTCTGGCGCTGATTCTCTGCCGTCCGCGGAGTCACCGCCGCGCTGGTCCCTGGCGCCTTGCCTCGACAGGCCAGTGCCCGCCAGGTTCGGCCGGTCCCGCCGGCGTGGGTTACGTATGGTCTCACCCGGCAGGACCTCGGCGTTCTGGCTGCTGGGGCTTTCCTGGTGGGGGGGCAGGGGGATCCGACTCCGTGAGGGGCCTCCATGGTGGCCTGGCCTACCGATTGGCTTGCGGGCTATTTCCGTGGGGGGCCTATGTTCCTCCGCACCAGGCCCCTGTAGGGCTCCGCCATATTGCCCGGGGGCCGGCGCGGAGATGGCAACTCACGCACATGCGCGGACCCACACCGGCCGTGGCGTGCCGACTTTCGAGCGCCAGAGCAGTGGACACCTCTCCGGTGCCGTACTATCCCCTGAGGAAGGGATGAATGCCTGGGCCTGAAGGCCCATTGACGCCGCTGTCACCTTTGACGCCGGCGTCAGAACTTGGCCGCGGGATGGGAGAAAATCGGCCAATGTCCTTTTGCATTTTCAGGGACACAAGCCTGAAAGCCCAGGTGCTTCCCACTTCCAAAATGGCCAGGTAAAGTAGTCACCATAGTCCCATTTTTAACCCATAGGCGGATTTTCCCTTTGAGAGGGAGAGCTGGCTGGTGGTGATTTAACCTGAGGATCACCACACCTCAGGCAAGGGGCAAGGTTGAGAAGGGGGGAGGGCCTTCATGGATACCTTCAGCTGATATGGGAATTGAACCCACATTGGCATTGCTCGGCATCACAAACTAGCTGTTCAGCCAACTGAGCTAAATAAGCCACGGCCAAAGGTACATCAGCTTCCTTTGAAAGTGGAGATTGCAGGAGCTCCAAATGGACATAGTCCCTACCCTGTTGATGACTCTGGTTTTACTTCTTACAAGGCTGACAGGAACAGCAATGTTAGGCTGGGGTCCAGCAGAACATCTCAGGTGTGGCACTTTAAGGCCCATTCGATTCCCTGATGAATATTTGTCACGCAACGATAGACATTTCAGAGAGAAAAGTGTCTGTTGGTGCCAGCGCAATAATTTCACAAAAGAGAACTGCTTGAAGCTATTCTTTCACTGGGGGGGGGGGGGGGGGGGGAGGGGGGGGGGGGGGGGGGGGCCTCATAGACGGCCAGGAGAGCAATCAGGCGGCCGCTGCAGGCCGCCGCCGTGCACATGCGCGGACTCCCTACTGGAAGTGCGAGTCCCTGTATGCGCAGCCAGAGCTGCGAGAACCACTCTGGGGCCCTGCCATTAAGGAAAGTCCAGAGTGAAACACCAGTGTTTTTAACGTGGCGTGGGGACATAAACCCCATTTATTGGAGAAACCAGCCCCAGGATTCTTTCTGCCCCAACCCCAATACAGAGGAAGGACTGGCTGAAAAGAATTATAACTCCCAGAATTTAGTGTTAGTTCAGTGAGATTATCTCAGAGAAATAAACACAGTTCCGACATCAATCGTAACATTTTTTAATTGTAAACCAACAACTTTTAAGCACTGCCATCAAAATCTTGGAGAGGGGGCAGAGGAGATTTAGCAGAATGATAGGAATGAGGACTTTCAATGATGTAGAAACACCAAAGAAGCTGGTATTCTCTTTACAATAGAAAGATCAAGCGGGGATTTAATAGTTGTGTAAAATTTTTTCATAAAAAGCAAACAGGGAGAAACTGTTCACACAGACAGCAGTGTCTATAAACAGAGAATATACATTTAGGGTAATTGAAGATAAAATAAGACGAGGGGAGATTAGAATGTATCATGAAGCATTAATTGCAACTTTCAAAAGGGAGCTGGATATATATTTGAAAATATCTGCATAGCAATGCACAGATACAATAAGCTGGAGAGTCTCCTTCTGTGTTTTATGATTCCATAATCAATCATATCATTTTCCCTAGCAATGATAAATGTATTGATTTTGTAATGGACATTTATTATGTTACACAAGATTAACACCATTCACTGGGTCAAAACCTCAGGTTTGAATAAAATGAAAGGTGAAGAAAACATTTAAAAACTAAACAAGCTCAAGAAGTTACTGCACTACACAAAATGCTGCACACTTTAATTGATTGGTCAGAGTGCACAGGGCTACAAAATTCAGAAAGATCAGAAATGCTTCCAATAACATTTTCTTAAGCCTAAACTAAAACAATTCTTAAATCCTCTTATCATTAACTAAATAATAGTCTATGATCCAAGCTCCCATTTAGTTTGGCACCTGTTCTAAAACTATCTGCTAATATTTGAGCTGCATACAATATAAATCTTAGAAAAGCAATTCTACTGTACAACTTACTAAAGAAACACAAGTTCATTAATAGTTCTGGACGGGAATAATTAGCTGCACATATACAGACAAATACTGAAATAATAGACGCGATTCAATGAAAATTTCCTATCTGGCTGCATCACAGCATTAGTATGGCAACTACTCAGCCCAAGACCACAAGAAACTTCAGAGAGTCGTGAACACAGTCCAATCCATCACACAAACCTGCCTCCCATCCATTGACTCTATCTACACCTCCCGCTGCCTTGGGAAAGCGGGCAGCATAATCAATGACCCCTCCCACCCGGTTTATTCACTCTTCCAACTTCTTCCATCGGGCAGGAGATCCGAAAGTCTGAGATCACGCACAGATTCAAAAACAGCTTCTTCCCCGCTGTTACCAGATGCCTAAAAGGTGCTCTTATGGACTGACCTGCTTAATACTACACTTCTGTATGCAACACGGTAGCACAGTAGGGCAGCATGATAGCACAGTGGCTAGCACTGTCGCTTCACCACACCAGGGTCCCAGGTTTGATTCCCTGCTGGGTCACTGTCTGTGTGGAGTCTACACGTTCTCCCCGTGTCTGCATGCGTTTCCTCCGGGTGCTCCGGTTTCCTCCCACAGTCCAAAGATGTGCAGGATAGGTGGATTGGCCATGCTAAATTGCTCTTAGTGCCCAAAAAAAGATTAGGATGGGTTATAGGGTTATGGGAATAGAGTGGAAGTGAGGACTTAAGTGGGTCGGTGCAGACTCAATGCGCCAATTGGCCTCCTTCTGCACTGTATGTTGTATGTTCTATGTATCACCCGATGCCAGGTATTTACATTGTGTACCTTGTGTTGCCCTATTATGTATTTTCTTTTCATGTACTAAATGATCTGTGTGAGCTGCTTGCAGAAAAATACTTTTCAATGTACTTCGGTACACGTGACAATAAAAAATTCAAATCCAAAAGTGTGGTCGCGAGCGGGAGGTGCCGCAAGCTTCCCGACGTTCAGCCTGACAAAGTCATCACCGGAATCTAACTTTAATTGGTGTACGTAAGGAGGCCCCATGGGCTTCAAGCCGCAAATCATGACTCGCCAGTCGATTTGCCGGGACCCCACTCATTATCCCCCACCCCCCCGCTAACAAGGTAAAGCAGCACATAAAATGCTCTTGCACAGCCAACCCCACTCAACCCACAGCTATGGCACTGAGACTTCGGCCCCATGATTCAGGATGCAAACCTGGAGAGGCTCCGAGAGACAGTCGAGGCCAGAAGGAATGTCCTGTTCCCTGAGGGTCCCGATTGTCAGCCACAGGGCAGCCAGTGCTGCCTGGGAGGATGTGGCAGAGGCCATCAGCTCGGGAAGCGTGACCAGGACATCCGGCGCGCAGTGCCACAAGAAGGTCAATAACCTACACTGGGCCACATTGGGTGAATTGGCACCAGCAGTGTTCTGGCACAGTGTCCAGGCATCATGGTCTGATCGAGACGCTTGGCCGGTGTTTTGCAAACTTTTTTGCCCGCGACAAACCTTTACCAACCGGCCACTCTTCGGGACCCACGCCACCCGAACTTCACAACCCATCTCTTTCGCTTACCTTTAATGTGAGAGATGGTTCTCACAGTCTCACCATGCTTTGTCATTCAATGTTACATTTCTGCTAAGGACTTCAGCTGATGATATAAGTTCTCACGGCATCAATAAAAAGAATCAAGAGGTTTGGCCTCAAACTCACCAAGCTTAGTCTTCAAATGCCTTTGAAGTTTTGAGGGTTTTATTCTTTCATTTGCCAGTACTTCCCTGTACTTCCCTCCATATAACACACATGGGCTTTGCATCCTGATTTGCATTGGCACAATTAATAAATCCATACCTCAAGAAAACTTATTTGTGCTGCTTTGTTCCTGTTTTTAGCTTCTTCTTAATGAGTTGTTCACCAGAGGCCCTGGAGCTCACACCAGCACTGCTGGCATCTATAAAATGGAGGAATCTCTCACATGCCCAGAGTATGTGACATCAGTGTACAGGGCACCTGACCTACTCCCTTCCGCTGCTTCTGGAGAGAAGACTTTTTCCAAAAGAATCTGCTCGTGGGTCAGCGCGCTGACGTCAGGAGGAGGTGGTCTATCTCACTGTGCTCTGGGTTGATGGGCCACGCATGCACGGGATGGCCGGTATTCTGGAAGCAGGTCGCGCCTGGCATTTTTAAAAGCTGGACTGTGGCCATTGGGCACTTCATCCCACGATCGGTAAAGGCGCGACTGATGGCCCCGTGACCCTCCCAATGCTCTCCAGTGACACCCGCAGGTCGTAACCCTGAGTTTGATAATGACTGTACCAGGCAATAGCCCCTACATGCTACATGGCACACCCACCCACAGGAATCCATTTGGGATGTATGAAGTGCTCAATGAACTCTGATTTCCAATTCCCTATTAACAATAGGGTCTCCTCGGGCAGCACGGTGGCACAGTGGGTTAGCCCTGTTGCCTCACGGCGCTGAGGTCCCAGGTTCGATCCCGGCTCTGGGTCACTGTCCGTGTGGAGTTTGCATATTCTCCCCGTGCCTGCGTGGGCTTCGCCCCCACAACCCAAAAGATGTGCAGGGTAGGTGAATTGGCCAGGCTAAATTGCCCCTTAATTGGAAAAAATTAATTGGGCACTCTAAATTTATTTTTTTTAAAAACAATAGGGTCGCCTCCGGAATGGGTACAGGTGACCTAGGGGTTGGCATGGCAGACCTGCACGCCGTTGCCCTTCCCCAGCCGAGACCCCCCCTGATCCGATACTCTCGCGCCCCCCCCATGGCAGCCCACCCCAACCAAGGTTGGACCCCCCCCCCCCCCCGTTGTCCCCCCCCCCCCCCCAAACCCCCTCCAAGCAAAGTGGTAGCAAGCTCAGTACCCCCAGGTTCTTTGCCTGTGAGCAAAGATGGCTACTCACCTCCTCGGGTCCCCACAGCTGCCCCTCCGGCAGGTTCACATTTTAAAAACGGAATACTAATTGGCACCTACGTGACTACTTGTTGGGGAGGCCGTTATTTCATGGGGGTCGTTGGTGGCTCCCTTTAATTGTATGGAGATTCGGCTTAAGTGGTGATTAGAGCGGGCAGGTTGGGTTGTGAATGGATTGGAGGCAGGCGCAGTACTCGTTTTTGGCTTCTCCTGCTATTTAACGGCCTCGTCGCCCGAGCACAACGTGACCACTGAATCACGCCCAATGATCCCATCAAACTTGAAAATGCCTGGGAACGTTCCATGTATATCTGTCGAGCATCAGACTATTAATTTAAGTGTCCAGGGTTTTGCCAACATGGACTTAATGGGCCTAATGCCTCCTTTTGCGCTGTCATGACCCAATGACATACTGTAAATAAACATTTAGAGAAACTGAAATATTAAGTTATTAGTTGACCATGCTATAAGCGACAGAAGAAATGGTTTCAAATACTTTCCTTTCCGGGGGTTTGAATGCAGAGAAATTAGAATGAAAGTGGTTTCCCCTTTCTGCTCGTTATTTGGATCCCATGTTCAATGAATGTGGGGTGGAAACAAACTTGATTTTCACAACATCAAGGCATAAAATTGACCAAAACATAATACTGTTTGACGGTAAACTGGTCTTCATGTCACAATTATAGTTTGGTAGCTAAACTCTGTGGGGCATATTCCCTGGTGATTATACTGGGATCAGTCGACTACTGATCTCCAATGTAGACTCCACTAAAAATCTGAAGCCAGCAGAAGGACAATTGATGTCACTGGGACAAGTGGGCATGTGTTTAGATTTTGAGAAAGCCAGAATGCCCAATCTGCATGTCTGGTATAACCTTGATGCACGCTGGACTGTACCAACGTAAATATAACTATAAACCTAAACAGTATCAATTGGGAAAGAGAAATGTCTGATGCAGTCATTTTACTACTTCTGTGCTTAATACTGATGCAAAATATTGACATCTCTCATTTTAAATACAAAAATAAAATTTGTGTTGTAATCCTGCAATAAAATCTGGAGCATTTTTAATGTATGAAATGCCCCAAGGTGCTTCACATGAACATTCTCAAACAAAGTTAACACTGAGCCATGTAAGGAAATGTAAGGACTGATGAAAGGGGTAGGTTGGAAGGAGGGAAGAGAAACAGAGAGACATTGTGAGGGAATTCCACATCTTAAGACCTTGGCAGCTGAGGGCCCGACCACCAATGGTGGAGCAATTGAAATCAGGCATGCTCAAAAGGCCAGAATTGAAGGAACAAGACATCTTGGAGGGTTGTGGGGCTGGAGGAGATTATCGACGTAGGATAGGGAGAGGCCATGAGGGAATTGAAAACAAGGTTGAGAATTATAAAATCGAGGTGTTGCTTTACTGGGACCCAGTGTACATCAGTGAGCATCAGGGCTGATGGGTGAACAGGATTTGGTGTGACACAGAGTTAAAATGATCTCAGGCTTATAGGTGGTAGGCATGGGAGGCTGACCTGGAGTGGATTGGAATAATCATGCCTGGAGGTAACAAAGTGTGATGGACCTCACAGTGCAGATTTTTATTATATATGTATATATGTACATATTTTATGTACATATATACATATAGTTTTAAAAATATATTTCACTATTTCTAATCTTTCAAACTGTACACTGGCTGAACAAGATCCTTAAAATAGTTGAACCTATGTCTATCTGTGACCCGAGAAAAAAGAATCCACTTTGCAATTACTGGGAAACTCACAGCTCGTATATCTCTGAGGAGCCATTAACAATCATCTGGGGGCTGCACAGCCCAGCTTTAAAGAGAGCTCTGCAAAGGCCAGTAGGCCAACCCAGCTTGCCAGCAGGAGACACAGGTTTGCTCAGACAAACACCTCTCAAACACTCCTTTCAACTCTTAATTTAGCAGTCTTTCAGACCGTGCTGAATCCCAGATGGTGGATACACATCCTTTGTTGAAGATTTGGTGGAGAGATGGTGATCATGTGACCTATGCCTCTGGCTTGTTGAACAAGTTAATCGTGCTTTACTGACCTGAATTTTCAGTCTGCTCTTCAGCATCTGACTAGCAACCACATAAAAAAGAGTTCTGCCCAGGTTGAACTCCTGGTCCCATCTAGATTGCTTCTGTTGGAAGTTCTGTACCATTTCCCTACAAGACTGATTCATCTCTACAGGCCTATCTCATCTTGTGAAGTCAACACCAGTGGAAAAGTGAAATTATAGGGCTTTCAGCCCCCTAACCTCCGTGAAAGAATACCTCAATGGACTTTGCCTCTGGAACTCGCATGAACCAATATTTATTTTAGCTGTGGTATATGTACCTTTTCTCTATCCCTCTCTGTACTGTATGTGTGGTAGGAGCAAACCCTTCTTTCGACATTTTGAATGTGTAAATAAACTAACCCTTTGAGTTCATCATATCTCGGGTTGGCTGTGCGGTTATTAATAGAAGATTGGATCACACAATAGAACAGAGGGGTTGGGAAATATACCACTGCTTAGAAAGAAGGAAGCAAGTCAAAAACATCTTTCTGTTTACGGATGAGCACTTAGAGGAGGATTTATTGCTGTATAAATTAACCCCCTCCTCCCCCCCCCCCCCCTCACTCCCGCTGTCCGTAACAAAAGGCGTGGATAAGGGTTTCAGCAGCAGTTAATCTGAGGCATGGACAGAAATGGACAATGTTATAGTGGTGGAAATTGGCAGTTTTAGTGATGGCGTGGATATGATGACGAGGATAACCTCAAAACCACAAAACGATTTTGATTATATTCTTGCAATGTGGAATAAAAGGGGAATTATACATTGGAGAGTTTTTCACATGTCCTGTGGCATGAGACAGGGCAGAGACTAGCTGGTAAAAATGAAATAACGATTGCATTTATTCGAGTCAAAAAAAGATTGCCCTTCATATGCAGAAACAGTTTCATGTAAGTTACATTAGCGTACAATCGCTCAACTCAATTTTCTTCCTTAATTCATAGAAATGACCTTCTTTCAGGACAATGAATCAAATCACTGTTTCGGGACACACACCTTTTTAGTAGATTAATGGTGCCTTGTATGAGAATTTGTGTGTGTGGTTTAAATGTTGCAGTAATAAATTGAAGCACAAGGTAATAATAGACCTATTAAATGTGCTCTAAGTGAAACAATTATTACAGCAAAATTCTATGTTCCCTATGGAATTGAAGTACAGAATAAGGCTATTCTTCCCATTGTGTTCACACTGGTTCTTTGTGCGAACATTCCAAAATTAAGCTCACTAACCTGCATTGCTTCAAGCTGTGGGTTTTCCTCTGCTCCAAATGTGTTATAACCTGCCTGCTTACCACTGGCTGGGGACTAATGGCAATCCCACAATCCTTAGGGAGTATAAGCTTCCCCAATGAGGGGGACGGAGAAATCATTAGCAGAGTCCCTGCATAAATAGAGGGAGCCTTCTCCAGAACCGATGGATGAGGAGCCATGTCAGTGTCGGACGTGTGGGCGCCGACCCCGAAGCAGACACCGGTCCTAGTGGCGCCAAAGGCGCCGTTGTTCCGACAGAAACTGGGACCGTACCTTCGATTTGGATTAACCTGCGGCGACTACTCCCGAGGACATGGAGACGGAGGATGACTGCCTGCAGCTGCATTGTGTGGCAGCTCCCCATGTGTCCCCCATTAAGGTGACAGTATGGGTCAATGGCCACCCACTGGAAATGGAGTTGGACACTGGCGCAGCGGTCTACGTGATGGCCCAGAGGACATTCGACCACATCAAGCAGGGTATACAGACCCTTACATTAACCGATACCCAGGCCAGGTCGTCCACCTACACAGGGGAACCATTGGACATTGCAGGAACTACGATGACCCCCTGTTGTTTATGGATGCCAGGAGTCGCGTTTCCCACTTATCGTGGTGCGTGGCCATGGGCCCAGCCTGTTGGGTTGGGACTGGTTGCGCCATTTGCAGCTGCAGTGGCAGCCCATCCTCCAAACAGGTTCTGGAGGGTTGACGGAGGTACTAGGACGGTACCCAGATCCAGCCCGGTTTGGGGAAAATAAAAGGGGGCGTAGCCCGTATCCAAGTCGAACCAGGAGCCACGCGCCCGGTGCCTTACGCCTTGCTCGAGAAGGTAGAAGGGGAGCTCACTCATTTGGAGTCCTTGGGTATTATCAGGACCGTCCGTTTCGCTGACTGGGCAGCGCCAATTGTACCTGTAATGAAGCCAGATGCCACAGGTCGCTTGTGCGGCGACTATATACTTACAGTGAATACGGCTTCCTGGCTCGTCCAATATCCAATGCCCCGCATGGAAGATTTCTATGTGAAGCTTGCAGGTGGACTCTCATTCACAAAATTAGATATGAGTCACACCTACCTACAGTTGGAGCTAGACCCTGTCTCCCGACAGTATGTAACTATTAATACACATCGGGGCCTGTATGAATATACACGGTTGTCCTTTGGGGTATCCTCTGCCTGCGCTATCTTTCAACGCTTCATGGAGGGCATCTTGAGAGGTTTACCGCATGTCGCTGTTTACTAAGACGACGTTTTGATTACAGGGACATCGGAGCAGGAACATTTGGAAAATTTGGAGGCTGTCCTTGGACGCTTTTCAGAGGTTGGAATCTGTTTATGTCGTAAGAAGTGCATCTTTCAGGTGAAGGAAGTAGTCTACCTAGGTTATCGTGTGGACCGTGAAGGTTTGCACACCGTCGCAGAGAAAGTGCGCCCAATTCAACAGGCCCCTGCCCCGACTGACACTTCGCATCTTTGTTCTTTTCCCGGTCTTGTAAAATATTACAGGAAGTTCCTCCCCAATCTGGCAACTATGCTGGCCCCATTACACCTTCTGCTGAAGAAGAATCACACCTGGGTTTGGGGTCAGCCGCAAGAAACCGCTTTCCGGTGGGTAAAACAACAATTGTCGTCATCTGGGTTACTAACCCACTGTGATCCTGGAAAGCCTTTGCTCATCACGTGTGATGCATCCCCATATGGTATTGGGGCCATCCTGTCCCACAGGATGGAGAATGGGGCCGAGTGGCCAATAGCTTTCGCCTCCCGCACATTGACTGCAGTGGAAAAGAAGTACACGTAGATCGAGAAGGAAGGCCTGGCGGTGGTCTTTGTGGTGAAACGCTTCCACCAGTATGTGTATAGCCGCCACTTCACTACTGTAACTGATCATAAGCCTCTGCTGGGACATTTCCGAGAGAATAAGTCAATACCACCCATTGCTTCCGCATGGACCAGCTTTGTTGCTCGCTGCCTACGAGTATTCTCTGGAGCATAAACCAGGGATCCAGATAACGAATGCCAATGCACTGAGCCGATTGTCTTTGTCAACCGACCCCATGTCGACCCCCATGACCGGTGAGGTGGTTGCAACCCTAAATTTTATGGACTCCTTGCCTGTCACATCATCACAGATCCGTGAGTGGACCCAGACGGAGCCAGTCCTGTCAAAGGTCCGGCATATAGTCCTGTACGGTGGGCAACATCGACAGCTCCCAGGCGAGTTGCGGGCATTTCCCTCCAAGCTGTCAGAATTTAGCCTGGAAGACGGTATACTCTTGTGGGGGACGCATGTGATTGTCCCGGGAAAGGACAGGAGCTGATACTAAGGGACTTGTACAATGGGCATCTGGGTGTGACACCAACATTGAGAAGGTGGTCCAAAACTGCTCCATTTGCCAGGAGCATCAGAAGCTTCCGTTGGCCGCGCCCCTACATGACTGGGAATGGCCAGGGCGGCCTTGGGCGTGCTTGCATGTGGATTTCACCGGCCCTTTTCAAGGATCTATGTTCCTTCTATTAACCGATGCCCAGTCTCAATGGTTAGAGGTGCATAAGATGGTTGGCACAACGCCCTGCGCAACAATCGAGAAGCTGCGTTTGTCTTTCAGTACGCATGGTCTCCCCGAGGTACTGGTCACGGACAACGGCACTCTGTTCACAAGTGAGGAGTTTGCGAGGTTCATGAAGATGAACAGCATATGCCACATCTGCACCGCTCCATACCAACTGGCTTCAAATGGGTTGGCCGGGCACGTAGTGCATTCAAACGAGGCCTAAATAGCAGTGTCCCGGGTCTATGGCTCGTTTTTTGGTTTAAATACAGGAACACTCCACATGCGGTGACTGGGGTAGCTCCCACGGCACTCCTAATGGGCCGGAGACTTTGCACCCGCCTTAGCATGATTTTCCCGGACATTGGTACAAAAGTACGCCGCACTCAAGAACGGCAGGGACATGGCCTTTCTCGGCATCGGCCGATTCGGCAGTTTACGCCCAGTGACCCAGTGTTCATTCAAAATTTTGCTGGTGGTGCCCAGTGGGACCTTTTGACGAACGGTCCCTAACTCTTACTAGGAGCAAGCCCAGGGTCGTCTCCAGCACAAGCATTTAGACCATGTTTGGTCCAGAAGACCATCCCTTCCAAAGATTCCCCACCCTCGGAGCTCACTTCCACAGCCACAGTGACCAGACACAGTGGGAAGTATTCCTCACAATCTTCCTCTGGTGCCGGACTCAAAGCCTGCGCAGGTCGTTGCAGAACCGCGGGGAGAAAGGGACGCCGAGATGATGGAGGCAGCAGACTCCGACTCCGAGATGGAGACCCAGGACGCCTCAGAGGGGGAGTTCTCGGGCCCACGGTCCGTGGATGTACAACCGTTATGCCGTTCATCACGGAAGCGCCAGTCTCTGTCTTGTTACACACCGCCCAATCCACCGCCTCATGCAAATTCTGTCCAGCCAGCAGCAAAACGAGTCCGACGCCCTCCTTCGCCAGAGTCTTCGGTGGATTCCTTTGATTTTGGGGAGGAGGGATGTTATAACCTGCCTGCTTACCACTGACTGAGGACTAATAGCAATCCCACAATCCTTAGTGAGCATGAGCTTCCCCATTGGGGGGGGGGGGGGGGGCAGAGAAATCATGAGCAGCGTCCCTGTATAAATAGAGCTGGCCAGTCTGGAACCAGCAGAGAGGAGTGAGCAGCAAGAGAGTACTGCTGCTGCTGCTGCTGTTGTGTATATATGTAATTGTAAATAAATGTTATTCCTTTCCATTCTTCGTGGCCCTCACAAAAAAATTTAAATCCATTTTCCCCGTAAAAATGGAAATAGCTTCTGCTCAAACCAAAGCCTTCAATTCTCCAGTAACCTTCCTTGGAAAGAAATGTCTCTTAATCTCTCTCCCTAACTCTGATGAACATACAAACAATTAGGAGCAGGGGTGGGCCATTCATCTCCTTGAACCCACTCCGCCATTCAATAAATCATAGCTGATCTCATTTACTTATTTTTCCCTTTTCTGCCTGAAGTGGATAATTCCATGGACAGGATTCTCCATCGGGCTGATGCTGGAATTGGGAAACATGATTGGGCGGAGAATTGGTTTAGATTCCAAAATTGTGGTGAGCGCTGGTTTCGCGCCAAATCGCAATTCTCCGGTGCCTCAACAGCGGCGTCAATGCGTTCCTCTCTGTACGTACAGTAAACATGTTGGCATATCATTAGCATTAGTATTCTCCGGGTCCTCCGCGATTCTCCGCCTCCACTGGGGCGAATTCTCAATGGTGTGGTTCACTTGTGCTTTTAAAAATTGTGAAACGGGCGCCATGGCTGCCGAGAGAGAGAGGGGGAACGGAAAGTGTCCAACATCGTCATTGTTTGCTGACATTCGTGCAGCTGGCCAAGGGACCTCTGCCAGGGCTGGGGGGAGTAGCGGGGGTGGGCAGGAAGTGGGCTGTGGGGTCAGCGTGTACGGGCACGGAGCACCATTGCCATGGCCTGCAAGGCAGCCATGCTGCTGCACACGCTGCTGACTGCCCACTGTGAACTTAGGGCCACGGGTCATATGGGTGTCCCCCCCCCCCCCCCCCCCCCCCCCCCGGCCAGCCCCCTAGGTGACCTCTGGCCCCAACCAACCCACAAGCAGGATGGGCGCACTCCAGCACAACCAGTGCCATCTTGGTGGCTGGGATGAGTGTGTGTGTGGAGAGTGCAGGGTGGATATGCGGCTGCAGCGTGTAGACCTCCCGAGTGATTATCACAGGCCTGGCGAATCCTGCACCATTTCTCATTGGAATTGATTGTGTTCCACATGACACCGATGCTGGCCCCTTGAATCGCTGAATTGGTCCAGGTTCGGCGCCAATCTGCGAATCCTGCATCAGCGTCAACACTTAGTCTCAGCAACAGAGAATTCCGCCGCATCTTTTTAAACAGTGGTTGTGAACTCTAGATTCTCCCATCGGAGGAATTATCCACATCGAACTTTTCAAGTCCCCCCAGGATCTTATCTGTTTCAATCAAGTCACTTCTTATTCTTCCAAACTCCAGCAGATACAAGCCTTGACTGTCATGCTTTCCCTCATAAGGCAACTTGTCCGTTCCAGTGATTAGTCTGTTATGGGCCAGGGTTTAGAGAACCCCAAAGTCTATCATGGAGTTCACCTGACCCACAACTTTTAATAGATTGTGGTATGGGGAGCAAACGGCCCACTCTACAGGTGTGGTAGAGCAGAAATGGAAAAGTATTTTTTAAAGCTAAACAATGTTTATTCTATGAACTCAAGTTAACCTTTTCAAAAGATGCAGTGAACATCAATTCGAAAACAACACTAAGTAACTCTTAATAACTGCCCAAACAACATCCAGAAGACAAAGGAAACACATTTTAACAGAAGCACATTAGGTTTACGTTCACGACTGAGAACATTTATAATTCTGAATTCACCAAATGATCAAGAGATAGTCTTTTCATGGCAGAGAGATCAACAGTACACCTGCTCTGTCTGGCTTCAGCTCCAACACTGAAAACGAAACCAAAAACACACCTTGTAGCAAACAGCCTAAAACAAAAGTAAAAAGCTGACAGACTGCCCAGCTCCACCCACACTCTGACATCAGTGATAAACACCCATTTCTTAAAGGTACTCTCACATGACAAGTCCAGTAAACATTCTGAACCACTTCCGATGCACGTACATCTTTCCTCATATAAGACCAATATGGTACACAGTACTTCAGATGTGGTCACGCCAGTGCATTGTATAACTGAAGCATAACCATCCTATTTTTGGATTCAATTCCCCTCGCAATAAATGGTAACACTCTATTAGTTTTGCTAATTGCTTGATGCACCTGCATACTAACCTTTTGTGATTCATGCACTAGAACACCCAGATCCCTCTGTATCTCAGAGCTCTGCAATCTCTCACAATTTAGATAATAAGCTTCTATTTTAGAGACGGCTAGATACAGCACTTGGGGAGAATGGGATCAAAGGCTATGGGGAGAAAGCAGGATTAGGCTATTGAGTTGGATGAACAGCCATGATCTTGATGAATGGCGGAGCAGGCTCGAAGGGCCAAAACACCTCCTCCTATCATCAATGTATGTCCTGTCAAAATGGATAACTTAAAATGTTCCCACATTATACTCTTTCTTACTAAGTGTTTGAAATCAACCGTTCCTTGACATTGGGGTTGAAATTCATCTTGGGCTCAAGCAGCTGAACATTGATCATGTGCAGATTCAGCACTAGACTTACAAAGAATAGCCCTGCCATGACAGAAGAATGCATGCAATCAATATATTGGTAAAGGCGGAAAACAGACATCTCTGATGGCCTCTTGAAATGAATACTGGCCACTGCAGGATGAGTTTATTGGAGTCCTGCACTGGAATTAGGATCCCTTTATCAAAGTTATGCCTGGGAGCCTTTCACCTGCACTTTCTTCTACCTACCTACCAAAATATCGTACCAATGCTGATGAGGTTGGCTGAAGCATTGCTATTGAAAGGGAACCTCCACCTGCATTAAGGTAAATTGCTCAAAATTCATTTTCGACGACTGGAGGGTTTTTTTTGGAGCCTCTTGTCATTTTGGCAATAGTTTAAAGTACAGAAAAGTTGGACAGGCTGACTTTTGGCTGCAGCTTCATTCTTTGACTTCATTCACCTCAGGAGTAGCTGCAAATATACAAGTGTTCCACTCCTTGAACCTTCAGTGGGTATGCAACCACTGATAATAAATAATGCAAACCTATGCCTGGGATCCTGGCGGTAGTATTGCGGCTGGATTCTCCGTTCCTGAGACTAAGTGTTGACGTCGGCGCAGGATTCATGGAGTTCTACAGCAGCAAAACAGGCTCTGCACCTGGACCGATTCAGCGATTGTGAAGGGGCTAACACCTGCGCCACGTGGAACACATCGATTCCAATGAGAAACGGTGCAGGATTCACCGGGTCTGGGGTTGACACTCAGGAGGCTGACAAGCTGTAGCCGCATATACACACTTCATTCCCCACACACACCATCCCAGCCAATAAGATGGCAGCAAGATGCGTGGCAGAACTGGAGACCCAATGGATGCCGTGGAGGAGAGGTGGCCGACCCTGTACCCCGGCCGGGAAGGAAGCTGCCTGCTGCCGCCATTCGCCGGGCCTGGACACAGGTGGTCAGCGCCGTGGGCAACACCCTCCAGACCGGCCTGCAGTGCCGGAACAAACTGCACAGCCTCCTCAGGACGGCCAGGGTGAGTAGGCAGTACTGTGCCCCTGTCACCAACCTATGTAACCCTACCCACCGCCCCCCACCCTAACCCACAGGATGGCCGAACCCCTACCCTGCGCCACAATCTGGCACCCATACTGGCTGCCATGGCCAGATTCCCTGGTCACTGAAGCCACCAACTACCCACCCTCTGGGCTGCATGTGATGGACTGTCTAACATTGTGTTTTCTGTGTTCACCTCCCAAACCCTCAGGAGAAGGCCGCTCATAACCGCCAGGAACTGGAGAAGACTGGAAGGGGACCGCCGGCCCTGTGGCCCCTCACCACAGCGGAACAGAGGACCCTGGACGTGGTCGGCAGGTCTGAGGAAAGGTCAGTTGCTGGGATGGAGGTCTGCATCAGGCGAGGAAGTGAGACCCTGCTGAGTTGTGGTTACACATGGCACATGTGTTACCCGCCCCCACCCCCACCACCCCCACACCACCCTCACACCCTCCACCACCCCTACTTAACCCTCATACCCACCCTCACCCCCACACCACCCCCACACTACACCGCCCAGCCGCACACCACTCAGACACCCACCACTACCCTTACATCACCCTCATACCCACCCTCACCCTCCCTCCACCACCACCCCCACACCACCCACACACCCACCACCACCCCTACATCACCCTCATACCCATACCCACCCCCACCCCTACACCACCCACACCCACACTACCCACACACCCACCACCACCCCAACATTACCCTCATACCCACCCTCACCCACACACCACCCCCACCCCTACACCACCCACCCCTACACCCACCCCACCCACAAACCCACCAGCACCCCAACATCACCCTCATACCCACCCTCACCCCCACACCACCCTCACACCCACCACCATCCCTACATCACCCTCATACCCATACTCACCCCCACACCACCCCCACCCCTACACCACCCACACCCACACCACCCACCACCACCCCAACATTACCCTCATACCCACCCTCACCCCCACACCACCCCCACCCCTACACCACCCACCCCTACACCCACCCCACCCACACACCCACCAGCACCCCTACATCACCCTCATACCCACCCTCACCCCTACACTACCCTCATCCCCACCCCTTCACCCACCACCACTCCAACCACCACATCACCCTCACCCCCGCACCCACCTCCACATCACCTTCACACCTATATCATCCCCACACCCACCCCCCACACCATCCTCATAACCACACCACCCATATCACCCACACACCCACCACCAACCCAACATTACCCTCATACCCACCCTCACCCCACACCACCCCCACCCCTACACCCACCCTACCCATAAACCCACCAGCACCCCAACATCACCCTCATACCCACCCTCACCCCTACATTAACCTCACCCCCACCCCTTCATGCACCACCACTCCAACCACCACACCACCCTCACCCCCACCCCCACACCACCCCACACACACTCCTACCCCCTCACCCACCCCATCCCCGCACCCACCTCCACACCACCTTCACACCAATATCATCCCCACACCCACCCCCACCCCCCACACCATCCTCATAACCACACCACCCACCCCACACCCCCACACCCATGCCAACACCACCCCCACCCCCACACCACCCTCACACCCACCCCACACCACCCTCACACCCACACCACACGAACGCCACCCCCACACCCACCCTCACACCACCCTCACACCCACACCACCTCCACCCTCACACCAACACCACCCTCACACCCACACCACACGCACGCCACCCTCACACCCACATTACCCCCACACCACCCTTGCACCCATACCGCACAAACGCCACCCCCACACCCACCCTCACACCCACACCACCTCCACACTCACACCACACCCACACCACCCTCATGCCCACCACCATCCTCACACCATCTTCACGCCCACTACCACCCCCAAACCCCACTCCCCCCTCCTCAATACCCTCCCGCCCCAATACCCTCCCTCCCCAACAAACCTGCACCAACCCACCTCCCCCAGGCCACGATGAAATCATGTGCCTGTCTTGTGTCTTACGAGCTGCTGGCGATAGGGCGGGCCCTTCTGATGTCCCCTACACCTGAACCCTGCCACAACCAGAACCCCAGAAGTTGACCATCGACAAGAATGATACTAACATGGATGGTACCCATCGACCCTCATCCCAAGACACCCCGGAGCCCAAGTTTGGGCATGACCACGATTTCCCGTCACAACTGTTTCCGAAACCCTCCACCATCCCAGAGAGACTCACCTTGGTTGGGCACCTGTGTGAAGGGGTTCCTGGGATGCTATCTGGTGCGCAGACATGCTCCGGTACAGCAGGTGGAGGTAGGAACTCCCCAAAGGGCAGACGAGCTGCCGTCCAGATGGGTTTTGGGCTTTTGGAACGGACGGTCCCATCAATTGTGGAGATGCAGTCGCACAGCCAGGGACTACATGAGGGGTTGTCAGTGAGCATCCAGCACATGTAGGTGCAGTTGGAGGAGTCAAACTGCAAACAGGAGTGGAGCGTCCGTGGTGGAGGCCTTGGGGACGAAGTTTTCGGCCATGGATCAACATGTCCAAGGCCTGGAGCACTCTGTGCAGGCAGTGCCTGAGCTATAGGTTAGGACTTCCCTCTCACAGGCAGCCATGTCCCACAGCCACCTGGACATTGCAGCAGCTCTCCTGAGCGTGGCCCAGTCACAGCGGGCCATGGCTAAGAGTGTTTGCGGCATTGCCCAGGCACTGGCCGAAAGGGCGCAAACACAGAGGGAGATGACCCAGTCCCAGAGGGAGTTGTTGCGCAGTGCCAGACGGAGGTGGTCCACTTCCTCAGCTCCATGAACGCGAGCATGTCGACCCTGGTCGAAATGGCATTGGGACTCCAGGACTGGCAGCGCCAGGTGGCGGGGGGCCCCCAGGGGTTAGCTCTGTTTGCAACCCCATCCTATGGAGTAGACCGGGGGCCACCAGGCACCACGGGGGAGGAGGTGAGGGGGCCCAAGTCGATGTCTCCCGCAGGGGAGGTGCCGGAACACCGTAGCACCTCATACTCCCCCTCCCCCATCCACCTCCTGTCCCTAGTGCATCACCTGGGCAGCAGGAAGAACAGGGCGGCACCACACCAACTGGGGCACTCGAGCAGCAGCCAGGCCCATCCAGGCCCAGTCACCCCAAAAGACGGCCGTTGAAGGGGACCCAGGTCACAGGGTGGGAAACGCAGCTGGCCTCCTCAACTCTTGATGTACCATCTGGGGATCCATCTCGGCTTGGCATTAGGGCCCGTAAGGCCAGAAAGGTAGACACCAGTTAAGTTGGCACTGGTGCACGGTATAGTTTAGCAATAGGGGCTGGGGCACAAACCTTATATATGTTTTCACATTAAACACCTGTTCACAATGTTACAACCTGCCTCAGTGCTCTGTTGGAAGAGTGTGAGGGGTGGGCTGGTCTGGGCTGGCCGCCGAGTTGGCACAGGGACTAGGGGGTGGGAGAATGGGTGGACATTGGACATGGCTGGCCCAGGGACCACGGTCCAGCCAGCACTCACAGTTCTGGTGTCGTCGTCGTCCCCCACCGTCCCCACCTATGCCACCCCAGGAAATCGATGGAACCTTGTGAAGAATGGCCAACTCGTATGCACGGATCGCCCAGATGGACGGTGGGAAGTGCTACCGTGGGCAGGAGTCAGATGTTGTCAAGTGATGAGGAGCACCAGAGCTCATTGCAGAGCGGGTTTTCATCATCCTCCATCCAATGGGCCATACCCACTGTTACCGCCGATCCTGAGCCCACACCCCATAGTGCGGCAGATAGGTTGGTGAAACTGGAGGCGGTCAGAGTGTCCCATGCACGTTGGCCCTTGCGCACATGTTGTGTGGCCTCCCATGACTGCCCGGGCCCCATGTCCTGCACATCCTTACCCACCCCCACATCCTCCTCATCAGACGAGGACTGACGTGCATCCTCTTCCTCCATCATGTCACCCTTCTGCTGTGTGAGGTTGTGGAGGATGGAGCAGGCCGCCACGATGTGGGAAAACCTCCCAGCGCTATACTGGAAGGTCCTTCTAGAATGGTCCAGGGATCTGAACTGCATCTTCAAGATGCCGAAGCACTGCTCAATCACGCCCCTGGTCGCGGCATGGGCATCGCTGTATCAGGTCTCCGCGTCCAATCTGTGGCCTCCGAATAAGTGTCATCAGCCACAACTGTAGTGGATAACCCCTGTCGCGCAGGAGCCAACCCCCCTGCCGGGGTGCGCCTTGAAGAGGCCAGGAACCGTTGACTGTGCCAGGATGGTGTTGTCGTGCACACTGCCCGGGTATCGGGCACATGATGAGCATCTCATGGTCACACACCAGCTGCACCTTTTGCGAGTGCAACTCCTTTCGGTTTGTGAAGATTGGCCTGTCATCTGCAGGTGTTCGTAAGGTGACATGCATCCCGTCGATCACCCCCTGGACTTGGGGCATCTGGGCGATGGTGGCAAACCCGGCTACCCCGGCATGGTGGGCTCGGTCCACATTGAAATGGATGTATTGTGCCGACTGGGCATGTACGGCCTCCATGATGGCGTGGCTGTACCTGTGCTGTGTGAGATCCTGCACATGTCCCCACATGATGCCTGGAAGTACTCTGGGCGTAAAGGTTCAGGGCGACCATCACTTTGGTGGCCACTGGGAGTGGGCGTGTCCCCAATTCCCCCGCAGTGCCAGGTGCCCCATGATCTGGCAGATATGCCGCATGGTCCCCCTGCTCAGTCAGAGTCTTTGGCGGCATGCCCGGTCTGACAGGTCCTCGAATGACAGGCGCCGCTGGTACACACAAGGCCTCATGCAGCGCCTCCTTTGCACCTCCCCCTCCTCAGGCTGTTGGCATCTGGCTCTCCATTCTCACCAGCTGCCTCCTGTTTCTCCGGTGCACGCTCCACTGCTGCAGCTTCCTCCTCCTCGAGTAACTCCAGCTCATACAGCCTCGGTGCATCCCCCAGGGCTACAGCGACTAGGTGAAAGGCCACCATTGCTGGTTGTATTCCAATATCCATTGTCTGCAGGGGGTGAAAGGCCAACATGTTAGCACTGGACTACGTGGTGGCCCCGGATGGCACTGCAGACCTTCCCCCCCCATGTACCCCTCTCCATCCTCCCCATCCCGCACCCAAGGCCCCATCGATGCCCGGCACTGTGGGGGCATCTGACCCTGGCGCCCATCCCTGCTGCCAGGGGAACCGTTGGCTGGCAAGGCCCTTGCCAGCGGTACACTCCTTGGCCCCACGGCCTGTCCCCCCGTCACCATCACCCCCCCCCCCCCCAAAGCCCGGCCGGCGTCAGGATCGGCAGTCCACGGTCACGCTCTCCGTATCCTACTTTCTCTCTCTCCCTCATCAACCACGACGCCTGTTTCCCGATTTTTAAAAGCACAAATGAGCCTCGTTGTCAGGAGTTCCTCCCAGTGGAGACAGTGGATCATGGAGGCCCTGGAGAATACCGGGTCAGGCCCGCTAGTGATATTCAAACAGCATTTACTCTATGTGCGGAGTAGAACACAGAAGCACCAGAGAATTGCCATTTGGCCTGAAGCCAGTGCCCGCCATGAACCAATTCTCCGCACAGTCACCTTTCCCGATTTCGGCGTCGGCTGACGGAGAATCCCGCCCCTGATTTCATCAAATTGTGCCAGTTCTCAATTTCCTCGGTCTTTGACTCAGCCAGCAGGGTTCAGGCTGCCACCTTGGAGCCAGGAGTATCCCCTCTACCCCTGGTTGATGATTTCTGTCAGGATTCTGGGTCGAGACATGGGGCACTGATACAGCACACAAGAAAACCTCTCATTGAGAAAAACATAAGCATCCCCAACCAAAGGTTGTAGTGCTTGGAATGATCCAGTGGAGTCCTGCAATTTAGTCCCCCCCAAAATCTTCAGATCTTCAGATTGATGTGTGCCACACAACTATAACTTTCAGAAGGGTCAAGCCACCTTGCAGCACCACAGAAGGAAGAAGGGGTGATGAAGAAGATGATGAGGAAGATCATGGTTGAGGTGTATGGCAAGTGGATAGAGCTGCAAGGCAGAAATACCTCGTAAAATCAAGGAAAGGTTATCGTAGTGAGACCCCTGCCCCCACCACTGATCATTCAACATACTTCTTCAAACTTCCAAATGCCCTCTAACACTGTCGCCCCATTTGTCTTCCTTCTACATAACTATGCATATGGAGACCTACCGCAAAGTCAGGCTAATAAAAAACTATTTAGATATGTGGGCAGCACAGTAGCACAAGTGGATAGCACTGTGGCTTCGCAGCGCCAGGGTCCCAGGTTCGATTCCCCGCTGGGTCACTGTCTGTGCGGAGTCTGCACGTTCTCCCCGTGTGTGCGTGGGTTTCCTCCGGGTGCTCCGGTTTCCTCCCACAGTTTAAAGATGTGCAGGTTAGGTGGATTGGCCATGATAGATTGCCCTTAGTGACCAAAAAAGGTTAGGAGGGGTTATTGGGTGATGCGGATAGGGTGGAAGTGAGGGCTTAAGTGGGTTGGTGCAGACCTGATGGGCCAAATGGCCTCCTTCTGCACTGTCTGTTCTATATCATTGTGTATGAGACAACCTTTTCCCTCTTCTTCATAGTGAAATTAAATTCCACTAGTGCAACTCCTTTGTGTCAGCCCTTTGTATTAATTAACATATTGTAGTGTTCCTACAGGAGCCTTGGAGTTGGAAGGTTGCCAATCATCTACTCAGGGCACTAGAGATGGTGATAGATGACAATGGTGGGTGACCTTGCCCTTGGGCCTTGAGGGACCTGGCCATGCCTTGGCATTGATCTGTGTTTCCTGGTCCAATTTCTGTTCAATTTTAGCTAAGTTCTCAAGGCTGTGCAATGTTTATGCACGTCTCTGCTTTGGTTGCTGCATCATTTTCTTCCATAGTTATTCATGCTTCTAACTCTCCAGTTTCATTTTGAAGGTTTATGTATTTATGTACATAATCACTCAATCATGTCTCCAATTTATTGGAACATTGACCTTCTTTTCCTGGTAGTCTTCATTAATTTTCAGACATGCCTTGTCTTAATTTCAGCCAAACTATGTGTTTCTACTTCAACCGTTTTATTAGTGTTGAACACTTTAGACTGAAGCCTGGAATTTCACCACTCCCCTGACATGTACATTCAAACCCTCCTCCACTGCTGTGTTTAAGTTCTCCACAAGATTACAGGCACAATTTTGGATTAGATGAAGGATATTCCCTCGGTATGTTATTGCCTTAGTTTAGAACTCACTCCAGTGCACCAATAATGTCAACCTTTCCTCCTGCACCACCTCAGCCACTAATCTTCTCCTAAATCTTGTCCAGGAAACTGCACAGGAATCACCCATCACATTCTCACTCTTGAGATTTTCTTTTCAATTTCTCCTTCTGTATATTCCTAATGCTGGAGTCCATTCTGTTTCCAGCCTTCTGGCAGTACTGCGGCTTTTTTGTTTTACGGTAAGAAAGAAAATATATCCACTTAGTGTGTTCCCTCAAGACCCTAATGAGTCCCTACTGAATGGGGAAATACTGTCGTCTATTCATAATTTGTCACTTCACTGTGCAATACTTTGATACAACAATGCACTATACCATTGTGAGAAATAAAATTATGAATTCTTGGAGCACTGGGCATCAAGGGCATTCAGAATCCCTTGGCACAACCTAATATGATCCATTTAGGCCGACCTCAATGGAGAAAGCTGAGCTGGTGGGGCTGGATTCTCCCTTTGGGAGACTAAGGGTGCGATTTTCCCGCCATGTTGCATCCGGCATCGATTCAATTGCACTGGGTGCATCATGGGAGAGGCCCAAAATGAGCTTTGCGGCAGGCACTAATCGCACGTCACCCGACTCGTACATCCGCCGTGATCTGGGTCATGCCCGCGTTGCAGATAATCATATTTAAATTAGTTATTAGGATCATCTAAATGTGCGCGCCTGTTTGAGGCCGCATTCTCCTGGCTCCCGGGAGTCACAGGCAGCACCAGTGAGACGCCAATTAGTACTGGTCTCAACAAGCAGAGACCAGGAGTGGTGGCCATGTGGGGGTGGGGGGAGGGGCCTTAGAGGTCATTGGAGCCCCCTGGGTATTCTGGTACTTCCCTTGGCACCTGGGCTTCCCGGCTGTGCTAACCTGTCACCTTGGCAGTGTGAACCTGGCACTATCAGGGTGCCAGGTTGGCAGCTAAGTCCATGAAAAAGGGGGGTGAAGAGGGTATGAAGGGTGGGGGGTGTGAATCATGGGTGTTAAGGGGCATCGTAAAGGTTAGGGGGGTGAAGGGGGGATCCTAAAAGGGGGAAGGGTGCTTAAAGGGGGGCCCTCACCAAAAAAGCCAGCGGGAATTCTCCCTGCTAAACCTGCCCAAGGTGACTCTCAGTCATCCTTTGAGTGAAGTGCGCCATAAATGTTCCTACTGGAACTGAATAGTGTGCAATTCGCATTTCTCTCGGGGCGCTATTCATTCCACGATTCAGGATATGCAAATGTCCCAGCACTCTGCCGGTGAGAATTGGAAGCAATTCCCAGCCCAGCGGGCGGTGTAACGACTGGGCTGCAATTATTGCTAAAGAGCCTGTCAGCTGGAGCTGTTTTTGAAGCGTTCCACTCACCACCCACTCACTGCAGCCACAAAGATGGCTTAGTGAAGACTTTGGGAGTCCAAGGTGGATCCACTGCTCGATGCCAATGAGGAGAGGAGGGACACCCTCTTCCCCAGGGTGGGCCCCAGACCTAAGCTCGCCCTCCTGAACAGCACCGTGGATGGGGTGAAGAGGCAGTCAGCGCTGCCAGCCTCACCAGGTGATCAACAGCCGGTGATCCTGAGAGGTGGGGTTCACTAGTGAGGCTTCGGCCCTGAGAGGGGCAGAGAACCAGGGAGGGTTCCAAGGGTCACGGTGCAGGTGACCTTTGATTGGGGTGTGCTGTGCTAATCTCCCGCTTCCTCTGCAGTGGGGCAGCGCCTCTCAGCAGCGCCAGCACCTGGTGGGCCAGTGATTGCTCATGGCGCCCCCCCCCCCCCCCCCCCCCCCCCCCGCCCCCCGCTTGATGAAACAGCTCGGGTATGAAGGTTTCCAGAGGGGCAGCCTGGGTGGGCCCCCACGTCACCAGAGGCTATTTGAACATTTTCAGGATAGAGTGAGCAGTCAGCAGTGTGAGCAGCCAAGAGCCCGTAAGAATGGCCCTCTGAACCAGGCCACCCTGATCCCGAGGGGGACACAACGAGACAAATGGAGTTGGCACCACGTCTTACCAGCAAGCCCAACAATGTTTGACAGGTTTTTTTAGCCTTCCGCTCCCCCTCAACGGCCGTGATGCCGAGACCCTGCTTGCAAATACTTGCACCAATTCATGTCTGCGTGACTTCTGGTAATGAGGGGTGGAGCATCATGGAGGCCTGGAGAATGACGTGTCCAAAGGGCTAATGTGTTTAAATCCATGCAAATGATGGCTTTGCATGGACCCACTGGTACGGGGCACGCACTTTGATATCGTGCCTGCAGGGGACCTTAGCATGGCAACGGAATTGGTGATTTTTCCATTGCAAGCTATTCGCTGCCTGATCACAATTCACACTGCTGGCAGCGGGAAGAGGAGAATTCTGACCGTATTCACTGGAGCCAGGATTGATAGAGTTTGATTTATAGAGTTTCCGTCTTGCTCCAATGGGATCGATGCAGCACACACTGAACTTCTTGGGGTGTAACATGTAAACATCCAGTTATAGGTCTGTGCCCATGGTGGGGAGATTTGGCTGGAGCTGCTGGTTAAGAGTCCCCCAACTAAAATATATCATCAACTTGCCTGTCTTAATATAATTGACATTATGGTAGAAGAGTACATATGCCTTTGACTACAATTAGTTTTAAACTGAGATGCCCATCAAATATTTGCCTTATCCAATTTAATTGCCTTCAGCTGAAGTCTGCCTGAGTAATGATGTCAACTAAGCTCTTCATAAAATCTATTAATATTATGGTTCGTCCTTATTTTAGGTTTCCTGGCTTCAGAGGGTTGCAGCTCCTGAATAAAACATTAGTAAGATTATCCAATAACTATAATCTGGTCAAAACACTCTGAGGTTGAGTTTGCGTCTTGTGTACCCATTGTGCTGAATATTTCAGCAAACATGGAAAGATGAAATATGTAAATCTGTTTCCCAACATGCCTTTCAGTGGAAACCTCTGTGTGGCGCCTATTTTCTTTCAAGCATTTGAACAAAACTAAACTGACCGAAAATCTTTCCTGTGCTTACAATGCCGCATCATGTAATGTTTCACCTTAACAGATGAATGAGAATTTATCTTTTATTGTGAAAACTTTCATTAGTCATTGCGCAGACTGATTAATGCCGTGAGCTTTACGTGCTGTTCATATGTCCTACAATCCTCGGTTGTCCCTCTTCGCTAGCCGTCAAATCTTTTTTATATTCATTGAGGTGATACGGCATTAAATATTTAAGTTGTGCACTTTCTGTTGCCTTGCAGATATGAAGCCAAACAGTTTTAAGGTAATTTAGTTGTAAATTCACCATCAGGCTGCGTTTTAAACTTTAGTGTATAATTTTAGATGCATTGATGGTAAAAACAACATCGTTTCAGATCTGTGTAACTTGACATTAAATCTGGTGAGTCACCAAACTCAATTTAAGTAGTCTTGAAGGGAAAAACAGGCAAACAATGCGACACACGTTCCAATACTGACTGGCAGGCACATGAAATGATGCCTATTTCCTTTTCCCTAGTGAGATTCAGATTTAACAAAAGTAGATGGTTCAGCATATCTTAAATTCTTTTCAGAGCCTGATGGCTTTTTGCCATCCTTCTTCCAGCCATAGTTAACACACAGAGAGCTATCATCAACAGCTAAGGCTTTGAATGTGTCTCAAGCAAATAATTTCTGTCAGGAAACTTTCAAGTCGACAAAGGCTCGACAAGCCCTTTGCCTAATGTGGACTAGGATAGCCTTTCAGTGCTCTCCATTTTAAAAACTGTAGTCCTTTACTTACAAAAAAACCGCATTTGGATTAATTTAATCTTTTGAATTTAGGTCCTCCAAAAATGTGCATTTATCAAATACCAAAATCCACAGGATAACTTTGCTGTCAGTGGAGTTTAACAGAATCCTCCATTCACCTCCTTGGAACTTAAACAAATACATTATTAGTCAAAAGACCACTTGGCAGCTTCAAGGCAACTTCTTAGAAAGCCAACAGGAAACTTTGATGTGTGGCCGCAAAACGATTTAGAATTTTAAATCTGACTCTTAGTTGGGCTACCAGAGAAGTTAAACAGACATGTAAATATGGAAAAAACCTAGTGGCCAAATTAAAAGACATTTGCTTATTCATAGTGTAGTCTTCTGTTATTTTAACAGTGACATTAATCCATTGTCAGTTTACTACATGTATGATTTCTATTTTCAGGCAGATTTCTTCTGTTTAATACTTACAAATAATAATAATACAAAACAGCAAGACTTTAGCTGCTTGCAATTTGCTGTGAAAACTTAAACATAAACATGAATAAATAGGCTAACTGGCATATCTTGTAGGACTGGTGACCACCAAGTAGATCAGCGAGTAAATGGTTTATTAAGGAAAGTAACTATTTACAGGGAGTGAGATAAAGACTACCGTATTCCGTGACTCCAGATTCCTAATTGACCAGGAAAACCCAGGCTTAGCCCAGGATTCACGCACTCCGGCCCGATTGGCCGAACAGGTCACATGGCCCTACGAGAATCTGCCCTTAAAGGGGCGTGCTACCATACTTATGACTTTGGCAACTCCTGAAGATACTGACCTGGACTTCTGTATGAACAGCTTCTGCCTTAGCCCCAACCCTATTCAACGTTTATAGCAGTGACCTACCCACAAACCCAAACCCAGAGGTTTATCTATGCAAATGGTATCTGCTGTGACATGCAGACCCAGACATTCCCTGAGTTCGAAGACAGGCTGAACGAGGGGCTGGTTTAGCATAGGGCTAAATAGCTGGCTTTTAAAGTAGACCCAGGCAGGCCAGCAGCGTGGGTTCAATTCCCATTCCAGCCTCCCCGAACAGGCACCGGAATGTGGTGACTTCATTTGAAGCCTACGTGTGACAATAAGCGATTTTCATTTCAATTTTTCATTTCACAATATTGCAAAGCTGGCTGACTACTACAAAGCCTGGTGCCTAAAACCATGCACCAGTAAAACAGTCTCTAGTACATTTCACCTTCATAATGTCAACACCAAGAGGGAACTGAACATTACCCTGGATGACCAGAGACTGAAACACTATCCCCGCCCTGTTTATCTGGATGTAAGCCTTGACAATCTCTCACGCCCAGACGAAATCTCATCAAGACTGCAGAAAAAAAAACTACCTCCTCAATTAACTGGCTGGTACCTCATTGTGGTCACAGGGCACGGCCCTTTGGACCTCTGCACTTGCCATTACCTACTCAACTGCAGGATACTGGGTCTCAGTGTGGTAGCACAGTCCCTTTAAGTGGGCGGGCTCAGCAGTTCATGTGACTGGTCTTGGGCCAATCGAGCAGGAGCACGTGAACCACAGCCAATATTGCGCCAGCGCGGGGCTGGGGAGCTGGGAGCCCAGGCAGAGTGAAACCTGGATCTGGGGACTGAACAATTGTATATAGTTGCTCTGTGCCTGTATCATACTTTCCTTTTGTCTTCTTCAATAAACCCGTTTGGTTTACACTGTAAGACTCCAGTATATCTGTGTCGAGCCACCTCATTGGTGACAAGGTAAAAGGTTCAATCGCAGAGGCAATGTTGGTGTATTCAAGGGGGGAAGGAAAGGTAGTTTGAGAAGGGAAAGGTCCTGGAAAATTTTAAGGAGGGTCAGGAGTCAGTTATTCAATGCTAACATGCCTATTATAGGTATTTGGAACCATTAAATCAGAAGGATGAGGATTGGAGTCAGTACAAAGAACAACTCCGTTGTTTTTCACTGCAAACGAGGTCACTGGAGAAGAAAAGCAGCAGGTGATTCTTCTGACAGTTTGTGGGCCTCAAACCCACAACTTAATAGGAAATCTGGCATTCCCTGAGGCACTTGACTCCAAGACCTTCGGTCAGTTGGACAAGCTGGTGAAGGAACATTTTAACCAGAGGCCCTCAATCATCCTTCAGCATTATAAATTTAATTCAGCGGTCAGGGACCTTGAGGAGCCCATCTCAGTTTTCATAGCCAGGCTTCGCCAATTCACTGAGCACTGCACATTTGGGACAGTGCTTAGCACCATGCTTCGCAATCGGTTGTTCTGTGGCGATCTAGAATCTCAATATTCAAAATAAGCTCCTGATTTAGACCGCAATAACGCTGGAAAAGGTCATTGAGATCGCTCAGGTGTTGGAGTGTACTGAAAAGTGCCAGTGTACTCGAGAATGTGATTGAAGGGGGAAGTGCATTTAGTATGGGGTGTTATTGCTGCGATGCAAGCAGCAGGCTCAACATGCACAGCAGGGATCCAGACATAGGCCGGTCTTCTCTGAGTCCGCGCTGGCTCGGAGAATCGGAGATGATGCCGAGACGGGATGCGACTCTCCAATGACCGTGAGAATCGCTGCCAGCCGCACGCGGTCGATGTGACGCCGGTCAGGGGCCAATGAAAGAGGCCTCCGTGATGATTTTCCGCAGTCGACGGCCAACTTCCCGCCGGCGTGGTTCTAACATGGTTCCACCCGATGGGAACTCGGACCCGCGGCCGCCGTGGCCATCCTGGTGGGAGGGGTGGGAGGATCCGACTCCGGGGGGGGCCTCTACGACAGCCAGGCCTGCGATCGGGTGCTACCAATCGATGGGTGCGTGCGATCCGGGGGAGCCTACCTTCTTCCATGCCAGCCCGCTGATACTGCAAATCTACTTAAAATATTCTAACAGTCTGCAAAACTACAGTCAGAACTTGGTACTTCCGTTAATTAAATCACCTGTAGCCCACTAAGATGTCCCATCACCTGATTAGCTAGGACTAAATACAGTCCCTCATATTATCTACTCTCCAGGGAATCTCCTGCAATCAACACAATATTCCATTAATCATCTCTCTGAAAACAATTAAATGGTTAGAATCAATAATGACCTCACCATTTAGGGCACCTTAATTATAGTTTTGGTAGACACACTGTCTATATGTATTTTAAACCAGGGTTTTTAATAACATTACCGCCATATATAAAATATAATATATAACAATTTCTACATTAATCACAATGTGAATGGCAAATCTTTAAAAATGTAGGTTGATACTGGGGCTTTGGTGACCTTTGTGGGTGAGCAGACCTTCAATTATATCCAAGCAGCACCACGGTCAATTTATCAAAATTTATTGAAGAGACCCTCTAAATTCTTGGTACTGCGGAGATGCCAGTGGCTTACAATGGACAAAATGTCAGTCTATCTTTAGTCGTTGTTGAAGGGCACAGACCCAGCCTAATGGGAAGGGACTTGTTGAAAGACATCAGACTAAACCGATTAGATATCTTTTAAAATTTCTGATGGTGTCCTCCAAGATGTCCTGCAAAGATATGAGGACGCCTTCCACAGGGAGCTTGGCTGGCTGAAAGGCAAAGACCTATGTAAATCCATATGCAATGCCCAAATCTTTTAGAGGCAGGCAAGTACCATATGCCTTGCATCATAAGGTAGAAGTTGAGCACAAGCATCTATAAGAGCTGGGTATAATCAGACTAGTCCAATTCTCGGAGTGGGCAGCCCCCATAGTCGCTGTCCTCAAACTGGATGGGTCCATACAAATCTGCAACCCGGCCAAGTCCAACCCGGCCAATTGCCGCTCCACCATCAGCATATTCTTGATCACCAGCAAAGTGATGGAGATGTCATTGACAGTAATATTAAGTGGTACTTACACAGCAATAATCTATCCACTGATGCTCGTTTAGGCTCTGCCAGGGCACCACAGCTCCGAACCTCATTACAGGTTTGGACCAAACATGAAACTGTGCTATCTGCTATTTGTTGGAGGCTTCTGGGCAGTTTCACCATATTTCCTGCCAAATGGTAGTGCTCAGAATGCATCCTTCCCTTAAAGGCTGGGCCACAATTATTTTCCTTGACTTCAATGTCTGGAGAGGGAGGTGACCTTACATTCACCTGACCTCCAAGGCATTCCTCATTCTTCCTCTTGTGTCTCTTCCTGCTCCAGTCCACCTGCACTCTGTGACTCAGGTGGCATGGTGGCACGGTGGCTAGCACTGCTGCCTCACAGCACCATGCACCCGTGTTCAATTCTAGCATTGGGTGACTGTCGATGTGAAGTTTGCACATTGTCCCCATGTCTGCGTGGGTTTCCTCCGGGTGTTCTGGTTTCCTCCCACAGTCCAAAGATGTGCAGGTTAGGTAGAGTGGCCATGCTATATTGCCCCTTAGTGTCCAAAGGTGTGCAGGTTAAGTGGGGTTACGTGGATAGGGTGGGAAATAGGGTGCTCTTTAAAAGGGCCAGTGCGGACTCGATGGGCTGAATGCCCTCCTTCTTCACTGTAGGGATTCTGTGACTCACCACATGTGCTGTCACTTGTTGTCTATCTAGATTTATTTGGAGCAGAGTTTTGTCCTGGCCAATAGGTAAGGGAAGTACAGTGACAGGGTTCCAGCTGTGCTGTCCCTTCTTCATCTTGTCAAAGGTCCACCATTATCTGGTGCATTTGCTGTCTATCTGAAGGAGTAAGTAAACATTTTGGTGGAACATATTTCGCTGGGGATTATTAATGTGGCTGTAACATTGCATATACAGGACTGTGTTGCCAGAATATAATCAATACTGCGATGTGTTGTTTTTAGATTTTCGGGACAACCAACCAAGAACAGACATTTCGCTTAAATTCAGATGCCACAATTGACCAAATGATGGGTGTGTCGAGCCCTGTTAGTTTTTCCTTCAGAGAAATTACACAAAGGCGCCTCCCTCAACTACTCTGAAAGAAATTACCAGTGCAGTAGGGAAAGCTTTGCAAAACCACCTTTTTTTCAAAAATTGCATGACTCAGTAACTAAAATAAAATGTTTCATAGAACTGAAGGAACCTTTATGAATAGTGCAGCTTGCCGCTCAGAGATAGTAAGATCATCCTCGGTTGTGTGAAATCTGAAAATACTACCGCATCCTGTATACGCTATGCAAAAGTCCAACTTTTGATGGCTTTCGTACACATAAATTAATATGGGAGGATGCTTGTCCACTAAATGTTAGCAGAAGTCTTTAAACTGTTATTTATTTGCTTTGTGGTAAACATCTTATTGCCTTTACCATAACTCACTTTAAGATGCTTATTAGCCAGCCTTTTCTGTACTTTTCTCAAGTGAATTGTTCAACTCTTCCATGCATCGATGTGACTTATTTTCAGATTCTCTCAGAAGCTTTGTACAAACCAGCATTACAATTCTGTGTACGTTTCGGAACTATTATATGTTTATCAAAGGAAAATCATCCTTAAAGTTGTTCCATTCAAAGTGTACATTTTGAAGCTGAAAATATGAAAGGGAAATGACGGGTCACAATTGACGGTTTTAAAAGGGTCAGATTATCATTCAAAACAGATGTTCATGAAGGAGAATAGGTATACTCATTGCTGCTCTGAAATCTTCACTTTTTCCAGTGTTTATGTTCAAAGGTTAGTGGTGAGAAGCCATTTGGCGTCCATTTTGTATACTTTTCCCTTTCAATGATATCATGCACATAACAGGAGCGGCAGAAGAAATCCATATTCCTATTTTTCCAGCTGTGGATTTTTTCTGATACATTGACATACCTTAAATATACCTTTATTGACATAAATGTGATCTCAAGGAAATAGCGTTGATTAGAATTGTAATCAATATTTTTTTTAAATATTAATGATTATGTATTGATGGACTTAAATACATGTGAATTGTCATTATTGCAGGTTAATGCCATTTTGGACACCCAATTACCACCGTGACTTAATGATCAGAGTCCATACTAGAGTAGAAGTCACAAATACCATATTACATTTTTGATCTTTGATTGTCATGATCAGAGTTACAGTTCATAACCCCAAGGATGTTGACAGTGGGTGTTGTGTTTTTATAATAAAAGGTACTCATCATGGATTGTGTAAACATATTGTGGGTTGATTTATTTAGATTAGGTACAAAAGAACATTTGTAAAAAGGTAGAAATCTTGAAGAGATCAGCAGCAGAACAGTGTCCTCTGTTCTAACACTCACAGGCCAAAGGGAAACTGAGACTGGGTCACATGACACATTTCCCTTTCAATGATGATATGCTGCTATCCCTTGAAGGCATATTACAACAACAGGGGATTCAGTGATGGTAATGTAATTGAATGTCAAGGGGAAATGGTTAGATTATCTCTTTTTGGAAATGGTCATTGCCTGGCACTTGCATAGCATGAATGATATGGTGACACAATGGTTAGCACGTCTGCCTCACAGCGCTTGGGCCTGGGTTCGACCCTGACCTTGGGGGACTGTTTGGAGTTCTGCAAGGGTTTCATCTGGGTGCTCCGATATCCTCTCACAGTCCAAGAATGTGTAGGTTAGGTAGATTGGCCATGCTAAAATTGCCCCTTAGTGTCCAAAGATGAGCAAGTGAGGCGGGGGTTACAGGGATGGGGTGGGGGAGTGGGCCTAGGTGGGGTGCTCTTTCAGAGGGTCGGCGCAGGGCCGATGGTCAAATGGCCTCCTTCTCTACTGTAGGGATTCTGTGGACACTTGCCAGTTATCAGCCCAAGCCTGACTATTGTCCAGGTCTTGCTGCACATGGACATATATGGCTTCAGTACTTGATAATGGTACCGAACAAGGAGTCTGATTGGGCAGTAATTGGCTTGATTGGATTTGTCCTGCTTTTTAACAGGCAGGATATATCTGGGCAGTTTTCCACATTACTGGATAGATGCCAGTGTTGCAGCTGTACTGGAACAGTTAGGCTATGGGTGCAGCCAGTTCTGGAGCACAAATCTTCAGTACTATTATTGGGATGTTGTCTGTATCCAGTGCGTTTGGCTGTTTCTTCATATCAAGTGAATCAAATTAGTTGAAGATTGGCATCTAGTGATGCTGAGGACCTCAGCAGGCGACCGAAGTGGATCATCCACTTGCCACTTCTGTTTCAAACTGGTTACAAATGTTTCAGCCTTGTCTTTTTCACTAATGCACCGGGCTCCCCAAACATTGAGAAGGGGGATATTGGTTCTGCCTCCTAACTGTTTAGTTGTTTCATTGCCTAAATGAAAATTCAAATATATTGTTTTTCCATTTGTTTCATTCTAACTTCATATTCTTGAAGAACAAATTTATTGCAATGAGAAGAGGCAGAATAAGAAGAGGCAGAATGGGAGCACTGTTGCCTCACGCCACCAGGGACACGGATTCAATTCCGGCCTCGGGTGACTGTCTGTGCGGAGTTTGCACGTTCTCCCCGTGTGTGCGTGGGTTTCCGCCAGGTGCTCCGGTTTCCTCCCACAGTCCAAAGGTGTACAGGTTGGGTGCATTGGCCATGCCAAATTGCCCCTTAGTGTCCACAGATTAGATGGGGTTGCAGGGTTGCGGGGATAAGGCAGGGGAGTAGACCTAGGTAGGATGCTCTTTCCAAGGATCGGTGCTGGCTCGATAGGCCGAATGGCCTGCCTTTGCATGGTAGGTATTCCATGATTCTATGAATTTAATGCATAGTACCGATGCACCTTGACAAAACATGAGTTTTGGACTTTAGATTTTGTGTTTCTCATGCCCTTCCTGTTTTACTTGGTTTGCCACTTTCAGTTATTGTTACCTTCACTTTCATAATAAGTGCCTATTGCTGTGATATCCCTTGGCTACAAGTAATGCTATTTATTCCAGTCCTGTATTTTCCATCTGCTTTCCTGTCAACTTTACATGAATAATTCCTACACTTCTCGGAAACAAAAGTTAAAGATCTCACTGCAGACCCAATCCAACTCCTTCAACTGTCTTGCTTTCTCCAAATACAACTTTATTGAGCATCAAAAGGACTCCAGGATAAAGTGCTTAAGTCAGATGTACTTTCTCTGTTTACCGAGTAATCTGGTCTTAACTCTGTTGGAAATTCTGTGAGTTGCTTTGGAGCGGCCTGCCATTGTGCAATGTGACAAGGTAATTAGTGTAAAGATTCAACAGGGACAATTTATATTTCTTGATGTAAAATGGGACGGTAGGCAGATTAAACTCTTAAAAACAAATCTACTGCCGCCTAAGTGCTGCCCAACCTGATTTTTTGAGCAGGCCTTGGATTGGGCCGAGGTCCAAAGCAGGCGGGAGCCTTGTTAAAATATTTAAATTGAGGCCCTGCACTTGACAGGTGGCACAGTGACACAGTGGTTAGCACCGCTGTCTCACACCACTCGAGACCCGGGTTCAATTCCGGCCTTGGATGACTGTCGTGTAACATTTGCATGTTCTCCCCGTGTGTGCGTGGGTTTCGTCCGGGTGCTCCGGTTTCCTTCCACAGTCTAAAGATGTGCAAGTTAGGTGGATTTGCCATGCTAAATTGCCCCATAACGTGCAAAGATGTGTGGGTAAGGTGAGGTTACGGAGATAGAGTAGGGGAGTGGGTCAGTGCAGACTCGATGAGCCAAATGGCCTCCTTCTGCATTGTAGGAATTCTATGATTTTATCACGTGGCGCAGCCTAACTAACAGTCTTTCAGGAGATTATTGGGGAACTCTCTAGAAACACTGTCAAATAGTATTCTTGACCCCAATAAATTCTCTCCATCTTCTGCCAACTAAGCAACACCCTCTGCCCACATCTAGGTAGAAGAGGCCAGCAACTTTGAGGATTGTCTATCATGGCGTTTTACCAGCATACATTAGAATCAATGCTGGTGTCTCTGTGTCAGCTCTCTGGAAGAGCTACTCGGCTAGTCCCACTGCCCTGCCCTTTTTACCCGTAGCCCTGCAACCGTTTTCTCTTCTGATAATCATCCAATTGTCTTTTGAAAGTCACATTTGAATCTGCCTCCATATCACTCCCAAGCAGTGTTCACATCCTAATCCGGTGGCAGACAACCTGTGGCCCCCGGCGGCCCATCTGGGTTCTGAATGCGGCCCACCAGACATTTTGCTGATATTGCCTACACACAGACTTGACACATTCTGCTGGTTTCCTATCAGTATAACTGAGGGGTAAGTGAAGTGAGGGGCATGCTGATTGCTCACAACATTGACTGTGAGAGCCATGTGCTCCCTCTGCTTCCAAAGTGTAAATATTTATTTTGTTTTTACCATTTGAGGTTGATGACAATTCTATTAATATATGAATGATTAAGTATTTTTATTCAACAAGCTATGAAATATTCGACATGCATTAAATGTGTTCAAGATGATTCAATGGTCATGGTTAGTGAACATGCCTGATTTCAATCTTGCGGCCCACTGAAATGAAGGAGGCCAGGATGAGTTCAGCCATGATCGAATGGTGGAGCAGGCTCGATGGGCCTGTAGTGATCTCTGTATGTGCATGTATATTAGGGGTTAATGTGTAATCAGTAGCACCACATGATCACTAGAGGGCTGGACCAACAGGGGTATAAAAAGCAACCAGATTGTGTCTCTCTCTCTCTTTTGGATGTACTGTGACCAGGACAGTCGTATCAGATTAGTTCAGATGGTTGGTGCAGTTACTGTAGTTTGATCTTGTCAACCTTATCACTAGTATCAATGTTAAAGTAAAGAACTCATGTAATTATTGTTATGGTTACTCAATTAACCTTTTGTTACCACTGGACAAGTTTGAGTCTTCTTCATCGAGTTTCAGAAGTAACCCAGGTTTGAGTAACACATATTACACTTCGTAGTATATCAAGACACACAGAGAAGTGTAACAAAAGATAATACAGGAGTGTATTAAAAGAGGGCCTAATTCTGCTCCTGTATCTTATGGAAGACCAGATGGATTCTGGGTGCATTTCTACAAATAATGTGAGGCACCACTGACCCCGTACTTGCGGGAGATGTTCGCAGACTCTCTAGCAGGGAGCACTCTGCCACCAACGCCAGCAAAAGCCTCAACTCACTGATACCTAAGAAAGACCAAGACCCAACTAAATGCGGGTCCTACAGACCCATCTCGCTGCTCAATGTAGGTGCGAAAATACTGGTCAAAATCTTGGATGAGCAGCTGGAGAACTGCGTACCAGAGGTGGTCACAGAGGACCAGATGGGCTTGATCAAGGGTAGACAGCTAACATCAAACATCAAATGCCTGCTGAGCGTGATAATGATCCCATCCAGGGAGAGAACACCAAAAGTGATCATCTCCCTGGACACAGAAAAGGCTTTTGACAGAGTCGAGTGGAAGTACCTCATCGAGATACTGGAGCGGTTTGGGCTTGGATCAGGGTTCACCGCATAGCCTGCCCAAGCCTTGTCGGGTTCTGGACAAACTTCTTCGAGGCAATGCCCAAGGTTGTGGGAGTGAGGGAGTGAGGGTGGAGCCATGTCCAAACGTCACTGTTTTCAGAGTCGCAGACCAGCCAGAACTCTTCATGGGAAGGAGGGCCAACAACCCCCTAGCCATTGCTCCCCCAGTCACCCGCCAAAGAATCCTGCTTGACTAGCGATAGGCAGCACCGCCCAAAGCTGCAGACTGGCTGTCAGACCTGTTGGAATTCCTCCAACTGGAGAAAATAAAATCCACCATCCATGGGTCAGAAGAGGGCTTCCACGTCTCGTGGAATCCATTCACCAACTTGTTCCAAGACCTGTTCGTGGCCAGCAGCCAATAGAGCAGGGGAAGCTGGGAGCGACAGACGTGCCATGAAAATGTAAAGAGTGGGGGGGATGGGGGAGGAAGAGGAGCGGGAGGGAGGAGGGAGGTGGGGGGGGGGGGGGAGGACGGGGATGGGGGCAGAAACTGACAAGGCAGAGGTAGGCGGCAGAGTCATGGAGGAGGGGGCCTGAAAACAAGGCTAGAGGGTGCCAGATCACAACACAGCTGTATATAAACGTGTCGCGCTCTGTACTCGGTGTATCAAACCCCTCCACAGGTAGAATTTGTAAAAATACAACTTTGACTAGGCAATGACAACCATGTAGCATAAACATGAAAATCAATAAAAACATTTAAAAAAAATAAGAGGCAGCACCACCACCCCTAGCTGCACTTTTGTTGAGTGCTCCCTCAATTTGTTCAGTAATTTGCATGGGTGCACTGTCGTGGAGGCTGTGAAGTCCAGTATAGTTGTCGAGTTGAAATTGGTCAATAGAATCACATGGAAATTGAAACACAGGGCCTCGATAATAGCAGATTCATCTTTCAAGTGAGATGCTCCGAGGGAGCACCCATGTTGATAGCCCTGCGGTTGCTATGTGCTACATTCTGGACATTTGTCCCGTTAAGTGATTACAGCCCATGACCTCTCATGGGCTCTCCTATGCAAAGAAGACCAGCTTAGTTTTCCCAGTGCCCTGGTCAACATTCATCCATCAACCGACATCTAAACAGGTCATCTGGCCATTTATTTAATTGCTATTTGTGGGAGCTTGCATCATGCAAATTGGATGTTGCATTTTTTACATTACAACGGTGTGTATGCTTCAAAAGTATTTAATTGGTTGTAAAGAACTTTGGGTCATCCTGAGATTGCACAAGATGCCAAAGAAATGCAAGTCTTTATTTGTTTGTATGACTGCACTGGTATGACTGGGTATTATCCTTCGAATAATACCAAGGATGGTAGTGGTCCTGAGCTCCAGAAAAGTCTCCAGTTAATTTTGACTCCGTCAATCTATCTTGTCAGCTCTTTTTATATTAAGGAACCTACCCCAGGAAATATCGTCTGGTTTTGATCCGGACCCTACTATTATGCTCTGTGCCACTCTTTAGAATTCTCCCCCAAAGTATTTCACCTTCTTAATGCTCTTCTTTGGTAGCACAGTGGCTAACACTGTGGCTTCACAGTGCCAGGGTCCCAGGTTCGATTCCCGCTTGGGTTACTGTCTGTGCGGAGTCTGCACGTTCGCCCCGTGTCTGCGTGGGTTTCCTCCGGGTGCTTCGGTTTCCTCCCACAGTCCAAAGATGTGCAGGTTAGGTGGATTGGCCATGCTAAATTGCCATTAGTGTCCAAAAAGGTTAGGAGCGGTTATTGGGTTAAGAGGATAGGGTGGAAGTGCGAATTTAAGTGGGTCAGTGCAGACTCGATGGGCCAAATAACTCTTTATTTGGCTTGATGTCCGTGTTCTTTTGATTACATACCTGTGAGCTGCCCTGAGATTTATTTTCTACATTAAAGGTGCTATATAAATGCAAGTTGCTGTTGTTTTGTCCTCACACAAGTAGTGAGACGGTGCTGGGATGTTGGATGTTTGGAGAGGATATCAGTGCGTCTCTGCCAAGTGGTCACCCTACACCCCAGCATGTCTGGAAGAAACTCATAGTTATGCAAGCTTGCTTTGGGGAAATCACCTTTCCAAATCTGCATTCAATAACAGCTTCAGTTTGAATTGGCAGTGATAAATTAAGCCCTGCTGTAATAGGAAACTTAAAAGGGCTGCTTTGTGAGAATTTAGCAAAGAGCCTATGTCATGATGTAGAATGGAAATGGAAAGCACGAGTGGCCTACAAACTTTCCCCATCGATTTGATTTAGGGTAATGCTTCTTCTTCGTCCTTTTGCAGATTTTATGATGCCATGAACTTTTTTCTTTCATGTTCTCAAATGTTTGCTATTGTATTCACTTTAGTAACCATTTCTTGCCAAGCAGCCTGGACATCTCTTTTGTCCAGAAAGTTCTTGGAAATACCAATGACAGTTACCCTCCTTGTTGTTTTTCTTCCATTAGCACCTCCAAAGCTCCATCTACAAATTGGAGTGTCCTCACCCTCCATTGATATCTTTATGCATATGGCATACAATTAGCCCCTTTAAAGAGCCCCTTCAAACTTTAACCAATGCTTTTCAGTTCCATCCCAATATAGGCGAGCACCTTTGTTCAGTGGTCTTATTGTTTTCAAACTGATTTACATTCATAGAATTCCTACAGGACAGAAGGAGGCCATTCGGTCCATCGGGTATGTACTGACCCTCTGAAACAGCACCCTACCCAGGCCCACTCCCCTCTCCTATCCCTGTAACCCCACCTAACATGCACATCTTTGGACACGAGGTGGCAATTTAGCATGGCCAATCCACCTAACCTGAACATCTTTGGGTTGTGGGAGGAAACCGGAGCACCCGGAAAATACACTTACAGACATGGGCAGAAAGTGCAAACTCCACACAGTCACTCAAGGTCGGAATCAAACCTGGGTCCGTGGCGCTGTGAGGCAGCAGTGTTACCACTGTGCCACCCTGCCGCTTCTTGGAAATTTGCCTGAAGTGATTCTTGGAAGGGAAGATTGTTGGTGCTTTGATCTCAAACTACACATCAACAACCTTTCCCGACTGACCACTGAGACTATTGAGAAATCTGCAGTGGACCATTTTCTCACCCAGAAATGACGATGTGCAGAGCAGGCAGAATTCAATGCTGGGAACATGGGGGTGAACACGTTGGAAAAAGGTCCAAGCTGTAGGTAATAATTCCCCTAAAATAAAACACGCCCGATTCTGCCCCCCCGCTCACTCCTATATTCTATGTTACGTGACCACAGAAATCATGTTGGCTGTGAAGGGGGATCCATTCAGTAAATCGAGAGAAAAGCTCAAAGCAAAACCATGGGCTGCTTTAAAAGTTTACAAACGCACACGTAAATTGGGCGGGGGAGATCAGTTGACAATTTATTGCCACGTTAGAAAAGTTGTAAAGTGGGTTTTCCCACTTTTGTTGCCAAACTCCAACCTTGGCATTCGCTACAAAAACAAGCAAAGTCAGCTGCGCCCCCCACCCATATAGGTTTTTACTCAATCTGCCCACACTCGAAGCACCAGCACGCCTTTCAAATCGTGTGATCATTCATGCGAGGAGTGTTCACAGTTCTGCCTCAGGGTGTAACATATACAAGTCTTTGTAACATGTTAGCAGATGGAACCATTAAAGTATATCATATCGTGATGAACGACGAACATTGCCTTCAGCTGATTAAGGAAGGTGGGCGGGGGATAAAAAAAACTTACTCGAAACAAATTTAAAGAAAAAGAACGTTTCTAAATCAGTGCGAGGAAGAACAATAGGAAATACAGGAGGAATGCCCCCTCCCTCAGCTAGGTTGTGGAAAGGTTTCAGCTCCTGTGTGTGGGTGTGTGTAAGAGGACGGTGAGGAGATGTGTTGTGTGTGAGTGCCATTCCTAAAGGCTGACAGAAAGAGTGCAGCGACGGCCGGCCTGCAGTGAAATCCTTTCTCGTATACACATGAAAGCTTTGGCACACGAAGCCAGACAGGAGATGGCATGTTAGGGAGTGGAACATACCATCAGGAGAAGCCCGAGAGGGGAATACATCAGCCGGAGCTGGGAACAGGCGCACAAGTGAGTTCACCCCGCACTAATGTGTGTGGGACTCTGACCCGGTGGGGTGTATGTGTGTGTGTTTGGGGGGGGGGGGGGTGGAGACGAGGAGAAACAAGGTGATCCCACTCGCCTCGCTATCTTCCGCTTGAAAGTATTCGAAAAGCACACGTGAACAGCCGCTCCCCCCCCCCCCCCCCCCCCCCGACGTGTGTCTAAACTCAGCCGCGCACCCCCCATGCGTCCTGTTCCTGCTGGACTATCAAAAAGATGTGGCAGTGAAGTTTGCAACAGCCTCCCTAACTGTTTGTGACTTCAGCGAACCCTCGAGCGGACAGAACACCGAGATTGCTCAGGATCTGTGTCCACTGAGGTAAACAGTGAGCAGCGACTTCGTGGGCATCCCTGTGTGGATTACACTTACTGATTTGAGAGTGAGTGCTGCTTTTTTTTTTGCTTTGACTCTCATTTTCTCCCCCCTCTTCTCTTTTTGTCTTTGCTGTGAGCTTCGTGGAAGCGAGTTTATTGTTCGTGTGATTTCAATCTTTTGGAGGAATTGCTTCCCAGATGTACAGTTGAAATTATAAAGGCATGAGGGGTGGGAGGGAAGTTACTTCATGAAGATTTGTTTATTTTTGAAACATATTCTTGTTGCTTGTGAAACTTTTTTTTGTCTCTTTGGCAAGCTGTTTACTTTCGCGGTATTTATTGAGCAAATGTTATACTTAATTAAGGTGTTCTGGATGTTGTTTCGCGAACTGTACAATCTCAAAGGATTCCATGCAACACATTTTCCCTGTAGCTTCTTGGAGGCAACATTGTCATTCCTGTGGGTTTTACTGAAGCTCGTCAGTTCCAGCAAGATCCTATAGGGAACAGTTGTGTCATCTGATAGGATTTTTAGTAAATATATTTGATGGCTGTGAGTCTAATGTTTATCTTCCACAACATTACTTTGCAGTTTGACTCCTATCTATGTTCTAACAACGTCCAAGAGTCTATTACATTTGTTCCCTTCAATGCCGCAGGATACAATTTATGCAATTAGTCACTTCTGTTGAGGGACTCTGCATGTGGTTTAATTTTTAAAGAATGCTAGTCATTTCCTCTCTGAGATTTCTGGGAGTTGATTTTTTCCCCCCCCAGATCAAAACAGTAATTGCTGCTTGGGACAATTTTCTCCGCTGCAAACCCTTTTTTATTCCAAACATTCTGTATTCACTGTGGGGCTTTTAAAAAAAAAATAACCTGTTTGGAATATTTCCCTGTGCTTTCAGCTCGTCATGAGAAAGAGAAACCAATTTTCTTGGGGTTTTGGGGAGGGGAGATGCAGTGAACCTGAGTTAAAGATTGTTTTTTTAAAAAAAAGAAGCAATCAACCTACCTTTAATTGAATTCAATGTTTAAATTGACATGCTTGATCCTATTGGGCCTGCAAAAGGTAGAATCCCATAAGATTTGTTGTGAAATCTTCAAGTATCCAATGGAAAGACACCAGCATTTTGAACAGTCTGCTCCACTGATCATTTTGATAAGGCTAGTGTGCATAGCTATGTTGTAGTCACTCAAATTAATTGAATGTGACTTCTGCTTGATTCTTGCAACAAGAACAAAAACTCAGAAGCCTTTGATGGCTTGCTGGGGTTCCTTTGATTTGCCCATTTAGAATCTACAGGAAACCAAACATTTTTCCCTCTGTTCGTGGACATACACAGGAAATCTCTCTTTTCACTCTATCTGCTGCATTGTAGCAGTCAATTAAAGCTGACTTTAATTCCACCCAGCAGTGCTCTAGGGAGGTACAGCTGCTTTTAGAAAACAGTGCGTGTTGGTCCTACATGTAGAATAAATAGAAAAGGGAAGGTTAAGCTGGCTCTTTTGTAAAAAAAAATGTCAATCTATTGAGATGACTTGGCTGCTTGGCGGTGGGAGTTTATTTTGATCATGTGTGACGCATCTGGAAAGAAAGGATTCAGACCAGGCTATCTTTAAAATGCATTATTTTAAAGAATGGAGACGATCTGTTATTGACAGGCTTAAGCCCTAAAGCTGGAATTTCTTGTACTATATGGTAAAAATAAAAGGCCTTGAATAAAAACACATTGATCAAGTATGTGGATGGACTGGAAATAGGGGCCTCAACTGATCCCTGCTTCCCATGTGGTACTGCCTTGCCATGGTCATGTGCTTCAAGCTTCTGTTGATAAATTAGTTTGCTTTTGTTCATTTTTTTAAAAACAGCATCCTAACAATCTGATTAGGCTGTTGTTTCTCTCATGATCATGTATCTAGCAACTGGAACTATAATAGACTAATATTGTGTGCAGCTGTTATTTTGGTACTTGCGTTCCTTATTCTGAACACTGGTGGACATAGTTGCACATTTTTCACCAGCTTGGCCTGCTATAACAAGACTTTTACAGAACAAGCTAAGAATACCTGAAGTGTTACAATCACTTTTCAGCTCTACCATTTTCTAATTGGTTTCAAACCTTTTAGTTTTCAAAAAAGAAATCTGCAAATAAATGTGCTATTTGTTTACGGCTGTAGAACTCTCTTTTTCTCAGTGAGTGAATACTGTCACTTGCGAGGGGAATGGGAGTGGGGGGGAAGGGGTGGAATGCTTTTAAGTCCTCGAAGAAATTTAGAAGAAGCATGTCGAATGTTTAAAAGTAAACCGTTACTAGGGACCTTGAATTTTTTTAAAAATTGATTTTTAGAACAGTGTACAGCCATTGTGTTCAGCATCCACTGCATCAGCCTTACTGATGCGTTGCTGATTCCTTTGGCAAATATTAGCTTAACATTTCTTTTAGTGTGGAATCACTTTCAAGTGCTTGCAGGTTCATGTGTGACTATTTGCTGTATAGGCACATTCGGAACCTGGTGTATTGATTTAATGCTGGCTGAACCCCACTCTACTGGAATCTACTTCAGGACTGGAACTGATCAGTCAAGAATATGTTATGTTTGAGCCAATTTGCTGAATTACTACTCCTTGCAGTTAGTAACAAATAACCATTTTACTTTTACATATTCTTCACTGAAATATGATGTCCATATGTCAAGAAGCTGTTTGTGAGGCTTTGGGAAGTTTTTGGGTGATTGTCTAAAAGTCATAAGATCATTTTTCTAGGTTCAAATCTGTAATTTCTAACAACAACAACTTGAATTTATAGAGTGCCTGTAATGTAGAAAGACATCCCAAGGGGTTTCAGAGGAACGTTTTCAAACAAAATTTGACATTGAGCCATGTAAGGAGGTAATCGGGAAGATGACCAAAAGCTTAGACAAAGAGCAAGGTTTTTCAGGATCTTAAAGAGAGGTTAAGACAGGGAATTCCAGAATTCGGGGTCTTGGGAGTGGTGAAGTGAAATTGGGGATGTGCAAGAGTATGGAATTGGAGGAGAGCTTATCTTGTCGTGTTGTGGATCTGGGAGGGATCACAGAGCGCGCAGCAAGGGCAAATCTTAAAATCTAGAATGCGGGCAGCACGGTGGTGCAGTAGTTAGCACAGCTGCCACACGCCATCGAGGACTGGATTCAATCCCGGCCCGGGTCACTGTCCATGTGGAGTTTGCACATTCTCCCTGTGTCTGCGTGGGTCTTGTCCCAACAACCCAAAGATGTGCAGGCCTGGTGGATTGGCCCCATTAAATTGCCCCTTAATTGGAACAATGAATTAAAAAATTTAAATCCTGAATGCAGATTTAAAAATTCCGGTGTTGCTTAACTGTACGTCAGTGACCACAGCAGTGCAGAACAAAACAGAAATTATCTAAAAAAGGTTTTCTTGCAGAGAAGGATTTTGTGGTCCCGGTATTGTCTGTACATCTGCCCGTGCAAAGCTATGGGCATCAGCAGTCAATGCTTCTAGGGATGAAGGAGTTTAGTTGCATGGTTAGGTTGGAGATGTTGCAGTTGTTCTCCCTGGAGCAAAGGAAATTGAGTGGAGATTTGATAATGGTGTACAAGATTACAACAGGTTTAGATAAGGCAGATAAAGAAAAGTTCTGCTTATTATCATCTGATGGTACAAAGGCTTGGGGACAAAGATTTAAGACTTTGGGCAAGAGATGCAAGGGAAAAATGAGGAATTACATTTTTAAACAATGAATGGAATGATCTGGAACTCTCAGCCAAGAGCATGGTGAAAATGGGAATGAACAGTGATTTCAAAAGGAAATTGGATGGGCACTTGAGGGAAGCATTTGGTGGGAGTAGTCTATAGCCCCCAAACAGTAATTTTACTGCAGGACACAGAATAAATCAGGAAATAATATAGGCATATAAAAAAGGCAGTACTTTAATCGTGGGTGACTTTAATCTTCATATAGATTGAGAAAATCAAATTGGCAGAGGTAGCCATGAGGAAGAATTCATAGAGTGTATTTGGGACAATATATTATGGATCCAACCAGGGTTCAGACTATTTTGGATTTGGTAATGTGTAATGAGGCAGGTTTAATAAACAATCTCACAGTAAAAGATCCCCTAGGAAGCAGCGACCATAACATGGCAGAATTTAGCATTCAATTTGAGAGTGAGAACCTTCGGTCAGCAACAGTTACTTAAATAAGGGCAATTATGATGGAATGAGGTCAGAGTTGGCTGGCGTGGACTCGGAAAGGAGTTTAGCAGGAAAGACAGTGGATCGGCAATGGCAGACATTTCTGAAAATAGTTCATGACTCACAACAGAGATATATCCCAGTGAGGAAGAAGAATTCTAAGAAGGGGATAAATCAACCATAGTTAGCCAAGGATGTGAAGGATATTCATAAACTGAAATTTAAAAAAAACATATAATGTGGCAAAGATTAGTGGTGAGCCAGAGGATTGGGTGTTAAAAAGCAAAAAAGGATGACCAAAAAGAGGGGCGATTAAACTGAGGGTAAACTAGCAAGTAATGTAAAAATGGACAGCGTGTTTCTTTAAATATATAAAAAGGAAGAAATAGGCCAAAGTGAATGTGGGCCCTTTGAGAATGAGACTGGGGAAATAATAATGGGGAACCAGGAAATGGCAGAGGAGTGAAACAAATACTTCACCGTGGAAGACACGAATAGCTTTCCTAAAATATAATCATCTTTATTAGTGTCACAAGTAGGCTTGCATAAACACTGCAATGAAGTTACTGTAAAAAGCCCCTAATCGCCACACTCTGGCGCCTGTTCGTGTGCACTGAGGGAGAATTCAGAATGTCCAATTCACCTAACAAGCACATCTTTCGGGACTTTTTGTGGGAGCACCCAGAGGAAACCCACACAGACATTGGGACAGCATGCAGACTCCACACAGTCAGTGACCCCAGCCGGGAATCGAACCCGGGACCTGGCGCTACGAAGCCACAGTGCTAACCACTGTGCTACCACCTGTAAATATTAAACAATCCAGGGGCAGAAGGGGGTAGGAAATAAATATAATAATAATCACTAGGGAAAAAGTAATAGGGAAACTAACGGGGCTAAAGGCCGATAGGTCCCTGGGCCGATGGGTTGCCCGTCCCAGAATATTAAAGGAAGTAGCTACAGAGACAGTGGATGCACTGGTAGTAACCTTCCGGGAATCCTTAAATTCTGGAAAAGTCCCACAGGAATGGAAAACTTTTATCCAAAAATGGCGGAAGCCAAAAAACAAGTAACTCAGCCAGTTAGCTCAACTTCTGTCAAATAGGATGTAATAGCGGAGCATTTAGAAATGCATTATATAATCAAGCAGCGTCAGCATGGTTTCATGAAGGGGAAACCATGCCTGACAAATTTATTAGAATTCTTTGAGGTGGTAACGAGCAGGATAGATGAAGGGGAACCAGTAGATGTGATATACTTGAATTTCCAAAAAGCATTTGATAATTACACAAAAGGCTACTAAATAAGATAAGACCCCAGGGTGTTGGGGTGATATTAGCATGGATAGAAGATTGGCTAACCGATAGACGACAGAGAGTTGGGATAAGAGGGGCATTTTCAGGATGACAACTTGTAACTAGTGAAGTACCGCAAGGATCCGTGCTGTGGCCACAATTATTTGCAATATATAGTATTGACTTACTTGGCTGAAGTAAGTGCACTATTGCCAAGTTTGAGGATGACACAAAAATAGGTGGGAAAACAAGGGGTGAGGTTGACACACAGATTCTAGCAAGAATTCACCTGAGAAAGGAGCAGTGCTCCGAAAGCTAGTGTTTGAAACAAACCTGTTGGACTTTAACCTGATGTTGTAAGACTTCTTATTGTGCTCACCCCAGTCCAACACCGGCATCTCCACAACAAAGATTTTACAGAGGGATATAGACTGGTTCGGTGAGTGGGCAAAAACTTGGCAGATGGAATATAATGTAGAAAAATGTGAAGTTATGCACTTTTGTAGGAAGAATAAAGGAGCTGAATATTATTTAAACAGAGAAAGACTTGCAGAAAACTGCAGCACAGAGGGATTTGGGGGTCCTCGTTCGTAAATCACAAGCTAGCATGTAAGTTCTGCAGGTAATTGGGAAGGCAAATGAAATGTTGGCCCAATAGGGAAGTGCTGCTAAAACTATACAAGGCATTATTTAGACCATACCTGGAATACTGTGAAGTTTATCTAAGGAAAGATATATTGGCATTGGAGGCAGTCCAGAGAAGGTTCACAAGGTTGATTCTGGATATGGAGGGACTTTCATATGAGGAGAGGTTAAGTAGGTTGGGCCTGTACTATTTGAGTTTAGAAGAATTCAAGAGGCGACCTTATTGAGATACATAGGATTCTCAGGGGGCTTGTGGGAGAGTCTAGGACCAGAGGGTATAATCTCAGAGTAAGTGGCTGCCCATTTAAGACAAAAATGAGGGGAAATTTCTTGTCTCAGAGGGTAGTGCACCTGTGGAATTCTTTATCATAGAGAGCTGTAGAGGCTGGGTCTTTCGAGGTTGTTCAAGTATGTTCAAGCCTGGGATAGACAAATTTTTAATCAGGAAGGGAATCATGGGTTATGGGGATAAGGCAGGAAAGTGGAGTTGAGGATTATATCAGATCAGTCTTGATCACATTGAATGGTGGAGCAGACCTGATGGGCTGAATGGCCTACTTCTGCTCCTACATCTTATGGTCTTAAATAAACTTGCAAGGCTATGGAGAAGTGCAGGGGGATTGGGACTGACCAGGTTGCTGTACAGGGAGCCAACCTGGATGGGATCAATGGCCTCGTTCTGTGCCATTATGACTTCACCAAAGACTGCTTCCAGCTTTTACATTGTCAGCATAGTTCTGAAGGCATGAGGGGACAAAATACCATAAAAATTGGCCTTTACACCTTTCAACAAAGTAGGTCCTGAAGAATGCGTGGACCTTTTATAAGGAGGAATCTATTGAATCCTAAAGGTTGACATTACTATTGGGCACCAAGGGTCTGTCTCGAAGTTGTGAATTTAACTTGGTGACCCCCTTCATATTTTAAAGTCACCTTTTACGGAAGTAGCCATATTTGTTGAAGTCTTCAGTGGCCAGTGTTAGCAGACACTGAGCCTCTACAGCACTGCTCAGCTACTCCAGTCACACATTATGGGTTTTGTTCACAACTAGCATGCAAGCTTCTAATGGCAATGGCCATGCACTGTGTGCAGAAGCTTGAGATCTACTCTTGTATTCAATGGAGGGAAACACAGCTGGAACATCAGACACTGAGCAGATCTGTCCTGAAAGTGTGGGACTATTCTCTCTGGGTATTGTTGAAAATGAAAAATAATCAATCCAGGCAAATTGTTCTTTTTTTTTAAGCTGCTTTCCATGTCAGGTCTGGTTTCCTCACTCTCCTTATATACCTTGAAAAGTTACATCTACAACATACTGAGGGAAAATTATTCTGAAAGTATCAGTAAACCTATCCATTCTATCTTAAAATATTTGAAACAATTTTCCTTGCACTCTGGTGTCTTTAGTGATTAAGGGAAATCTGATAGAGATTGAAAAGTTTGAGAGTTGCAGTAGACCCAGGCTAAAGATTCAGTTGAGTGAAAGGGGAAGTTATAATTTTTTTCTGGTAGTGGGTGACACGGTTCAGAATATGGCTATTGATGTAAATACCAAATATGATTTAACAGGTTATTGGATAAATTGAACAAAATTTAATAGCATAGAGAGTTATGGGAAACAAATTGGGATTAGAAGCAGATTTTCCCAGATGAAGGATTAACAAAGGGCGCAGTGAACTGGACGGTGTTGTGTGTTGTGAATTTCGGTGGCAGTCTCACCTGAGCCTGAACGTCACTGATTCGAGCACTACTTCAGAGCCTCGAGGACATAATCGAGGCTGACAAGTCAGTGCAGTACTGATTGAGTGTTGCACTGTCGGTGGTATCGTTGGGATAAGAAGTTAAACCGAGGCCCTGTCCACATTCTCTGGTGGAAGGAAAGATCCAATGGCACTGTTCAAAGAAGAGGAGGGAGGTCTCCCCGTTTCCTGGCCAAGATTTATCCCTCAATCAAAACCGAACAGGCAGGGACGTAGGAATTTCTTGACTAGAAAAAGGCCAAGGACCATCTAGTTCACCATCTAACATCATGATTGTTGTGTGAGTTTGCTGTACAAGATTTAGTTGCTACAATTTTGACATTGCAACAGTGACTGCACTTCAAAAATACACTTTATTGGCTGTAAAGTGCTTTGGGACACCTCAAGGTCAAGAAATACACCGTATGAATGTGTGTCTTTCTTCTTTTCTCTCTCGCACTTCCTTCTAAAGCCTCCATCAATCATACCTGCATGAAACTGCTTTTGTTTCTACCTCCAATCATTCTCCCACCACAACTTGATGTTTGATTATTTTTCAATGCTCTTGAATATTTTATTCAGTTAAAGCTTGCTCTGCAAGCACTTTTTATTGTAATTGTAATAAACTGGGTGTATACAAAAGGTGGAAAATGTATATAAGGAAAAGAAAGTGCTGATGCGCATGTAGTGAAAGCTCACCAAAGAGACCAGGGCAGACATATGCATGAGAGAGAGTGAACAGAGTAAAGGAGACACTAAACAGTGAGAAAGAAACAGTGACAAATCAGAAACAGAGATACAGTCAACACAAACTGAGAGTGTGACCACATAGTGAGAGCAGAAGAAAAGACAAATAAATTAATTTAAAAAGTGGAGAAGAAAACAAGCAGTTATAAGAAGAACCGAATTTGTTTCTCCTGATTTCTGTCATACCAATTAATATGCATACAATGTGCATTTCACTAATTTAATGCAGCAGTTTGCTACAAATAAAGGGGAATGCGCATATCCTGTAAGAGTGTAATCTACTGTTAAAATCAACTGGCCTATGTTAAACTGAACTAATCTCATCAAGATCTTATTATTATTAATCAAGATCTTGCTGTGCTGATAAACCTGCTATTTGATACATCAAAAGCACAGTTGTCTTGTTTTAATGTTGATTTCAATAGTCAAGTAATGTAATTAAAGCATAGATTAAAATCCATTCAAAAACTCCCAGAAGGCTATCAATGTTTGTATAGTAGATTGCTGTGACTTATTAATATGAGAAATAAAGTCAAAAGCAATAGTAGATGCAGATGTAATTGAGCTTGTTCCTTTGCACATATAGGAGCACTTTAATTCTGCAATAGCCAACAGCAACTTAATATTGCAGTGAAGCTCTTTTCGTAGATCTAAAATGTCCAGCCAGTCAAGAGTGTTTGGCGATGTAAATGTAAAATATCAAAACAGTTTCAGCTTAGATGGTTAAAAAATATAGCTTCAAAGTTCCATTTGTGTGTGCAGTTACCAAATTAATCTTTTTCTTATTCTTAAATTTAGCCCCAGGATAATGCTGGCAAGGTCACCATTTATTGCCCAGCGCTGTTTATCTTGAGTAGATGGTGTTGAGCCTTTTTTCTGTAATGCCTCATTACAGAATATGGTGGGGCTGGCCCAATAATTCTGTAATGATTTACTCGTGACGGCACAGTAGCACAGTGGTTAGCACTGTTGATTCATTCAAAGTGCTAGGGTCCCATGTTCGATTCCCAGCTTGGGTCGCTGTCTGTGCGGAGTCTGCACATTCTGCCCATGTCTTCATGGGTTTCCTCCTGGTATTCTGGTACCCTCCCACAAGATAGGTATTTGGACATTCTCAATTCTCCCTCCGTGAACCCGAACAGGTGCCGGAATGTGGCGACTAGGGGCTTTTCACAGTAACTTCATTATTATTCATTTAAGTTGTTTGTGAGGCCACTTGAGAAACAGCAAAGAGTGAACAACATTCAGGTGAAATTGGAGTTAAGCACAGCCAAGAATAGCCGAGGGAAGCCAGGTTATTATCTAAAAGGCATCAATGAAGTAGCTGCATTTATGCGTCTATCCAAAAGCCAGGAGTTTCCAGTGAACAAGACGGGTCGGGGAGCAAATCTCGGGGTGTTGTCATTTAGGGTAGCCAAGGATAGGCTTTGTTACCTGGGGGTCTGGTTGACGGGGGAGTGGGTGACAATGCACAAATGGAACTTAACAATGTTGGTGGAGGAGCTAAAGGAGGACTTAAGGAGATGGGACATGTTACACCTAATGCTGGCAGGGAGGGTCCAACTGGTGAAAATTAATGTCTTGCCGAGGTTCTTATTCGTATTCCAGACCTTCTTGATCTTCATTCCAAAGGCCTTTATCTGGAAGCTGAATACAGCGATTTCGGAGATAAATGGGATGGGAAGGTACCGAGGGTGAAGAGGACCCTGCTACAGAGGCGGTTGGCGGTACCGAATCTGCTGCTCTATTATTGGACGGCAAATGTGGAGAAAGTGAGGCGGTGGTGGGACGAAGGGGGGTTAGGATGAAGAAGGAGTGCTGTAGGGGGTCCAGCCTGGGGGCCACGGTGACGGCGGCGTTACTGCTGGCACCGAGGAGATATACAGAGAGTCCGGTTGTACAGTCCGTGATTGGGATGTGGATCCAGCTGAGGATACACTTTAGGACAGAGAAGATGTCAGTGTTAACATCATAGAATCATAGAATTTACAGTGCAGAAGGAGGCCATTCAGCCCATCGAGCCTGCACCGGCTCTTGGAAAGAGCACCCTACCCAAGGTCAACAACTCCACCCTATCCCCATAACCCAGTAACCCCACCCTATCCCCATAACCCAGTAACCCCACCCAACACTAAGGGCAATTTTGGACACTAAGGGCAAATTATCATGGCCAATCCACCTAACCTGCACATCTTTGGACTGTGGGAGGAAACCGGAGCACCCGGAGGAAACCCACGCACACACGGGGAGGATGTGCAGACTCCGCACAGACAGTGACCCAAGCCGGAATCGAACTTGGGACCCTGGAGCTGTGAAGCGATTGTGCTATCCACAATGCTACCATGCTGCCCATCGTTGTGTGAGAACCACGGGTTCAGGCCGGGGGAGCCAGACGGCATGTTTAGGAGGTGAAGAGAGGTCGGATTGGTGAAGGCGAGGGATCTATATCTGGAGGAGAGGTTCGCAAGTCTGGAGGAGCTGCGGGAGCGGGTAGAGATCCCAAAGGGAAATAAATTCAGGTATATACAAGTGAGGGGTTTTGCACCAAAGGTATGGGGCAGGTTTCCCAAGCTGCCAAAATATGCCATATTGGAACGGTTGTTGCTTCCAGACGTGGAAGGGGAGGGGAGGGTCAGGGACATGTGTGGTTGGCTGGGGGAGCAGGGGGGAATGCAAGTGGTGAAGATCAATGAGAAGTGGGGGGAGGAGTTGGGGGGGGGGGGGCGGAGAGAGACGCAGGGTGAATTCGACCTCCGTGTGCGAGGATGAGTTTGATACAGTTTTAGGAAGGTCACGGTACATATAACTCTGGTGAGGATGAGTGGGTTCCTCCAGGGGGTGGCAGACGAGTGAGAGAAGTGTGGACGAGGACCAGCGAACCACGCGCATATGTTCTGGGGATGTGAGAAATTGGAGAGATACTGGCTGGGAGTGTTCGGGGCGCTAGCAAAGATTGTGGGGGTAGAGACTGTGCCGGGCCCTATGGTGGTGATTTTTGGGGTAGTGGTAATACTGGAGCTGATCGAGGGGAGGAAGGCTGATGTGGCGGCCGTCACCTCTCTAGTTGCCTGCCAAAGGATTTTGCTGGAATGGCGGTCGACAACGCCACCGGGGCTGGCGGCCTGGCTGGGGGACTTGTATGACTTTGTCCATTTGGAGAAGATTAAGTTAGAATTGAGGAGATCAATGGAGGGCTTTGAGACATGGTGGGGACTGTTCATGACGATGTTTGAGGAATTGTGTGACGGGGGGGGGGGGGGTGAAAAGGGGAAAAAAAACTTGTACAAACTTTAAATCGTGAGGTATGGAGAATGCTCTCTGACTTATTTATGTTTTGTACTTTTCAATATATTTGGAATAGAACACATTTAAAAGTAAATGGGCAGATCTGGCTCACGCTCATTGAGGATGAGACCCGAGATTGTGATGTTTCGCGAGATTTCGCTCAATCTCACGAGGTTTTTCGAGTGTCACAAATCTCGCCAGAGGCTGTTTGCGAGATTCAATGGCCTCGTCCCAACACCAAGTTGGCACGCTGAGGTCGCCATATCGCCCCCATTGATAGTATATTGTTATTTCTAGATTTAATTCATTTATTATAAAAACATAAATTCTCTAACTAGCAGATTGGAAGTGGAACTCTCGCCTACTGTTGGATTATTTGTACATTTTTATTTGAAGATCTCAAAGATTGTGTTGAATTGCTCCATATTGCACAGCTTGATCTTCTAAAACCAAATTCCTTTTTGGTTACCACAAAAAGCAACATGAAGCCGCCAATATGAGTGATTGTCTCAGGGCGAGCCGGGATCGTTACAGTCTCCACATCCTACTCCATCCTGAGCTGAACTCCTGACTCTAAGTACTCTCAATCACAAAGGTTGCCTACTTTCACCTCTAACAATGTGCCCCTACCCACTCTGCCTCCACTTCAGTCCATCTGCCAGGCATACCTCGTCCCTGCCTTTGTTACTCCAATGCTTTCCCAGCAAATTTATCATTCTGCATCCTCCATAAACTTCAGGTCATCCAAAAGGATGTTCCTTGTACCCTAATCTGCATAATGTCGTACCTATTCTTGCTGATCAATGTTCCTTTTCACCATCTCCCTTTTGTACTTTGAAGCTGTCGTTAAAATCCCTCTTTTGACCAAGCTTTTGATCACCTCTCCTAATATCTCCTTCTTTGTTTCGATGTCTATTTTTGTCTGCTTACTTCTTCCTGAAGCACCCTGGGGACTTTTTTTTTCTACTCTTGCTCTTCTTGTCCCCCAGATAGGAAATAATTTTTTTTTTAAACCTGTTCTGGGATTTATATTCTTCTATCTTGCCTGTGTAGAAAGCCTCCATGCCATTTTCCTTCAGGTTGGAGTTAAAATTGCAGTGGGACCCAATGATATCCTCGGGTTGACATCCGCATGTAAGGAATTACCCTATTGACATTGGAGAGTTGTCCAAGGCACCAGCTCAAGAGACTACGGTTAAGCACTCAGATGCTGGGATCCTAGTGGTTTCAAGGCAAGTGACTAACCTGGTGTATTTTAACCACCCACTTATCGCTTTACTTTGATTTCAAAACAGCATTTCATGAGGTGCCACATTGGATTGGATTTGTTTATTGTCACGTGTACCAAGGTACAGTGAAAAGTATTGTTCTGCATGCAGCTTAGACAGATCATTCCGTGCATGAAAAGAAAATGCACAATAAGGCAAACACAAAATACACAATGTACAGACACAGGCATCAGGTGAAGCATACAGGAGTGTAGTACTACTCGGTAGAGAAGACATGTGAAGAGATCAGATCAGTCCAGGGTCGTTTTGGGGTCTGGTTACAGCAGGGAAGAAGCTGTTTTTGAATCTGTTCGTGCATGTTCTCAGTCATTTGTATCTCCTGCCCGATGGAAGAAGTTGGAAGAGTGAGTAAGCTGGGTGGGAAGGGTCTTTTATTCTGATGCCTTGCCTGCTTTCCCAAGACAGCGGGAGGTGTAGACAGAGTCAATGGATGGGACACAATAAGAGCTCATGATGTTGGGTGTAACCTATTAATACGGTGTCATGTGAGAGTACCTTTAAGAAATTAGTGTTTATAAATGGGTGTGTATATAAGTATCTGTAGTGAGAGTACCTTTAAGAAATGGGTGTTTATTACTGCAGTGATGTCAGAGAGTGGGTGGAGCTGGGCTGTCTGTCAGCGTTTTACTTTCATTTTAGGCTGTTTGCTGCTGGGTGTGTTTTAGTTTCGTTTTCAGAGTTGAATAGCTGCAGTCACAGCCAGATGTTGTATTAGTCTCTCTGTAATCTAAAGACTGTAAATCGATCCTGGTAATTTAAAACTAAGAACAGTAGTGACTTTGACCTGATGTGCTTCTGGTAAAAAGTGTTTTAAGTCTTCTGGATGTTAAAAGGAAGACTTCATAGATCATAGAATTTACAGTGCAGAAGGAGGCCACTCGGCCCATCGAGTCTGCACTGGCTCTTGGAAAGAGCACCCTACCCGAGATCAACACCTCCACCCTATCCCCATAACCCAGTAACCCCACCCAACACTAAGGGCAATTTTGAACACTAAGGGCAATTTATCATGGCCAATCCACCTAACCTGCACATCTTTTTTTGACTTTGGGAGGAAACCCACGCACACACGGGGAGGATGTGCAGACTCCACACAGACATTGACCCAAGCCGGAATCGAACTTGGGACCCTGGAGCTGTGAAGCGATTGTGCTATCCACAATGCTACCGTGCTGCCCTTAAAGGATTACTTAGTGTTGTATTCTTTGCGGATTGTATTTGAATTAATGGTTGCTAAGATGTTCACTATGTTTTAAAAAAGGTTAACTTGAGTTCATAGAATAAACATTGTTTAGCTTTAAAAAATTACTTATCCATTTCTGTTCTACCACACCTGTAGAGTGGGCTGTGTGCTCCTCATACCACAATCTAGTAAAGGTTGTGGGTTAGGTGAACTCTATGATCGACTTTGGGGTTCTCTAAACTCTGGCCCATAACAACGGATAGAGGATTGATTAACTAGCAAGAAACAGAGAATGGGTCACTTTCGGGTTGGCAAGCTATAATTAGTGAACTGTTACAGGGATCAGTGCTGGGGCCTCAACTGTTTACAATCTGTATCAATGACTTGGCTGAAGGAATGGATGTCAGTGACACAAAGATAGATAGTAAAATAAGTTGTGAAGCAAACGTATGAATCTACAAAGAGATTTAGATGGGTTAAGTGAATGGGCAAACATTTGGCAGATGGGGTATAATGTGGAAATATGTGTGTTGTCCACTTTGGCAGAAGGATAGAAATGCAACATATTTAAATGGAGAGAAATGACATACCTCTGCGGTACAGAGGGATTTGGGTGCCTTGAAACATGAATCACCAAATGTTCGTATGCAGGCACAGCAAATGATTAGGAAGGCAAATGGAAAGTTGCAGTTTATTAAGAGGGGAATCAAGTATAAAAGTATGGAAGTGTTGCTGCAATTATATAGGGCCTTATTGAGACTGAATCTGGAGTACTGGGTACAGCTTTTGTTTCCTTAAGAAAATATATAAGTAGTTCAGAGACTGATTCCTGCGATGAAGGAGTTATTTGAGGAGGAAAGGTTGAGCATGTTGAACTTATACCCATTGGTATTTAGAAGACTTGTGAGGCGACCTTATTAAAATATGCTAGATCCTGAGGGTGACTTGGTAGAGTGGATGCTCATGGCACGATCTTCCCAAAAGGGAACAAAGCCCCCGAGTGAGCGCGTTTAGCCTCGTGTTTCCCAGCGCTCACAGTGCCGAGAAACACGTGGCTATTCAACGCTACTCATGTTGGAGAAGGGGCCTGAACGGGTAATGCGCGGCCAAGGCCACACATAGCCCCATTTTTTACAACGGGGAGCTCTGCTCGTTGTAGCGAGAGATCGGGATGTCGCTTTTTTACATGGCATTGCGATCTCCGAGGCCCATAAATAAAATTCCCAACCCCCCCCCCCCCCCCCACCAGCCCGAATGCAATATGGGAGGATCCCCCAGCCCAATCACGCGTGTGCACAAAATGCCAGCTTGGCACCTTGGCAGTGCCAACCTGGCACCATAGTGGTGGCACTGCCAAGGTGCCAGTGCACCAGCAGTGCCAGGGCATCGCCCTAGGCCGACACGGTAGCACAGTGGTTAACACTGTTGCTTCACAGCTCCAGGGTCCAGGTTTGATTCCCGGCTTGGGTGACCGTGTGGAGTTTGCATGTTTTCCCCGTGTCTACGTGGGTTTCCTCCGGGTGCTCCGGTTCTCTCCCACAGACCAAATATGTGCAGGTTAGGTGGATTGGCCATGATAAATTGCCCCTAGGTTAGTTGGGGTTACTGGTTTACGGGGATAGAGTGGAGGTGTGGGCTTACATAGGATGCTCTTTCCAAGGTCTGCTGCAAACTCGACGGGCCAAATTGCCTCCTTCGGCATTGTAAATTCTAAATTCTATGAAAAAGCATGAAGCTGGAGGCCTCCGATCCCCTCGGAGACCCCCACAAGTACCATTCCGTCTTGTCCCTGTTTGGGGAGACAAGTACCAAACAGCGCTTACCCGAGGTCTCCGAGGCAAAGGGATTGAATCCCAAAGCCTCGGGTACGTTGGGAATCTGTACATTAGAGTAAGGCTGACTGCCTCGCTCTAATATGCAGATTTGCCATAAAGTGATGGGCGGCATTCCCCTTGCAACATCTCATGAGATTGATCTCGCAAGGTGTTGTGAGTCAGATGGTTCCCGGGAACGGGGTCTCCCGGCTTTCACCGGCTACACTGCGACGCAGTGAGCTGCTTTTCCGGCGCAGTGTGACTGGAAGATTGCACCCTCAGAGAATGTTTCCCCTAGTGGCAGAGACTAGAACTTAGGGGCACAGTTTAAAAACTCGGGGTCTCCCTTTTAAGACCAACGTGAGGAGGAACCTTTTCCCCGAGGGTCGTCAATCTGTGGAATTCTCTTCCGCACGGAACAGTGGAGGCTGGACCATCGGATATATTCAAGGCTGAGTTGGACTTTTTGATCGACAGGGGAGTCAATGGTTATGGGAGGCAGACAGAAAAGTGGAGTTGAGGCCGAAATCAGGCCAGCCATGATCTTATCGAACAGCACAGCAGGCTTGAAGGGCAAAATAGCCTACTCCTCCCAACTCTTGTGCTCTGTTGTGCCGCTCCCCTTTGGCTTGTGCACTCTTTCTTACCAAATACTGTTCCCCACTTAACTTTGTGCAAACGTTGGCTTCATCGGTGAATTATGGTACTGCCTGCCATCCTGCAGACCGCACAGATATTCTCGCAGAGCAAGGTTTTTCAACGGCTGCCAAAACAGCATTAGGTATGGCGTCTCCTTTAAGTTGCTGCAGGCCCTTAAAACCTGCAGCAGCACGTAGGTTCCCACCCTAACTGGCAAGCTCCCAGTAACCAATGTTCCTAATGTTGTGAATGTTAAAGTTAGGCTCAGCCCTGGAAATTACTTCAGGGTCAGCCCACTTCTTGTTAGACGGGTGTGACCTGCCATAATTCTGCTCTGGATTTTGCACAAGCTGAAAATCCAGGTTATGGATTGCTTACAAAGTCAGTATTAGGGGTACAATTAAACCGAAGGGGTTCAAATGTACCACAAAGTTAAAGCTTGAAACGTTTGTGGATGAGTCCTGGATTGAACCATAATCCTGTTCCCAATTCTACACCATCTATTCTGACATGTATCATAAAACTTGCTTTTCCCTCTGGGCAGTTTTCAGTCGAACTGACAGGAGGCCTGGTCCATTTTGTTCTGCCCAGCAGGCTTCATGCACGTAATGACAACCCTGGGGCAGCCTGCTGGCCTGGGGCTGCTCTTGTATATAATTCGAGACTGTGCACCCATGCAGTGCTGTGGGCCTTCCGTAGCAGCAGAATTGTACTCCACCAAAATCTGTAACCTCATTGACCGCTATGTCCCCCACTCTCCCATTGCAATCAAGCCAGGGGATCAATCCTGGTCCAATGAAAAGTGCAAGAGGGCTTGCCAGGAGCAGCACCAGAAATACCTAAAAACAAGGTGTCAACCTGATGAAGCTACAACACAGGACTACCTGTCTGCCAAACAGAATAAGCAGCAAGTAATAGACAGAGCTAAACAATTCCACAAACATTGGTTGTGAATGATGGTGGACCATCAATTAACCAACTCCGTGGAGGAGGAAGCTCCACAAATATCCCTATCCTGAATCATGAAGTTGCCCAGCACATCAGTGCAAGAGATGAGACTGAAGCATTCGCAAAAATCTTCAGCCAGAACGGAAGAGGAGCTGTCACCAATGCCCCTGTATAGGACTGTATACGACCCTGTATAGGAAGTCTATCTGCCCCCAGACCTTGCTCCGCGATCCATTTCTGAACCTTCTCGATATTTGCCGTCCAGCAGAATTCCTAAAATTAAGCAACGGCAACCGCCTGACTGCCTATCCCTCTGCAAAAACGCTCTCTGAACCCGAGGTGTGTTGCCCGCCCATACAAAGGTCGAAACCAGCTTGTTAACCTTCACAAAAAAAAATTTAGGTAAAAAGATCAGGAGACTCTGGGATCTAAATAAGAATTTTCGAAAGGCCATCAATTTCACCGTTTTTGAAGACCTCCTGCTAACAATAACGGGAGAGCATCCCACCTTTTCAAATCCCCCTTCTCCCCTTCTACCATAACGGCCAGATTTAACTTATGCAACAATGCCCAGTATTCTCAAATATCTAAAACTTGCTCTTGCCAGCTGAAATGGCAATTTTTTCAGACCCGCACTCTCTCCCTGAAATTTAACTGGGAACATCTTGCTCTTCTCCAAGTTGAGTTTATATCCCAAAAAGGAACCAAACTTACTTGATGGGTGGGATTTACTGACCACCCCGCCGCGTGTTTTTCAGCGGGGAGGCGGCCTGCCAGTGGGATCTACCGTTCCGGAATTTCCCGTTGACAGCACCCCTCGCCGCCGGGAAACCTGTGACCGGTGTGGGAAGGAATTTCCTTCGGCGTGAGCAGCTGGTAATTCCTCCCCAATATCTCCATGATCTTTCCCACTTCAGAGAGAGGGTCTGTTACATACAACAATAAGTCATCTGCATATAGGGGTACTCGATGCTCCATATTCCCCTTCTCTATACCATTCCACTCTGTGGATTACCTCAGTGCAATAGCCAGTGGTTCAATTGGCAACGCAAAAAGTAATGGGGAAATTGGGCAAATCTGCCTTATACAGTCGAAAGTACCGAGAGCGAAATGCGTTGGTACGAACGCTCACAGTGGGAGCCTTGTACAACAATCTGATCGAAGAATTGAACCTATGTCCAAACCCAAACCGCCCCCGTATCTGTAAAGTTGGACTATGATCACCCGTGGCAGCTCCCCAAACCTGGGCTTCTTCTTTAGCATCTCATGGGCCCTGTCCACTTCAGGAGGGATTGAAAAGACCCTCTTTCCCCCACCAGCTGCTCGAACATCTTCGCTACATACTCTGTGGCCTTCACTCCTTCTGTGCCCAACGATCCTCCGATTTTGTCATCAGGAGCAGTTCTCTAGGTCGTCGATCTTGGTCTTCATTATTTTTTGCCCCTCTGCCATCACCCTCACCACTGTCTCCAAGGAGTTAATCAGATCCCCATGATCTTAGATCATGTCCTCCACCTTCTGGATTGCTGAACTCTGCGCCTCCAACCGCTGCTCCTCCCTTTCCAGAGCTGCTCGAATTGGCTTGGTCACTTTTGCCAGATCGCTCGTGATGGTTGCCTTTGCCATTTAAACCGTCCCATCAGAAACTCCACCAACTTCTCAATTATCCACTGAGTTGGCAATGATGCCACAGGTCCCACCGCCATGTTTCCCCCTCCTGCGTCACACATGTCTTCTGAGTCCAAAGAGAGCCCTTTACTCGACTCACTCCTCGTTTTGGAACTTTTAGACATCCCACGCCGGAGGAGAAATCCTAACTCTTCCACCGCATCACTTTTTCACCTGCACAGCACCCGCTAGATGGGTAAAAAGGGCCAAAAATCAAGTCCTCGGGCAGGAGCCACCTTATGTCCGCCCACCTACTTCATGGCCTCCAACGGAAGTCATGCAGTCAGATTGTTATTGCTCGTGTTGGACCCCAATCTAGTTATGTAAATTAGTTCTTTGACTGGGCTACCTCATCTGAGACACCCCTCACCCTGCCTCAACAAACTGCTGCAGGAATATCAGGCACAGGGCAGAAAGATGTTCTCCCCCATTTTGGAGGCACTACCAACTAGCCCCTCATTTAAGATAAGAAACTTGTTAGTGTGCAAAACTGAATTAAGATTAATTGAAAAATGTGAAACATCGTGAATACTCTGCAACAGTCGCAATGAGAAATCATTTTGTGGCTCTAAAACAAAATTACAGGAAAGTTAAGATAAAAGCAAAATATTGCAGATGCTGGACATTCAAAAAAAACCCGAAAATGCTGGAAATACTCAGCAGGTTTAGCAGCATCAGCAGAGAGAGGAACAGATAGTTAATGTTTTGAGCCGAATTTGATTCTGTAGAGCCACGGATCTGAAAAAGAGACATATTCGACTTGAAATATTAATTTTGTTTCTCTCCCTTAAGGTAATAAAGAGGAAGGTCTGCAGTTTGCTTTACTTTGAGACTCAGTGATACTTTCACTTCCCAGGCACCTAAATTAAAATAACATGCAATTGATTATTACCACTGATGACATGTGTCACTGAGTGCAAACCAGATACGTTTAAAAAGCCACACACAATATATAGACCTGCATTTTTTGGTGGTCATGACAATGAAACTGTCAGTGTTGGCCATTGTCACTCCACTGAAACTGACGACAACTTCAGGAGTCCACATGTGTGCAGAATAACACAAAATCCAGAAGTTGCTTTCAGTATTTCTATTCTTCTCCAGAGGGTAATCTGTTGAGGCACTCACTGTATGCAGTTCCAAAGCAATTAGTGAATTGATGAAAGCTTTCACTATTCTGTGAGTTAGCGTCACTGTAAATACCCGTGGAAAATTATAGCTTGTTGAATGAGGCGTAACTGGATTTGTAACAAGTATTCTCACTTCATAATTACTGCCAAATATATTCACTGGCCTAGAATTGCTAATTTTGTATTTGTGGAAAGTCAAATTACTCTATTATGATAAATTCCACATTCTGACTGCTTCGATATAATTATATTTTAACTTCTATCTTATTCCAAATCACAATCATTTATTTTACTGTCTAACTATTTGACCTGAAGAATGATCAGTGCTCTTAACGTCCTTCAATGCTGACTGTGAGAATACCTCACTGTGACCATTACCTAACCCTGCTTGTTGATGTCACTGCTGCCAGGTGCCTGGAGATCCCCTTGATTTGGCACAGAGTTTAAGCTGCCTTTTGGGGAAACCGGAAAACCACACAACTGAGATTGCTAGATCTCTCTGGCAGCTACATTAATGATCTACACGTAAATGTTGGGGTATGATCAGTCGCTTCGCAAATGACACGAAAATTGGTGGAAAATAGCGAGGAAGAAAGTCTTAAATTACAGAATAATAGAGGTGGGCTGGTCAGATGGGCAGAACAGTGGCACCTGGAATTTAACCCTGAAAAGTGTGAGGTGAAACATTTTAGGAGCACTAACAAGGCAAGAGAGTACATAATGAACGGTAGAATGCGAGGAAGTATAGAGGATCAGAGGGACCTTGGGGTGCATGTCCAAAGATCATTGAAGATAGCAGGATAATGTGATTAGGACGGCATATGGGATATTTGCCTTTTTTAGCCGATGCATAGAATTTTAGAGCAGGGAGGTTATTATAGAGCTGTACAAAATGCTCGTTAGGCTACAGCTAGCGTACTGTGTGCAGTTCTCGTTGCCACACTATAGGAAGGATGTGATTGCACCGGAGAGGCTACAGAGGAGATTCACTAGGATGTTGCCTGGGCTGGACCGTTCAGCTATGAAGAGAGGCTGGACAGGCTTGGGTTGTTTCCTTAGAGCAGAGAAGGCTGATGGTGGGTCCTCATCGAGGTGTAGAAAATTATGAGGGATATAGATAGGGTAGATAGGAAGAAACCTTTCCCCTTAGTAGAGGGGTCAATAACCAGGGGGGATAGATTTAAGGTAAGGAACAAGAGGTTTAGAGGGGATTTGAGGAAACACTTTTTCTCCCAGAGGGCGATTGGAATCTGGAACTCGCTGCCTGAAAGGATGGTAGAGGAGGGAACCCTCACAACATTTAAGAAGCATTTAGATAAGCATTTCAAATGCCATAACATACAAGGCTATGGACCAAGTATTGGAAAATGGGATTTGAGTAGATAGGTGCTTGATGGCCGGCATAGATGAAGGGCCTCATCTCATTCTGTGATGTAGAACTCTGTGACTATGAATTTCTTCCAGGTTGGTGGTGTATGTCATTGCTTGACTGTGGTGAGCAAAATCCAGCCTTTTCAATTGTCACAGTTCATGAAGGCCTGATTCCTTATTTTGCCCCAAGCTTGATGTGGAGTGTTGTGCCTGAAACTGCACAAACAATTGTCTCTCTCTAACGGACAGATATGCCCATGGTCCTTTGTGGATTTTGGCTAATTATTTGCATTACCAACAGTCACACTGTTGTAAAGAAAGACGGCAGAGTCTACTGCTTGCACGCGAAAGGAATCATTAGATGGATATTTTAATGATTCCTCATTTTGGGGAGGGGGCTTGCCTGTGGATTGGTAATCCCAAGTGCAGAATGCATTTAATTTTCCAAACAAACTTGGAAAATTATCTCTTGGGTGTGTGGATAACAAGGTAGTGGAAGCATTAAACGTGGTTAACAAGGCAAGATAATAGAAGTCCGGATATGGGAAGGGAAAAAATGAAAGATTTGAAAAATCCCACAAATCCAAATCAAAATGAATGTACACTAATGCACAGAATATTTAAAAAATCAATATTGGGGCAACAGACTCATAAATTATGTCATTGTGTCGGTAAATTATATATTTTAATCAAAAATATGGCTATAGTTGGGTTAAGATTTCCATAAAACATATTTGGGTATGTAATGTTTAGAAATTCAGGGAGACACAATCATGACTAAGAATTTAAATAGAAAAGTTGTCTAAAAAGGTGCCTTTGGATTCAGCTGAGGGTCATCTTATTTGCCTCAAAACAGTAGAAAGGAACTAAGGATAGAATGTTTGAGCAAATTGGAGCAGCAGGCATTGAGAAGGTTATCATTTTTGGAGATTTTAATTAACCAGAAATAGACTGGTACGGTGAGAATGAAAGGTGAGATTTTCTACAGTCTGTTCAAAGGATTGTTTTCTCAGTTAACGGGTTGCTTCTTTGATAAGAATGGAAATGAGACAGGGAAAGTAAGGACATTTTGGAAGCAAGGGCAAAATTATAATTAGTCTAAGTCTAAGAAAATAAAAACAACAAAGGCAAATCAGCACAATTGGCAAAATATTCTAGGGAATAGAAACTGAGGGGGAAACAATTAAAATTGGATTGTAGTTCTGCAATGGGAAATAATTCAATAGGAAATGGAAAAGATAAAAGTCAAATATATACCAGAAAAGAAGAATGAATTGAAAGTTGAGGTTCCATAGGATAAATGGAGAGTTGGATCATATGGGAAATTTAAACAAAAACTTACTTGCACGACAAGAGAATAAGAAAGGCATGAAAAATAATTTAGGAAAGCCAAGCAAATAGTAACAAATAAAAAAACAAAATAGCAAAATGGCTTTCTGCAAGAGAAGAAGAATCAGAGAGGAAAGAAGCTTGTAAGTGAAGGATTGGCAAAAATATTGGCCGGAACCCCGGACTGCGCACCCCTGCCACGGGTTTCCTGGTGGTGAGGGGTTCATTCAACGGGAAACCCCGTTGACGACGGTGGACCAGAAGATCTCACCGTTGGCTAATGGTGGGGTGTCGTGCGGCAGGTAGCGTGGAAAGTCTTGCCCATTGTGAGCATGACCCTCAGTTTTCACAGAGGGTGTGATATTAGAAAAGTAGTACCAAAGAAGTTATTAAAATTAAGACGACAGGTCACTTGGGCTTCATTATTTATACCCAGTCATCCTGAGGAGACCAAGGAAGAAGTAATTAGCCATAATGTTGATAATACTCTGCAGAAAGCAAATTCAGAGGGTGGCACATTTAATTGGCTACTTCCAAAAACAAAAACATGACTGGATAAACTGCAAAATTATCTGTTAGTCTTTCTTCACTTGTTTGTGAATGGCTAGATCCTAAAATTTCACTTGGAGAAGCAGTCAGGATCTCTAAAAGGCATGCAGTGATTCACCAAGATAATAGAATTCTTTGAAGAAAAAAGAAAATAATGGTGAAGGAGATTCACTGAATATGATGTATGTGGATTTTGAAAAAGTACTTGATAGTACACAACACGTGTATACTTAAGGGAAGGAAAATAGCAGAAATTAAGTGGGTTGGGGCCATATGGATATTGGCGTGGATGGAAGGCAAAAAGCAAAGGGTAGTAATGAAATGGTTTCCTGGATAGGAAAAGTGAGGTTTGTGGTCTAATATTGAGGTCATGTGTTGAATGCGGTTACTTACTGTATCTAAAATAATCCAAATCCTGCACCTGTTTATACCTTAAGCCTAGAGTATTTGACTTTCTGTTTCATTTTTGTTCCACTTCTGTGTCAACATTTTCCCATTATAATTTCCTAGGTTCACATTTGATAAGAATCCACCTGTGCAAATTTGTTGCACTAATTACTCAATCATGAATGACTACACTGATGCCTATATTTAAGGTCTTTATTTTCCTCAGTCGTATGGGTATTGAACTTATAAATTTTACATTTTGTGATGTTTTGTAACTTAGCCAAGCATTCATAATGAGGCTACCTGTTTTTATTGATGCATATGGCCTCATTGTGAATGCTTAGCTGAGTGCTGAGACTCATTGGTGGATAAGCTGAAGTGGAATGTTAGCCTTGACTAATTGACATCTTTATGAAATAATAATAAGGCCTTGCTCTGATCTGTTTATTTCATGTCTGTATAGTGGTCAAAATGAACAAGTGTGAAGTTATTGAAACCAGGAATGGTAGTGACTGATGGACATTTTGTAAGAGCATCGTTTTTCAAAGCCCATTTTTGAATGGATGTTTTTATCATGAGGATTTCAGACTTGCCATTGTGAGTATGTGGCTCATTGTGGCTCTATACGTAATGCATACTTGGTGTATGGGCATGGAGGATGGAGGAGGCATGGGAGACATGAGTGGGGCATGGAGAGGGAATGGCGGTGAGGGGTAAGGGCTAGAGAGCCTAACAGTCTTTAATGCAACTGAGGCAGGCCTTCTAACCATCCTGAGTTGGCACTACTGTGCCTCTGAACTGCTTCCTGGGTTTTTGGATCTGACTAGATCATCCCTCTCGCCTCCCTGGAACAAAAATCGTGCAGGCAGCAGTTATTTATACGGACACAAGTCTGCTGAATCAGGAAGTTTTCCGACTGTAATTTTCCACCTCGTTAGTGAAAATCTGTCTCTAAAAGGCTGCCCCATGACAGGCACTTAAGGACGCTTTTTTCACTTGGCTTAATATGTCATTAAAAGGAGCAGGAGTGCTCTCCCTGATTGATTCCACTGCAAATGACGGGCCACTCCTGGCCCATGCTAATTCACCTCCCATTTAGGGCAGCACGGTAGCATTGTGGATAGCACAATGGCTTCACAGCTCCAGGGTCCCAGGTTCGATTCCGGCTTGGGTCACTGTCTGTGCGGAGTCTGCACATCCTCCCCGTGTGTGCGTGGGTTTCCTCCGGGTGCTCCGGTGTCCTCCCACAGTCCAAAGATGTGCAGGTTAGGTGGATTGGCCATGATAAATTGCCCGTAGTGTACAAAATTGCCCTTAGTGTACAAAATTGCCCTTAGTGTTGGGTGGGGTTACTGGGTTATTGGGATAGGAGGAGGTGTTGACCTTGGATAGTGTGCTCTTTCCAAGAGCTGGTGCAGACTCGATGGGCTGAATGGCCTCCTTCTGCACTGTAAATTCTATGAAAAAAAAATTCATCTCCACTGCCCCCACCCCCCACCTGTGGGCCGGCTTGATTTTAGGAAGAAGCCAAGCCACATTGTGGTGTGCACAGCTAATCAGTATATGGAAATGAGGCCTGAGGCCCAATTCAGGGCGTGAGCCTTCGGTCTCCATCTCTCTGCAGTGTTCCAAGCACACACCCACTTGTTCCAGGAAACAGCACAAAACCAGTTTCTGCTCTGACGAAAATTCCATGAAGTGGAAGAGCAGAGTAGCCATGGTAAGTAGATGCACAAGTCATTAATGGTGATATGGAAAATAGATTAAACTGTCAGAAGGAAACCCAGACCCTGGTTGTCGATTTAGAGGGCATGTACTAGTAGGAGCTGGGGTAGCAAGGTAGCACAGTGGGTAGCACTGTTGTTTCACAGCTCCAGGGTCCCAGGTTCGATTCCCTGCTTGGGTACTGTCTGTGCGGAGCCTGCACGTTCTCCCTGTGTCTGCGTGGGTTTTCTCCGGGTGCTCCGCGGAGTTTCCTCCTACAAGTCCCAAAAGACGCGCTAGTAGGTAATTTGGACATTTTGAATTCTACCTCTGTGTACCTGAACAGGCGTCAGAATGTGGTGATGAGGGGCTTTTCACAGTAACTTCATTGCAGTGTTAATGTATGCCTACTTGTGACAATAAAGATTATTAATGTTGGACTTGGACAAGACCATCATTAGGGCCTTTAGTTTGAGTATTTGTGCATAATCCATTATAAGAATTATGTAAAAGAAAGGAAAATGGAAATGGTGGAGTATAAACTTGTTTTGATGATGCCAGCATTTGAAAATACCAGAGGCTTGAAACATTTTATTTGCCCTGGAGCTGAGAAAGCCAAGAGGCTGACCGAATAGATTTTTTTAAAGATAATGAAAAGGAAAGGATGTTTCCTCATGTGGTAGAATCTAGAACCATGGGCAGTTTTAAGGGATCGCCCATTTAAGACTGAGGTGAGGAGAATTTTTTTTCTCTTGGAGGATAGTGAGTCTTTAGAAATCGCTTCCTCAAAAGAGGGTAGAAGGAGAGTCTTTGAATATTTTTAAGACCGAGGTAGAGAGATCCTCGATAAACAAGATGTTAAAGGCAGGACTGTGGAATTGAGAGCTGGCAATCAGATCAATAATGATCTTATTAAACGATGGAGCAAGCTTGAGGGGTCGAGTGGCCGACCACTGTTCGTAATTCATATGTTCATATGAAAATCAATGATATTGTTCAGAAAACAAAGATAGTTTTTAGGGATTTATATTTGCATTGATAAACATTAGAAATAAGGTACAGTTTTAAGTGGATTTAATTTAATGTTTTAGTGTCTTGAAGGGTAAGGCCTATAGTTAGATTCATGTTGGACAAAGGTGTTTATATGTATGAGGGTTAGTTAAGTTCCAACTGTTTCTGTTGTGCTTAGAGAGGGCTACGGTGTGAAGAATAAATAAAAGGCATAGCATGTAGGAGTTGCTTAGCAACTGGAGGCCCTTATAAGGGAAAAAAGCTTTTTAAGTTTCCGTTGGACATATTGTGGTTGAGGACAGGACAATGGGGAGTGAACGTCTCTCAGCTCTGCTAGGAGAAGCTGGGCAGGACAAGGGAGATGCAAAGGTGCAGGCTTCCTAAGGAACAAGATGCAGTGTAGATAAACCAGGGACAAAATGGGCACGATTTACCGGCCATGCTGAGCCTGAAAAGCAGCGTGCTGTGCGCAACATGGCCGATAGAAGCCAGGAGACCCTGCTCCCCGGATCTACCCAACTCTCAACACATTGCGAGATCTCGCGAGACGTTGCGATTTAAATCCCGAGCATTAAACTGTCAAAATCTAGACCCTGGTTTTCTATTTAAAGGGCATGCGCTAGTAGGAGCTAATGCTGGGATTTGGACCTGGGCAGGACCATTTTTTGGCAAAATCTACATATTCGAACAAAACTGCTAGTCTCACTATATGCAGTTTCCCGAGGCACCCGAGGAGTTGGGATCTATCCCCTTCGCTTCGGAGATTGGGGACTAGATGGAGCGGCACTTGTGGGGATCTACCAGGGGATCGGAGGCCCCAGGCGCATGCCTTCTAGGCAGGGTGGTACTCTGGCACTGCTGCTGCAACCTGGGAACCCTGGCACTGCTAGCTGGGTGCCCAGGTGGCACTACCAGCTGGCAGGGGCACTACCAGTGTACCAGATTTTAAAGTGTGTTTTGGATTGAAGTTTGTAACCTCTCATGTGACAATCATTTGGGGGGGATTCTGTGATGAAATCCACAGACATTCACTTGAGGTTCAGAGCGGAGAGTGCATTTGACCACATCCATCTTGTACGTTTAAAGGGATGTTTTGAGACTGAGACTGTTAAAGCTTAAAATGTTTCGTAATCCATGTTAATCTTAATAATCTGTATATACTTGCAGTATTGTATAATAATTAATATTTTCACGTTTAATTTTTTTTTTTAATTATTGTTGTTCAAACTAATTAGTGGTCCTGTGATTCTGTTCCTGCACGTTTTATTAAGAAAAAGTAGAAGTTGCGATCTTTTGAGCCAGGGTTCTTTTCTGGGATCTTCCCGGCCAGTTATAACAATAACAGGGATTGTAACAATGTAGTAAATAATACAAATGCTTCCTCTGTTGATAAGACAATAATGAGAAGGTATAAGTTTGGGATAATCATCAGAATTAAATGGTGGCTAAAAATGATTTTTACACAGAGTGTACTAGGAATGGGGGGGGGGGGGGTTCTCTGCTGAAACCATCTTGAAGCAGGTGCAGGAAGAAATTATTTTAAAAGGGGATTGGTAAATTGCTTAAAGAGGTATCCAGTGAGTCAGGAAGCTTCAAATGGAAAAGTGAATAGTTTAAGGTATTGACCTTAAACCGACCTTATTCTGAGATATATCATCAACGCCATTTGCGAAGAATATTCCTGAGACAAATAGTAGTGAGAGTGAAGCCTGCTTTGTTGATGGTCATTTGATAAGTGAAGGTCTTTACGTGTACCTGTGTATGTGAGGAAGATGAATTTAGTTTGCAATTGACGAAAACAAAAGAAAAACAAAAAATAAAATGTTTTCATAATTCATCTCCAGTTCGACACTACTGCTCTAATTTGTGTCACAGCCATCGGAAAATGCTGGAAAACTCAAACTGGTAAAGAAATCTGTGCTTTTGACTCGACACAAATTTCCATTATTGGGAACCTCGAAACGACAATTAATATATGCCACTTTACACTTGGGAACTGTGCATGTGACTCTACCACTATATCAAAGAGAATAAGTGACATGGCAGCACGGTGGCGCAGTGGGTTCGCACTGCGGCCTCACGGCGCTGAGGTCCCAGGTTTGATCCCGGCTCTGGGTCACTGTCCGTGTGGAGTTTGCACATTCTCCCCGTGTTTGCATAGGTTTCGCCCCCACAACCCAAAGATGTTCAAGCTGGGTGGTTTGTCCACGCTAAATTGACCCTTAATTGGAAAAAATGAATTGGGTACTCTAAATTTATATAAAAATAATATATTTTTTAAAAAAGAGAATAAGTGACAGTATTTCTCATTCCCATCATCCATCACGAGGATAAGCACACCATTCAAGCGCAAAAGGAGAAAGAAACGTCTCCTGTTCAGGAGCAAATTTAATCTCATTAGCGTTGTTGGAACACATCCTTGGTCGCCTGGTACAAGCAAGGCTGCAACTGCAAAAAAGCAACTCTGTTGAAGCTCTGAAAGCTCCAATAGGAAGATGAACAGTCTCTTTACTGAACTGAAGTTCAGTGAATTGAGACCTTCGTTTAAGTCAGCAGTTACAGCTGGGATTTCTGCATGACATGGGGACTATGAGTGTAATTGCAATCATACAGATTGCTTTTGTGGTGCAAATTTACAACCAATAGGATTAATATGTCCTACTTCATGACTGACCATTTCCAGCTTTCTATCAAGTGTAGTTGATCTCATTTAAAGACGAGGGTAAAACTGTACTTCAGACATTTTTTTCTTTTTAAAAAGCCCGAATTATTTCCGACGCTGAAAAGCTCCCAATGCAAATGATTTTGTGCCGTACCACCTGCCAAAGATAATGCGCAATGTGGATTTCAGCTTTAACTGAACAAGGCCTATCTCACAGTCTCACTTCTGGTTTGTCAGCTCATTTATTGTATGTCATTTTCCTGAGGTTAAAACATGCTCAAGAAAATTATTTACTGATGTTATAAATGTCGCAGTCAGCTCTACGTCACTAGGTTTCGTCTCATTTGTAAACAGCTGTCCCAAAATGCTTTCTTGTCTACTTTTCCTTTCTTTCATGCAGCAATAATAGTTTCCACATGACGAAACCTCTCATCTGCAAAGTCCAAATATGTCAATTTGAAGCTTAGGGTGGGAAGAATTTGGTGCTGAGTTTGGTAACAGTCTATTTAAACAGTGCAGTGGTGGGTGGGAGTTGTAGGGGAAGCTTATTAGTTTGAGATTAGTTTGAAGGGTAGATTGAGATGAAAGGGTGGATCCCACGAGACTCATTGTTTTGTCTTTGATGCTCTCACAGTAAGGCACATGCTGTTAATTTAAAAGACTTTTTTTGTGAACTCCGTTCTGAGACGTTTGAGATAAGTGTATGTGTGTGAGATCAGTGAAGTTCTTGGACCAGCATAAACTATGACTTTGCCTTCTCCAGATAGCAAACGAACCTTCCCCAAACCTGCTATGTAGATAAACCGTTTACGAATTGACATCAAAGCTGCTTTAAATTGTCAGTTTAAGTTTCTCCTGTAAATCCAAGTACTGTGTATCTTGCATGTCTCCTGGTGAAAATTGCTGAGATATTATTTATTAATTATCATGCACTTCCAATCACTTCCAATATTTCATGCTGCTCTGACGCGGAATCATTTAAGATTTATTTTCTATTTGTTTGAGCGATGGATCCATTCCTCCCAGCCTTTGATCTTTAGCAGTAATTTCAGTTGTGTGGGTTAATCAATGTTATTTTTTCTTTATTCTTTTCATGCGATGTGGGTGTGCTTTTTAAAAAAAAACAAGATAAATTAACAATAAGCAAATTAACTTAAACAATACCCCCCTGAGACTCCTCCCCCCCCCCCCGGCTGCTGCTGCTGACCTAGTTCCTTATCGTTGAGCCAGAAAGTTGAGGAAAGGCTGCCACCTCCTAAAGAACCCTTGTATCGACCCCCTCAGGGCGAATTTGACCCTCTCCAGCTTAATGAATCCCGCCATGTCATTGATCCAGGTCTCCACGCTCGGAGGTCTCGCATCTTTCCACTGCAGCAAGATCCTCTGCTGGGCTACTAGGGATGCAAAGGCCAAGACATCGGCCTCTTTCGCCTCCTGCACTCCTGGCTCCACCCCAACCCCAAATATCGCGAGTCCCCAGCCTGGCTTGACCCTGGACCCTACCACCCTCAACACCGTCCTCGCCACCCCCTGCCAGAATTCCCCCAGTGCCGGGCATGCCCAAAACATATGGGCATGGTTCGCTGGGCTCCCCTAACACCTAATGCACCTGTCCTCTTCCCCCAAAAAACTTGCTTATCCTCGTCCCGAACATATGAGCCCTGTGCAGTACCTTGAACTGGATGAGGCTAAGCCTTGCACATGAAGAGCACCATGCACCATGGGGCAGCATGGTAGCATGGTGGTTAGCATAAATGCTTCACAGCTCCAGGGTCCCAGGTTCGATTCCCGGCTGGGTCACTGTCTGTGCGGAGTCTGCACGTCCTCCCCGTGTGTGCGTGGGTTTCCTCCAGGTACTCCGGTTTCCTCCCACAGTCCAAAGATGTGCGGGTTAGGTGGATTGGCCATGCTAAATTGCCCGTAGTGTCCTAAAAAGTAAGGTTAAGGGGGGGAGTTGTTGGGTTACGGGTATAGGGTGGATACGTGGGTTTGAGTGGGGTGATCATGGCTCGGCACAACATTGAGGGCTGAAGGGCCTGTTCTGTGCTGTACTGTTCTATGTTCTAAGAGGAGGAGTTCACCCTCTCCAGGGCGTCCGTCCATGTCCCCTCCTCAATCTGCTCCCCCAGCTCCACCTCCCACTTAGCCTTCAGCTCCTCTACCGACGCCTCCTCCACCTCCTGCATCACCTGGTAGATGTCAGGCACCCTACCCCTTACCCCCCGCGGGGGCAGCGAAGGGAACCCCTCCACCTGTCGCCTAGCAAACGCCTTGACCTGAAGGTACCTGAACATATTCCCCGGGGTGAGATCAAACTTCTCCTCCAGTTCACCCAGGCTCGCAAACCTCCCATCAATAAACAGGTCTCCCAACTTCCTAATGCCCGCCCTGTGCCACCCCAGGAACCCGCCATCAATGTTCCCTGGGACAAATCGGTGGTTCCCCCACAGCGGGGCCTCCACCGAGCCCCCCACTTCCCCCCTGTGTCGCCTCCCCTGCCCCCAAATTTTGAGGGTAGCCGCCACCACCGGGTTCGTAGTGTACCTCGTTGGAGGGAGCGGCAACGGTGCTGCTACCAGTGCCTTCAGGCTCGTGCCTCCACAGGACCACAGGACGCCATCTCCAACCGTTTCCATGCTGCCCCCTCCCCATCCATTACCCACTTATGTACCATTGAGACGTTACCCGCCCAATAGTACCCAGAGAGGTTGGGCAGCGCCAGCCCCCCTCTATCCCTGCCCCGCTCCAAAAAGACCCTCCTTACCCTCGGAGTCCCGTGCGCCCAAACAAATCCCAGAATGCTGCTGTTCACCCTCCTAAAAACGGCCCTCGGAATGAAAATGGGGAGGCACTGAAACAAAAACAAAAACCTCGGGAGCACCGTCATTTTAACGGACTGTACTCTACCCGCCAACGACAACGGCAGCATGTCCGTGGGTGTGCTTTTAATTGAAATGTAAATGAAAATGAAAATCACTTATTGTCACGAGTAGGCTTCAATGAAGTTACTGTGAAAAGCCCCTAGTCGCCACATTCCGGCGCCTGTTCGGGGAGGCTGGTACGGGAATTGAACTGTGCTGCTCGCCTGCCTTGGTCTGCTTTAAAGCCAGCGATTTAGCCCAATGTGCTAAACCAGCATTCAGAGGGCATTTAAGAATCAACCACATCACTGTGGGTCTGGCATCACGTATGGGCCAGACCAGGTAAAGATGGCAGATTTCCATCCCTATAGGGGATTAGTGAACCAGATGGGGTTTTGCAACAATTGGTGATTGTTTCATGGTCACCATCACTGAGAGTATCTTTTAACTCCAGATTTCATTTATTGAACTTAAGTTCCACCAGCTTTGAATCTATTCTCCCAGAGCATTAGCCTGAACTTTCGAATGACCAGAATGACATGACACTACGTCACCATCTCCCCCAGATTGGCAAGAATTGAAATGATCTTCTTCGTTAAAAGCTTTTTTGGTTATTTTTCAGAAGAATATTTGTCATATCACTATTCTAATCAGGTATATACTGTTCTTGTAATATTTTACACAACTTTTTTCTGCTGCTAGATATTTCTATATTAAACAATTTTACAGTTCATTTTGTTGGAGTCAGTGGGTAGATTTTGACAATGTGGGCTGGATTCTCCGGTAGAGGGAGGTGGTGGGATCCTCTGCTCCTGAACAATGTGAATTCCCATTGAAATCACCCTACGTCGCTGGGAAACCAACGGGTTGGGGTGCAGGACCAGAGAATCCCGCCGCCGTGAATGGCCGGAGAATTTTGGCGTATGTGATATTGTAAGCCAGGTAATAGCAAACCCTCAGCCTGTTTTTACCTCTCATGATTTGTATTTCCATTGACTTCAAAATCTACCCTTAAGTGCCTTACTGAAATGTGAATGGAATATCATTAAGAAAGCTCATCGACTGAAAAATCCACATTTGTAGTGTTGAGGGAGGAACTCATGGGAGTGTTGGAGGCTTATAGTTCTTGACCAGATCCATTTCTGTGTTCTTCAATAAAATCAGAAATGCTGGAAATACTCAATAGGCCAGGCAGCATCTGCAGAGAGTGAAACGGAGTTAATATTTTGGGTTGATGATCTTTCACCAGGAGCTGTTCTTGTTACACTCTTCTTTCTGGCAATGCCTGCAACCAGGCTGCGGCCAAATGTAGTGCTTTGCATTCCATCTGACCCAAATGGGGAGGTTGAGAGATGGACTATGATATTTGGGCAGCCCAGGACTGAACATGGACGTAGTTTTCTCTACAGGAGACCAGGCGTGTTGAGAGCGGATCACAAAGAAAAGCAGCCCCAGTCCATCTGGCTGGGGGAAAGAGTTTAGAGGAAATGTGTGGGGCAAGGTGTAGGCTTCACTATCAGAAATGCGCTGCTCTCGATAATAAAACCTCCCACAAATGGTTCAAAATGTGTTCTCTTCATCCACCTCTTGCCTCAATCAGGACCAATTAACCTCTTGTGCATTTATACTCCAATTTTTTGTGGTACGACAACATTGCTATCAGCAATTGAATTGAACTTGACATTTCAGAACTTGACATTGCTATCAGCAGAATGCCTAAGTCAGAACATCTTTACCGACTGGGAAATTTCAATTCGGGAGTGGGTGTGTACCATGAGGCATAGCCCTCCTGCCCTGGACACTATGGCCTGGGAAAGAGAAATGAGAACGGACAGCGATGAACAGACCATACCACAAGGTGTCCTGGAGACACCTGCGATCAGGGTATTGGCACCAGCTGAAACTGATCATCACTGGACATGACTCTCTGAGCAGCATTCTCAACTTGTGCACCTACCACGGCGCTGACGGTGATACTGATCACTCCCTGTGCACCAGGGTGAGGATTCAACCCTTGAAGTTTTTCTCACTCAAGAATGCCATCCTTGCATCACTGCCTATCCAGATAAAAAACAACAGTTTCCTGACTGGATAGACCAGACACTCTGGCATTCCCACATGAGTGCAGAAATGAAATGGAACATACTTAGAAATGTCAGATACAGTACAGAACTTTCAACATATGGGAAACTAGAACTGAAAAATGCTGACTAGTTTGAGACTAACATCACTGTGATGGTACCTGTCATTGAAGCCGAGCGATCCTCTCTCATTAACTACAAGACAGTTTCGAGTGAGAAAATGCTGAGAGTTACGTGAAGTAAAATTCAGCAAACATCCAGACAATGCACCATTGACTACTGGTTACAACCTTGTCAGAAGTTTCAGATGTCCTGCGACGCTGGGAATGCTAGGGGCATGTATGAAGGGGTCAAAAAAGCCACAGATCCATTAGCAAAGAAAATGACTCCATTCAAAACACAGGCAGGGGAAGGTCATCACCGATTTAAAATAAACAGTGGGCAAGATGGGTGGAACATTACTTTGAATTGTACTCTCGGGAGAGCACCGTTGTCCAGAAAGCTCTCGACCCTCATGGCAGTGTTGGATATTGAACACACCATAGTTCCTCCACTGATTCACCTTGCCATGGGTAAAGCTCCAGATGCTGATGCTATACCACCTAAACTCATTAAGCACAGGAAACTGGCACTCCTGCAGCATCTGGATAAACTTGGAAGGGGCATCCCTTGGAGATGTGTAATGCAAAGATAATGACCCTGTACAAAAACATGGGTGACCATAGCATCTGCAACAACTATCGAGCTAACTCCCTGCTGAATATCATGGGAAATGTATTTGCCTGTGTTGCCCTTGTCAGGTTGAAGATTTTGGCTGAGGGATGTACCTGGGAACTGGGAAATCTACAATTGACATGAGCACCTCAGTCCAGTAGCTGCTCGAGAAATGCCGTGTGAAAAAGGAGACCACTGAGATCTAAGGCAAAGATGCACTCATCCTCTTTAGAGAGTTGCTCTACACTGGTGGTATCAAGTTAGCATTCAAATGGACAGTCTCTCTCACTGGTTTTGTTTGACCCTCCTCAACAGGAAGACGAATGTCATGGTTCAGGACATTGCCATATTGCCATCTATCGGTGTTGACAATGTAACCCTGGACGTTGTTGTTGTTGTTAGCTTTACATATCTAGACTCCAAAATCACCAGCAATCTGCCACTTGATGCTGACATGAACACGTGTGTTGCACATGTTGCAGCCATTATGTCCAAGCTGAGTAAACAGTAGGGGGTGGTGTGGGACAGGGACAACAGCAACCTGACTGAGAGCATCAAACTACGAGTCTACCAAGCTTGTGTACCCAGTGCATTTTTCAGTGGTGAAACCTGGGCAATATATAATGGGCAGGAGAAAATGCTGAACAGTTCCTGCATTCACTGTCTCTGACATATTCATGGCATCTCTTGGCAAGACGAGGTCACCAATTCAAAGGTCCTAGAGTGTGATAATCCCATCAGCATAGACTCATTGCTAAGCCAACGATGCCTGCGGCCACGTTCAGTGGGTGCACGAAACCTGTATTACTCAAAAAACGTTCTGTACCATGAACTGGCCACTTGGGTCATGACTTCCCGTACATTTGCTGCAAGGACACCTGCTAGTAGGTTATGAAAATATTGACAGTTGACACTGACAGATAGCCATGATCTATGGAGAATGACTGTTTGGAAGGGCATTGGACGAGGCTAGCAGAAACAAAGAGCTCAGCTGACCAAGAAGAGGACCCAAAGAAAGTAGAGGCCAAAAATCTTGCACATTCTCAGTTCACTGCCTTGCTCTGCAGCAAATGCAGCAGAAATGGCCAAGCCAGAGTGGGGCTGCTGAGCCACATCATGGGATGCTTAACATAAAGACCACCATGGCGTAAACCATTGTCTTACAAGGCAGTAAGCTGCCAGCATCTTCCATTACCTCACCTGATCCAGTTGCAAAGAGTCATTTACTACACCAAACCTTTCACCAGTGAGGAATGCAAAGAAGTTGAAAGGAGTCAGTTTCCGACTTGCACACTCTCATTGGATATCACTAGGGACGGCACGGTAGCACAGTGGTTAGCACTGGTGCTTCGCAACACCAGGGTTCGATTCCTGGCTTGAGTCACTATCTGTGCGGAGTCTGCAGGTTCTACCCTTGTCTGTGTGGGTTTCCTCCGGGTGCTCCAGTTTCCTCCCACAGTCCAAAGATGTGCAGGTTAGGTGGATTGGCCATGATAAATTGCCCCTTAGTGTCCAAACGTTAGGTGGGGTTGCTGGGTTACGGGGATAGAGTGGGTGTGGGCCTAGATGGGGTGCTCTTTCAGGGGCCGGTGTAGACTCGATGGGCCACATGGCCTTTTGGGTGAATTATCATAGCTAAATATGGTGCAATCTTCCTTGGAGTTGAATTCAGCTTTGAACGTGAAAAGATTTTGGGCGGGATTCTCCTTCCAGTCAGCAGTGGGATTCTCCTTGCAGTCGGACTCTCCGCCCTGCCAGTAGTGGGATTCTCCTTCCAGTCAGCCGGCCAATGGGATTTCCCATAGTGGGCAGCCCCACGCCATTCGGAAATCTCCAGGCGTGGCTGCGCTGCCAATGCAGCGGAGAATCCAGCGCTTGATGTGAAAACCTTTATCCATACCTTCTATTGTACCCAAATACTTTGAGCATTTTTTTCCCTGTTGTGAGAAGCTATTGAGCAGTTGTCCCACTCCACCAAAGCGAGTGTCTCCCTGGTCATCTGCTCATTTTTGATCTCCATCCCCAGTCAGTAATAGGGTGGGTGGAGAAATTAGGTTTCCTAATGTTAGTTGTTTTCATCTTATTGGGAGAGGAAGAAGAGACTATAATGTAGCAAAATAGTACAGTGGTTAGCACTGTAGCTTCACAGCGCCGGGGTCCCGGGTTCGATTCCCGGCTTTCTCACTGTCTGTGCGGAGTTTGCACGTTCTCCCCGTGTCTGCGTGGTTTTGCTCCGGGTGCTCTGGTTTCCTCCAACAAGTTCTGAAAGACGTGCTGTTAAGTGAACTGGACATTCTGAATTCTCCCTCAGTCTACCCGAACAGGCGCCAAAGTGTGGCAATTAATCGATTTTCACGGTAACCTCATTGCAGTGTTAATGTAAGCCTACTTGTGATAATAAAGATTTTTTTTTTAAATGAGTGATGCAGCATCAATAGGGGCTGAGACCAACCTGTTGTTATTTTTCTCAATGAGTAGAGGTCCCACAGATTGTGCGAGGGACTGAGTCAGGCGCTTTGCCACTGGTGACTTTGCTGCATTATGGAAGCTCTGCCTGAGCTATTTTACCTGATTTTAAGCGCCTCATTTTCCGCTTGCACGTCCTTTTGAGGGTTGAATGAGGAAGCTCAAATAAAAAGTGCTTTTCGGCAGGAAGAGTTAATTATTTTTAAATCTGCTCTATAAGTGTTTCAACAAAAAAAAAAAGAGGTAGTGCAAACCTGCCAGAATCCCATCAAAATAAAAAAAAAAGCTTGTGCGATGCAAACTGAATTTCAAAATGTTTGTGTGATCTCCCACTCAAAATACTTGAATAAATGCTTTTGTTAATCGTTCACTTGAAGAAAATGAAATCATTTTCTGAACACCCCTACATTGCTATTCAAGTAATAGGAATGAATAAAATGAGCTGATAATTGAATGAAAGGAATACTTTGTGCCTACGTTCAGAGTTTACAGACCAAATTCCATGGAATTATGTCCGGAATCGGACCCTTTACAGCTGCTGTACTTTTATGCTGATTTGCTTTTGATGCCCATGTGCCACAAAGCTCCATAAGCGTGCAAATTAATTTGAATGACTATAAAACCGAATACAGTGAATTAAAGGTTTTGAGAAATATGTCATTTATAGAATAGAAATAAATTGTGGCTCTCTAATGATTAATTCAGATGTGCTCTGAAGAGTTCATAATTTGCACATACAGGGCACGATTCACCAGAAGAATTTCAAAGTTGGTGTCTGGCGGGATGTTTCACAATGGCTGCAATGTCGAGATGGAGACCGCTATTTAACGGCACTTAGCTGTTTCTTTGGCCTCGTACGTTTCTCCTCATCGAGGCCACACTTTGAGAGTGTTCCGGCATTGGGTAGCTGAGTTCGCCAACAGGACTGGCTCCTCACAGATCTGGCCGCCATTTGGAAAGGCTACCCTTTAATCTACACACATCCCCCAACCCCCCCATTTCAGGACCGCCCCCCCCCCTCCATTTCAACCCACAATCTTTCTGAAGCTCTCCCCTCTCACCCCCTTTCGTGTGCATGCCCCTACCTGTGCCAATGCCAACCTGACAGCTTGGAAGTGCCAGGCAGGCAGTGCCAGGGGAGTGCTACGTGCTATTGTGCCCTTTCCCCAACCACCTGGGAAGCTCTAATTGCCTCCGAGACCCCCCCCCCCCCCCCACCGCCACGGCTGGTCGACGATTATGGAAACCAGTACTAAACTGCGCCCAGTTGAGGCCTCGCAGGCACGGCCGTTGACTCCCACGCACCTGCTGAATGCGGCGTCACGATATATAAATGAGCCGAATGGGCTCACTTGGCATGATCCAGATCGTGAGTCAGCTGACACGTGCAAGGGATAATGCCCACTGCGAAGCCCAATATGTGCCTCCCCCACGATTCACCTGGGCGCGATGCAGTGGGAAAAGCGCGCCCAGAGTATTTTCAAAAAAATGTAGAGAAGCAGATATACACAAGTAGGACACGATTTCAAAGTATTTCGCTGTCCAGTGATTTCATTGCATCAAATGTGAAGGAATTTGCAAATGCCTTGAAGCCAAATAGTCACAGCACAGCTGCATTGCCGTAACTATTTCAGGGCAAGAAAACATGGCATCAGAGAGCTGGACACCTGACATCAATGGAGTGTAAAACAGGTGCCTGACCTGGACCAGCTGTGTTCCTGTCAGGTGCGTTAGTTTAAAATGACCCCTGATAACCTGGAGCTTTACATGGCCTTAACCCAGCCTAAAACACTATTGTTGCCTCCACTCATGCTATTCCAGTGAACTGGATATCGTACCATTATCCAGTTCATTCAGGGGTCAGGAGACACAATCAGCAGGAAATCTAGTAGATGACAGAAACCTATTGGCTCTGTCTCCTTTTAAACCTGTCAGACTCTTTGGGCGCCCCCTCCGAATGCGATACAAGTGGCTCGTACAATTAGATGCTCCCCACATGATTTGCTAATGTAATAATAAAATGTCGGCCTGTACAGTTCCAGCAATCCTAATATAATTAAGAAATAGCTCTTCTATCTAAACAGAGTATTGTGCATCCTCCGTTCCAATTTAAGGTTAAGTATATTTTTGGATACTTTGCAAATTCCATCATTCCATCATTTGTATGATGAAAATGAATAGGATTGACAGTGAAATTGTGATTGTTATCTTCATCTTAACTTTTTTCTTTTTAAAGCATTAAGTTTACATCAATGCAGGGTAAATATAATTATTTTTAATGAGGTCTTCTCTACCATTGTGTGCCTTTACTATTCTTACTTTGAGGCATATATCACTGGCAGATTGCAAGTGTTGAATTGAGTTGTCAATTGGGTTTGTCCGATCATATATACCTTGCCGTACTACAGGATTTCCAAGTGTTTCTGTCATATGATGGTGGCAGCAATGAATTGATTACACATGACCAAGTCACAAGAACACAAGAATTATGAGTCATTTTCCCCCTCAAACCGGCTCTGCAATTTGATAAGCTCCTGGTTGATTGGATTGAGCCCTCAATTCCACTTTCCTGTCTACTCCCCTTAACCCTTGACTCTCTTGTCGATCAAAAAACTTTTCTAGCACAGCCTTGAATGCATTCTATGACCCTAACCTCTACTAATCTCCGGGGAAAATAATTCAACAGATTAATAACCCTGTGAGAGAAGAAATTCATCCTCATCGCAGTTAACTGGGAGATCCCTAAAGTCCACATATTGCACCATGAACATCTTGAATCTTCAAATTATGTGATGTGTTTCCCCCGCAATATTCACCTCTTGCTGAAGACAAGTTGAAAGGGTGCAGTGGTCATTCTTCACGTCTGAGCCTTGTTAATGCATTTTGGTAACCTATTATTTCATGCCGAACCTTGAGAGGAGTAAGTTCAATTGTAGTAGTTCCTTTTACCAACTCCATCTGTAATCAGCAATTCGACACTGACCACTGATCGACCCTGGGACCTTTGCTGCCTGTATTGCTCAGCTTAATCACCTGAACCAGAGAGGATACTCGAAACTGCCTCTAAACTCTACCAATACACAATCATTTAAAGTGAGTCAGATCACTAACCAGAAATCAGCTACAAATTTAATCTGAGGAAATATAGTATTAAACTAAGCATTTATGCCAATTTACGGAACTTTGTTCTGAATTTTGATGGCAATTAAAATGCATTGCTATGTAATTGGGACAGGTGAGGACAAATGAGAATGGGAAATGGAGTAAGATTATATCTAAACTGCTCTGTTTCACAGCAAGTGGGGATAAAGAGCAGTTATGATTAAACTAATTTAAAGTACTCAATACAACTTTCTTCATGTAATAATGCAAAATAATTTCTGTGTCCTGCTTTCCCAAGTCAGCGGCCACTTCCTCCTTAGCTGGACCATAGCCAGTAGAAGTGCGGGGTTGCCTGGAGCCTGCATCATGTATGCTCGAAGGGATCTGCGAACAAATTGCTGTGATCCATCTAGTCAGCATATTCTTTCAAGCTGCCCCTGCGGCCTTGTGCATTTCAGACAATGGGAAGTCCTGTACCTAGCATTGGTCTACTCCTGACTTCTCCCCACCCCACCATGGTGAAGCCCATCCTGGAGAAACACTTATTAATCATTCATATACCCATGTGCATGACCCTTCAGTGCAAACTTTACTGCAGCTTCCGACCTTCCTGTGATCTTGCTGATATGAGGCCCATGAGTCCAGGAGCAAACCTGCTGCCATGTGGGTTTCACCATGGAGAGGGGAATACATCCGAGCATGGTTATCATCCACTTAACGTATAATTCTTAGGGTGTGCCTTTCGTCAGCCAGTTGTGCTCACTTCCAACGGAAAAGACCGTCCTCCCACTTTGAGGATTCACACGTACAGAGCAACTGTGTTGTGAAGAAGAGCTTTGAGAAAATGGTGCATGAAACATTCCAGACATGCTTCACCATCTTCTACCCTCCCACGTCACTTACCAACTACTCCCCCGTCACCATTGACCCACTCAATATAAACAATCTTCCGCCCGTTACCCTTGAGACTCGCCTGGGCTTAGGGGACCTTCGACTGGGGTTAGGGGACCCTCGACTGGGGTTAGGGGGCCCTCCACAGGCATGGGCCATTATGGGAGGGCTAATCCCTGGATCATGTGTATCCTGTCCCACCAACCACCCATAACCACACAGACTGCCGAGGCCTCTGGCCGTGCAGCTGAAGGCTATCGCTAATAAGGGATTGGCAGTCATTGTTAAGTGAGCACTTCACACAACCCAAGTGGATTCCCGTGGATGGGCGGGCCATGTAGTCTGTGGGATTCATTGCCTAGCATTCCAATCGCACCTTGATGCCTGGACACTGTGTCTGAACACTGCGGGAGGCAACCCCACACCCGCAACAGCCAACATCCGAACACCCAAGGGATGGGACACAGCTCTGAGGACATGTCCATGGCTGGAGGGTGGGTGAGTGCCACGGGGAGGGGGGGGGGGGGGGGGGGGGGGGGGGGGCGCCTGGAGAGATGAGCCAAGGGTTTGGAGGTAAGTGCGCATTGAGAAGAAAGGGACAGAGGCGTCGTACTAGTTGTGCACAAAGGTGTTTATTGTGTTTTACAATTCCCCACCCTCGTCTAGGTGTGTCCCCAGGATTCACATCTGAGGTGGAGGCAGCCAACTGCTTCCCACATCCTGTGGTCTTCGACGCCCCTGACAGGCGTCCTCTGGGGGCTCTGAGGCCGGAGGGCCCCCGCTCACTTGTCAGCGACATATGCACAGCCGTGCCGCCCTGTCCTGTGTGCTACATTTGAGATGTGGCCTCATCAGAGGGGTGGACCCATGGGGGAGCTGGTGGCCATCTTTGCCACTCCATGGGAGGGGTCCGGATTGGCACCCAGCTTCCCCTCCTCCCTGTTGGTGCCCATCGGGCACAGGGGTTCACCTTGGGATGAAGGGACAGCTGGTTCGAGCCCCTGGCTGCCGCTACATCATCTGGTTCTGCCTGCCACTTCTGCGTACATCTGTAGGGTGACATTTGATGGTTTTAATGGCAGTTGCTTTAACTTCTGACTATGGATTGTCTCCAGTATCAATGAGACACTGCATCCATATCCACTTACATTTTGACCTTGTTACCATCAAGGGTTTGTAACATTGTTGATTGCCCCATACCAACAAGACGCCTAGTTTAGGTTCTTGAAGTTGTTTGGGTACATCATCTCTTGAGGGGACTTGAACTTCGTCTATCATCTTTGTAGACTCGACTTGTAGGTTTAAATGTGTTCTTTATTTTGAGAAGTCTTACAACACTAGGTTAAAGTCCAACAGGTTTGTTTGGAATCACTAGCTTTCGGAGCACAGTTCCTTCATCAGGTGAGTGAAGAGGTGGGTTCCACAACCACATATACAGACAAAGCCAATGATGCTAGATGATGCTTTGAATGTAAGTCTTTGCAGGTAATTAGCTCTTTGCAGGTCCAGACGGAGCAACTGGAGAGAGGGATAATCACAGGTTAAAGAAGTGTGACTTGTCTCAAGCCAGGACAGTTGGTAGGATTTTGCAAGCCCAGGCCAGATGGTGCGGGGATGGGGGGTGAAAGCCACACAAACACGTGGAGAATGTGCAAACTCCACACGGACAGTGACCCAGAGCCGGGATCCGAACCTGCATTGCTTTAAGAGTTGAGGTGCTTATATGACCTGCTTCCTCTGAATAGCTTTGTTGCATTGTTCACATACTAGTCGATCACAAAAGGTGTCATCCAGTGTTGCACCAAACTCGCAGTGTTTTGTAACCTGCTTCAGACCTCCACAAATTCACCTTCTTCCTGACTACAACAGTGGAACCAAATCCTTTCTGCAATTATAAGTGGTCTTGGCAGGAAATGCACTTTTAGAATCCTCATCAATTCATTGTAGATCTTTCTGCCGGCTTTGCTGGATGGACTAAGTTTAGCAGTAGCATAAAGTTTTATGCTCTACCAAGCTGATAAATGTTGCAACGTTTAGATCCTCCAGTGTTTGATTAGGTATGAGATGATAAAAGTTGAAATCTCTCTTCGTATGAGTTCCAAGTCTCACCATCTTCATCAACTGCATTCATGGTGTCACCTTCACCCTTTATTTTGTATACCGGCTCCCAGGGCCTATACTTTCCCACCTTTTATGTATGAAATGGGAGGTTTCCTAATCCACGATGCAAAATATATATTTTATTCTTTTGCCTGGACTATGGTTTGTCTTATTCAAGTAGTAGCTTGCACAGACTCAGAAAGACTTTTGAATCCTAGTTCCTGTAGCCCGTTTTGCTTCGCCACGTGCGTGTTCTCTGCAGCCAAGAGTCTATCCATTTCCAACGGCAAGCAAGATTTTGTAACTTTTGTTCTGTTTAGTCTTGGTTGTGCTTTTTTTTAAAAAAAATTTTTTTAAATTTAGATTACCCAATTATTTTTTCCAATTAAGGGGCAATTTATCCTGGCCAATCCACCTACTCTGCACATTTTTGGGTTGTGGGGGCGAAACCCACGCAGACACGGGGAGAATGTGCAAACTCCACACGGACAGTGACCCAGAGCCGGGATCGAACCTGGGACCTCAGCGCCGTGAGGCGGTTGTGCTAACCACTAGGCCACCGTGCTGCCCGGTTGTGCTTTTTTAATATAAACTTTTCCTTTGCTTGATGTTTGAATCTGGTGCCGAGAATCTTCTCCGACCGCTCTCGTCATCGCTTTCACTTTTCCCGTTGACAGTTTAGTGCCTCACCAGCTTTTCTTGCCTCAATCCTTGTCACCAGCTTTCTCTTTTGTTTTATTCTCTTTTTTAAAAAAAATTTTGAGTACCCAATTCATTTTTTCCCAATAAAGGGCAATTTAGTGTGGCCAATCCACCTATCCTGCACATCTTTGGGTAGTGGGGGCGAAACCCATGCAAACACAGGGAGAATGTGCAAACTCCAAACGGACAGTGACCCAGGGCCGGGATCGAACCTGGGACCTTGGGTGCCGTGAGGCAGCAGTGCTAACCAATGCGCCACCATGCTGCCCCTCTTTTGTTATATTCTCAATGGGCTACAAAGAGAAAAGGTACAGGAGATGCCGCACATTTGGGTTTCTGCCAAATACGATGAAAGGTTTATTCAGGAGATGTTGCTCACACAATACTAAAGCTCATACTAAAGCTCATGCAAAATCTCTGCTGATGTCCCTGCAGATCACGTGACATTCCACCTGCAGTAATGTATCACTTAAATATGAAATATTAGATATGATCCTGCAACTGCCACCCTGTCCTATTTCATTGATAGGATACACACACCCAAAATGCAAAGCCCTTCCCTCCCTTCCATGTCCATGCACCACCCTTGCCTGTCCTCCCTAGCTCCGTCACTGCCTCGGACTCCCTCCCTCACTCCCACCCTTGGCCAGCCTTAGGTTGCCAGTGCCTAATCATTGCGTCATTGAACAATGCTCCACAGAGAGGTATGAAACAGTGGCTGCTCACTCCATCTTCAAGTTGACCATCTCACCTGCTGCATGGCACATATATGCCGTCATAAATCTGAAGGCAAGTATTGCTCACTTGCCAGTTAACCTAATTGAGAAGGGAACTTAATTCTGGCAAGTGGGCCTTTTTAAATCAGCACGTATGACATGCAGATGCATGCAAATATGCTTGCCAACACCCGTCGCCAGGAAGCTCAACATGACTTTTTAAGCTTCCCTGAACTGAATTCCAAAAGTTCAGCCCATCATTCGAAGCTGATGTTTGGCCTCCCACTTAATTAAGCTCCCCCACCCACCTTGCTTTCTGCTCCCGGGCGGAGAACAAATTTCCGTTCAAAGTATCTTCTAACCACTCGCCTACATTCTAACCTCCTGAACAGTATTTTCTGGGCCCTGACTGACTTTGTAGCTTTGTGTTTTAATAAGCATAACTGACTTTGCAGTCTTTGCTGGATCAGACTTCCTGTGTGTGTCTCTTTATATATCTTTTATCACCTTTTTGTTCACAAGCAGAGGGAATAATGTATGCCTGGCATTCCCTGTCAAACCAGAGACCTCCCAATACAATGGGGGGAGGGGGGGGGGGGGGTGCAGCATTTATTGACTGCAGATCCAGGACAACAAATTGCTGATTGCTTCTAATCCATGAGAAACAACTTTCTTAAAGCCTTTTAATTTTATGCAATTAATGCAAATTTTAATAAATACAATTTTATTTGCATTTTAACCCCATTTTGTTTCCATGCCTTTTCCTGCACTTTGCTTACAATTCTTAGATGTAACTTTTTTCCAATTCCTTTTTGTGAGGAAAATGATCAAAAGAATCCAAAACATGTATGTGGGCTGGGGTCCCTCCTCTTGTTCCAAAGACGCCTTCTGGAGTTCAAGCATGTCGATATCAGCTGAAAATGGTTGTGATGCCATTCATGGTAGAATAGGCAGCAGGTTGCACACTCCGATTTGAGTGTACACCTGAATATCAGTAACTTGGGTGAGGTAGCAGAGGGGTGCCCTGCCTGGGGAACAACACTGCCACATAAATCAAGATGTGGAGATGCCGGTGTTGGACTGGGGTGAGCACAGTAAGAAGTCTTACAACACCAGGTTAAAGTCCAACAGGTTTGTTTTAAACACGAGCTTTCAGAGCACTGCTCCTTTCTCAGGTGAACATAAATCAATACCTCCAGGACGGGATAGGAAGAAAGCAAAAATTGAGAAGGAAAAGGTCCAGGGGAATAGAAAGATTTGTGACAACCCATGGTATTTGGGAAACATGTATTTTATTTTTATACAATGTGGGCTGGGTGCTATTTTGAAAGGGAGTTGATTGCTTTCCTGATCATTACTTCATTGGGTTCCGAGAAATACTCATGTGGTCTGGGTATCCCATGTGGATGAACAGCATAGAAGCAAATGATAAATAGAAAGCCAGTTGCCCTGCTGTTGGATTCGCCTGCATTTCTACTTGGCAATTTAGAACACACTGAGAATTTGTGGAAAGAGGAAACAAGCCAGGTTCTCTCTGAATGCAATAGTTTTCTGTTTGGCAGTTTTAGAGATGCCCCGGGGTTGAAGTAGAGCTATAAGAATAGAGCAGAGACTGTGTGTTATAGAGTTGGATAGGTCAGTAGACTGATAGATTGGACAAGATCCATTGTTCGGTGTTCCGGTGTTTCCAGAGTACATTCGGCCTTTTAAAGGGGTCGTAGAATGGAATCTCTGGGAATTCTGTGCTATCAGGACTGATGTGACCCAAGAGAATGCAGGTGCATTGATATGCGCCTTGGTGATGATAAGCTTGTTTGGGGAGTATGGGGGGATTACAGCTGCTGGGGAATATAACTCCAAAGTGAGAAATCCGACAAAATGGACGCAGAGATGGAAGAACTGTGAGATCGTGCATGATTCAACATTTGTAGAAGTACTGTAAATGCTTATAATTATGGGAGGTGCATCAACACACTATCTGACTTGGAACTATATTTCCATTATTTCACTGTCGCTGGTCAAAACCATGTAACCCCCTTCCTAACAGCTCTGTGAGTGTACCACACCATATGGACCGATCACAAAAGCAGCTCACCATCGCCTTCTCAAGGGCAATTAGGGAACGTCAGCAACTAGCCAGCAATGCAAACATCCTGTGAAAGATTTAAAAAGTGACTATTTCAACTTGTGAATAGTTTTGGAAAGTTCCTTCACCTGTTAATGTTTGAGTTATGTTAAACTGTTACAGTGAAAGTGTTAAAAGTTGACATATTGTCCATTGGTTTTCTTTCCATTGGGAATTCTTTCTTTTTTAAATTATGGGGATCGTAACAGAAATTTTAATGTTAAAAAACCATGATTATACATCCATAAACAATGCGGTTAAATTTCACATTCATAACCTGAGTAGTTGTTTAACAGCATGGTAGCACGGTGGTTAGCACTGTTGCTTCACAGTGCCAGGAACCCGGGTTTGATTCCCGGCTTGGGTCACTGTCTGTGTGGAGTCTGCACGTTTTCCCCGTATCTGCGTGGTTTTCTTCCGGGTGCTCCGGTTTCCTCCCACAAGTCCCCAAAGACATGTTTGTTTGGTGAATTGGACATTCTAAATTCTCCCTCTGTGTACCCGAACAGGCACCGGAGTGTGGCGACTAGGGGATTTTCACCGTAACTTCATTGCAGTGTTAATGTAAGCCTACTTGTGACACCAATAAAGATTATTGCATTTGGAAAGCTGTGCCACTACTTCTCTGACAATGTTACATCTTTAAAAGAGAAATGCCTTGTCCAATATATTTTCCAGGAATGTTTTTATTGATGTGTTTGTAAAATCTATTACTGTGAATAACCCTTCGATAAATAACCCCCCTGTTAACTATTATCCTGTTATTGCCCAATCTTCAAAACACATTTTTAACAACCATTTTCAATTTAATGGCTGAATATTTAACAATGTATTCAGGAATTTAAGCACAGACAACACAACAAGTACTCTTTCCAAACAATATGGGAGACATTTGCAAATGCCATAGTGGAGTCTCCTGTGGCCATATGCACGCACATAGAAACATTGGAGTTTCGAAGGATTGGAGATGATCTTATTGAAACATATAAGATCCTGAGTGGACTTGATGGGGGAGATACTGGGAGGATATTTTCCCTTGTGTGGGAGTCTAGAACGAGGGGACACTTTAAGAATAAAAGGTCTCCCTTTTAAGGCAGTGAGGAATATAATTATTTTCTCTGCGAGGGTCATTAGTTTGTAGCATTCTCTTCCCCAAAGGGCATTGGAAGTTGTGCCATCCTACTTATTCGAGACACAGTTGGATTAAATTTGACAGGCAAAGGAGTTGAGGGTTATGAGGGACAGACACGAAAGTGGAGTTGAGACCTCATGAACTCAGCCACGAACCTATTGAATGTCAGAGCAGGCTTGAAGGGCTGAATGGCCTGCTCCTGCTCCGAAGTCTTGTGTGCCTATGTCTATGGACGGACAATAGCTGCCATGATACATATCTGTAGTAACAACTAAATACAACTGACTGTAGATACAATGAATATCCAGGAAGGGCTCATTAAATAGATTGTGGAAGCCCAAACCACCTTTTTGAACGATGGGATTAATCATCCTATGGGCTGGCATGCTGGCTATGGCAATGGAAGGAGTATCCACTTCATGGCCTGTCTAACCTATTCAGCCTGTAATTCCTTCCAATTTGCATTTGCTTTTTAATGGGAGAATGTGGATACATGAGCAATATTAATCTACATGTTTACCATTGTTGGCTTCATTTATGTCCTCCATATGTTCAGATTATTCGAATGGATTATATATTAGACCCCCTTTAGTTTGATTACAATTATTGCACCCCAAGGGCAGCATGGTAGTGCAGTGGTTAGCACTGCTGCCTCGCGCCGTCGAGGACCCGGGTTCGATCCCCGGGTCACTGTCCATGTGGAGTTTGCACATTCTCCCTGTGTCTGCGTGGGTCTCACCCCCACAACCCAAAAAGATGTGCAGGGTATGTGGATTGGCCACGTTAAATTGCCCCTTAATTGGAAAAAGGAATTGGGTATTCAAAATTTATTTTTAAAAAAACAATTATTGCACCCTTTACGCCAAAGGACAACAGTGAAATTTAGTTCAGTGAAATTATGTCCCAGCTTAAACAACCTAAACCTCAGACATTCTCTTAAAACCAGTTTCAAATGGTTTTAAAGAACCTGCTTTTAGAGGTACTTTTTGCATATAAAACAAAATTGCCGTACAGATCGCATTGCTGCCTTGCAAGTCTACACATTAGTAATTTTGAATTTCAACAAGAACACTAGCTTTCATTGTTGGTAAGTCTCCATATGTATTCTTGGGTGTAATATTTGTACAAGCATGATACACTTTTACTGTACAAGTAGACAGATTTCACCTACAATGTTGCTCAAGACTTTTGAGTTGTTATTAATTGGCAATAATTTGAAAGATGTTTGCTAAATGAACAGTCAAAGTTTTCATAATTGAAGGTACTTGGTTCTAAACAAGGCCTCCTGCCAAGTTTCGCATAAGTTGCATGAAATCAGGTTATACTTTTTTCAGAAATATTTGTAAAATGGAAAGCTTATGCTCCCAAAGCAATTATTATTTGTCTGTTAGAAAAACGTTTTATAATTTCATGAAAACCACAACTAAATATATGTTCTAAAATAAACATTGCTGGCATGTTTATGTGGAGTGACTTCCGTTTTCATCAGTTTTTAATTTTTGTTTTCAGGGGAGAAAATGATTTCAAATGTGCAAAATAGCTTTTTTGGGTGTGCCTTCCGCTGTCTAAGCCCTAATCTCAAGAATTCCATTCCTGTATCTCCACATCTCTCCGTCTCTATCCCTATAAGACTGCCTCTTTTTAAAACTTAATTCAAACCAATCTTTTAGTCACCCCTCTTCATATATTTTAAAATTGTATCCTTTTCTCAGAGCTGCAAAGCCAATGTGCAGAGTGGATGGGGCAAGTCCCTAATCCATCTCCTTCTTGCTCCAAAATTCAATTCAAATTGAATCCAATTCATTGTCCTCAGACAAGACTAAATCCAAGGTGACAAGAACAGTGTTGCATCTGATCTTATTTGTGATCTTCTATTTGATCTTGGACAAAAGGCCCATTCTAATATCTTCTCCTTTGCTGCATATCAGTTTTTGTTTTAGTATCATGCTGTGAAATACCGTGGGAGGGGTTCCTATGTTGAAGGCATCTTATTGTTATTGTTAGAAGGCGAAGTGGCTGCCATAAACGGGCGTTAGAAGAGTGACGGGGCAAAACAAAGGACTGGCGATCCGCAGTTCTTCAGTAATTGTAAAAAGTCTCAATTTTTAAAAGATGTTTGCAGTATTCCTAATGCCCCTGTTGAATATTGAAGTAAATTGGCTAATAAATGTTAAAAATTTTAACAGAAACACTGCAATTTTGTGTCTTATCCTATCCATTTACAGTCGGTGAGAGAAGGCGATTCTGGGAAAATCTCCGAGGAACATAGAAACAGGACTTCAGCCCGTCGAGCCTGCTCTGCCATTTAATACGATCAGGGCTGATTCCTTTTACATCTACTATCCCCATAACTCATTACATTATTGTTCATCAGAAATCTATCTCTGCTTTAAACGTGCTTTAAACATGCTCAATGACTGAGCTTCCACAGTAGAGATTTCCAAAGATTCACAACCTCTGTGTAAATAAATTTCTCCTCATCTCAGTCCAAAGTGGCATCCCTCTTATTTTGAAGTTGTGTCCCCTGGTTCTAGATTCCCGAACCAAGTGAAACATCTTAACCTGCACATTCTTCGTCTATTCTACAAAAGTGTTTTGTAGGTTTCAATAAGATCACCTCTCGTTCTTCAAAACTCTCGAGAATACAGGCCCAGTTTGCCCAATCGCTCTTCATAGGACAATCCCGCATCCCTGGAACAAGTCTGGTGAACCTTCGTTGCACTCCCCCTGTGGCAATAATATCCTTTCTGAGGTCAGAGGACCAAAACTGCACACGCTACTCCAGGTATGGTCTAACCAAATTCCTATAAAACAGAGGCAAGCCCTCATCACTCCTGCACTCAAATCCTCTTGCGATAAACGCTAACATCCCAGTCGCCTTCCTAATAACTTGCTGCACCATCATTTTATCCTTCAGTGACTTATGAAAAAGCACATCTTTGTACACCTACACTTTCTAATTTCTTGTCATTTAGGAAATACACTGCACATCTGTTCCTTCCACCAAAATGGATTACTTCATATTTTTCCACATTATATTCCATCTGCCATGTTCTTGCCCACTCACTAAAATCTGTCCAAATCCTCCTGTAACCACTTTACATCTTCCTCACAACACACATTGCGGCCTAGCTTTGTATCATCTGCGAACTTGTAAATATTACATTTAGTCTGCTCATCCAAATCATTGATATATATTGCGAACAGCTAGGGCGCAAGTACTGATCCTTGCTGTAGCCTACTCGTAACAGCCTGCCAATACGTGAATGGACTGTTTATTCCTCTGAAGCAGCTTCATCTAAGCAAATAATTATTTCACCTTTAAAACTTGATTGTTTTCCGTATGAATTTAATTCACTGCATTGTAGGTTAGATATTTTTGGGTTGTTGTAAATGGATGTTTAAATTGCATTGTCAGAGGTTACTGGTCTGTGATTGGTCTACAACTAAAATTAGTTAATGAGAGGAATGAGTAGGATTTCCTAGCCCTTCCTGCCGCCGCGATCTTCCGGTCTCCCCAATGTCTTTCTGCTTGTTCCCTGGGGGGGTTAACTCCCGAAATTTCCTGGAGGGATTAATCCTGAAATTTGCGTCCGATTTGGAGGCACCATTCACATTGGCGCCTTCACAACTTGACCCTTAGGTGACAAACCCATGATGAGATATGGTTGTGTACCTGGGAAGTACATTTTGGAAGTGATAAATCTGGGGCGGGATTCTCCGACCCTACACCGGGTCGGAGAATCGTCCGGGGGGGGGGGGGGCGCGAGTCACGCCGACCGGAGAATCAGCGCGAATCACGCCCACCGGAGAATCGGCGGCAATCGCGCCAGCGCGGTGCCGGTCGGGGGCCGCACAATGCGCCCCCCCGGCGATTCTCCCCGCGCGATGGGCCGAGTGCCCACTGAGTTAGGCCGAGACCTGCCGGCGTCGTTCTCGTGTGGTCCTACCCGGCGGGACCTCAGCGTTCATGTTGTGGGGGGGCGGCCTGGTGGGGGGGGGGAGAGGGGATCCGACCCCAGGGGGGGCCTCTCCACGGTGGCCTGGTGATCGGCGGGCGGGCTTATTCTGGTGGGGGCCTATGTTTCTCCGCACCAGGCCACTGAAGCTCTCCGCCATGTTGCGTCGGGGCAGGCGCGGAGAAGGCAACCCACGCACATGCGCAAACTTGCGCCGGCTATGGCGGCATACGCGGTGCCACGGCGCTCGTCCTGATGCCCATATCGGCAGCTGTTACTGCGTGAGTCGCACCAGTGCCGTGCCGGCCCCCTGTGAGGTGCAGGATCGCTGATCCGAGGGACCTATTGACGGCGTCAACACTTAGTCGCAGGGTCGGAGAATCCCGCCCCTGGTTTTAGCCATTTTACAGCAACACTACAGGTGATGAGCTTGATTTCCCAATAATCTCTGTGACCTCCATCGACGGTCCATGGCAATGACTGGAGAAATGATGAAGTGCCAATTGTTCATCAAAGTTTCAACTGAAGTTATACTGGATGATGGCGCGAATTTCCTATGGAATTGTTCTCTGCTGTGTTTCTGGCCCTGTACCTCTTGGAGTACTCCTACCTGCTTTTTCATGTCAAGTATTTTAAGTATTTTATGTCAGTTGGAAACTGTGTCTTCCGGTCAGGTCCAGGGAATTCTACTTCGAACATAGAACATAGAACAGTACAGCATAGAACAGGCCCTTCGGCCCTCAATATTGTGCCGAGCAATGATCACCCTACTCAAACCCACGTATCCACCCTATATCCCCAACAACCCCCCCTTAACCTTACTTTTTAGGACACTACGGGCAATTTAGCATGGCCAATCCACCTAACCCGCACATCTTTGGACTTGTGGACTATCTGGGATTTGAAGAAAGAATGAGAATTTTAAAATCAAGATGTTGCTTGAAAGGGAGTCGATGTGGGTCAGTCAGCATGGGGCTGACAGGTGAATGGGAACCTGGTGCAAGTTGAGACATGGTGGGTAGAGTTTTTGATGGCTTCAAGTTTACGGAGGGTAGAATGTGGAGACCAGCAAGGAGGGAACTGGAGTAGTCAAAGCCTAGAACTAGCAAACCCATGAATGAGGGTTTCAGCAGCAGACGAGCTGAGACAGAGGCAAAGTTGGGCCATATTATGGGAGGTGGAAATTGGTGGTTTTAATGACATTTTGAACACGAGGTTAGGATCACAACTTAGGTCGGGAATGGAATTTAGAGTGAGGACCGAAAGCAAAGGCTTCAATCTTCCCAATATTTAATTGGAGAGAATTTCTGTTCATCCAGTACTGGATATCAGTCTAATAATTCAGTAACAGGGAGAGAGAGAGGGAGGGATGCTGGTGAGATTGGACTGGGGGCTGTCAACGTACGTGTGAAAACTGCACTTTCGAATGCATTTGTCAAGGTAGATGAGAAATAGGAGGAGACAAAAGGATAGATGCTTGGGGGAGACACCAGAAACCACAATAGAAAGGACAGGAAACTAAGCCATTGTGAGTGATTCATAGAATTTACAATGCAGAAGGAGGCCATTCGTCCCATCGAGTCTGCACCCTACTCCAGTCCACGTCTCTACCCTATCCCCGTAATCCAGTAACCCCCACTTAACCTTTTTGGACACTAAGGGCAATTTAGCATGGACAATCCACCTAACCTGCACATCTTTGGACTGTGGGAGGAAACCGGAGCACGCGGAGGAAACCCACGCACACACGGGGAGAACGTGCAGACTCCGCACAGACAGTGGCCCAAGCCAGGAATCGAACCTGGGAACCTGGAGCTGTGAAGCAACTGTGCTAACCACTATGCTACCGTGCTGCCCGATATTCTCTGGATATGATTGGATAGATAAGAGTTGAAGCAGATTAGAGCAATTCCATCAATCCGGGCAGTGGTGAAGAAGCGTTGGGGGAGGATGATGTAGGGTAGTGTGGTCAATCATTTCAAAAGCTGCGGAGAAGTTGAGACAAATGAGGAAGGATAGTTTATCTTTGTCACAGTCACATATGCCATTTGTGACTTTGATAGGAGCCATTTTGGTAGAATCACAGGGGAGGAAACATGATTGAAGAGATTGGAGTTCCGGGAAGAATAGGAATGATTTTGGGAGATAATAACATATTCAAGGACTTTGGAGAGGAAAGAGAGGTTGGAGATTGGATCACTCTGCACATGCCCAGTTGTACAACCGAGTTTATGGCCATCAAATTGATCGGGGAGGTTTTCTCTGTACCGTTGCACCAATTTTCAGAAGTAACATGGGCCATACTGGGCGTGAAGAATGCCTACATACAACAAACCTCAGAGGCCCCTGAAGAGGAACCTGCTAATTTTAAAACTTAATGATGGTTGGAAATTAATACAAAAACAAAACCAGGGAATATACATGTAGGCATGTCAGCATCTGGGAAGAGAAAAACTAAGTTAACATTGCTAAAGCATTTTAATGAAGAGTATTTTAAACATTTTTGGATGCGCATGTTATTTTCTTGCTTTTGTTTGAAAGACTTTGAATGATTTTAGATCACTGAGCAGCTTGACAGCCTTTAGAGATTACAGGAAAGTAATGTATTGACTGCATGCTTCTTATGCAATGCAAAGCCCAAAAGGTAAACCGGTTCACAGCTGCTGAGAGCTCTGGACCTTTCACTGTACAACTAATAAACTTAGTGAAAGGCAGCATGCTTTCTTTATTCTGCAAGTAAATCTGCATTGTGGATTGACATAATAACTTCATTACATAGATAGTGGGAGCATAGAAATAGATGATCAAAATGCTGAGTTAGTAATTGAAGCTGGGAGCCTATGGATAGGCCGTACACTAGCCCCATTAGGCCCTTGGCTATTATTACAAATTAGGCAGCTGCCCTGTAATGAAACTCGAGTGTTGCAAATCCATAGAATCCTCAAGAGTGCAGAAGGAGGACATTCAGCCCATCGAGTCTGCACTGACCCTCCGAAAGAGCATTCTACCTAGGTAACTCCCCCGCTCTATTCCCGTAACCCCGCACATTGAACATGGCCATTCCACTTAACCTGCACAACCTTGGACTGTGGGAGGAAACCAGGGCACCCAGGGGAAACTCACGCTGACACTGGGAGAATGTGCATACTCCACACAGGCAGCTACCCAAGGCCGGAATCGAACCCGGGTACTTGGCGCTGTGAAGCAGCATTGCTTACCGCTGTGCTGCGCTTCTAGCCCCACCACCGTGTCCTTCGAACCCCACCGCACTTGTTTAGAAAAGGCACTGAAGGGGTGGCCATTCTTTTAACAGCAAAAAATCCAGGCACTCCTTGCCATTCTTTCCATGTTCTCTCGTTCCATGCTGAACATTTATTTGGTGCATATCAGGCAGCCAGCATTCCTCTGTGGCTGCTGCTACCCAATATTTTGGCCCTGGCATTTTTGATGTGCCACTTGCAATTCATCTGGGACACCAGGAATTGTTACAAATGAGCTGGCCGTACGCAATCTAGCCAGGATGACTCATTTGTGCATTATGTTCTCAGAAGGGCTGTGCTTAATGTCAATTCCCCCCCCCCCCCCCCCCCCCCCCCCCCCGATTGGACATCGCCCAAGGAATTCTAGTAACTACTCAAAACCTGAGCGGTTTTCAGCACAACCACGGATTTTTAATATTTACAAGTTTCACTTTAGTCTTTTCCCATGTGAAATCCTTTGGTATTTCCTTTTCCTGAATGCACGAACTTGCCTGTCGGTTTTGGAGAGCTATTGCTGTCATTGATCTAAAAAGGAAAGACTTGCCACCAGAGATCTCCGTGCTTTACAGCCAATGAAGTATTTTTTAAAGTGTAGTTACTGTTGTAAAATGGGAAACATGGCTGCCAATTTGGGCCCATTAATTTCCACAAATGGCAATATGATAATGACCAGAAAATCTGTCTTTGGGGATGTTGATTGAGAGGGGGGGAGGAGGGGGGGTGGGGGGGAAACTTGGCCAGGAAACAGGAGATAACCCCTCTGCTGTTCTTTGAAATTTGCCCTGACCACCCAAGCAGGCAAATGGGACCTCATTTAACGTCTCGTCTGAGAAACAGTACCTCTCACAGTGCGGTTCGCCCTCTGTACTGCGCTGGAGTATCTGCTGGGACTGGAGCCCAGAACCTTGTGGCGAGCATGCTATCAACTGCCTATGGATGACTCAAATCTATCATTACATGGATGCACTCAGATGAGAGTACGATTGACTGTTCAATTAACAAGGAAGATAAAGGGCCTGAACAAGAGATAAGCTTTTGGAGTTGTTTGTAACAGAAAGATGCAGTGCAAAATGCCAGTGTATAAAGCCCAAAGAATGTGGGAGTTCAGCCTCAGTGGGGAGCAGTTGGGACACAGGATTGAAATATTAATTTATGTATTTCATATATTGAGTTGAATTTTCTTCAAATGACTTCATTTTAGTTCATTTAATTGCTTTAGGGCAAATGTTCTTCTGGTGAGAGGCTAGGAGCAATGGAGGAGCAAAGGGATTTTAGTGTTCATGTACAGAAATCACTCAAAGCTTTTCAACTGGTACGAGAAATAATCAAAAAGACATAATGAAATGTTGGCCTTTATCTTTGGGGGGGGGGGGGGGGGGGGGGAGGAACTGAAATACGAAAGAAAGGAAATTGCACTTCAGTGGTTCCAAGCCGCGATCACAAGCAATCTGGAATATTGTTTTCAGTTTTAGACGCTGCAGCTGAGGAAAGATATATCGGCCGTGGAGTGGATATGGTGCAGATCCACCGGAATGATACTAGGGGCCTAAAAGAGTTCAAATGTGGGCACGGGTTAAATAAACTTGGTTGATATTCCCTTGAGTTCAGGTTCATGGTGATCTAAACCAAGGACTGAAAATGATAGAGGGATTTAATGAGAAATACAATTTCCTCTGACTGGGAATCCAGGACAAGAGGACGGGTTCTTATTATTGGAGCAGGATCAATTAGGACTCAGATCAGGAATCGCCGGGGTGCCGTGCGAATCGCGCCACGCCCGCCCCAACCCCCGCATGCGCCGGGCCGCTTGGAGAATCGCCGCAAACGCGAGCGGCGATTTTCCGGCCCGGAAGGGCCGAGCGGCCGTTCCAACACGACAGGGTCCCGCCAGCACCGTCCAGCCCTGGTCGCTGCCAGCGTGAACTCTGCGGGAACGCTTGGGGGGGGGGGGGGGGCGGCCTGTGGGGGGAGGGGGGCTCCTTCACCGGGGGGGGGGGGGGGGGCCTCCGAATGTGTCTGGCCCGCGATCGGGACCCACCAATCGGCAGGCCAGCCTCCCCCCCCCCCCCCGCCTCCATTCCGCCGCGGCCGGCCCCTGAACACCGACGCCATATTGCGTTGGGGCTGGTGCGCGTAACAAGTTCCCCGTGCATGCGCAGGATGGCGTGGCACAACTGCGCATGTGCAGGATTGAGCTGCCCCAACTGCGCATGCGCAGGTTGGCGCAGCACACATTTGGTGCTGCATAGGGACGCTGGAGTGGCGTGAATCAGTCCAGCACCGTGCTGGCCCCCTGTGGAGGCCAGAATAGGTCGTGCCTGGGCCCTGTTAGCGCCGTCGTGAAACGCGACGGCGTTCACAACGGCGCGGGCACTTGGTCCGCGGAGCGGAGAATCGGCCCCCGAGTCTGCGATATTGTGTTAATTCAGAGTAAGTATGTGAGAATACATAAGCTCCTTTGGACAGCAAGATCCAGAAGCCTTTCAACTCTGATGGTTTGTCATTTACTGCTTGTGGGTATGGAGCAGTAAATGACAAACCATCTCCTGAGACTCAAATTGACTGTCACAGACAGAATGTATCTGCTGTTTTCATTCTGCTCGTATCAGTATGTTTTATATGGAAAGGGGTGCGTATTTTCTTACCCTTGCCATGTGTAATTCATATTCAATATTTCAGCAGCAAGCTCTTGTGCGTTTAAAATAAAGGACACAAGAATTCAGGAAATAACTGGAGTATGGTCCATTGAGTCTTCATATCAGATGACAGAGCAGGCTTGAAAGGTTATATTGTCTACTACTCCTATTTCTTGTGTTCTTTGTTTTAAATTCATGAAAGCTTGGTGCTGAATTATTGAATTAGAATACACACTCCAAAGGTAAGAAAATGGACATCTCCTTCCATACAAAACATACTGATTATGGGATGTATGAAAGCAGATAAATTATCAGCAAGTTGAGTCTCTGGAGCAAATGATCTATGTCCAGGAGGAGTAAATAGCCAACAAATGAAATGAAAAATGAAATGAAAATCGCTTATTGTCACAAGTAGCCTTCAAATTAAGTTACTGTGAAAAGCCCCTAGTCGCCACATTCCGGCGCCTGTTCGGGGAGGCTGGTACGGGAATTGAACCGTGCTGCTGGCCTGCCTTGGTCTGCTTTCAAAGCCAGCGATTTAGCAACAACTAGAGCATCTGAGAAACTGAAGGTTTTCTAGATCATGCTGCCCAGAATGTGATCATCCAATAGCTAGTTCTAGATTGTTTACAACACAGGATAAATGTAGAAAGAGGCCATGGGTTATTTCCATGAGCAATTGTGCCTCTTGTGCACATCCCATGAAATAATTAAAAAAAAAGAAAGCCACAATGAAATTCAATATAGAATCGCGACAGTGCAAAATGAGGCAAATTGGCTCATTGCGTCTGCACTGACCCCTTGAAAAAGCACCCCATCCAAGCCCACTCTCCCATGCTACCCCTGTAACCCCACCTAAACTGAACATCTCTGGACACTAAGGGGCAATTTAGCATGGCCAATCCACCTAACTGCACATCTTTGGACTGTGGGAGGAAACCAGAGCACCCGGAGTAAACCCATGGGGAGAAAGTGCAAACAACATACCGACAATGACCCAAGGTCGGAATTGAACCTGGTTCCCTGGCACTCTGAGGCAGCAGTGCTAACTACTGGGCCACCGTGTCACCCCTGTTTTAATATGTTTTAAAATGAGAAAGATTTGCCAGAGAAAATAGGGAAAGATTATTTCCTCATGGCGTCTGTGATGATGTGTCAATTTAAAATTTTGACAGAGCCAATAAAAAGACTGATTGGAAGAAATATTTCTACACTCGGGATTGTAGAATCATGGAATATTTTCCACAGTTAGTGGGTGAGGCAGAGATTATGACACACTTTTTATGGTACGATTGGATAGTTGCTTCAAGCAGAAGAAAATGCAAGGTTCTGTGTTGAGAGTGCTTTTGGGATTAATTTTGGATTGTGGTAGAAATGAGAAGAAAATGCAAGGTTCTGTGTTGAGAGTGCTTTTGGGATTAATTTTGGATTGTGGTAGCAATGAGCCAACATGTTAGTTACGCTGAATGGCATCCTTCCCTCTGTATTGTAAACAGTTTATCAATCTACATTCTAATACACCCTCTCCCATGTCAATTTGTTACTGCAGAGCATCATCATTGAAGCTGATTAATATTTTTTGTTTGATTTTCTTCATCCCGGTTGTAGATATTTTTCATTGGCCAAGATTGCATCTGTGGATAAAGTGAAGACATATTATCATTTCCAGTTTTCACATCATTGCAAAGTTTACAATGAGCGGGATTTTTTGCACCCTCCGAGGCATGTTTTGTGACGGTGGAGGTGACGGCTGTGAGTATCTCATTGTTCACACCCTCTGCCGCTGGGGAACCCGCGGGTTACCTGGCGGCAGGGGGATCACCATCGGCGGGACCAGAAGGTCTCGCCGGCGGCAACGGCTGGAATATCCTATCCTGTCCTGTGTGTGTTTTTAAAAAAAAAAAATACTTCTTAACAGTCTCTGTACGTTGGACAGAACTAATTGAAACTACACGGGCAGCCATGTTTTGCATTAATCAAAGGCTTCCTTCAGCATTCCAATGGCACAAAATAGTGACCCATTGAATACCCCCCACGGTGAAGCAAGCTAACAACCAAAGTGGGCCACTATTCTTCATATGTTTCACATCCCATTTATTTTTTTGTGCATGGCGACATGCCCCTTGTCAAAGTAAACAAAAATGTTAAAAAGTATTTTGGGCGGATTATAAAAAGGCCTTTTGTTGTCTGTGGCTGCACTCAGTTCAGTGCTCAACAGTGAGATAGTCTTTGCAGCTGATGCAGCTGAAAGCTGAGTGCCATTAGTGATGCATTTGAAAGCAAAAGGGTCAAACCATTTGTTGGGCGAGACAATCCGAGAATTTCGGGTGTGCTTATGTGGAATTTAAAACTATTTTTGGCCATTCAGATGGAAATGTGTAACACTGAGAAGCAATGAAGGACATTTTAATTCGGCCACATTTACTTGGAGCTGAGAGGTAAACGTGAAAGATCATGCCACTCGGAATTAGATTGTCATTGAATCTGGGATAGAAAGTAGCTGTACAATATGCACAGCACTTGATTTAAAAATAGCTTATCACGTTCAGGATCCCACAGAACTATTCTCATACCATATTTTTCTCCCATTAAGTATAGGTTGTTTAAAAATAACTGTCTTTCCTCCTATTATCACGTGATGTTTCTCCCTTGGCAGCAGACCTTGATAGCAAGTCACTGCAGTGGCAGTGTAAGATAAAAGCCTAAATGGCAAGTAACAATAGCTGCTTGAGATTCTCAGCACAGCATTGCTTCTGCTGCTGGTTAAATTGTGTTGATTCGGGGGTAGTATAGAATAGGTTTACTAAGTCAATGTAGTTTTAAGTCTTGATTTTATTGGTAAATCGATAGTTACAAAGATTGAAATGCTATCAAAGGTCTTATAACCACCTCAGCTTTATTCATCGTTTTGTGAAAGGAAATAATTTCATTTTCATAAATACAAACAGAAAATGGTGAGAGAATGCAAGTTAATGGGCAAGATTATCCGGTGTGATTTCTGGCGGTAGATACGGTCCACATTTGGCCAGCAGCGGGATCTTCCTGTCCCGCCGAAAGTCTACAGCATTTTGCGTGGCTTGGCCATCCCGTTGCCGGGGGATCTGCTTGCAGGGTGATCGCCATTGGAGGCGCCGGATAAACCTGCCAGCAGGAAGTGCCGGAAAATCCTGCCCAACGTTTCAGGACTGTGACAAATTGAAATTTACAATTAATTTGTGTATACCCTATATTATCCATAAAGCCCAAAATTGCATTAATGTGAACCAGGAGTGCGGCACGGTGGCACAGTGGTTAGCACTGCTGCCTCACAGCGCCAAGGACCCAGATTCGACCCCGGCCCAGGGTCGTTGTCCATGTGGAGTTTGCACATTGTCTGCATCGGTCTCACTCCCACAACCCAAAAGGTTGTGCAGGGTAGGTGAATTGGCCATGCTAATTGGCCCCTTTAATTGGAAAGAAATAATTGGGTACTCTAAATTTAAAAGAAAATTACTGTGTACCAGGGAGGGATGTTTCTGCATTGACAGAATCTTCACCTCAGCTGTAACATTGGTTATTTATATCCTTGGTCAGGCTTTATTAACCAGATATTTAGTGCTTCTTTAAGCATGGAATGATTATTAGATGAAATCCTGACTCATCACCATCAAGACTGCCCATCTCCACCTCCTTCATATTGTCCTACTTCAGCCCTGCCTGAACCCTTATCCATGTCTTTGTCACCTCTGTGCATGATTATTACAATGCTTTTCTGGCCTCTGTTGCATCTACCACCCTAGATAATGTCTGCTGCCCATACCTTAACTCGCATCAAACCATATTCACCTCTCGCCTTGGGACCACTAACCTACATTGTTTCCTGGCCCAGCAAAGCCTCAATTTTAAAATTCTCAACAGGGCTTTCAAATATTGCCCTGCCCCTCATTATCTTTGTAATCTCCTCGGCCCGACAAAATGTTGCTCTGTATGCTCTTCTAACTCTGATATCCTGACGATCGCTGATTTTTATCACGTCATCGTAGACAGCTGTACCTCCAGCTGTCTTGTCCCCAAGCTCTGGAATTTCCTCCCTAAACCTGTCTGCTCCTTTAAGATGTTCCAGCAAACCAACCGTTCTGACCAAGCTTTTGGTCATCTATCCTGATATTGATAAATTTTGATAGTTAAAATTCTTCTGAAATGCCTTGTGACATATTGCTGTTATGGGCATTATCACAGGTAAGTTGTTAAGAACTTAAGCACATCATCACATATTCTATTATTATTTTGTCCTCTTCAAAAAGGAGAAATGTCACCTTGAGGAATAGAAGATTTCATTTATATTTGCACATCGTGGGCGGGATTCTCCATTGGCCGACGCTGAAATCAGGCCATACGATCGGGCAGAGAATAGCTCCCGACGGCGAAATCGCGGCAGGCACGGTTTTGATGCCGAATCGCGCGGTTCCGCCTCATTGAAAAATGCCGTCAATGCAACACATGCTGCGCATAATTGAAACACCGTTCGCATATCATTAGTGGACACACCCGCGAATCTCCGCCTCCGATGTGCCGAGTTCCTGACGGCGCATTCCACGTGTGCTCTCACAAATCGTGAACCTGCCGTGGTGGCTGCTGAGGGAGAGAGAGAGAGGATGTACGGACAGTATCCAGCACCGCCATGCTTCGCCGGGTGTGGGGGGGAATAGTGGCGGGGTGGCCAGGAGGCGGGATGTTGAGTTGGGGTGGATGGGTATGCAACACCATTACCGCAGCCGGCAAGGCAGCTCTGTGGCTGCGCATGCCGCTGCCAGCCTGCTTTTAACCTGGTGCCCTGGGTCATATAGTTTAAGCGCGGCTGCAGCTTGTCAGCCCTGCGAGTGCTCATCAAGGACCTGCCGATTCCCGCACCGTTTTCTGTGTGTTTCGATGGTGTTCCACGTGACGTCGGTGCTAGCACCTCACTGGTACCAGAATCGGTGCAGGTGTGGCACTGATTTTTCTGACGTGAAACTCCACAGATTCTCCGTTGGCGTCAACACTTAGACTCAGATATGAAGAATCCAGCCCCGTGTATCCAACCAACAGGTTTAAGCCCAATCACAAGGAACCTCCCCTCCCCGCCGAACTCTGCCATTATAACATTTTCCACTTCTCCCACTATCCATTCAATTTGATCTGTGTGAGTAACATTACTCATTTGTGGGCAGTTTTATAGACATAGAACAGTACAGCACAGAACAGGCCCTTCGGCCCTCAATGTTGTGCCGAGCCATGATCACCCTACTCAACCCACATATCCACCCTATACCCGTAACCCAACAACCCCCCCCTTAACCTTACTTTTATTAGGACACTACGGGCAATTTAGCATGGCCAATCCACCTAACCCGCACATCTTTGGACTGTGGGAGAAAACCGGAGCACCCGGAGAAAACCCACGCACACAGGGGGAGGACGTGCAGACTCCACACAGACAGTGACCCAGCCGGGAATCGAACCTGGGACCCTGGAGCTGTGAAGCATTTATGCTAACCACCATGCTACCCTGCTGCCCCTATGTTTTGGGCTTGTACATGCTCGGAGAAATTATTCAAATTAATATCACAATTCCTCTATAATCACACTCATCAGCCACTGCACTCATACGTAGGCCCCGCAACTGATAGTACCCCCCCCCCCCCCCCCCCTCCCAAATCTGTTGATGAGCAGGGCAGGGTCAGTGGCTAAAATTCTGAACTGCAAAATGCAAACACAACCTGCCACCTCAAAGTAAAGCGAATCCTGAGTCTAACACAGAAAAATGCAAAGCGTTGTGAAAAAAGAGCATCCATTTTGAAATGATCGTTTTCAGTTCTGAAAGAGCCTACCACTTGACACAAGACTAAAGATATGATTTGAGTTCAAAGCATTATGGTGGCGTAGGAATCACGGAAGTGTGACATATCCCAGGAGCTGAATTCAAAATATTGATGTCTGGGATGTTCTGGAAGGAAAGGGAATAAAGGACAAGGTAACTTTACATGTACAGAATAACTTGGAACTTAAGGAGGGTGACATATTCCAGGAGATGAAACTAAATTAAATAGCTTGACTTGAATTAATAAGCAGAAGACAGAATTAACAGAAGTTTATTGCAGACGCACTGCACAAAATAAGATTGGTAACCAATCTAGTAAGTTTTTTAAAAAGATAGAAAATGGCAATGTAATAACGAGGGACTTCCACCAGGTAAGTAATGGATGTAAGGTAACAAAAAACAATATTAGAGTTCGTAACCTCAGGACATGATTTCTTTATTTGGCCCAATGTACAGGCAGGTTGCATCAATATCTGGTTCTGACAGTGCTCCCGATAGCATCTGAAGTAGCATCCATAATATATAAGTAGTGGAACCTCCAAAGGATCACCGGACAACCATATAATTGCATTTATCTTGCAAACAACCTGGAAAAACATACATGTTTGCAGAAAAAAGGTAAACTGTGAAGGAATGGGGGAATGGCCAAGGGAAATAAATTGGGAAAGATTGTTGAACTCCATCTCATCTGCGGAAAATGGCACATTTCTGAAGCATGTTGAATATTAAAGTCTTGTCTATTGCTGGAGAAAATGAGCATATTCCACAATGACTGGTCAATTAAAATGTGTGCATCAAAAAAACTATCCAATGATCACAAAGGAAAAGCAGAGGCAGAATTCGAAGAGAAGGCACAATAATTTACTTGAGCAAATTGAGAGGTGGTTGAGATGTAGTGAGGATCCTAGTAACCCATGTGGTTACATTACCAGGTCAAATTTAATTTGTTGGAAAGTTGGAACTGTAACAGCTAAAATTGGTTATGTAATTAGCGAAGATAAAATAGGTAAAATATTATATTTATAGGGTGGGATTTTCCAGTCCTGGCAGTCGACGGGGGCTGGCCCACCCCACTTGCTGCATGGGCACCGCTAAGGCGGCCCGAAAGGCCTGCCCTATTTTCTAGGATTCATTTGATAGGTTAAAACCCAAGTTCTTTTCACAACGCAATATTCCTGAGGCTATCGAACTCTGGTAGAAAAAATTGGGATCAATTTAGATCAATGATTGCTGACCCAGACAGAGGTTTTTTTTGGCCTCTCCTGCCGGAAGGATCCTCCGATATTGCCGGAGGTTTACCCCCCCCCCCCACCCCCCCCTCACCTCCGTGGTGGATTCTCCAGCAGCGAGGCGGGTGAGCCATACTAAAGGCCGTAGACTTTAGTAGGACCAGAGGATCTCACCGGAGTCCAATGCTGAGCCACCTCTGCCGCTAGAAAACACACTGCGTGGGGGACGAGAATATCCCGCTTCATATCAATTGAAGATAAAATAATGGAATTGATGTTAAAGTGGATGTTGGCGGAGTAGCTACGTAATAATCCTTATTAGTGTCATAAGTAGGCTTACATTAATACTGCAGTGAGGTTACTGTGAAAATCCCATAGTCGCATCATTCTGGCACCTGTTCGGGTACACAGAGGGAGAATTCAGAATGTCCAATTCACCTAACAGCACGTCTTTGGGGACTTGTGGGAGGAAACCGGAGCACCCGGAGGAAACTCACGCAGTCACAGGGAGAACGTGCAGGCTCCACACAGACAATGACCCAATGTAAATCGAACCTGGGTCCCTGGTGCTGTGAAGCAACAGTGCTAACCACTGTGTCACCGTGCAATTAGGCAAATGACAATTGCGAATTTAACCAAAATTATTACATTATCAACAGAATATGTTTCGGTGTACAATGAACCAAATTGATGAGCACAATAGATATTTACACCGAGGAATAACAGGAGACCTGCAACTTTCAATATCCAGGGGATCTGGCAAAACCATTTAAAGAAAGTAATAAAATGATAGGGATTATGTAGCCAGAACAGTGGAAGTTTTAAAAAATAAATTTAGAGTACCCAATTCATTTTTCCCAATTAATGGGCAATTGAGTGTGGCCAATCCACCTACCCTGCACATCTTTGGGTTGTGGGGGCAGTGGAATAGAAGTTGACAGCAGTTGGGATAAGATTTTACATTGCGTTTGTCAGACACCTTTTGAGGGTTGTGCTCAGTTAGAACATTCGCACAAAAAAAATGCATGCATTCGTAAAGGTAGATATAACGTAAGGTAGAAGCACTTCTGTGGCCATCCCTTGAAGCTCCTCATTTGATGATACAGCAGTGTCCCTTACAATGTTTGCCGTCAGTTATATCTAAAAATAACACAACGAAATTCACGAAGCACATAGCCAAATGTGAAATTAATGCAATCGAATGGTTGCACGTGATGTTCATAGTCATTGCACAACTCAATAAAACAAACTCACTTCAACATATCTTGCAGTGTTTCATTCCTTCATTCAGCCATCATACCTCTGCCTATTGGATCTCCTCTCTTATTCCCTCTTTAATTTTCTACCCCAGCACTTTTAAATTTCCCTTAAAAGCTACTCTTCAAATATGCTTTCAGCCCGTTGCCCTGAAGTCTTTCCTGCCCTGTACCCACCTCTAATGTTCTAAAAACCGTGGAATATTTTGTAGTGAGCGACACTGCGTTGATAAGTTGATGTGCAGAGCTTGCAGAGATTTTCTCTGCACATGGTGTAACACAATTGTATGCCTGTTCTTTCTGAACAAGTTACCTGCAGTGCACAAAGGGAAATTCCCTAAGCTTTCCAGACTAAAATAGCTGAGATTTTGGACTGGTGAGCAATGAAGCTGAAAAGCACAGCTTTTATTTCCATTTTACATCAAAAATAGGATTGCCAAATGTTATTTCAGTGACTATGCCCGTTACATTTGCTTCTATCTTGAGGGTGGGATTCTCCGGCCGCGCCCGCCCGGTGAAGGATATTCTCGCCTGAGGTTAATGGATCTTGACATGGTCCACGTCCCGGCCATGGTAATCTGAGGTGGGCGGGGTGGAAGAATCCTGCCCCGAGTTACTGATACTAACAGATCTGAATGTTCTGATTTATCGAATTATAGAATCCCTATAGTGCAGAAGGAGGCCATTCGGCCCATCGAATCTGCACTGACTCAAGGAAAGATTACCCCACCTAGGCCCACACCTCCTCCCTATCCCCATAACCCAGTAACCCCACTTAACCTTTTGGACACTAAAGGGCAATTTAGCATGGACAATCCACCTAACCTGCACATCTTTGAACTGTGGGAGGAAACCGGAGCACCCGGAGGAAACCCACGCAGACACGGGGAGAAAGTGCAAATTCCACACAAACAATTCCACACAAATAGTCACCCGAGGCCGGAATTGAACTAGATCCCTGGCACTGTGAGGCAGCAGTGCTAATCACTGTGTCGCTGAGGATTTGGGATATTCATCAATAAAACAACAAAATCAGAAATACCTCCAATGTTCTAGAGCCCAAAAATTGAACAGGACATCCAGGACAAAGGGGCAAAAGTTTGAAGCATGGATATTAATTGTGTGTTAAACTTTGACCTGCACCGCTGAAGGCTGTGGAGTGATGGTTCGTGCCAGCCTGGGACCAGAGCCACATTTGGCTTCTGCTCTTGTTAAACGTTGCTATTGAGCTCCAAGCTCCTTGCTCCAGCTCGCCGATCAGTGAGATGGGAAATGAACCGGTTCTTAGGGAGCTGGCTGGAGAATGGGAGAGGCAATCCATAGGTGACTTCGGAATATCCCAATGGCATGAACAGCCGGTAAATTCCACCCCAAGACTTTTAAGGCCCTCTGGTCAGCCTGCTGAACAGTCTGTGCAACTGTATTGCGCGCTCCAGTGCAAACTGTGTTGGAGTTTTCACAGTCAGTGGAAGGGCACCTCGCTTTCCTGAGGCAGGCGGTTGCACGTCCTGCTGGGAATGTGTCTACATGTGCTACACTGAGCTGGATAATCTGGTGGATTGGGCGCTGTTACCCAGGCAGCACCCCTCCCTTTCCCAAGATACAAACCTTGTGCTAATTAGCTTACCATGTGCAAATGGCGAATTAGGTTTCTCCCCAAATAAATTGCATCGTTCCTTGGAGGACACTGTTCTGAGCCCCATCTGCAATGGAGCCAATTTTGAACCACCTGGAGGCCAGTACGCAATCTCATTTGGAACACTAGCCCGGGAAGATGGGTCCCATTTTCCTGGCTCGGTCTAAAAGTGTTCCTACCCCAGTCCTGCCTGCTTGGCTGAAATGTCCTTGTTGGTGTCAGTGGAAGAATGGGATGAGATTTGTCTGTATTCCAGCCTATTTGAAACTCTCAGACAAGGCAACTCTCAGACAGGCCAGTCGCCCCCTGTATTTTTAAGCCCATTTTATTTATATTTCTTCTAAAGGACCAAATTATCCTTGAGTTCAATTTTAATCATCTTGGTCCCATACAAATTTCCTCATTTACCGACCTCTCTCCTGTAACTAATTGCGGAGTACAATCTGCATTTTCCCCTAATCCTCAACAGTCTCCAAAAGGACGAATTGATTGAGTGGTCTGGTTGTTTATGAGCTGCTTTGATTTTCCTTAAAATCAATTTATTTGGGGCTGGTTTAGCTCACAAAGCTAAATCGCTGGCTTTTAAAGCAGACCAAGCAGGCCAGCAGCACGGTTCGATTCCCGTACCAGCCTCCCCGGACAGGCGCCGGAACGTGGCGACTAGGGGCTTTTCACAGTAACTTCATTGAAGCCTACTCGTGACAATAAGCGATTTTCATTTCATTTCATTTTCATTTTCATTTCCTTGTCTGGCCTTGCCGAAATGTTATTACTCAGAAGAATAGGTACTTTTTTTTTAGTTTCCATTATTTCCTTCCCACCCTCAGTTTCTCTTGTGTTTATTTATGGAATGGGACGTTTCTGATTGAAACCTTTTATCAAACAGAATCCATGAAACTCTGACTGCCTAGTTTCCCCATTTTGTATCAGTGCTGAGGATAAGGAGGACAACATGGAGTTACAGGGCATGATCGAACGGCCACGCTGTGCCTGAAAACCAGCGTGATGTGGCGCAGCATGGCCGCTAGAAGCCAGAAGGCCCCAGTCCTGGGATCTACCCGGCTCGCAACACCTCGAGACATCTAATGCGATGTGAATCCCGCCCATTGTGGGTGGCATCACTTTTTGGCAAATCAGCATATTGGAGTGAGACAGCTAGTCTCACCGTAATATGCAGTTTCCTGAGGCACCCGAAGTGTTGGGATCTATCCCCTTCGCCTTGCCGTTCATTACTGGTCTCCACAAACAGGGACCAGGCGGAACAGCACTCCTGGGGGTCTCCCAGGGGATCGGAGGCTCCCAGGTGTATGCCCTTTGGACACTGTGGTACTCGGGCAACACTGATGCCACCTGGGCATTCTGGCACTCTTGGCCTGGCATCCTGGCAGTACCAGCCTGGTGCTGCCAAGGTGCCCAGGTGGTACTGCCAAAATTAGCAGGCTGTCTAGTACAGACAGTTTGGATATTCCTACGGTCTCCTGAATGCAGATAGTTGTATCTAATGCGGGTTCATTTAGGACTGGAATGAGGAGGGGAGGATCCAAAGATCGGGACACCATTTAAAAATGGCGAGCGCAGCTCCTCAGGGCAGAAAGAAGGGTTCATTCCCCGCTGAGGGCCCCAAGCTAACCCAAGTGACATTTGAAAGCATCGTGTTTCTCTGCATTGTAAGCGCATTGTAACACGCTCTCTTTGGTACTTTGTTTTAGTTAAATCGCACCCATAATCTTTAAGAAAGCATTGCATTGCATATTGTAACCTTGTCCTTTCTGTATGGTTACATTTAAGGATCAGAGCGACAAATCTGTCTTTTTTTCAGGTATATGTACCACTCGACCAAACATATTGCCCAAAATGTCTCCCAGATTTGCCAGCTTCTTACAATGACACTGTCTTGAGTGTAGGAACATAAATAGGAGCAGGAGTAGGACATTTGGTCCTTTGAGCCATTTCCACCATTCAATTAAATAATGGCTGATCTTTTATCTGCCAGCTGTTTTTCCACGCCATCCTGTGATGGCTTTACTATTTAGAAATGAATCGATCTCTATCATAAACATACTCAATAACTGAGCATTCACAGTCCTCCCGGGTAGGGAATCCCAAAGAGTTACCACCCTCTGAGAGAAGAAATGTCTCCTTATCCCAGTCCTAAATGAACCAGCATTAGATGTAACTATCTGCATTCACGTTTCATTTCGGAGACCATAGGACTATCTAAACTGTCTGTACTAGACAGCCTGCTAATTGTGTTTGTTATTCGTTCATGTGATGTTGGCATCACTGGCTGGTCCAGCATTTATTGCCCATCCTTGAGAGCATTTCAGAGTCAATCACATTGCTGTGGGTCTGGAGTCACAGATAGGCCAGCCCAGGTAAGGACAAACAATTTCCTTCCCTAAAGGACATTAGTGTACCAGATGGGTTTTTACAACAATCTACAATGGATTCATGATTCCATATTTTTATTGAATTCCTATTTCACCATCTGCCCTGGATTCGATCCCGGGTCCCCACAGCATGACTCTGGGTCTCTGGGTTACTAGTCCAGCGACAGTACCACCATGCCACTGCCTCCTCAAGTCATGAAAATTAAAACTAGTGATGTTCTGCATGCAGAATATATATTTAGTAAATGGTAGGACTGGAATTTCGCCCATGCATGGTTAATAGGTGGAAAATTTAGTCATATTATGCAATTGTAAGGCACAGCAAGGACAATTGGGGTGTAACACGTTATCATTACAGCAACTTTTATTCATGAGTTGGTCAGCTTTGACAAGAGTCATCCAGACTCGAACCGTTAGCTCCCTTCTCTCTCCACAGGTGCTGTCAGACCTGCTGAGATTGTTCAGTATTTTCTGTTTTGGTTTTATCCGTAAGTGTTTTGCTGGATTCGCAACTGGGAATAAATGTCCTGGTTTAAAAGGCCCGCAGTGTGTTTTGTGGAGGCAGAGGTGGCCGGCCAGTGGCCGGGGGTGGGATCGTCTGGTCCCGCCAGTGTCCAGGTGCTTTCCCGTTGTTTACAGGTTCCGCCACCGCTGGACCCGCAGGAGGGGGTCACCGTCAGTGGAAACGGCTGGAAATCCTGCCCCTGGACTTAACTATTGCATGGATCGTTCGTCCTTCTGAAATTTCACCAAGCTGTTCATTTTTAGCCATTGCCAATGAATGTTTCTGGTGATTCTCCAATTTGGATTTCATAATATTGGAAGATTGGAAATGTCTTGGTGGAAATGGTCTTGATAATTAAGTACATTAAGTGATGTTGTAGTAAAAGGAAAGTGTTAGTTATGCAAGTGCCATGCAATGCACAAGAGGTGAATGTATGCTTTTACAAGCCATTCCCAGCAACAATTTGTATTTACATTGCGCCCTATAATGTAATACAAAATGTGAAAACACCTCACAGAAACATTGTAAATAAAATATATCACTGAACCACAGAAGTAATTACCAAAAGGTTGCTCAAAGAAGTAGTTTTTAAGGAGTGTTTTCAAGGAGGAAAGCGAGATGGTGAGGTTTAGGGAGGGAGCTTAGTCAGCTGAAAGTGCGACCACCAATGTTGCCATGATTAAAGTCAAGAATGGTGTAAGAAAACGGAATACAAGATTACAGATATCTGAAGATTGTGACGCTGGAGGAGAATTCGGAGATTGAGAGGAGTGGGCAGCCACGGAGGGATTTGATCACCTGGATGAGCATTTTAAAAACTGAGGCAGTGTAAATGAACAAGTATAGGTTTGACGGGTGAATGGCATTTGGTGCAAGTTAGAACATAGGCAGCAGAGTGTTGGATGAGTTCATGTTACGGAGGGTAGAATGTATGAGGTCAGTCAGGAATGTGCAGTCATGTCTGGAGATAGCAAAGGCAAGAATGAGAGTTTCAGCAGCAAAATAACTGAAGTAGGACAGAGTCGGGAAATGTTACAGAGGTGGAAATAGGTGACCCTGGTGCTGGCATGGGTATGTGGTTGAAAGCTCATCTTAAAGTTATATAGGACACCGGGATATGGTTCAGCATCAGAGAGTTGCCAGGATGAGGGCAGAAGTTGGTGGCGGGGGAGCAGGGTTTGTGGCGAGTGCTGAAGACAATTGATTCAGTCTTTCCTTCATGGGAGGAAATTACTGCTCATCCAGTACTGGACGTTGGATAAGCAGCCTGGCAGTTTAGAAAAAGTGAGGACTTGAGAGAAGTGCTGGTGAGATAGAGTTAGGTGTTGCGTGTGTATAAACAGTCTGATGTTGTGTTTTTGGATGATGTCTCCAAGGGGCAGCATGCAGGGAAATAGGAAGAGATGCAGGATAGATCTTTGGGAGGACGCCAGAGGTAACTTACAGGAATGAAAAGCAAAGCCATTGATAATTCTTCACATACAATTAAATAGATAAGGACAGAAGTAGGCTAGAAGTAGGCAAGTGCAGTCCCATCCAGCCAAACAACAGTAGCGAGGCATTGGAGGAGGGTGGTGCAATCAACGGTTGTCAATGGTCAATGGCTGCAGACAGGTCGAGAAGCACAAAGGGGGAAAGCTTGCTTTTGTCACAGTCACACTGGGTATCATTTGTGCCTTTGAGAAGGACCATTTTGCTTCTTTGGAAGGGATGTAAATCTGATTGGGGGGGATTCAAATCTGGAGTTTTGCGAAAGATGGGCATGTATTTGGGAGGTGAGAAGCTCATTCAAGGACTTTGGAACAAAAAAAGAAAGGGTGGAGATGCAGTGGTAATTTGCAAGGGCAGATGGCTAGAACTTGGTTTATACTTGAAAACTATTAAGAGGCACTCTGAAAACTATATTTTAGGTAACGATCCTCCTGTCGTGACTTGGTGAATTTCACAATATATAAATTGTGCTTGAGGGCACTGCTCCCTTTTTATAATGTCATGGCAATAAAACTTTGTGATGTCAAAGTATTTGTTCCTAAGTTCTCCAACAAATCATTTTGAGAACAGATGACAAGATATGATTGGCAAATACTGTTAAACTTACAGTTATCTTTAGGACATGTATTTGTACAGAATGTGAGAGCCAGTGGATCACTTCTGACTCTGCTGTAATGTTCTTCATTAAAATTGATAACACATCTTGAATCTGGTTGGCCTGGCTGAGTCTTGTTCCACTTGCATGGTGCAGCTGATAATGCAACCCGTTTAAGCGGAATTGGGATCATTTGGATTTATAAATGCAGAAACATCACCTATCACCTTCAGCAAGCTCACAGGTTTTAAGAAAGCACATTAATTTAGTGCCTACTCTACAAAATGTGTGCAGGAGAGACACTTAACTTCCACTGACTTTAAAATGATGAATTGTTGTCCACTAAAATCTCTGCTAATATTGTCTGAATCTGAATATGTATTTTATACACCAAAGAACCATTGCTTTGGTCAAAATGTAAATCCTAAAATTAGGATTTCTAAACAACTGTGAGGTTTAACTCCAATATTACGATAATGCAATCCCTGCATTCAGCAATTTTTTTTTCTAAGTTACAGTTTCTATCTTAGTCGGACTGGTAGAGCCAGTCCTGTTATCAGTTGTTGTCTTTCCCAGCCTATAGCGTGAAATGGGATTGCAGTGTATGTATGGTGTGATGCTGCATTGTGTGAGTCAGCAGAGAGCTAAATGTGTGCTAAAATAAGTGCGTAGGTGGTCACCTTTTGTAAATGAAAATTAGAGATGAAGGGATTATCCTCCCCTCGTATGTTATTGCAAACTTCCAGTTTGTGAACTTTGTAAAAGAGTGACTGTTTCTTCCAGCTTCAGAAGAGTTTCCAAGTTCACTGCCTTACAAATATCATTCATTGCCATAACATGGTAGCCATGATGTGGAGCTGCTGGTGTTGGACTGGGGTGAGCACAGTAAGAAGTCTTACAACACCAGGTTAAAGTCCAACAGGTTTGTTTCAAACACTAGTTTTTGGCGCACTGCTCACCTGAGGAAGGAGCAGTGCTCCGAAAGATAGTGTTTGAAACAAACATGTTGGACTTTAACCTGGTGTTGTAAGACTTCTTACTATAACATAGTAGATGAGAGTGTTTCAGGCTGTGTCAGAACATTGCAGACAGTTTCGACACTTTTTCCACAGTATAATTGTGCTCTTGTAAGACATTTTCATCGGAGTTACAAGGCTGTAACAAACTCCTGTTGTTGGTTATCTCTTGCATGTAATTCGTATTGGAATAATGCGACAAGTTGTTTAAATTGTACTATTGTCATTTTACAATCATATGAACAGGCATTTTTCGGGCATTTTAAATCCTTGCCAAATGCCACGGGAATAAAATGCTGTCAGTTGTTTGGCCAGTTTCTTTGCATTAGCGTTCTAGTTGGAGTTTTGCCTTTTAAAAATCGAGGCATTGTAATAAAATTGTGATAAAGTTTTGCCTTTTAACATTTGGATCACTACATATTAGCATTTAATAAAATTGGCATAAAAGAATTAATTAATGCATCTGCTTTGCTATGTGCTTGCATTTGCAGCAAACCTCTGAAAGATGTGTCAGCTTGGGTCAGGGTTATAATGATTTAATAGGTTGACTGATTTTTCCTATTATTTAACTAGTTGAATCTTCCTGCAGTAATATAAAAACCGTTTGATAAAATGCTCATTTTTCCTGTGATTCCTGTACTGTGTGACATGGTGAAAATGAAACCATTTTCTTGTATTTTGTAACCAAACTTCATTGGCTTATTGCATGAAATTCATACCTTGCTAAACATGAACCTTGCTGAACATGAATCTTTTTGCTCTAAGGTAATTCTAAAGGGCCAGTTTCTCGTTCTGGTGCATTAGGTGTTGTGTTCAGTTTCAGGTCAACAAACACAAATTTTTTTATTTTTTCAAACGTCAGTACTCTGATCTTAAGTTCCGTGCCTTTTAAATGCTGAGATTGCTGACTGGGAAATTCTTTTTAAAGGATGTTTACTCTTTGAAAACATTTGTCTCAAGACAGCTGTGAGGTTTTGTGAAGACTTTTTCCCCTCCAGGGAAATCAGTTCATTTGATCCGAGTGCCTACTGTATATGAGAAACCTTTGCTCCTACACGCTTTGTTCATATGCCATTCTCTTAGGAGGTCCAAAACATTTCCTTCTACAGTAGGACATTTTTAGATTCAAACATTCAATTTTCTGATGATTTATTAAAGCAAGCTTTCATATCAATAGTGTAATGGTTTTTGTCCTACATGTGTAATTATTTTTAAGGCTAGTCTTAAAAAGATGAATGTGAGCGTGCAAGCTTCAGCTGTCAATAGCAGTTGGTTAACTCACCTTTGCATTTAAGTCAACAGTTGTGTCTAAGCTTGCCCGAAAAATATTCTAATTACAGTGCCGTTTGACTGGCTTCCTTCATCTGATTCTAACGTACCACCTTTCCCTCCTTTATAGCTGCAGTGAGTGTTATGACACATCCAGAGCTGCCCTCCCTCTCAACAGTCTGTGATGAAGAGGATTTGCATATTACTGTAGCTCGCGACAGCTCAATGCTCCGACTTGTAATTTGAAAGAACCCTGGGGTACCTGGGAGAAACGTCCAACAGCCTAACTTGATCGTGATGAGCAAGTTCACCTTTCAGAACAACAAAGTGATGCAGGACCGCCGGAGTGTTTGTGTCTTCCTTCCCAATGATGAAGCTCTCAACATTATTGTGAATGTAGGTCTTGCCCATTTATCTTTCCATTGATCCTTAAATGATTAACTTCACTTTTTGACATGTTTCTTCAACATTAAAAATGGTGTCTTCACAATATTGTCAGCACATGGTGTAGCCCTCCGATTTTTATTTGACCTATTCTTATTTATATTCTGAAATGCCATCAAAATAAAAATGAGCCATTTATTCCAAGCTGCAATTTGGTGCATGATTGAATTTACTTTTAAATACGTTCAATATCTAAAATATAACTACTGATGTTCAAGGGACAGACATGGATATAATATGACCGGTGCTAAAATGGTAAAATAGCAATCAGAAAGTTGAGGTTTACAGTGAAAAATTATGAAGTGGTCTAACTGCCATTTGACTTCCTGTTTGGAAAAGAAGGCCACTTTGATAAGTTTTGTTTAGTTTCTTTTTATAACCATGTATCATTGCCTAGCAAGAAGTGTTGGTGGGAATCCTTTCTATTTACCTTGCAACCTGATTCTTGAATAAGTTACTGGGGAGTACACAGGTGAAGTAAATAGGCCTTCAAATTATTTATCTCTCTATCTCTAAAATACCATTCCCCTCAATTTGATGTTTACATAGCTGAAGTCAAAGCTTACTTTGTGAAAACTGTAATGTGCAAGCTGAGTTAAAATACACATTACCAAAACACATAGTGTGAAATTTTCTGGGGGGGTTTTCAAAGTGTTGTCTCGGGTGGAAAACGAATTGGGCAGCCTGATGGCTGTGCTGCCAGCTTTTTGTCATTTTTAAAGGGCATCCCAATCTTTAAAAAAAAAGAATCTCCCCGATGGATATGGGAACAACCTCCGTCTCCCCCCCCCCCCCCCAACTCTGAATCTCCGAGTAGGGATGACCCTGTCACAATGCTAGGGTACTTGCTGGGCATGACCCCCAGGAATGCGGGGACGGTTCACCAAGTTCACGTTTTACAAAAGCTGTTGGGCATGGCGAAGTATCCTAAAATGGGGGGAGGGGATAATAGAGTGGGGATGCCTGCTAATGTTATTAAAATTGCATGGCGGGAACCCCATTACGCCATTAGTGGTGGATGGGGACAATCCAGCAAGGAAATCCCACTGGCGTGCAAAGCGTTTGGGACCCCCACTGGATTTTCTGCTTCTGTCTCCATTCCCGTCTGCTAAAAACAGGGAGGAAGGTCCCAGGCATTGGATGGCAACATGTTGAGATACTGTGCCAAAAACAATTTTAAGGTTAATTAAATGTGTGACACAATCCGACAGCTGAAGTCTTATGTAACTGTTGCTAATACCTTTTATTTTTGTTTGTTATGTCTAAAGCTATCCCAACCTTTTTCAGTGGTTGCTCAGGGCTCTTGAACAGCCCTGGTAATTGTCAATGATCAAAAGGTTAGAATTGTATGTGTTGAAGTTGGAAGTAGATGAAGGTACAGGGTTGTGGCACGAGACGATTGTGGTGGGATCAGCTCTAACAAAAGGCCAGAAGAAATGTGATGGGCTGAATGGCTCCCGGGGCAATAAGCACTGTCGTACTTGGCCAAAATGCTCAAAGGAGTTTTGCAACTTTGTCACAGAAAGAAGTAATCACACATGCACACAATTTGGAAATTACTGCAGCATGAATTGGACAGAGGTCATTACTTTCCCCAATGGAACATTCAGCATTCTGAACTGCTGTTCCCAATATTCCTTCTCCTCTTCTGTTCTCAGAATCTTTATTGAAAGAAACATTGCTAAAGGAGTACACATGTGCATTCAGTTTCACATCCCAGGCCAGCACAGGATTAGATTTTTACTCATTTGCAATTTCCTTTCTCTTCTATTATGGGGCCCAAGAAGCTAATCAGTGAGCTTATAGGAAAGGGAGTAACACTGAAATGGAGATAGACAGTCACTTCAGGTTCCCTGGTATTTGCATTTTTTTTCTGTGATGGATGGGAGCAACCACGATCTGCCTTAATCTATACACAGCACTGTGCATATTTTTCATTGTTTTGTAAATGATATACAATCCACCTGAGGGTAGGAGTCCATTTCTGTTTGAAATTTTCCTTCGTTCTTAAAGTTGCTGTTCAAAAACTGTGAGACTAGTGCCTTCAATCATAGACCGCATCTGCCCTTTCCTCCTGTGTGCAGGGACGGAACTGCCAGATCAGGTTCTGTGCAAGAGCCTTCCAAACCATTTCTATAGTCTTTGCATGTTCACTCTTTGCATCTTTGCACGCTCAGTCTTTTTAAAAAAATTCCAATTAAGGGGCAATTTAGCATGGCCAATCCACCTATCCTGCACATTTTTTGGTTGTGGAGGTGAGATCCACACAGACAGAGGGAGAATGTGCAAACAAACTCCTTTGCATGCTCAGTCTTTGACCCAAACATGAATGGGAGGGTGTGGAGAATTCTGCACCTTTGGGAGGCCCGACGCCGGAGTGGTTGGCGCCACTCCGCTACGCTGGGACCCCCCGCGGGGCAGAGAATCCCACCCCATCTGTAGTCGTCTTAACCAGAGTTGACATAGTCACAGAGTCATACAGTAAAGAAGAGGCCCTTCAGCCCATTGATTCTGCAGGGATAAAACAACAGTACATCTGCACTAATTCCATTTTCCAACACTTGGCCGAAAGCCTTGAATGTTATGTCATTTCAAGTGCTCATCCATGGTTGTGGGTTTTCCTGCCTCTGCTACTCTCCCAGGCAGTGTATTCCAGACTCCCACCACCCTATGGGTGAAAAGGTTTTGCCTCAAAACCACCATAAACCTCCTACCATTACCTTAAAATTATGTCCCCTCGTTATTGACCCTTCAACTAAGGGGAACAGCTGCTCCCTAGACATCCTGTCCATGCCCCACAATCAAGTCCTCCATCAGCCTTCACTGATCTAAAGAAAATAACCTGAGCCTATCCAACCTCTCTTTGTACTTCATGGGGTCACCTGACCTGAGGGTCAAAGGTCAGGCAGATTGTGGGAGAGAAAGTTGTAACAAGGCTGCAGATGCCTTGCAGTTGTGTGTGCACATTAGGAAAAAGTGTTTTTAATAATGTAAGTTTATAGCAATAGTATCGGTTATCCTGCAACTCAAAAGCAAGGGGGGGGGAGGTGCAATTTTCAGTCCGCGATCGCCATCAGAGAGAATGGTGACGCGGGCAGAAAATCCAGAGAGAATTAGGGGCTGGTTTAGCACACTGGGCTAAATAGCTGGCTTGTAATGCAGAACAAGGCAGCAGCGCGGGTTCAATTCATTATTATTATTATTATTTATTCACAGCTCAAATACTCCATTCCAGGCAACTTCATGTTTCCGGATTCTCTCTTGATTTTTTGCCCGTGTCACCATTCTCCCTGATGGCAATCGTGGGCTGAAAATCGCACCCCCCCCCCCCCCCCCCCCTTGTTTTTGTGTTACAGGATAACCAATGCCATTGCTGTAAACTTACATTATAATTAACATTACCTGTTTCCAGGCCTCTTCAGGCCTTTCCCACGGGTGTAATGGGGCTAATGACTGCAGGTTCCACACTTTCCTGCTTTCTCATTGATTTTGGCTATCACAAATAACTTCTGGCTATCTCCTTCATCCTTACAATATCACAGTGGTCTTTGTGTAATTGGTTTAATACATGTTTCCATAGTAGTGGCAGAATGATGACTTTCATTCCCCAGAGGAGGCAACCTATCTGTACAGATAATTCAAATCTATGAGCGGAACATGGCTTTACGGGTTTGTTCCTGAGGTTTTTCCTCGAGCATCATGTTCATGACCTCTTGGACAGTACTGGATCATTTCTGTATGCTTCTTAACTTGTCTTGCGGTAACAGGAGTGTTATCTACTTTCTCAAAGTAGAAATTGTTTCCACGTGAACTGCTTGCCGACAAACTATTTCATAAGGGTAGCTGGGAGAATCCATCTGCGTTCCCATGCAGGCCTGATTGATGATACTTGATTGTGTATGTGTGTGCTGACAAAAAGCAATGCCCGGCAGCACAATGGTGCCGTGGTTAGCACTGCTGTCGCATTGCGGCGATGACCCGGATCCAGGCCCTGGGACACTGGGTGGAGTTTGCACCTTCTCCCCGTGTGTGTGCGGCTCTCACCCCCACAACCCAAAGGTGTGCAGGTTAGGTGCATTGGCCATGCTAAATTGCCCCTCAATTGGGGGAAAAAAAATTGGGTACTCCTAAATGCATTTTTAAAAAATTACAAAAGCCATGTCCACCTGTGCATTGTGCTTCCTGCCAGTGATGGTATCCCAGTCTGAGGCCCAAGAATCATAGTGAACGATGGTCCATCAATAAAGTGAATTTCCTCCCATCCAGGAATTGGTAGAACCATTTTATGCCAAAAATGATTTTGGGGCTTCTTTTTCTATCTGCGCGTAATTTCTTTCAGCCTTATTCAAGGTCTTGGATACGAAGGCTATCGGCTTCTCTTCACCTAAACCTAAGAAAGATCAAAGTTGGTTCACACGAGATGCGGGTGCCTCAGTCATGGCTTTGACTTTTGAAGGCAACTTATGAGGCACCTTGGCGTGGATGACATGCCCCAAATATTTGACTGAAGATTGGAAAAATGCACATTTGCCTTTTTGGACTCTAAATCCTTAATCTTCTGATCTCTGTCGTGTAGCATCTTTTCTTCCTCTTTTACTTTCCAGTAAGCAATGTGGGCAGCACGGTAGCATAGTGGTTAGCATCAATGCTTCACAGCTCCAGGGTCCCAGGTTCGGTTCCCGGCTGGGTCACTGTCTGTGCGGAGTCTGCACATCCTCCCCGTGTGTGCGTGGGTTTCCTCCGGGTGCTCCGGTTTCCTCCCACAGTCCAAAGATGTGCAGGTTAGGTGGATTGGCCATGCTAAATTGCCCGTAGTGTCCTAAAAAGTAAGGTTAAGGGGGAGTTGTTGGGTTACGGGTATAGGGTGGATATGTGAGTTTGAATGGGGTGATCATTGCTCGGCACAACATCGAGGGCCGAAGGGCCTGTTCTGTGCTGTACTGTTCTATGTTCTATAACATTGGACTCCATCTAATTCGCTTAAAATTTGGTCCATAGCTCGTTGGAACAGTGCTGGTGTGGAAGTGATGACAAATGATAATCTTTTATAGCGAAATAACCCTTTGTGTATCACAATCGTCAAGAGCTGTTGTGACTTTGGATCCACGTTCATTTGAAGATATACTTAACTGAGGTCAATTTTACTGAAGTGTTGACCTACAGCCAACCCATCGAAAAGTCATCAATCAGGGGCAGTGGGTACTGCTCTGCACACAGTACAGGATTAATAGTGACTTTAAAATTGCCACAAATGCATACAGATCCATCTTTTTTCATCACAGGGTATGGGTACGATCGACGTGGCCCAATTGCTCACATTAACTTGTTCAAGGACTCCCATTCTGCCTCTACCATGGGTCTGATTGCGTACGGCACTGACTTTTAGCATCCCGGCTGACTTTCTTCCTTGATCTTCAGCTTCACTGCGATATCCTTCATGCTTTCCGCTCACCATTGGAGGTAATAGCATGTTTCTTCAAGATTTTGGATAGACCTGATTCAGAATCTGGCGTGAGCTTTTCCTCTGCCCAATTGAATCTGATCTATTCCATCCAAGCTCTTCTAATTAGTGGTAGATAATTTCCTTTGATTATGTTGCAAGGACAAATCTGCCATCTGTTCACCTAATTGCACTGTTGCATCAATACGATCCCTCAACAGAACCACTTCTCCAAGTACTATCTTTTGAGGGTTTCAGAGCAATATGTCGGAGCTTTTCCTGATAAACAGTTTCTGTTACCAACGAGACGGCTGCCCCAGTGTCCACCTCTATCTTCACCTACAGACCTGTAATGGAGTGACCGAGTAACAGTTTGTTTCATCAGCAATAGCCAATACCTTTAATGACAGTTTATCTCCGGACTGTGAACCAAGTTTCTTCTTGCGTCCGTTTTGTACCACCATGGATGCTTTTTCCTTTATTCAGTTTCCCATTTGATTTATTCAGCTCTTGCTTTTTGCGACTTTTGCCTGAAGCTTGTCTATTTTTCCAACAAGCTCATTCAATATGGCCCTTTCTGCCACAATTCCTGCACATGATGTCGTTGCATCAACAATCTGCTGCTAAGTGCCTAGTTCTTGCACACCTATGGCAAGTGTGAGCCTATGTCTATGTTTGAGTTTCGGCCAACATCTTGTGAATTTGTGTGCTCAAACTCAACTGTTGAGCTTCTTTGGCTGCGAATTCCATGGCTACAACAGCTTCCAAAGCTTTCTTTAAGGTAAGATTGCTTTCTGTTAACAACCACTTTAAAATAGCTTTGCTCCTCAGACGACAGACTAATGATGGTATTGTTTAACACATCCCCAAATTTGCAGTGTTCAGCCAGTCTTTTCAGGGTAGCTACAAACTGTAATCAATTTGCCGCCTTCTTGGTTGTGCTTATGAAACCTTTCTGTGCTGACTAAAGGTTTCAGTGAATAATGGCCCTCCAATATTTCAACATAAGTTTTTGTGCCTGGTTTTTCCGACTGTACCAGACTCCTAAGGAGGTTAATTGTTTATCCCCCCCCCCCCCCCCCCCCCCCCCCATTATGCTCAGGAATGTTGTGATTTTTATATCTGCTACTATCTTGTTCGCTTGAACAAAATAGTCGAATCTCTCTGTACGTGAGCTCCGTTGCTCTGTATTCTCAGCAAACGGCGCCACCACTCCAAAAAGTCCCAGCCATTTTTCACTATGGAAGGACTTGCGGGTGCACAATGTGCCACACGCTTAGCACTACCTTACTTCCTTTCCCCCCCCAAAATAAAGCAAACCTGAGCTCAGCCTGTTTTCCTTTCATGTTTAACAACATCCCCAGCTCTAAATTTGTTGTTGCAGGCTACTTACTACTCACGGTGCTCCCATGTTATGGATCGTTTTGGGCAGACCATGTGGCGAGCTTCTTTCCGAAGTTGCTTTCTTCGCATTCCTCGATGGTCTTCCAGTTCCTTCGACGGCTGCACCCGTTGTCGGCGACTATTTTAATTATTCATTTTTCTTTTTCTTTTAGGGTATCGAGAAACACTATTCAACTTTTGTTTCCAGGTGCCGACAAATGCTGTTCACCTACCTTGCTGCCAGTTTTTGATGTGGGTAGTTTCAAAATTAAGCCTGCAGGCCTCAAGAGGTTCACACAAAAAGAAAGGGCTTTATTCAGGAGATTTGAACACGAGAGGCTGCTATGCGACACTGCTGTTTGCCCGCTCAAACAGCCAATCGCCACACCCTTGGTCTCAGGGACCCTATTCATTGCAAGGCTGCTAGAGGGGAAACACTAGAAATGCCATGAATACGGAACAAATTCCAAACCACACAACCATTGTTTACGTACACCCCTACCAACTGGAAGCATCTTTGTCTTTAAGTCGAATGGACACATTTTTGAACACTAAGTTAATTCTAACTGCTCTTAATATTTTGGGAAATACTGCAAACAGCTAAATATCTTTTTCATTGTTATCCTACCACATTTACATTCAATCTTGCATTCTAAATATTGGTGTATTTATTGACTAGACTTTCTACATTCTGAAATCATTTAAAATATCAGTAGAAAAAAGCTCAAACCATGAACAAAATGGCTATGAAATCTGGCATAATGTCCACGTTGTAGCCCCCTCAGAGTAGAGAATATTATTACAGCTGTGAAAGTGAGCTACAGAGAAATCACAGTATGTAGTGAGCAGATTGAAGTGGTTTCTTTTCTGCATTTTGTTATCTAAATAAAACTGGGGAAGGTGCTGCTAGCTGGGTTCCAGAGTTTCAAATCCTTTGAAAGCAGAGGATCTCAATATTGGAATCTGCCTTTGCTACATACCATCAAAATAAATAATAATGTTTCTGTTTTGTAGGTAAAAGCTTTGTGCCAAGAATTATTCATTCAAGTCTGTGACCTTCTGAGGCTGAAAGATTGTCATCTGTTTGGACTGAGTGTGATACAAAGTAAGTAAGACTGGACACTGATTATAATTCCACAACAATGAGATAAAATGTCATCATCTGCAACATATATCCACTTTAGTGTATTCATATCAAGTCCAACTGAGTTTTGCTCCTTATCATAGCTTTTAACTTTTTATTTTAAATGTAATCTATTTATTACATTTTATCATGTCCAAGTTTTATTAAAATTCACTTTTTTACGGGATGTGGGTGTCGCTGGCAGCATTCATGCCCATCCCTAATCTCCCTTGAGGAGGTGGTGGTGTGATGCCTTCTCGACCCTTCTTGCACCATGTGCTCTGCGACATTGTGGGTGTTATAGAGTCAGAGATCCAAAGCACAGAAAAGGCCCTTTGATTCATCGAGTTTGCGCAGGTCAAAAACACTCACCTAATTATTCTAATCCCATTTTCCAGCACTTGGCCCATAGCCTTGTATGCCTTGGCATCGCAAGTGCACATCTAAATACTTCTTCAATGTTATTAGGGCATCACAGAGGACTTTAGTAAAAATATAAGTATTGCTGGATATCAGGGAAGCAAATCAACCAGGAAGGCAAATCCAGAAAACAAAACGGGGAGAAAGAAATTTGGCCATCTTAAAAAGAGGACGGTGAGGGTGAGCGAGGCAGAACCGTTTGGCGAAGGAATTCCAGAGCTTAGGGCCTTGAAAGCTGAATGCATAGCTGCAATGACCGCATGATTCAAAGTGTAGAATTAAGAGGATTGTTAGTAGCTTGGAGGGTTGTGGGATCGGCAGAGAATAGAATTCTAGGGAGGACCAAGGGAGATTTGAAAATTGATGTGTTGCTTAACCAAGAGCCTAGGTAGGGCAGTTGAGGATCGGGATGCTGGATGAATGGGACATTAGCCTTAGGCTTAAGGAGGGTAGAACTTGACAGACTGGTCAGGAGAGTCAGGCTAGAAGTAACAAAGGCGTGAATGAGGGTTTCGGTAGCAGATGAGCTGAGGTGAAGCAATATTATGGAGATGGAAATTGATTATCTTACTGATGGCATGGATATCTGGTCACCTTTGGGTCAGGCATGCCACCAGTCATGAAGCATCTTGTCAAGTCTCAAGGATGAGTGATAATCAAGAGTGGGAAGCTGAAGGGCAGTACGCTAGCGTAGTGGTTAGCACTGCTGTCTCACTGCGCCGAGGTCCCAGGTTCGATCCCGACTCTGGGACACTGTCCGTGTGGAGTTTGCACATTCTCCCCGTGTTTGCGTGGGTCTCTCCCCCACAACCTAAAGATGTGCAGGCTAGGTGGATTGGCCACGCTAAATTGCCCCTTAATGAAAAAAAGAGTGGAAGCTGCAAAAAAAAAATTCTTTTGGGAAAAACTGGAAAGATGAAAGCTCTTTTTCATGTGTTTGTAGATTTAGTGAGGCCATGAGCAGCTGAGGTGCATATGAAGAATTTTGGATTACCCTTCAGATGCTTCTTTAACAGATTATAATGTTTCGAGGTGCTTCAATCAAAGTCAAACCAAAGAAGGAAATCATTGGAGAGAGACCAAAATGTGGTTTGAAAGTTGAGTTTAATCAGGGTGGAAACACCAAACCTTGAGGCATCCAAATCCGTGCCCTTCTCAATCCCCAGCCCCTGTATTAGTTCCTTTATCAGGAGCAGGTTATTTCCTATCCATCAGCTAATTTTTTAGCCATTCCATGGGTTACTCTAACTGTTCACAGCTTTGAGTTTAATTATTATCCTTTTGTTTGGGACATTTTGATGCCAAGGCAGAGCCAGCTTAATTAGCATCCCAGCCACCACCTTCAATATCCACTCCCTCCCCCACCGGGGCATGGTAGCAGCCGTGTGTACCATCTACAAGATGCACTGCAGCAACTCACGAAGTTCCTTAGGCAGCACCTTCCAAACCCGTGACTACTGCCACCTAGAGGGACAGGGCAATAGGCACATGGGAACACCACGACCTGCAAGTTACCCTCCACCTCAAGGGCGATTAGGGATGGGCAATGAATGCCAGCCAGCGGCACCCACATCCCGACAAAAATGAATTTTAGAAAAGCTTGGGCATGATAAAATGTAATAAATAGATTACATTTAAAATAAAAAGTTAAAAACAGAAACCATTTAAAATATCAGTAGAAAAAAGCTCAAACCATGAACGAAATGGCTATGAAATCTGGCATAATTTCCATGTTGTAGCCCCTTGGAGTAGCGAAAATCCTGACTTGGACTATATTGGGGTTCCTTCACCGTCGCTGCGTCAGACTCCTGGAATTCTCTTCCTGACAGCATTTTGTCTACTTAGGGAGATGCCCACAAGTGCCGTTCCATCTGATCCCCATTTGTGGGGACTGAACGGCGCTCGCCCGAGATCTCCAAGGCAAAGCGGTTAGATCCCACATCTTGGTTAGATCTCAGGAATGCATATTAGAGCGAGACTAGCTGTCTCATTCTAATATGCAGATTTGCCTGTAAGTGATTCCGCCTACAATGAATGGGATTCACATTGTGAATGTAACATGATCTCGTGAGGCGTGGTGAGTTGGGTAGATCCTGGAAGAGGGATCTACCGGCATCTAACCGCCACACCGCGCTGCTTTTCGGGTGCAACGCGGCCGGTAGATTTCGCACTCTGTCTGCAACGGTTTAAGAATGCAACACATCACCATTTTCTCGAGGGAAATTAGTGAGGAGCAATAAATGCTGGCCTGGCCAGTGACACCCACGTCTCATGAGCGAATGTTTAAATAAAAAGTAACAAGACTTCCACACTCCACGCGGATTGTCACTTTCTCAAAGAAGTGGAGAAGATTGCTGAGGCAGTATTTTCCCTTCCGAATCTATGGTCTGAACTTTCCGAGCCGCGACAATGCTGTGCAGATTTCCACTACATGTGAAGATTCTACTGACCTGACATAACTATGCATTCCTTCTGGGATCTTTTGATCCCAGCTGTCAAAGAAATGTGCATAACCGTGTCTGCCAGGGAACTCCATTGGAGCAGAGTGGAGTGGGGGAAGAGAGGACATGCCTCCTTTGTATGATATGAGCTGCCAGTTTAAAGGTCAAGTCTTTGAGTGTGGGTTAGTGAATGGGTGAGTGGGTAGGTGGGTGAATTGATACTTGCGTTAGATGGGTGAATGGATAGCTGGGTGGTGGGATATACTCAGAACGGGTTGGGGGTACAGAGTGGGCAGGGAGTAATATGGTCGAGGGTGGTCGCTTTTGGTCATGGGGGTATTTGGGTAGTCTGGGGTTGTCGGTTTGGATTGGAGGGGTTGCCGGGTCGGGTTGGGGTTGTTAGTTGTGGGGGGGGGGGGGGGGGGGGGGCAGTTGAGTCAGGGGGCAGTCGTGTATCCAGAGGGGTAATCAGGTTGGGGTGAATATTCAGATTGGTTTGGGTGGGTGTGTAATTATTGGGGGGTCATTATGGAGTCACCCAGGCAATAGATCAGGTTTTAAACTGTCTATCATTTGCTGGGCAACCATCCAGATAAGAGACGTGAATCTGTCTCCGACTCTTAACTCTGAGACTGTTGTGCAGGATCCTGAGCTGTAAATTGTCCACCAGGAGTTTAACCTTCCCAGGCAGTTCCCAAGTAGGTCCTTGCATTAAGACTTCCGCAAGGTGATGAGGTGCATTTTCTGTCAAGTGCCCGGCTTCCAACGATCTGGAAACCGGAAAATTTGGGCTTATGGTGACTGCTGATAATTAGCTTATTGTTGTACAATGGTCTTCATAATTACTCCTGATAATCAATTCCATTATTTTACATGATAAGGCTGATGGATTTATAGTGGTCTGTGTTTGTTTTGACACTGTGTTGGTATATGGCCCCCAGATTAGACTGTTAGTGTTTCCCTACCAAGTACTGACACCCTCGTACTTATTGTCAGTTTCACAAATCTTTTTGCTAGCCTCTATCTGCACACTAGGCTAAATATGAACTATCCCTGGGAACTTATTTGTTTTGTTACTCTAGCCATCTAGAGCTTCGTATGGTGAAGTCATTGATTTTATGTGTGATATCTTTGTTTGGAGAGGGCATGTTTCCCAAGTCTCCTCTTGTGAATACCTGCAGAAAGTTATTATTCAAAACATTTACTATTTTGTCATCATCCTTAGTTTCAAATCCATTTGCCGCGGTACGTTGTGCCATTGAAAGAAGTTTAATTATGATGTTTGACCGTAACAGTTCTCCGTTCTCTCTTTGCTGCTCATCATCATTTCAACATGTTGCTGCATTTTCTTGTTTAGGTCTCAGTCCACCTCCCTTTCGCTTTCTTTCTCCAGGATTTTTACAGGCCATCTTTCTCTATTTTACACCTTGAATTTCTCGAATTTGTTTTCATATGTTTGCTTTGGACCTTGTTGTTTTTGAGAATGCGTTTGTCCGACAAGGTCACATTATGCTGCTTAAAGGTGTACCCTCCTTCTTTTCTATGGAACTGTCATGAACGACCGTCCCAAATTGATTGGTTTTAGGTGTTCCCTCCTTTTGTCAAAATTAGCCCTTTTAAATTTATATTCTGATCTTGGCTATTTCTGACTCCCAGATTGCGTTAAAGTTATCAGTCTGTGGCTGCTGTTTCCCAAGTAGGCCAAAGCCTCTATTCATTGTATGCTTGATGGTCATCAGCAGTACCAGATCAAGATGAGCATTGTCTTTTGTGATCTTGTTGACAAGACAGGCCAAGAAGTGGTTGGGCATAAACCCAATAACTGTGACTCTAATTGTCATTGGATATTTTTAGCATTAGAGTGACCTGATCAATGTCATTCCTTTTGAAGCTTTCTACCTCCCATGCAGTCAACGTATTTTACCTCCTAGGTACCACTGCATATAGGGCATAGTATCTCTTTGCTGGCATCTTTGCCTTTTCTTATCGCACTAATATTAATTTGACTAACTTTTTCCACTGATGTCTGTCCAAAGCAGGACATTTATTTAATTCAATTGGAGTATAATTTTGCCTTGCAGCGAGCAGACTGTGGTTGTCTATGATTAATGTTTATATATACAGGTTGTAATAGATTTTTCTTATCTCTCGATTGCTTCAATAATCAAAGGCATTTTGACAGACAGATCATTAGCTTGGCTAACACCCTCCTATTAGGAGGAGTGGCGGACTGTTGTTTGTTTTGCTCCCACCTTCTCATTTGGGTGGTTATGCTCCCACTAGCAGAGCTTTCGGGATCATAGGGACATGTGTGCCTTCTCATCACATCAAGGCGCAATCTCTTGGGAATTAATCTCACAAAACGCTGAATGTTATATTCATGCAGTTCATCAGGACATCTTACTGAACAGCAATCCATGTGGCTGACAGTTGGGATGACACAGGATAGCTGGAGTGAGACTTGAACCCACAACCTTCTGACAAGCATGTTACTCGGAGCCATGGCTGATATATTTGCAAATGTAAAGCAGAAGGGAGAGGGAGCCCTAATGAGCCAGACGCAACCTCTTATCCTTCCACAAGGTCAGAGTCAGACTTCTCCCATTGGATCCTGGGACCATCTAAAAGCAGCCGCCGATCTAGGAAGTGAGGAAAATGTGGCGGGGTCTGCCGGTGAGACTAAAACAAAGCGGTTTCAAGTCTCCTCTCCCCAGCATACTCCCTGACAAATGCCCAAGTGATCGAAAACAAGCTGGACGAGCTTAATACTAGACTTATCTCTCAGAGGGAAGTGAGAGACTGCTGTGTGCTCTGTTTCACAGAGACATGGCCCACTCCTGTCTCACTGTGCCACACAACCTGACAGCTTCTCAATACACCGGAAAGACTGCATGGCATCATCGGGCAAACCAAAGGGTGGAGGGATTTGCCAGCTCATCAAGTCCTCTTCATACTCAGACATTTTTCATTTTTCATTTTCACATGGTGACCCTGGCAAACTATTTCTCCCTGGACCTGGAATACCTATCTGTGAAGTGTCACCCATACTACCTTCCACGGGAGTCACTTCTGCCATCATCACAGTGGTCTACATCTCACCCCAGGCGGAAGTGAAGAAGGCGCTTGATGAATTGTACACCGCTATAAATAACAATGAATCAGAATACCCGGAAGCCCTGCTCATCGTGGCTGAGGACTTCAGCCAGGCCAACTTGAGTGCACTGCCAAAATTCCACCAACACATCTGTCCCACCAGTGGTCCCAACATCCTTGACCACTGCTACACAAACATCCCTCGATCGCACTTCGGAAAGTCGGACCACAAGATGGTGCTCGTTCTCCCGGCATATAAGCAGAAACTGAAGTGGGAGAATCTGGTTAAGACGATCGTGCAATGCTGGTCCGAGGCAACAGAAGAGCTCCTACCCGACTGCTTGGAGTCAGTGGACTGGTCCATATTTAAGAACTCAGCAGTCAACCTAAATGAGTATGCTGCCACCCTCACAGACTTCATCAGTAAGTGTGTGGAAGATTGCGTGCCAAAGAAGGTAGTGCGTGCGATCCCCAACTGGAAACCAAGGTTTAACTGGGCGATTCACTCTCTACTGAAGGCCAGATCTGACCCATTCAAAACAGGTGGCCCTGACCTATACAAGAAATCTAGGTACAATCTCCGCAAAGCCATCAGGGACACCAAGAGACAATACCAGACTAAGCGAGAGTCACAGACTCTTGTCGGTTGTGGCAAGGCTTAAACAATATAACGGGCTTGTTTTGTTTTGAATTTGTCTTGAATTGTTTAATTCCCTTTTCTTCCATGTACTGAAAGATCTGTTGAGCTGCTTGCAGAAAAATACTTTTCACTGTACCTCGGTACACGTGACAATAAACAAATCCAATCCAATCCAATCCAAACAAAGCCGAGTAGAATATCTGCCACCCTTCCCCAATGAACTCACTGCATCCTATGCTCGTTTTGAGCAGGAAATCAACAAACTACTGTCAACAGCCTCGGACACACCTATACCTACCATCACAGCCTCCAAAGGTAGATCAGCCTTCTTGAAAGTGAACCCTCGGAAAGCGAGGCGGGTGTGTTCACAGACACCTTGAACCTCTTCCTACTCCATTCCGAGGTTCCACCTACTTCAAGAAAACCACTATCATACCGGTACCAAAGAAGAACCAGGCAACGTGCCACAATGCCTACCATCCAGTGGCCTTGACATCTATCATGATGAAGTGCTTTGACTACAGCTCCACCTTCAACACCATAATCCCAGCCAAGCTCATATCAAAACGTAGGACTTGGTTCCTCCCTCTGCAACTGGATCCTCGACTTCCTGACCCATAAACCACAATCAGTAAGGATAAACAACAACAACACCTCCACGATAGACATCAATACCGGGGCCGCACACGACTGCGTACTTAGCTCCTCTATGCTCCCTACACACGACGACAGTGTGGTAAAATTTGGCTCCAACTCCATTCACAATTTTACTAATGATATGGCCGAAGTGGGCTGGATCTCAAACAACAATGGGCCAGAGTACAGGAGGGAGATAGGGAACCTAGTGGAGTGGTGTAACAACAACAATTTCTCCCTCCAATGTCAGCTAAACTAAGGAGCTGGTCATTGACTTCAGAAAGCAAAGTGCCGTATACATCTGTCTTCATCAATGGTGCGGAGGTGGAAATGGGTTGCCCCAGGAATGGGACCACACGGTCCAGGGGTTGGCATGGGGGATCAGCGGGTGCTGATGCACCCATTTCCCTGCCCCCAGCTCAGGCCATCAGCGGCCACCCTTCCTGCTCTGCCACTCCCCACTCCCCCCCACCCACACCATACACACACACTGATGGCGGCCCACCCCGACAGAGGCTAACTCCCCGGTGGCTTCTCCAGTCCTTCTGAGCACCAGGGCAGCAACCCCAGTGCCCCTGGGCTCTTTGCCTGTGAGTGAAAGTAGCTACTCACTTCCTCCGGTCCCCGCAGCAGCCCTTCTGCCATCTTCACATTTTTAAAAAGGAGTGCTAATTGACGCCTGCATGATCACTTGCCCAGATTGCAGTGGACAAAGGAACGTTAAACAAATTTGAGGAGGAAATAGATAGATTTTAATTAGTAGTGGGATGATGGCTTATGGGCAGCAGGCAGGAAGGTGGAGATGAGATCAGCATGATCATAATGAATGGCAGAGCAGGCAGGAGGGACTGAATTGTCTACTCCTGCTCCTAGTTCTTATGTTCTTATACTCACCACATGATAGTTTCATAATGTTACAACTGATTGTTTGCAGTTCTGACATTTTAGTTCTGTTGCTTCTCCCGTTTGTATATCTTATATTGACATTTACCCAGTCATTAATTAATTTAAGTTCCTGATTTTCAATGTCCTTTTCTGCTTCCTGGCTATCTCTATCTAGCCATCATTCCTGTTTGAGACAATCTATCCTTTGTGTCTTCACCTCGTCTAATTTAAAAGATTTTTATTGGTATCCCAAAGTTCCTCACAAGTCTCTATTTAATCTATGGTGAGTTTAACTCATGGGCTGAATCTCCAGAGGATTGGCCAGCTCTGTCGGAATATGGCGCAGCTGCATTTTATTGTCCCAACACTGGAGATTCTCACCCAGAAGACTGCTGGAGTCTTTCCTTCATCATGTAGGAGGAGGCAAAGCCACTTTTCATGGCAGTAGCTGCCACATTTTGGTACGTACGCCCCCTGGTCAGACCAAGGAGAGAAGTGTGTGAGGAGATAGGGTGTGTCCGGGTGGGGTCAGGGAGTAGTTGAGCCGGGGCTAGTCAGAGGTTGGTGCGGTAGCGGGGGTCAGGGGGTAGATGGTTGTGTGGAGGGAGTGTAGGCATAGTTGGAGGGGTCCGGGATAGTTGGGGTGGGGAGATGGAGGCAGTCACGGGGTGGGGTATGGGGCATCATCAGGGTGGGGTGAGTTGCAATGTGGGGGCGGGGCTAGTGGAGGTAGGGGATAGTCAGAAGAGTAGGGGGATAGTGAGTTATGTGAACGTGGGGGAGTCAGGGATGGGAAGGTAGCCGTGGGGTGAAGGTTGTTCTCAAGGTGAGCGAGGGTGGTATTAGGGGTAGTTGAGGGAGTGGGGATAGTAGGGGAGTGGGGGATATTCAGGTGTGGTGTCTGGGGCATAGTGGAAGTGGGGGATAGTCGGGTTTGGAGAGATATTTGGGGGTAGGGGGATAGTTGAGGGTTATCGGGAGGTGGCGGGGTAGTGGGGGCGGAGGGATTGTAGGGTTTATGGTGTAGCCCAGTACGGTGGTGGGAACATTGGAAGGGTCTGGGGTGGTGGATGGTGGTCAGTACTACAGTTACCCAGCAGTGAGAACTAGCTTTAATCCTACTAACGTTTCCTGGATAGGTGATCCGGGATCATCTGTAGTCTCTGACTTTAAATTGGAATTTCAGAAGGTTCCAGATACGGGGTAATTGGCAAACGGAAGTTGAAACCTCCTGAGTAGTTTCTGTGTTGTCAGTGATTTAGGACTCCTGAGTGATCCCCAGTGCATCTTCCAGGGTACCACCATTCAGTGACTGGGAGACCTGGGCCATGTCTTGTTCACTACTCTTGTTTACTCTGAAGAATTCTCAGTTAACTATGAAGGCAATATTGTTGCTGTCCCATTACACTGCCTGTCACTCACTTGCCTCTGAAATTCTTCTTGTATACCAGGAAACATTATTTTGCATCCTCTGATTTACCTTTTGAGACAATCTTCTTATATATTCTGCTTTTAGCCCAGAAGGAAACAACAGTAAAACAGGGAAATAAGAACGCTGATCCGAACTGATCTTGTATACTTTAAAATGGAACAGCAGTAAATTGGGGAAATATGGATACTGATCCGAACGATTTTGCTTCTCTGAAGGCTCCAGTACTATTTCTCCCAAGTCATTCAAGGTTATGTGGACCACTGGTAAAGCAGCACCATCTGCCTGCTTCAGTATTCTCGCTAGCCTTTCCTCAATATGCACTGCTTTAGTTGCAGGTATGCAATTCACCATCCTGTAAATATTATCCTTATGACATAAGTGACTATCCACTTCTCTCAGCAAAGAATTACCAAGACTGCAAGATCTCTGACTTGCTTCCTGTTTCTTTGCCCAGACTATCCTCCGGCCTTCCTGAGTTCTGTGGAAAGTGCCATTGGGCGAGTGTAAAATGGGCGAGTGTAAAATGGGCCTGCAAACTGAACTCCCCACATCTTGTCGGGAGTTTTGCTTAAGTTTCACATTGAGTGGCAGCTCGATCTCAGAATCACAGAATTGTTACGGTGCAGAAGGAGGCCATTTGGCCCCTCGAGCTGCACCGGTGACCATTTCAACATTTATGCCAGGCCAAACAATCTGAAAAGATTGCAGGTTATAAATAGTCAAAATAATCAATCTCAATTACCATGAGTTAGGGAGAAAGAACATGCATTCACATAGCACCTTTCTTGACCAAAGTGCTTTGCCAGCACTCGAGTATTTTTGAAATGTTGTTCGAAAATGTTGCAAAACCTTTGCATATACATAAGTTTACAAACTGGAAGACCTGATGATCTGTTCTAAGCTTTTTTTTGAGGGATAATTGTTGTTCGGACATTGGGCGAACACGAATGCTCTTCTGCGGAGTTTGCACTTTCTCCCCATGTGTGCGTGGGTTTCCTCCGGGTGCTCCGGTTTCCTCCCACAGTCCAAGAATGTGCAGGTTAGGTGGATTGGCCGTGCTAAATTGCCCTTGGTGTCCAAAAAGGTTGGGTTGGGTGGGGTTACTGGGTTACGGGGATAGGGTGGGGGTGTGGGCTTAGGTAGTGTGCTCTTTTTCCAAGGGCCGGTGCAGACTCGATGGGCCAAATGGCCTCCTTCTGCACTGTAAATTCTACAATTTCAACAGTGGAAAGGGATGTTTTTGCCTGAACAGAATGCAGCTATTGCAATCAAGCAATAAAGACATTGGGTGCGATCTAACCAAAACAAAACAGTCCGTTCTGGACCGGAATCGAGTGCTCCAAGCGACGGAAACGACCACGCTGTCTAACGGCACTTTTTATTTTGGGCGATCCAGTGTGGGACACCCCCCGGCCCCGAGGCCGCACTCAGTTGCATTTCCTGCATTGAGGAACTCCCCTCACCGGAATTGTGCATGAAGAGATTGGGACACCATTTTTTAGGGCTCGATCTCTCGACCCCAGCAGCGCACCCACCGCACTGCCCCCCCCCCCCTCCCCCAATGCCCCAACTTAGCTATAAGGGAGTCCTCAGGAGGGGGGGGGCTGAACCCCCACATCACATGGACAAAGCAAAATACCAGCCTGGCACCTTGAACCTGTCACCCTGAGTGTCCTGCCAGCCTGGCAGTGCCAAGGTGCCCAGGTGGCACCAGCAGTGCCTGGGTCAATGGCCACACCTACGAGATTTCAGCTGGGTGCCGTTTAGCCCTGGTTTCCAAAACCGTTGACTAGGCGTGATGGCACCTTGGAGGCGAGAGTCTCGTATGCCATTAGAGCCCCTGCATGGTTGGGAACAGGGCAGAGTAGTACCCAGGCACCTTGGCTCTGTCAGCTTGGCATCCTGGCAGGGTTCCAAGCTGGCAGCGCCATGATGCTTGAGTGCCAGGTTGGCACTGTTGGGGACATGCCTATGAAAGGGGGTGGTGAGGGGCATTGGAGGGGGCCCAAGAAAGATTGGGGTGAGGGGGGGAAAAGGGGTGTTCCTGAAAGGAGGGGGTGTAGAGAATGAGGCAGCTGTTCAAAATGGTGCCCCAATCTGTGAGGAGCCGGTCCTGCTGGCATACTCAGCTCCCCAGTACAGGAAGCTTTCCCAAGCGTGGCCTCGTTGGGGAGAATCTCCCCGAGGCCCAAATAAATGGCTCAGTGCCGCTATTTATGATGCAAAATTAATTGGAGCTGATGGGCGAGAAAAAAATCCGGGAAACGTCCCACCAAACGCACTTGAAACCAGAAGAGGAAATTAGCTCCTAGTCTTTGCCAAGGTCACAGATGTTCCTATGACCTGGTTGTCAGTTCACTCTTGCAGCCATTTATGGTGCAAAATTAATTGGAACTGATGGAGAAGAAAAAAATCCACTTTTGTGGTGAGCACCAGGAATGTCTCCTCCCAGCGAATCCTGGAAAACAAAATCAGACTTGGTAAATAAGGCTACCTAACATTCTGATTTTTTTCTCTAAATATTCAATGTTGACATTGTTTGTAAGTGAGCACCTGGTGTTTTAGAATTAAATGATTGCAACTTTGCCGAATGCGGAAGAAAAGATGAGTTGTTAACCCCTAAAGCTATCAATTGAGGGAATTAATGAAAATGTAGCAGCTTGCTATGTCTGAAAATGCTTTAGATCAATGGCTTGAGGGGAAAAGCACATCACAGTATCAGTAATGAAGAGGAATATAGGTACAAACTCGAGGTTTGATTGAAAGTAGTTTGAGTGAATCCTGAAGAGGTCTGAACAATGAGGCCTGTTGGACAGACTCAATTATATTTTTATCATTCTTTCTTATGTCTTACTCAACCATACTTGTCCCATGTGAAAGCGTGTGTGCAAATTGAACTATTAAGAAAGCACAGATAGGGTGCGATTCTCCGGATTTCCAAGTGTTGTAGCGAGCGGGAATTGTCGCGAGCTTCCCAGCACTTGACCCAGCGAAGCCAGCAACGCTTTTCAACATTAATTGGTCCACTTAACGAGACCCCACTAGCTACCCGCCGCAAATGAAGGCTCGCCAGCTGATTTTCCGGGACCGCGCTTGCCAATCCCCCGTTAACAAGGTCGAACAGCATTTAAACAATTCTTGCACAGGCGACCCTAGTCAGCTCGCAGCCATGGCGCCGAGAAAACTGGACCCAAGATTTGGGGATGCGGGCCTGGCCAGGCTCCGAGATGCAGTGAAGGCCAGGAGGGATGTTGTGTTCCGCCGAGGGTTCCAGAGGTGAGTCACAGGGCAGCCAGTACCGCCTGGGATGGGGTGGCAGTGGATGTAAGCTCAGTAAGCGTGACCAGGAGGACTGGCCTCCAGTGGCGCAAGAAGGTCAACGACCTACACCAGGCAGCACGGGGGAGGTTACACCGACCCCCCCTACCCCCCCACCACCAACACTGTGAACTTACCTCTCAGTGTCGCCGCAGTTGAAGGCCCAGACAGGCAGAGGCATCTCGGAATAAGAATCTTCACCACCTTCAAGGAACAGGCCCTGGAGGTGACTGGGGAGGCCGAGGACAGAACGGTCACCAATGCGGAGGTTTGGCTAAGCTACAGAGGTGAGGATTCATCGGGCCCCACCCAGAGGATCTGTCACACGTGAGTTGTTATTGCCATACTGACTGACCCATCCTCCCACTGTCCATTCTCCCACAGGTCTTTCAGCCGACGGTGCGAGCCCATCCGGGGTGGCCCCCTTTCCAGCCTCCCAGGAGAACACCTCGGAGGAAAGCTCTGAGGAAGTCATGATCGATGTGTCATAGCTATCAATTGACCACAGAAGCGAAGTGAAGGCTTTAATAGATAAGATGTTTCCCCAGCAGCTCAGGTACAGAAATGAAGCTGTGGGGAACACACGGGCTCTTGTACGCCGCCTACAGGGCGGAGCTACTTTACAGCTCTAGCCAATGGATGACTAGTGTTACATACCATTGGGCCAATGAGCAGCGAGAGTTCTCCACCAATGGTGTCTCGGCATTGCTAGTTACTGTAATACCTCTAGTCATACTACCACACTGATGCCCACCATCCACCAGCGCACCTCGGTGGGAAACGTTTGCCAGGCTTCTGGGGCACAATCTGGTGAGCACCACATAGCTGCTGATGTACATCATGTGGAGGCAGGAACCCCAGGCGAGACAGCAGTCATTTAGTCAGTGTTGACCATGGCTCGTTACAGAATGTCTGTCTCACTGGCGGATGTGAGCCAGTACCAGGCTGACCTTGATGAGGTTCTGTAGGACATGTCCTGCTCTCAAATGGGAATGGCCGTGGTGCTGCAGGGCTTGTCCCAATCACTGACGGGCATCGCCGAGAGCTTTGACACATGGGCGAAATTCCCCCCTACCCGGCGGGGCGGGGGGTCCTGGCGTAGCAGAGTGGCGCCAACCACTCCGGCGTCGGGCCTCCCCAAAGGTGCGGAATTCTCCGCACCTTTAGGGGCTAGATCTGGATGCCAACCTGGATCCATTCCATGGAGTGGGGATGGTGGCCACCAGCTCCCCCGAGTTCTACCTTTCTGATAAGGCCTTGTCACGAGGTCGGCATACAGGACAGGGCCCCTGGGCTTATTGCCTGTGAGCAAAGTTGGCTACTTGCACCTCGATTCCCCACAGAAGCCCTTCCGTCAGGGTCTCGTTTTAAAAACGGACAACTAATCGGCGCCAGCATGACCACATGCTGTGGAGGCTAATGAATCGAGGGTGGCTGTTGGATATGGGGGGAGGGGGGGGGGGCTGGATTCTCCGCCCTGCCACATTTCTGCTCCGCCCGCGTCTCTCCCTTTAATTGTATGGGAAAAAAAGTGGTGATAATTGGTTTCCGATTTCAGCTACGGGAGTGGGCCGGTTGTATCGCAGATGTTTGGCTCCTGGCACGGTCCTCTTTTTTGGCCCCTCCCGCTATTCACCAGCTTCGTTTCACTCGAGCAAGAGCACAACGAGACCGAAGAATCACGCCCATAACGTGTTTAAAAACATGCAGAGTGAAAATATACATTTAAAAAATTCTTCTATGGGACATGGGCGTTGCTGGCTAGGCCAGCAGTTTTATTGTCCAGCCTAAATTTTCTTTGAGAAGGTGGTGGTGGTGAACTGCCTTCTCGAACCACTGCAGTCCAGGCGGTCGTTCGGAGGGAATCCCAGAATTTTAACCTAGCAACAACAAAGGAATTTTGATGTAATACTTCGGGTGGGATTCTGCAGTCCGCCAGCCATGTTTTCCGGTATGGCACCCCTCCCCCATGCCGACAGCAGGATTCTCCGTTTCCGCAGAGAGCCAATGGGGTTTCCCATTGCGGCCATCTGCGCCATCAGGAAACCCGTGGGCATGGGTGCGCTGCTAGCCGACCAGAGAATCCAGCCAACGGAGAATTCCACTGTTTGATTGTTTTTTATCATTTAATGATAAATGGTAAATACCATGGCAATTCGGGAATTAGTATTGACTGGAGCATAGCAGTTGCTCTGCAGTACAGGCTGAGGAGATGCAAAAACAGAGTAACACAGATTGGTATGAGGGTGTAGCAGCTGCTTGTTTGCACAGGTAGTTTCCATTTTATGAAGCGGAGGACGTAAGAAATAATGACACAAAAAAGTTTCTGGAAAAGTGGGACAGAGTCAAAACCTCAGGATTTTGCAACTGGACAGTGTATATTTAAGACTTTCAAAACATTATATGGATCGGTATAATCTGAATAGGAACTGATGTGACCATCAATTCACTCGGAGACTCGAGTCGAAGTAAACAGTGGTTTTAATCAGCTTACAACTTTGCCTGCCTGCGACTGGTACATTACTGAAGGCGGTCCCGCAGGTCAGCTGCTCTTATACTTCCTATAAGGGGTGGAGCCATGGGCGGAGCCCGTACATGCTCCACATCTCCCCCTGTGGGTGAAGCCACACAGTAGCCCATAGATGGAGCCCACAAGGTTAATGGCATGGCATAATGCAACACAGTATACTGGTGAATTACTAGTGCTTATACATTCACCACAGGAACCAGTGAGGTATTTATAGAAAATAGTGCATTTCAAATATATTTCAAAATATATGGAGCAGCCAGCCTGTCAACATGAACTGAATGCATTGAATGAACCGCTAAGCCTATGGCCTGATTGAAACTGGGCCTCGGGCCTCATTTAAATTTAACCGCTATTGCAGCCACTGCAGAATCCTGGGAGGAGAGGGTCTGACGCCTGCTCCAGTCATCATGACTATTGCTGCAAAGTGGTTTAAAGGTTATCTGTTTCGGACAACTAAAAAAAACTAGCACATTTAGTGGGCGCAATTTTAATTTTTTGCAACAAGTTGGCAGATAGATGATGGGCATTCAATCCTCCGCCTTCCCTCGCCATTTTATGGGGCCCCTAGAAGGGTCGATAAAACCTGCTCTGTGGCTGCTGAGATTTTCTGTACTCACTTGTTGACAATCATTCAAATCAAAGCGCTTAACACTTTAGGAAATTGTTTACTTCTTAAAATTCCACGGCTAAAAGATAAAATTATGACTTTAAAAATGCCACGATAAGTGTTGAGGGGTCTTAGTGCAATTGTGCAGTAATTTATCTGCAGTTGTTGCGGGTTGGTATACATCAGTAACCTCTTTGTTGTGTTCCAAATTATAATAGCTAACATTAAATTTACCAGAGAACATTTCGTCTGATTGAAGTGTTGTGGGACATTTTTATTTAAAAGAAAGCCTCACTTTGCTCAGACGCATGAGAATCTTTCTTTATCTTGTGTCCAAATGCTGCCTAAGCCAAAGGATTGGCCTCCAGTGGTGAGCTAAGGGTTTTAAACATACGCAGAACTCCTTCCAAAAGGACAGATGTGATGTCGCTGATTGTTCTGGAATTTCTCTTGAAGACCACCTGTTTAAAGTTTCCATCCAGTGAAACCACTTAGATTGAAGCAAGACCAATTGAACTGTGTGCTTTAATTAATTGTCCCACCGCAGTCTCGCTGTGAAGCAAGAGAAGGCGGGTTTCTCTTCTAATACCAGAGCTGCATCCCAAATCATGATGAATGCGATTTGGAATCCTTACATTGCTGAACAAAATATTTTGTTCATTTTAAGTTTGCACAGATGTGCAATTTCATGCTCAGTGTGGTTTGGTTCAAAAAGAAGGCAGTTGCAATCCATCTGTGAACAATACCAGCAAGCATGCACAAAAAACAGGCACTATACATGCTTTAGAAAAAGAAAATAGGCAATCACACTGTTAAAAATGTCACACGCCTGCTATATTTGGTGGACGGGACAAACAGTAACTGAATATCTCAATAATGTTTGGTATCAAATAATTTCATTAACTTGCTGTCTTGTTTTTCTTTTGTCAAAATCATTAATTGTGACATTTATGAAGCCAAGAAAGATCAAAATGAGGTCAATGAGGCTTACATTAAATAAAAAGCATTCGGAGTTGGCACAGCCTTAAACAGCAGTTATAGGATATTGTTGTTTTCCCTTGTATGATTTGCAAGCATTACATCTGTGCTAAAGTTTTGCTTGTTGTTTTGATCCATGTGGGGCATTAGCTATGAGGAGAGGTTGAATAAACTTGGTTTGTTCTCACTGGAACAACGGAGGTTGAGGGGCGACCTGATAGAGGTCTGCAAAATTATGAGGGGCATAGACAGAGTGGATAGTCAGAGGCTTTTTCCCAGGGGTCAATTACTAGGGGGCATAGGTTTAAGGTGCGAGGGGCAAGGTTTAGTGGAGATGTACGAGGCAAGTTGTTTTACACCGAGGGTAGTGGGTGCCTGGAACTCGCTGCCTGAGGAGGTGGTGGAAGCAGGGACGATAGTGACATTTAAGGGGCATTTTGACAAATACATGAATAGGATAGGAATAGAGGGATACGCAGAAGATTTTAGTTTAGACGGGCAGCATGGTCGGCACAGGCTTGGAGGGCCGAAGAGCCTGTTCCTGTGCTGTACCTTTCTTTGTTCTTTGTTATGTGGAAGTCAACAAACTGAAAGAACCAAATTACTATAATTAAAAACCAGTGGACAAGATCTCACCTACCTATATCCTTTACTTTAACAATCAAACCAAAATCAATATAAATTATGCATTAATTAACAGGCAAATCACGGTAACTATGACTTCGAAATTATGCATTAAGTAGCAGATGCAACAAAAAGAGATCTCTCGGATTTATCAGGCAGTCCGTTCAGCATAAATTGCATCAATTACAGTCACAAATCTTCAGGTAGAATTCCAGTTTCTTTCTTTCATAGATTTAGCTGCCGATTCTCATCAGTCAGAGACTCCCAATCAACACTGGTTCTACGGGTGCAATCTTTAACACAATGATACACTACCTCCGAACCGTCTCATATTTTCTCCCTTGCGGATCCATTAGAATCACTTTTAGCCAAATCATCAGTTACATCCGTGTACACTGTATGATCGATTCTGGTCATTCAAATACTTCAACGCAGCTTTGACCTATTTGCTTATCTCTCACTCCTGGATCTGCCCTTTTGGTTCTTCCTCACCATGCCTCTTCTTCCACCAAAATTCAGTCACATTATCCTATTTTGTGATGTACCCTCCCTCCTCTCACCGGGTCATGACATTTGTGGGTTTTCATTGCCTTTTCTTCAAGTGTTGACTCCAAATATTTTGTGCTTCTGTGTCTAGGACGATGGTGGCAAGGTTGGCTGTAGATAGGTTAAGGAGATGAGGAAGGATTGTGGTAACAATCATCAACGATGCTAACTGTGACTTTGATGAGGGCAAAACATATTTAAATATTGAGTTGTGGGAAAGATGGGCTACGATTTCAGAGACATCAAGTAGAGGAGAAAGAGGAAATTATAGTTTTAAAAAGAGGAGTGTGAGAGGTAACCATGGTAGAAGCCTGGAAGGAAGGTTTGATAGTCAGTAGCACAGTGGGAATGGGACTATAGAAACAGGAGGTGACCTCCCCCGCTGTCTTTAAATGGTGTGAGACACCTGATATCTAGTCCCACAAACATGCTTGCAGACCATGGATAGCGCCTGCCTGATTAATGATGATACGCAACAAGCAGCATGAATATAATGTGCTAATAGGCACAGTGGGCGTAATCACGTTTCTAACCCGTGTCTTTACGCAGTAAGCTATCGAGGAATCTTCCAATTGTATTTTAAATATTGAGCTCCTGAAGTGGTGCAGAATGGATAATTCCCATCTTCTCCAAGATGACGTCCCTGTATTTCAGCCGTGAAGCATCATTGTTAGACTTCAGCTCCTTCCACTAACATGGGAGGTAAAGCGGCGAATGACAGACTAAGTCTTTGATGTATCGATTTTTATTTGTCGTTTAAAAAGCAGAAGAAAATCCCATCCCTGTGGCTTCGGAACCAGACGGAACATTTAGCATCTAAAATAGAGAGAAACATTAATCACACGTCGACACTGACAGCAAAGATTAAATTTGACATACTGATGGTGCTTTTTATTTTAATAACCAGTGACTTCCATGTCATCTGCCCATTAACTGATATTTCTTTATTTTTCTTCTCTGTCACAGACAATGAACATGTCTATATGGAGCTGATGCAGAAACTCTGCAAGTATTGTCCAAAGGAATGGAAGAAGGAAGTGAGCAAAGTGAGTTGCCAGCAGAAAAATTATGCCTGCTGTTTCACCACAGCGCAAAGACCGACTGTTGAGACCGCCGTGTTTTTATTTATGCAATACTGCGCTCCGGACTCGCTTTGGTGAATCCTGCTTCCCTGAATAAGAGCTGTGTTAGCAAGCACGGCATAAATGGCTTTTGAGGATATCCCAAACTGCAATAAGGAAACTTGAGTGGTTTGTGATTGTCATCTGACACCTGAATTGTTGCAGCTCTCCTCCGTTCGATAGGGGCAGCTGCTTTCCTAAGGATAATGTAGTTACGTTCCTTTTATACTTGGAAATAATAATAATGCAACAAATGCAATGATCTGATGATTGCAGACCCCCTCTATCATGACATTTGTCTAAAAATAGCTAGTTCTGTGTCATATATACTAGGCAGGAGAGAGGGCACGAGAGAAGAGACACATGGTGATGAATAATGTGTCAGGAAAAGACAATCTTCCTGCAAAATACTGACAGCATCCACAATATATTGTAGTATTCATTGCACACAATCCATATTGTTTAATGAATTAATGCCAGCAGAATTATTTTTTTAAAAACTTTCCTTGTTACTATGCTATCACCAGCCTAAGACATCATAAAACGTCGGAATATGGCTGTGTTTGTGCACCTTTAACATCGGCCTAGCTTCGGTAGACCCAAACCCCTGCTTGACATATTTATCACTGATTATTGTTTGTTGTTGGTGTGCGTAAATTTGGGAGAAAATGTGAAAAAGGAGGAGAATAAAAAATATTATTAAAAAACATTGGCCTAGCTGTCTAATTCAATTGTTAAAGGAAAGCTTAGCAAGTATAATTTTTAGTTACTGCAGAACCCAGTGTTGGTAAACCTTTTGTCAAAGAATGTCATGTATTTTCTAACATTATGGAACTGAAGTAGGTTAACCACAGTAACGCAAAATGGGCTGTTTGTGGATTGGCTACTTGCTTTACGCCACGCTTAGTTGTCTTTTGCACTGACCAATTGAATCCCTTTATCTCTAGGTTATGATGAATTACTCCAATTGACATGCCAAACAAATAATGTTTTGTAATTGAAGCAGTGAATTCTCTTTGTTTATTTGTTTTGGGTTTCATGGTACTGGATGACAAAGTGAACGGGCAGGCCACGGTAAAGTGTTTTGATGTTCTCTGTTGACTGCCTCTGATGAGGTGTAATTAATTTTTTCTGTTCTTTCCATAGGGCATTGACCAGTTTGGTCCACCTATGATTATTCACTTCAGGGTGCAGTACTACGTGGAGAATGGGAGATTAATCGGGTAAGACGAATGTGATTGAATAAGATTAGTAGTGTGAACTCAGTGGAATGCTTGCTTTGCAGCGTCTCGAATGGTACACATCTTGTGCGGGACTTTTGGTCAATTTTCAGACAATTATTGCACAGATGTGACACATTTCACACTGATGTTCTTATTGGTACCGTGGGTTTTAATTGCGTCTTCAACCCTGACTGAAGCCAAACCAGTTTTGCCATTTGCTTATGTTTTTTCCTCATAAATGCTTTGACATTATTGCTTCAAGATGTGAAAATTCACCAAGATATAAAGGGCAGAAATAATTAGCCCTGGCAGATGGTGAAATTCAAATTCAATAAAAATCTGGAATTAAAGTCGAATAATGATTGTGAAATCATTGTTGGTTGTCGTAAAAACCCATCTGGTTCTCTATCGCCCTTTAGAGGAAGAAATCGACCATTCTTACCTGGTCTGGTCTACATGTGACTCCAGACCCACAGCAATGGAGTATACTCTTAAATGGCCTAGCCAGCCACTCAGTTCACAGGCAATGAGGGATGGGCAACAAATGCTGGCCCAGCCAACAGCGCCCACATCCCCTGTAAGAATAAAAAAACTTCTGTTTTTCTTCCTCCCCAGTGAGCAGTCTGTTGTTTGGATAGTTGTGACCATGATCAGTGCTTGGCTGAGTTTCAAATTCTAATGGGTTTCAGCTCAGTAATTGTTCCATCCATCTGTGAATGAACGGTTTCAAGAAATTTTAATAACAGATTGTCCCTTTGATGCGGTTTCTGGCTTGCTTACACAAGCTAAAATGATTACAAATATTACAAGGTATTTGTTCACCCGACTGAATTCATTTTTTCTCAGTATGAATTAGAAAAGCTTATATTAAATGATGCTGGCACTGTGGTTAGTGCTGCTGTCTCATGGCACCAGGGATCCGGGTTCAATTCCGACCTTGGGTGTAACTGTCCATGTGCAGCTCGCACGTTCTCTCCATGTTGCGTGGGTTTCCTCCAGGTCCTCCGGTTTCCTCCCACTGTCTAAAGATGTGAAGGTTAGGTTGATTAGCCATGTTAAAATTACCCTTGAGCATTCAAAAAAGTTAATTGGGGTTACGGAGTTAGGGTGGAGGTATGGGTCTGTGCAGATTCGATGGGCCGAATGGCTTTGTAGGGATTCAATGCAAAGTTTATTTTTCCCCCAAGGAGCAAAGTTTTTTTCTTGATACTGTATGAAATCTGAGGACTGTGCATGGTGAATGGTTATGGAGAAGAATTCATGGGAGGCTTATGGATGGCATCAGCGATCTGACAGGGCATGGGTGGCGAGGTTTAGGGAGGTTTTAAATCTCACTGGGAGCTGGGATGCTGGGTTAGAGAACTGAGGGCTGCCTTCAAACTGACCTGCCTCCTCATCCGCACGCCACACACCCCAACCACAGTTTGCATACTGCACTGCAAACCTGACTCTGGTCTATGAAGACAAAAGTGAATGTAAATTCATGCATCGGTCAGATATGCAGTTTGCGAGCTGCGAAAGTGCACAGGGCGAATTTTCTCATGTGCAGAGGAAGATTTGGCCTTCTGGCTCATCCAGAGGTAGAAGCCAAGCAGCCTATTGGCAAAGGCAGCAGTGAAATTGTAAAACACCAGCTGTCCTTATCCAGCACCATTTATCAGCATACCTGTAGCTTGACCTCAAAATGTAATAGGTGTGCTTTTTCAGAGACTCTAATCTAATATATTTTCTTTGCAGTGACAGAGCGGCGAGATACTATTACTACTGGCACCTACGGAAACAAGTTCTCCAGTCCCAGTGCATGCTACATGAGGAGGCCTATTTTCTACTAGCTGCCTATGCTTTACAAGCAGACCTCGGCAACTACAAAAGGCACAAGCATTATGGGAAATATTTTGAACCAGAAGCTTACTTTCCTCCTTGGGTATGACCTTTTCAAATGCTATTTTTAAATTCAAACTTACAGGTACAGAAACAAAGGGGCCAAAACTCCACTAGTTTGGTAGGATCTAAACCTGGCAGATCTAACAGGATGTGAGGTTTGGGGATTGGAATTCCTGGTTTAATGGCTTTATGCACCCTTTGAACTCAGCCCTAAAGTTTCACTGAAAGTTAAGTTCATGGTCACTAAGTGCAGCAGTGCAAATGATGGGGCTGGATCGGGATGATATCATCAGTCTGGTGTTCCAACATTTGCATCCGGAAAAATAATTTATACAAAAGATGCAAATAGCTTAATGTCGGGCTTCCTGAGCTTGACAAAGAACAAAGAGACGTACAGCACAGGAACAGGCCCTTCGGCCCTCCAAGCCTGTGCCGACCATGCTACCCGTCTAAACTAAAATCTTCTACACTTCCTGGGTCCATATCCCTCTAGTCCCATCCTATTCATGTATTTGTCAAGATGCCCCTTAAATGTCACTAAGTTCCCTGTTTCCACCACCTCCTTCGGCAGCGAGTTCCAGGCACCCACTACCCTCTGTATAATAAAACTTGCCTCGTACATCTCCTCTAAACCTTGCCCCTCGCACCTTAAACCTATGCCCCCTAGTAATTGACCCCTCTACCCTGGGAAAAAGCCTCTGACTATCCACTCTATCTATGCCCCTCATAATTTTGTAGACCTCTATCAGGTCGCCCCTCAACTTCCGTCATTCCAGTGAGAACAAACCGAGTTTATTCAACCTCTCCTCATAGCTAATGCCCTCCATACCAGGCAACATCCTGGTAAATCTCTTCTGCACCCTCTCTAAAGCCTCCACATCCTTCTGGTAGTGTGGTGACCAGAATTGAACACTATACTTCAAATGTGGCCTAACTAAGGTTCTATACAGCTGCAACATGACTTGCCAATTCTTATACTCAATGCACCGGCCAATGAAGGCAAGCATGCCGTATGCCTTCTTGACTACCCTCTCCACCTGTGTTGCCCCTTTCAATGACCTATGGACCTGTACACTTAGATCTCTCTTGACTGTCAATACTCTTAAGGGTTCTACCATTCACTGTATATTCCCTACCTGCATTAGACCTTCCAAAATGCATTTACCTCACATTTGTCCAGATTAAACTCCATCTGCCATCTCTCCGCCCAAGTCTCCAAACGATCTAAATCCTGCTATATCCTCTGACAGTTCTCATCGCTATCTGCAATTCCACCAACCTTTGTGTCGTCTGCAAACTTACTAATCAGACCAGTTACATTTTCCTTCAAATCATGTATATGTCCTACGTACAGCAAAGGTCCCAGCACTGATCCCTGCGGAACACCACTAGTCACAGTGCTCCAATCAGAAAAGCACCTTTCCAATGCTGCTACTCTGCCTTCTATGACATAGCCAGTTCTGTATCCATCTTGCCAGCTCACCCCTGATCCCGTGTGACTTCACCTTTTGTACCAGTCTGCCATGAGGGACCTTGTCAAAGGCCTAACTGAAGTCCATATAGACAACATCCACTGCCCTACCTGCATCAATTGTGACCTCTTCGAAAAACTCTAGTGAAACACGACCTCCCCTTCACAAAACTGTGCTGCCTCTCGCTAATATGTCTATTTGCTTCCAAATGGGAGTAGATCCTGTCTCGAAGAATTCTCTCCAGTAATTTCCCTACTACTGACGTAAGGCTCACCGGCCTGTAGTTCCCTGGATTATCCTTGCTACCCTTCTTAAACAAAGGAACAACATTGGCTATTCTCCAGTCCTCCGGGACATCACCTGAAGAGAGTGAGGACCCAAAGATTTCTGTCAAGGCCTCAGCAATTTCCTCTCTAGCCTCCTTCAGTATTCTGGGGTAGATCCCATCAGGCCCTGGGAACTTATCTACCGTAACATTTTTCAAGACGCCCACCACCGTCTTTTGGATCACAATGTGATCCAGGCTATCTACCCTTCTCCAGACTCAACATTCACCAATTCCTTCTCTTTGGTGAATACTGATGCAAAGTATTAATTTAGTACCTCACCCATTTCCTCTGGCTCCACACACAGATTCCCTTGCTTATCCTTCAGTGGGCCAACCCTTTCCCTGGCTACCCTTTGCTTTTTATGTACGTGTAAAAAGCCTTGGGATTTTCCTTAATCCTATTTGTCAATGACTTTTTGTGACCCCTTTTAGCCCTGCTGACTCCCTGATTAAGTTCCTTCCTACGTTCCTTATATTCCACACAGGCTTCGTCTGTTCCCAGCCTTCTAGCCCTGACAAATGCCTCCTTTTTCTTTTTGATGAGGCCTACAATATCTCTCGTTATCCAAGGTTCCCGAAATTTGCCGTATTTACCCTTCTTCCGTACAGGAACATGCCGATCCTGAATTCCTTTCAACTGACATTTGAAAGCCTCCCACATGTCAGGTGTTGATTGGAACATCCACCCCAATCTAGATTCTTCAGTTCCCGCCTAATATTGTTATAATTAGCCTTCCCCCAATTTAACACATTTCCTCTAGGACCACTCTTATCCTTGTCCACCAGCACTTTACAACTTACTGAATTGTGGTCACTGTTCACGAATTGCTCCCCTACTGAAACTTCTACCAGCTGGCCGGGCTCATTCCCCAATATCAGGTCTAGTACAGCCCCTTCCTTAGTTGGACTATCTACATATTGTTTTAAGAAGCCCTCCTGGATGCTCCTTACAAACTCTGCTCCGTCCAAACCCCTAGCACGAAGTGAGTCCCAGTCAATATTGGGGTAGTTGAAATCTCCCATCTCAACAACCCTGTTGCTTTTACTCCTTTCCAAAATCTGTCTACTTATCTGCTCCTCTATCTCCCGCTGGCTGTTGGAAGGCCTGTAGTAAACCCCCAACATTGTGACTGCACCCTTCTTATTCCTGATCTCTACCCATATAGCCTCGCTGCCCTCTGAGGTGTCCTCCCGTAGTACAGCAGTGATATTCTTCCTAACCAGTAGCGCAACTCCGCCACCCCTTTTATATCCCCCTCTATCCTGCCTGAAACATCTAAATCCTGGAATGTTTAGCTGCCAATCCTGTTCTTCTCCCAACCAGAGCTTTGTAATGGCAACAACATCATAGTTCCAAGTACTAATCTAAGCTCTAAGTTCATCTGCCTTACCCGTTATACTTCTTGCATTAAAACATACGCACTTCGGGCCACGAGATCCGCTGTTTTCAGCAACATCTCCTTGTCTTTTCTTCCTCAGAACCACACTGGCCCTATTCCCTCATTCTCCCTCGATGTTTTCACCTTCTGACCTATTGCTCCAATACCCACCCCCCTGCCATACTAGTTTAAACCCTCCTGTGTGACAGTAACAAGCCTCGCAGCCAGGATATTTATGCCTCTCCAATTTAGATGCAACCCTAGCTTCTCATACAGGTCACATCTGCCCCAGAAGAGCTCTCAGTGGTCCAGATAATGGAAACCCTCCCTCCTACATCAGCTGTTTAGCCACGTGTTTAGCTGCTCTATCTTCCTATTTCTAGCCTCACTGGCATGTGGCACAGGGGGTAATCCCAAGAGTACAACCCTATAGGTCCTATCTTTTAACTTTCTGCCCAGCTCCCTGAACTCCTGCTGCAGGACCTCATGCCCCTTCCTGCCTATGTCGTTAGTACCAATATGTACAACGACCTCTGCCTGATTGCCCGCCCCCTTCAGGATGCCTGCTACCCGTTCTGAGACATCCTGGACCCTGGCACCAGGGAGGCAACATACCATCCTGGAGTCTCTTTCACGTCCACAGAAGTGCCTATCTGTGGCCCTGACTATAGAGTCCACTATGACTATTGCTCTTCTGCTCTTTGACCCTCCCTGCTGAACATCAGAGCTAGCCGTGGTGCCACTGCTCTGGCTGCTGCTGTTTTCCCCGATAGGCTATTCCCCCCAACAGTATCCAAAGTGGTATACCTGTTCGAGAGGGGGACAACCACAGGGAATTCCTGCACTGACTGCCTGCCCCTTCTGGTGGTTACCCATCTCTCTGCCTGCACCTTGGGTGTGACCATGTCTCTATAACTCCAAACTTCCGCCACCTGCATGCTCCTAAGTGCATCCAATTACTGTTCCAACCAAACCATGCGGTCTGTAAGGAGCTGCCATTGGTTACACTTGCTGCAGATGTAGTCGACCGGAACGCTGGAAGCGTCACAGATCTGCCACATCTCACAGTTGGAGCACTGCACCCCGCTGAGTAACATTTAAGCACTAATTAATTAATTTTAAATAAACACTTGAATTATTGTTAGATTGAGTTCAAATTAACTATATGGCCCTGACGCTAGATGATTTTTACTGTAAAATTAAATGCTAAATACCGATCACTGCCCTCAGGTTTAGTTACTCCACTATCTAGTCAATCAATTAGATTTGATTTGCAATGTTATTTTTTTTCAAATTTAACAGATTCCCCACCAGCCAATCAGGTCACAGCTTTACTGTGATGTCACTTTAGTTTCCCACCCCACACAATTTGAAAAGGTAATAAAAATAAAAATCACTTACCTTCCCAGGATGCTCTCTGGTTCTCTTCCTGCAGATTAACAGTTGCAGGCCAGAAGAAAGAGAACAAAATGGTAGGGAAAAAGCACCTTCTCCCACTCTGCACCGAATTACCTCACTGCACCAAATTACCAAGCTCCAATTCCCACTCTGGATGTGTCTCATTCGCTCAGCATGTGTCTCCTTCACCTGCGCAAAGCATTTGAAAATGGTAGTGTCTGGGTGTATTAGAAAGGATGAGGCTCTCTCCTTCTACTGAGTGACTGAGGGAACTTTACTGCTCCTGCCCCAGGATTACTGCTGTCTTTCTGTCTCTGGGGTCAGCCCCTACTTCCACCCATCAATTCCATCAGACCAATAGCCATCCAGGTGGGAATGGCGGGAGGGACATCGAGTGGCATGGGAGTACAACAGCACTATGCACCAACCAATTTTCCCTCATTCTCTCGAATGAATTCAGCTCAGATAATAAACCCAGCCACATATTTTCCTAACATCCTTCTTGCAGCTGCTCGAACCTCATGACAAATTCATGATTGTGGAATTTTTAATCGAACCAGATGGCAGGAGGATAGGCTGTTTGGAGAAAAGGTTTGGAAGGCCAGCTTTTAGTTACACTAGGGGCTGGTTTAGCACAGGGCTAAATATCTGGCTTTTAAAGCAGACCAAGGCAGGCCAGCAGCACGGTTCAATTCCCGTATCAGCCTCCCCAAGCAGGTGCCGGAATGTGGCGACTGGGGGCTTTTCACAATAACTTCATTTGAAGCCTACTTGTGACAATAAGCGATTTTCTTTTCTTTTCATTTCATTTCATTTCATGGCCGAGATTCTCCGTTGCGAGTCTGCCCCGCTGGTGCTGCGAGTGAGGATGGAGAATTTTGCCGCGCTGTTCGCTGGCGGCAGGATTCTCCGTCCTGCCGCTTGTCAGTGGGAATTCCAGTTGAAAGCACCCCATGCCACCGGGAAATCCGCAGATGGGGGTGCGCTGCCGGCCAGACCAGAGAATCCTGCTGCCAATGAACAGCCAGAGAATCCCACCCATAATCTCTTGCGGGCAGGAATGTAACACTTACCATTTACTCTGGATTTAAAGAGAGTGAGATAAGATACATGGCACAAATTAACAAAAAGAAACAGAGCCCTGTTTTGGGCGCATTTAGTTTGGTGTTTCTCGACACCTGCAATGCCAAGAACGACTGCGCTATTAAACAGGACTCTGTTATTTTTTCAGGCCTCTGCAATAAACGCCCCAACAAGGCCGCACGTAGCTTTTTAATTGCCACCTCAATCACTCGACCCACTGCAGCCTCTGGACCCTCCCCTCCAACGCCTCAACTTGCTGATTAGAGGGTCCTCGAGCCTCGCCACATCTCATAAGGGCAGGGCATCGCTGGGTCCGATCAACAACAGGGGCAAATTGGCACCCGGGTAACTTGGCACTGCCAGCTTGGCAGTGCCCCTGCTAGCCTGACAGTGCTACTGTGGCACACTGGCAGTGCCAAGGTGTCCAGGTGGCATCGGGGGTGCCAGGATACCACCCTGCCCAGAGCCCAACCATCTGGGGCTTCCAATTGTCTAGGAGACCCCCCCCCCCCCCCATGTGCCATTATGCCAGGTCCACGTTTGTGGAAACCAATGCTAAACGGCACCATGGCAAGCTCCCTCGCTTTGGGATACTCCGACGCAGACATAATCAAGTGAGGACAACTGCTCACTTGAATGTGCAAATTTGGATCTCGGCCAGTGAGGACGAGATCCAGATCACGACGTCTCGCGAGATTGCGTTAAATTTGGTGAGGTGTCCTGAGCGTTGTAAATCTTGTGAGTTTTGTTGATCTTGATGCGGTTTCCAATTTATGCAAGACTTTGTCTTCTGGCTCCACATGCACATATTTGTGTATCTGTACCACAACTGCTAGGCAATGGCCACCTTCCAACAAGAATTAATCTTTGGGGCAGCACGGTAGCACAAGTGGATATCACTGTGGCTTCACAGCGCCAGGGTCCCAGGTTCGATTCTGCGCTGGGTCACTGTCTATGCGGAGTCTGCACGTTCTCTTCGTGGCTGCGTGGGTTTCCTCCGGGTGCTCCGGTTTCCTCCCACAGTCCAAAGACGTGCAGGTTAGGTGGTTTGGCCATGATAAATTGCCATTAGTGACCAAAGGTTAGGAGGGGTTATTGGGTTACGGGGATAGGGTGGAAGTAAGGGCTTAAGTGGGTCGGTGCAGACACGATGGGCCAAATGGCCTCCTTCTGCACTGTATGTTCTATGTTTAACCATCTGCCCATGACATTCATTAGCATTGCCTTTGCTGAATCCCCCACCATCAACAACCTGGGGGTCACCATTGATTAGAACTTAACTAAACCGCCTTATAAATACTCTGGCTTCAAGGACAGGTCAGAGTCTGGGAATTCTGCAATAACTCGCCTCCTTCCTTGCACTGCAGCATCACAGCAAGCCTACTTAAACAGCATCTTCCAAATCGGTGTCATTTACCACCCTGAAGATTAAGAGCAGCAAATGCATAGGAACACAATCACCTACAAGTCACATCCCATCCTGACTTGGAATTAAATTAGCGCTCCTTCAATGTCAATATCCTGGAAATCCCTCCAAAACAGCAGTTTAAGGTGCATCATGATCACCTTAGAACCTAGAAAAGTTACAGTACAGAAGGAGGCCATTCGACCCATCTTGTCCATGCCAGCCCAAGGACACCCAGGTCCTGTTTCTAATCTCACCTTCCTCCACCCTGCCCATTGCCTTGTAGCTTACAGCACTTAAGGTGAAGATCCAGGAACTTTTTAGAAGAGTTTAGGGTCTCTGCCTCCAGCAGCAACTCGAGCAGCGAATTCCAGACACCAACTACCCTTTGCATAATAAAGATCTTCCTCGTGTCCCCTCTACACCTTCTGCCACTTGTCTTGAATCTGTTCCCCCTGTTCTAGAATTCTCCGCCAAGGGAAACAATTTTATCCTTTCAACTCTTATGTCTTCCACTCATAATTTTGTATGCCTCAATCAAGTCACCCCTCGGTCTTCTTTGTTCCAAGGAAAATAACCCCAACCTATCTAATCTTTGGTCGTAGCTACACTTTTCTAGGCCTGGCAACATTCTTCTAAATCTCCTCTGCACTCTCTCCAGAGCAATTACGTTCTTCCTGTAATGTGGTGACCAGAACTGTGGCCTCACCAGTGTTTTATGTAATTCCAACATGATATCCTAACTTTTATATTCTATACCTCTGCTTATAAAGGAGAGCATTTCATGAGCCTTCTTTACAACCTTGTGTACTTGAACTGCTGCCTTTAGGGACCTGTGTACTTGTACATCAAGATCTCTCATTCATCTACCTGTTTTTGTATATTCAAATTTATTGTGTACTCCCTATAACTGTTTGACCTCCCTAAATGCAAGACCTCACACTTCTCTGTGTTAAAATCCATCTGCTACTTCACCGCCCACTCCACCAAACCACCTATATCATTTTGGAGATTATAGCTATCTTCTACACTGCCCACCACTCAGCCAATCTTTGTGTCATCTGCAAATTTCCCGATTGTGCCCCCCCACGCTCGGGTCCAAATTGTTAATGCACAACACAAACAGAATTGCCAACTTCTGCTCCTATGATCCTATGTAAGGGCATCCAATGACCATTACCCTTTGTTTCCTGTCACTAAGCCAACTTGTTATACAGTTTGCCACATCACCCTGTATCCCATGGGCTTTTCAAGCACAAACAGTGATGAGCAATAAATGTTGCCTTCCACATCCCACGAATGAATAAAAAAGATTACTGGTTTTCCAAGATTCTGAACAGTTTGAACAACAATCCTGATGTCCAATGGATACAGAAATTTAATCAAACTATGCCAAGCTTAAATGCTTTTTTACTGCCCACTCCACCAAACCATCTATATCATTTTGGAGATTATAGCTATCCTCTACACTGCCCACCACTCGGCCAATCTTTGTGTCATCTGCAAATTTCCCAATCGTGCCCCCCACGTTCAGGTCCAAATTGATAATGTACAACACAAACAGTAAGGGTTCCAACACCGAGCCCTGTTAAACAACATTCTATTTGGAAGATTAATCTAGAACGAGGGGTCACAGATATAGGTTGAGAGGTGGTAGATTTAGAACTGAGATGAGGAGTAACGACTTCTCGCAGAGGGTGGTGAATTTGCGGAACTCACTGTCCCATAAGTCTGAGTCATTAAATGGTTTCAAGAAGGAGAGAGTATATTTCTGATAAAATACGAGTTAAAGAGGTATGGGGAACAGGGTATGGGAGATGGATTTGAGACCAGGAAGAGATGAGCCATGATCTGATTGAATGGCGGAGCAGGATCGAGGTGCTGAATTGCCAACATCTGCTCCTATGATCCTATGTAAGGGCATTCAATGACCATTACCCTTTGTTTCCTGTCACTAAGCCAACTTGTTATACAGTTTGCCACATCACCCTGTATCCCATGGACTTTTCAAGTGCAAACAGTGATGAGCAATAAATGTTGCCTTCCACATCCCATGAATGAATAAAAAAGATTACTAGTTTCCATGATTCTGAACAGTTTGAACAGCAATCCTGATGTCCAATGGATACAGAATTTTAATCAAGCTATGCCAAGCTTAAATGCTTTCTGTATTGCTGTATATGCTAGTTTTTCACATTTTATCAAATTGGGTCACAGCAAAAAACACACTGACTGTTAGGAACAGACAGAAAAGGAGCCTATGAAAACGATAAAATATATTAATGAAATAACTCTTAATGCCCTCTTCTCTTAAAATAATTACGTTAGCAATTTGCCACTTGGTGTGGTGAATATCCATAATGACCTCAGTACACAGACTGAAAAAAATTGCACAAACCACAAAATAACAGGGTACTCATGCAACTATATACTTGAGATAAATCTTGGAACATTTAAAGACAGGCAATCGATTGCGTCTGAATACGCTGTATCTCATGTTTTTTTAAGGCCTTGCAGAATAAATCTATGACTAACTTTGAATCATAGAATCTCTACAGTACAGAAAGAGGCCACTCGGACCATCATATTTGCACCGACCCTTTGAAAGACCACCCTACCTAGGACCTATCCCCCCACCCTGTAACCTCGCCCTAAGGGGCAATTTGGCACCCGGAGGGAATCCATGCAGACGCTGGGAGAAAGCACAAACTCCACACAGTCACCCAAGGTGGGAATCGACCCTGGGTCCCTGGTGCTGTGAGGCAGCAGTGCTAACCATTGTGCCACCGTGCCTTGCTTTATAAGTCAGATGTGGCTGCATTTTTATATATGTGCATTTGTGTTTGTGCATTGTATGTTAATGAGATACAGAATTTTAGACTGACCGAAGTGAGTTTGCCATTTTGAATAGTCACTTCTTTACCTTCACGAACCCTTAAAGTTTTGTGTCTCAGAGTGAACTCAAATCCCAAACTGGCATTTTTGATCCAAATTAATTCAATAGTAGGCTGCAGCTGTGTGTTCCAGACTGGAAACACCATGAAGTAGAAATTAAGGGAGCAAAAGTCATGTGTTGTAACAAAATAATTTTCAGGCTATTAGACTTGGAGACCAACATTCTGTGCTCACAGTCGCCAACATCAGTGCGTTTTGATAAATGTCCAATAATTGTTCTTTTGATTTCAACTCTTTATTGTCTTAGCCTCTGGCTTTTGCTCCGGCAAAGCTTCAGCAAAGAGATCAATACAAAGTTAAAACGTGACTCCTCCATGCCTTTGGTTTTGATTCTTGTTGGCAGTACACCGTGCTCATTCATTTGAAGGGCAGTGGGCATTGAGCAGAGAGTCTGAGCTGTTTTGGTTTATGAGATGGGGTGGAAAGTGCTAAACTCTTGAGTCATCAGACATACTATAAGCAACAGATTGCTGTGAAGCAATCACCAGTCAGACACTTTACTCATTTTTCATTTCACCAGTGCTGTGATTAAAATTGTGAGAAAAACAATTAGTATGCACTGGGAGAAACATTCTAAATTTTTTTAATCGATGCATTTTATGCAAGAACTGAAAATACCGCTCTCTCTATCAACTTTTAAATTTGGGTGCATTTTGCTCTGTGTAAAGCTAATTATAAAATCCTCAGGAGACCCGAGAAGGTGATCCAAACACAGATTTATTCTTAAGGCAAAAGAAATGACCGCAAGGCAGCAGACAGCACATAGATCCCAACCGGGACTACCAATCGTGCTGGTCCTAATCCGGGCCGGCTTCTTAAGTGTTAGTTTCACGGGCCCCAGATGTTAGGTCTCTGTATGGGGGAGCTCGTATTCCATGGCCCCACGGGGAGATCAATTGAGTCGCTCCTGTGGGTCTCTTGAGGGCTATTACACTATTATCAGGTTTTAATGACAGCTTAATAAAATATTTTTCTTCATGGTATAATATATATATATCTCCCGTGGTTACAATAAAAAGTACATCTTGCATTCCATTTTAAGAAGCTAGTCTGAACACCCATAGACAAATTGGCCAAGTTACCTACTTGTTTCTGGTGAACTGAAATATAGTTCACAGAATATTGAATTGAGTTGTGCTGCATGGAAAGTATATTGATTCAACACCCTGAAAACAACTAGACAGCACTGTGCATTTTGAATCTTCAAAGTTGTGAGCTACTGTCTTTGCCTCACAGGCCTCTGTCTGATATTATATTATGTGGGCTTATTTGCCTTTAAGAAGGACTGATGAAAATACCTGAGACAAATATAATGCATTTGTGCAAATGTGTCATAATGTTTTGAGGCTACAATAATCTTACTCCATGAAGATTGTATAATTGTCACATGCTGCGTGACAAGTTACGAAAATATTTGATTTGAAAGGGGGTTATGTACTCTTGCAGGTGGTTACTAAGCGAGGAAAGGAATACATTTTGAAACACATTCCAAACATGCACAAGGACCAGTATGCACTTACAGCCTCAGAAGCACATCTCAAATACATCAAGGAGGCTGTCCAGCTAGATGATGTGGCAGTTCATTATTACAGGCTATATAAGGTAAGGAACAGAATGAATATACTGTGGCCTCGGTTCAGCCAGAATGCTCAGAATGTTTATTGAAAGCACTGACTGAAAGAATTTTCTATTCACTGAGATTTCTTTTTGTCTGATTGCTTTCACAACCTGGGAAGGTTACCAGTGATCAGGTTAGTGGAATGGTTGCCTGCAGGCGCACTGGTGTCAACCATGGTTCGGGGAAATCCCAATCCAGGACAAATATTAAGGCAGTGAGTGGCATTTTAGAGATAAAACACTGCAGCAACTCTGGTTCAAATGCAGTTTGTGACCGTATAGCAACTGAGTGGGGTTGGGAGGGTGCGGGGAACGTCTGACATTGCATTGACGAGGTAAAGGCTCAGGGACTGGACAATATTTATATCTATAGCAGTAACATTTAACTGTGATTTGCAGAGGTACAGCTCATTCCTCCAGTCTGTGGCTTTTGTTTCATTCTTTGTCTCCCGTTTTTGTTTCGTAACAGTTCAGGCCACACAAAAGTAAGAGTTTATTATACCATATAACAAACGGCCTGTCCTGGTTTACATGTCTTCAATATACGGCAAGGATATTGCAATGTAAAAATGTATTTTGAATCATTTTTTTGGCTATCACTATTTCACAATAAGATGCTACACTCATCCATTATCCTGTTTAAAACAAGGTCTGAATCATTGGCCTTTGACCTAGCCCATTTTGTTTATGCTTAAACTCTTATTCTTGTACCTGTGTGTAAAGCTATGCATGCCGAATTGCTAAATGTACAGCATGCTTTCTGTACAGGCTTGTGTCCACCACACATCACAAGTTGTTTGCTCGCAAAGTGAATTGCCACAGCTGTCGTTTATCTGCCATCTGCTGTGAACCTTTGCTTTTGCTACTCATTCTGCTAGCCTTGAAAGAAGTGTGTGAAGAAAATGTGACAATCTAGCTTATCATGATTGCTATAGCAATGACAGTACGATGCTATAAACAGGAAAGATTGGCATCGAATGTGTATCCCCTAGACCCAGAGTACAAATTATGGGTGGGATTTTTCAGCCTTTCCCACTGGCGGGACAAGAAGATCCCGACAAAGTTGACCACCACCATGGGGGAGCTGGCGAGCCATGCAAATTGCCATTGACCTGGCAGGACAGGACAGCACATCAGTGGAAAAGGCAAGGCAAGGCTGAAGCATAGAATCATAGAATTTACAGTGCAGAAGGAGGCCATTTGGCCCATCAAGCCTACACCGGCCCTTGGAAAGAGCACCCCACTAAAGCTCACCCATCCACCCTATCCCCGTAACCCAGTAACCCCAGCTAACCTTTTTGGACATTAAGGGAAATTTAGCATGGCCAATGCACCTAACGTGCACATCTTTGGACTGTGAGAGGAAACCGGAGCACCCGGAGGAAACCCACGCACACAGGGGGAGGACGTGCAGACTCCGCACACAGTGACCCAAGCCGGGAATCAAACCTGGGAGCCTGGTGCTGTGAAGCAACAGTGCTAACCACTGTGCTACCGTGTCGCCCCTGAATTTGCATTTGGAACCATCTTCAGCCATAAGTGCTGAGTGGATGATCCATCTCGACCTCCTCCTGGAATCACCAGCATCACAGATGTCAGTCATCAGCCAATTTGATTCACTCCACATGATGTCAAGAAATGGCCAAAGGTAACACATACTGTAATGGCCCTGAGAATATTTCAAAATAGTCCCAAAGGCTTGTGATTCAGTGTTAACCACTCTCCTAGCCAAACTCTCCAGTACAGTTGCAACTAAAGCATCCACACCCAACAATGTGGAAAATTGCCCAGGTATGTCCTGCACAAATAAAACAGGACAAATCCAACCCAGCTAATTTCTGCGCCATCAGTTTACACTCGGTCATCAAGGAAATGGTAGAAAGTGTCGTCGACAGTGCTACAAAATGGCACCTACACAACAATAAGTGTTCCCCCAGGGCCACTTTGCTCCTGACCTCATTACAGCCTTGGTCCACACATGAACAAAAGAACTGAACTCGAAAACTAAAGTAGGAGTCACTGCCCGTGACACCAAGGCAGCTTTTGACTGGGCGTGGATCACGGGGTCCTAGCAAAACAGAAGCCAATAAGTATCTGAGGGAAAGCTCTCCGCTGGTTACAGTCTTACCTAGCATAAATCAAGACGGTTGTGGTTGTTGGAGATCAATGCCAGCCTCAGGACATCACGACTGGAGTTCCTCAGTGTAGTGTCCCAGGCCCAACCACCTTCAGCTGCTTCATCTACAACCTTTCCTCCATTATAAGGTCAGGTGGGGATGTCCGCTGATGACTGCACAATCCCCGTTACTGACTCCTCAGATACTGAAGCAGTCTGTGTTCATGTGTAACATGATCTGGATAGCATTCGGGCTTGGGCTGATAAGTAGCAAGTAGCATTCACGTCGCACAAGTCCCAGGCAATGTACCATCTCCAACAAGGGATAACCTCACAATCTGCTTTTTTAAACCCACTTAGGAATGCTCACCAGGGATCAGCCGTTCAGTGTCAGCCCACACAAATGTGGACCAGGTGGAAAGGCGCCCAAGGGATGACCCGACGCATCGGAAGCCCCTGGGTGGTCAGGGACAGGGGTGGTGGCCCCCTGGCCCTCTCCCTTTAATGTGGGTACCTTGGCATTGCCATGACCCTGGCACTGCCAAGGTGCCCAGGTGGCACTGCAATGCCAGCAGGAGTACTGCCAGGATGCCATGGTGCCTAGGTGCCAGTGTGGCACTGCCGAGGGTTAGGGCCTGGAGAGCCATGCCCATGAAAGGAAAGTGGATGGGGGGGAGGGGAGGGGGAGTGCAGGACAGATATGAAGAGGCCTCTGGAAGGGGCTGGGACCGCACATGGAAGGTGGGAAGGCCTGAAAACAGGGGCGGGGGGGGGGGGTGCCTCAGCGACCTCACAGCGGGATGTCATCACTTGGGGGAGGGGGGGGTAATGCCCATGTGTGTGCGGGGGTGTTGGGGGCCCACAAGGTCTCTTAGAGATTGGGGAACCCTTTCAAAATGGTGGCCCGATCTCTGAGGAGCCAGTCAGAGTGTGGGCTGGTCCGGGGAGAAACTCCCCAAGGCCTCAAAAAATGACTTAAGAGCGGAATTTACTGGTTGTTCATGCCGGCAGGATATTCCGGTCCCACACTGGTGCATGGGTTTCCCGGCGGTGAGGGTCCAGTTAACGGGAAATCCTATTGTCAACAGCGGAACCGGTAGATTCCGCTGGCAGGCTGCCTCCACCGCTGAAAAACAGGCGGCGGGTTGGTGGGTAAATCCCGCCTCAAGTACGGTTAGATAGTGGTGGGGAACTCGCCTGCACAGCAAAACCTGCCACAAATTAAACTTGGGGCGCGATTTAACTAAATGGGACCAACGTCCTATAGCGAGCGCGTTTGGCCATGCGCAAGGAAGAATGTGCAAGATTCTGGGGGTACGGCCGGGGAATGGGAAATGGGCTGAATGGCCTCCTCTGCATTGTAAAGATTCAGTGGTTCTGATTCTGATCGTTCCTCAGGGTTCCCCAGTGTAACATTGGTAATTATGGATCCAAGGCTCAATTTAAAGCAGTAATCAGCAATGTGGAAGATTGGCATTGTTCGTTCATGCATCAGTTTCAAATGAATAAGTTCTGATTAGAATACAATCTCTGAACAGAGTCTATAGGTGGAATGTCCTCCCCTGGGAGGATAAGGAGGGCAGGTCCCCTTGTTTAAGGGCAGTCAGTACCTGATTGAGGGAATCATCAGGAAAGGGTGGGTTCACTGATGGCCAACTCCCAGTCCTTGCTGCCACCACCCCCCATGACCCCACCTGTGAACCCCCTCCCACATCAGTCCAGTGATGATCCAAGGCCACGGTGGGTGTAGTTCCAGGAGCAGCCACTACCTCTCTGTTGGCACGGCTGTTCAGTGGAGCTGCTGGCCACTGAATGGCAGGTGGGTGAGATTTGGTGGGTGAGATATGTGCCCCCGGCATCCTTGATTCCTGTGGAAGCTCCGCTGATGCCCTTTCAAGTGCCTGACTGGCACATAAGGTAACAGGCCTTTCTGTCAAGAGGCAACGCGGGGTTTTTGCTAGCTCTGCAGCCAACGGCCAACCTCCTCAGTCTCTGGTTAAAAGCAAATTACTGTGGATGCTGGCATCTGAAACCATAGAGAAAATGGTGGAAAATCTCAGCAGGTCTGGCAGCATCTGTAGGGAGAGAAAAGAGCTAACATTTCGAGTCCAGAGCTTTGACAAAGGGTCATACTGTTGTTCATCAATAATGAATGAATCAAAAACCTCTTACTTGGAAATGTAAGTGAAAGTATATAAGTTGGTTGTAATAATTTAACGCTCAGAAATTGACAAACCAGTTACTCCTCAGGATGCTTCACTGCTAGCGCAGCTTAAAGCTAATGAAAGCATTCACCAGTCAGAAAACCTCCACATTTGATGAATGTGATTGCTCTCTGATTGTAGTTAATGATAAATTTTGTTGCATTTAGGATAAAAGGGAAATTGATGCTTCACTGATGCTGGGCTTGACACTCCAAGGACTTCAGATATTTCAGGTAAGATTTGAAATTGTTTTGTATGAGTCCCACTCATGTTCCTCGTCTCGCCTTTCCAGCTTATAACCTTAATAGCCACCATCCTTCTCGAAAGTGAGGGTGCAAGTGACAGAGCACTAATTACTTTGCCCCGCTGCAACATTGTGCACGGCTGAAGAGTTTAATTCTTGGTCCTTAGCACAGGCGTAAATCACAGGTTGTTAGTCACTGTGGACTTGCGATATGCTCCGTAATAATAAGGGAAAATGTTGTACTCCAGCCTTTGCCGGGTACGTCACTTTCCTCAATTCATGGTCAGTCTCCTGGCTGACGATCCTCACACACTGCTGTTTCCCAGTGTGGCCACATCTCATGACTGTACTTACCCTGCACTTTCCAACTATCCCCCTCTCCACCACCTTGCACCAGGCCCCCTCATTCCCTACTTTTCTAATCTGCCACAAATATAGTCACAGATCTGCACCGCTACAGGAGTTTATAAAACCTTCCTCTGTTGCAGCTCCCAACTCATCAGCTTCTACTACAAATACTTTAAAAGCCATTGCAGGATACACGGATAAGTTTCTAATTTCTATATTTGTAACTACTGAGAAACTTTAAAAAAAAAATATACATATCTAACCTCCATAAGCTGGTTTTGAATTTTATAAGTTGGTCTCCCATTTCTAAAAGGGATTGGGTGCTCTCCACCACCACAATTCACTGGGCCTGGCCTCCTGCACCCTGCTGGTCCCTGACCTTCACACTCTGCTGATCCAGGCCCCAAATCCTTGCTCGTCACTTCCTTGAGCCGCCCGCAAGTTCAGAGCTTGGCCTCCAATCATCAAACGGACCTGGACAAATTTGAACTATTCAAATTTGAAAAAATATTGGAATTTGAAGACACTCATAATGGAACTTTTAATTTAGGATAATTTGAAAACATTCAAGTTAAGTCTCAGAGCGTAGTCACAAGTAGCAGAAGAAACTTCAAACATTTTAATTCATTTTTATTTAAACCAATTAATTTAGCAGAGGTTCACCACATTAAGACTCTTCTCTTTGCCTACATGACTGCAGGGGTACATGCTAATGTTGTTCATTGGTTCATGTTATGCACAGTGCTAAATTTCAGATGTATGATGGCCAATGACTGAAACAGGCACCTGATTTTTTTTTTTAAAACACCCGCATCTGACGAGTTACTCTCCAGTCAGAATGATACTGTCACAATGTCAGTATGGGAAGACCAGAAACACCATTTGAACTGAAAGAAGGGGAGACATTTGCTTCAAATATCTCTCAAAATGGAGGACAAAACATAGTGATGGTTTTACGGGCAGAAAAAAAACCTACACAGGTTTCATAAAACTGCATTTTATTTCAGATAGGTTCTGTTTTGTATGTGATAGAGCCAAGAGATTAGATAGAAATATTTATTTTTTTAAAATATTTTTATTCTCCTTTTTCACATTTTCTCCCAAATTTACACCCACCAACAATAAACACTAAACAGTAACAAATACAATGTCAATCCCCATATCAACATCAACAATCCCATCTTCCCACCAAACCCCCAAACATTAGCCCGCATGTTAACATAAACAAATAACAAAAAGGAATCGGGAATCACCCATAGTCTCCATTAACACATACAGTCACCCTCCTCCCAACAACCCCCCCCCCCCCCCCCCCCAATGTTCGATGTAATCCAATTCTTGAAAGTGCATAATGAGTAACGCCCATGAATTGTAGAACCCCTCAATCTCTTCCTCAGTTTAAACTTAACCTTCTCAAGAGTTAAGAATTCCAGCAGGTCCCCCTGCCACACCAGGGCACAGGTTGGAGAGTTGATCTCCATCCCAACCAGATCCGCCTCTGGGTGATCAACGAGACGAAGGCTACAACATCTGCCTCCGCACCATTTCCAACCCCGGCTGGTCTGACACCACGAATATGGACTCCCGAGGGCCCGGGGCCAATTTCACGTACACCACTTTAGAGTTTGCCGTAAAAACCTCCTTCCACTAATCCTCCAGCTTTGGACAGGACGAAAACATATGAACGTGATTTGCGCCCCCCCCGCAACATTCACACACATCTTCTACATCGCGATTATTCGGCTCTGAGATACACTGAGCGAACGCGTGGAGGCAGGTTCAATCCAGGTATTCAAGAGGGAATTGGATTGTTACCTGGAAAGGAAGAATGCGCAGTGCTGAGAGGAGAAGGTAGCGAAGTCACACTTAAGTAAATTGCTCTAACAGAGAGCTGGCTTGGCCATGATTGGCCAAATGCCTACTTCGGAGCTGTAACAACTCTGATTGAGTTTCTTACATCATGTTAGGATATCTGTCCAATGTATACCATAGATTATCTGATGTTGTGTAATCAGTGGGCCTAATTTTATATTCTCATTTTGCGCTCGAGCAAAATCGATGCATGATTTGGCATTTTATGCTATGTTATTGTTTATGTCACTGTTATCTTATATTTTTGCACATTGAAATTAAAGTCACCATAGTCCCCGAGGACCATAGGCTCCTCTCCCCTTTTTGAAAGAGCTGGCTGCCAGTGATTTAACCCGAGGGCCACCACATCTTGGGCGAGGGGCAAGGTTGAGAAGGCGGGGCCTTCAAGGATACTTCAGCCGTTACGGGGAATTGAACCTACGCTGTTGGCCTCGCTCTGCATTACAAGCCAGATGTCCAGCCAACTGAGCGGACCGACCATGTGGTATATTTGAATTAGGAAATAACTGTTCTATGTTGAATTTAATTGCCAGAGCTTTCACTTCTATTGCAGCAAGAGGTGGCCCTTCCCCATGGGGATATAACACGAAAAGGAAAATCCTCTCACTCCTCCTCGCCAAACAAAAATCAGTTTGGCAGATTAGTGTCTTCATAGTCCAGATAAGTGTAGACATTTTGGAGGACGAGCTAATCCTGTGAGCTGACCCAATCATTGATGAATCCCCAGTGCTACTGCCAATATTTGTCCAGGATGCCATGGTGAAAGTTTACCTCATTACAGTAAAAACTTTTTCTTTAGTTTATGAATTTAGCAATTTTTATATATATATATATATATTATATATTTGTTTTTAATTTAAAGTACCCACTTCATTTTTTTCCCCAAATTAAGGGGTAATTTAGCTTGTCCAATCCACCTCCTGTGCACATCTTTGGGTTGTGGAGATGAGACCCATGCAGACACGGGGAGAATGTGCAAACCCCACACGGACAGAGGGCCGGGATCGAACCCAGGTCCTCGGCACCACGAGGCAGCAGTGCCAACCACTGCGCCATCATGCCGCGCAATTTATATATTTTGAGTGCCTAAAAGACTCCACAGTTTTGCCAGTAAAAGAGGCACCAAAATAGCTTTGGTGGTTACACAGAAATGTCAAATCCAACTCTCCATGTGATTTAGCAATAGGCATGATGATGCTGATCTGGAGCTACAATTACACTAATCATTGTCATTTTCACTTCACAGCATTTATATACCATTTCCAAATATAGAATATGATTAAAATGCGTCATCTTCCTGACCATCCGGTAGAATTAGAAACATTTTCCAGTTGCCTGTGTTTTATTCTCACGCTTTTGTATAGATTTCAGCTTTTGGGTATCAGTATGATTTTGTTGAGTCTTATGGGTTAGGAAAATAGATCCTCTCATTTGCAGTAAATAAAACTTAAATGCATTCTTTTGCCCCAGTGCAAAGAATAATGGATTCAAGATATAGATAACTGAATATATTTCCCTCATGCTTTAATGTTTTCCAGGTTGTGGGAGAATCCAAACAATTGTTGTATGATTTTCCTTGGACCAATGTTGGCAAGCTTGTGTTTGTGGTAAGTCACAAAATTCATAACAGAGCTTTTTCTTCCCTTAAATTATGAAATAGAGAATTTGTTATATCCCAACTATTGTTTTAGTTGAAATCCAGACTCTAAAAGGAAACCGAGGCTCTCTAACAGAGCAAGATGGTTGTCTGTTGTACGATGCACCTTGCTTAAGCATCATTCACAACTCCATGGGCGCGATCTAATCAAATTCCAACAATGTCCCAGGACATTAATTGGGTGTTTCCCGGCGTTGGCAGCGCCGAGAAACACCACGCTATCTAGCGGGACTCTGTTGCAATCCAGGGCCTCAGCAGGGAACGCATTGCCGAGGCCGCACTTAGTCCCGTTTCCAGCACTGAGGAGCTCTGTTTGCTGGAACTCCTCAATGCAGGGAGAGATCGGGACAACATCGACCCCCCCATCTCACATGGGCAGGTGCACCCGGGCCTGTGTGAAAAATGCCAGCCAAGAACCCCGGCACGCCCCTGCCAGCATACAGTGCCACCTGGGCACCTTGGCAGTGCCAGGCCGGTGGTGCCCAGGTAACATCAGCAGTGCCAGAGTGCCACATTGTCCAGAGGGCAACCACCTCTGAGAGGGCTCCGATCTCTGATCATGCCCAGAAAGGGTGTAAATCTGATTTACATGAATTTACATCAACTTAAATATAATTAAACAGGGCAGCACGGTGGCCTAGTGGCTAGCACAACCGCCCCACGGCGCTGAGGTCCCAGGTTCGATCCCGGCTCTGGGTCACTGTCCGTGTGGAGTTTGCACATTCTCCCCGTGTCTGCGTGGGTTTCGCCCCCACAACCCAAAAATGTGCAGAGTAGGTGTATTGGCCAGGCTAAATTGCCCCTTAATTGGAAAAAATAATTGGGTAATCTAAATTTATATAAAAAAATATATATATAATTAAACAACTTTATGCCGTAGCGTCCGGCGCAATGGAATTCTCCCCCCCCCCCCCCCCCCCCCCCCCCCCCCCCCCCCCGGCCCTCCCCACACCTCCCCCCCCGGTTGCATGACATCACCCCACTGCAAATCACTACTGGTTTTCGAAAATGAACATCAATCATGCCGACCACACCGGGGATGCGGAGGTGTTTGGAGGTCCTGGGATTGAGGGTCAAGGCTATGCATTTCCCCCTGGCACCCAGGCAGTGCCAGGGGCACACTGCACAGGAGCACTGAGGTGGATACTGCCAGGGAACTCATGGGAGTCTGGGAGTCTGTTGGAGTTCAGGTATGGGGCCTCCATTTTGAGTGGGTGGCCCAGTACCAAACACCGGCTGTGTCCCAAGTAGGGGCATCTTTTATCCCCCTCCCCGATGGGAATAATGGGTCACCTCCACCCCCACCCCACAGCATGCATGCATGAGGGAGACTCAGCGCCCCCCCCCCCCTCCCGCAACAGTGACCCTCCAACACAGAGATCCATCTCTTACAGAGATGCTAACCACAATATTTGTACACACTATTGACAGTTCCTCACCACCTGAAAAGCAGCCAAGTGCTTTCACCTCCCCTTTTTCACAGCAGATTGGGCGCCAATCTCATTTTTTGATGGACACTCCATTCTTTGCTAGATCGGGAATCCCGATACCGACAATGGGGAATCCAGAAAACTTGGCTGTTCTTCTGGAGAGAAACACGGCGGATTTCAGTCAGAAGCTGACACTTTACCATTTGCTTACACTTTCCATTTTAATTTCAGATTTCTAGCATATGCAGTACTTTGGCCTTGTATTAGTTTGTTTTTTACCTTTTTACATTGTACAAACTGTAGGCAATATAATATGAAAGCTGTGCCTGTCCTCCAGGTGGTATTTATCTTTTGCCAGTCTTATAGAGTTTGCCCTTAACAGTAAATTGATGATTAATTTGCTAATTGCAACAATATTCACGGCATTCTGGTTGATTATTTTACTTCATTAAAATGCGTAGGTTTATCACAAATATAATTACCAATAAGGCAGGCCATTTGGCTAGCCCAGCAAATTCTTCCACATACATCGCTCCATCATCACACCACTTAACTGACTTGTGAATGCCCCCGGGAATTTTTACTCCACTCCCTGCCTGCAAGACCACTTTGTTGATAGTCGCACTTATTGCTTTCTGAAAGAATTCACGATCTTTACCTTTTACCAGTTTGTACCTTTATCCTGCAGCTTGCAATCTTTAATCCTTTGCTGTACACACACACACAGTTGAAATTTACCTCTGTTTTTGATTTCCATATTAAAAAAACAAGTTTGGTATGTGTTTAAATTCACAAAAAAGTACATTAATGCTAAATTTGAAGTAAACTCCATTCTAAATGTTACAACTCAACAGGCTCGATTCAATACTGAGTTTCAAACATCAGTATTATTGATTTGATGCATTATTTCACGGTTTCAATGTTTAGGCTGAAATATTTGCCTGAAGGAGCCTGCGTTCAAAAATAATGGTAATTATAACCTGCATCTGCTCGAATGATTACACTGAAGTAAATAAATGGCCCCACATACAAAGGAATGCAGAATTTGTATCTTGTAGCAGAACATTAGTGGTGACATTCCGTGGATTCAAATACCAAACTGCAAACTGTTCACAACTAATTTGACCAGCTGGCAGGTTCTGGTGCAGAAAATCATCCTCATAAAGCTATCAATATAGAACAACTGTGAAGATTTAAATACCTGCGTGGCACTGTGATTTGGAAAAAGTCGTTGTTCATCTCCTCGCATCTCTTAGCATGCTGCCAATTTTATATTCCCACAGTCGGGAAATAATCCAGCCCTCCATATGAGATGTGAAGCGTGCATGTCCGCCAGCAAGCAGAATACACCCAACTATTCGGAATAATTTCGCTGCCATTAAAGAATTGACAAGTTAAGGGCAGCACGGTAGCATTGTGGATAGCACAATTACTTCACAGCTCCAGGGTCCCAGGTTTGATTCCCGGCTTGGGTCACTGTCTGTGCGGAGTCTGCACATCCTCCCCATTGTGCGTGGGTTTCCTCCGGGTGCTCCGGTTTCCTCCCACAGTCCAAAGATGTGCAGGTTGGGTGGATTGGCCATGATAAATTGCCCTTGGTGTCCAAAATTCTACGATCTATGATTAACCTGGGACAAAGGTTCGGCACAACATCGTGGGCCGAAGGGCCTGTTCTGTGCTGTATTTCTCTATGTTTTATGTTCTTAATCGAATTTTGAATTGTGTGGTGTGGGGATATATTTTTGGATCTTTGCCTGAAATGCCCTTAACAGATTACTTTAGCCCATTCCTCTTGGAAAGGAGTTTTGTAGGGCAGCAACACTAATCAATACTTTTGAAGTGGGTGTGTGGTTGTTGGGAGGCGGGGGGGGGGGGGGGGCGGAGTAGGACCAGGACCTTGACGTCAGGCCATAGGGTGACTCAGATTACATTTGTCAATTGCCTTTCGTTTCACCTGCATTTTCTTCAGCATTTTTCACGTGTTCAGGCAAAGCAGAAATTGTGCGGTTTCAGCAACTGCCTTGCAATTTTCATCATGTTCAGATAGGCACATTGGAGCCAGCCTTCCACACTCCTGTCAGTGTATAGCTGCTGCAGTTCCAACTGGAGTGTGGCAGAAAACGGACTCGGGGCCCAGATACTCTGCTTGTCTGTGCTGCTGGTATCCACAGGGCTTTGAAAAATCTATGTCCACCCATTGAAAGGTAACCCAAGAGCAAAATGTTGGAGATGCTGTAAATCTGAAATTTAAAAGAAGCAGTTCAGCGGCGTCGTCGCGCCCAACTTGGTGTCAGGACGAGGTCGTTGAATCACGCTCTTGCGAGAATTGCGACGCTCGAAACGCATTGTAAGATTTAATGAAATCTCGCAAGGTGTCGCGATCTGGATCTCGCTCTCACTGGGCATGATCCAGATCTGCAAATCCCGCTCATTTAAATAGATGTTCGCCGGATTCTCCCACTGCCCGGGATCTAACAGCCTGGGAGACCTCGCCAGGGCGGCGTTCAGTACTGGTTTCCACAACCACAGAACCAGTCGTAATGGCACCGGGGTGGGGGGGAGGTTCTCCCAGATCTTTAGAGACCACTGGCTGGTTGGGGCCAGTCCAGGGAGGCACCCTGGCATTCCCCCTGGCACCCGTGCACCTTGTCACTGCTATCCTGGCACCCTGGCAGTGCCACCCAGATGACATTGGATAGCCAGGGTGTCCAGGTGCCAGATTGGCACTGCCGGGTCCCTAACAGTTGATGGGAGGGGGTGGGGGAGGCTGTGAGGAGGGTGGGGGGAGGTGAGAGGTGGAACGATCGGTGAAGCCAGACAAAATGTGCCCTTAGCTGCGAGCAGCCTTTTCTAATAGGTTTGCCAGCTGGAAAAGACTCCAATGTGGCCTCGGCGGTGAGAATCTCCCCAAGGCCAGAAAAACGGAATAGCGGGGAGTTTCCCTGCAGCTCGCGCCCAAAACCAGACAAAGATTTTCTTTTTCCCGTTGAATTGCGGCCAGCAACTTAAATACTCAGTAGGTCAGACAGCACCTTTGGAGTAAGAAACAGAGTTAACACTTCAAGTTGATGACCTTTTATTTGGTAATCCATGTCAGATGGTTGAAAACAGGAAGCCCCAAGCCAGACGGTTTGTTAGCCGTTGCAACTCGAGAAGCCATCCATTGAAGTAGCAACTAGTGTGCTCAACGTACCCTTTGTTATGATTCACTAGGATTCATTTTGAAGCTAATTTTCTCACCAATCAAGCTACAAGTTTAGTCCTTGAAAAGTTTTGCAAACAATCAGTTGATGAATTAGGTTTAAATGTAGTCTCTCTTCCACTTCTCTGATACTTTGACAAAGGACAGTGGCTGTTTAAATATGATTTTCTGGGGGGGCCATTAAAGCAACCCGTATGATGGGTGGGATTTTCCGTTCCCGGACCTTTGACTACACAATCAAATTTTCGCTCCTGCCCGCGGCACTTCCCGCTGTGGTGGGACTGGAAGATCCTGCCTGATATTTAACAATTAACATGTGATTTTCTTCAATATTTGTGTCATTTGGTGTTGCAGTGTTAAAGAAAATGTATCTGTTCGAGCTCTTCTTATTAAGGGAGAGGTTCTAGGATTCACTGATTTTTGGGCTCAATTTAACCAAATGGGACGAAGTCCCCATAGCGAGCGCCAATAGCCGTGTGTTTCCCGGAGCCTGCAGTACTGAGAAAGACATGGCTATTCAATGTGACTTGTGTTGTATAAGGAACCTCAATGAGAAACGCATGGCCAAGGTCGCACATAGCCCCGCTTTGTACACTGGGGAGCACCGCTCGTCCGAACTCCCCAGTGTAGCGAGAGGGCGTCATTTTAAAATGGCATCCCGATCTCCGAGGCCCCCGAAGCGATCCCCGACCTCCCCCCCCCCCCCCCCCCCCCCCCCCCCCCCCGGCCCAGCCTGAGCGCCCTATGGGAGGTGAGATGGTCCCCCCCCGTACAAAAAATGGGTGCTTGGCAGTGTCACCCTGGAAGTGTCATGCCAGCTGGCAATGCCACCTGGGCACGTGAGCAGTGCCATTCTGGCACCAGTAGTACTGCCAAGGTGCCAGGCTGCCCGGATGCTTAGGTGGCATCAGCATTACCAGGGCACCACTCTGCCCAAAGGGCTTGCAGCTGGGGGCCTCCGATCCGCTGGGAGACCCCCCACGAGTGCCGTTCCGTCTGGTCCCCGTTTGTGGGGACCAATGCTGACCAATGCTCGCCCGAGGCCTCCGAGGCGAAGGGGATGAATCCCAAAGCCTCAGATACCTCGGGAATCTGCACATTAGGTTGAGACTTACTGCCTCGCTCTAATTTGCAGATTTGCCGAAAAGTGATCCCGACACAATGAGCGGGATTTACGTCGCAAAGTCTCGCGAGAGCGCGTTAGATCTCGCGAGGCGTTGCGAGTCGGGTCTCCTGGCATTCATCGGCCACACTGCGCCTCGGCGAACTGCATTTCCGGCACAGCGTGGCCATTGGATCGCGCCCTCCAAATCTAAAGCTGTTGTTCCATTTTGAGTTTGATTTTCCTTCCTCTCTTTGCTCCCTTCCTGGTGTATCACAGATCTTAACTCTTTAAATCATTCAGCCAACCTGCTCCCTTGTTTCTTTCTCTTTCAAGCTAACTCTGAGGTTAGTAAGGAGTCTTGGATCATTTTCTCTCTGCTTTTAACTCTCGCCCTCTGGGGAAGCATATGGTCTTTTGTCTGATCCACCCTTGAGTGAATGATTGAGCTCCGGAACTCTGTAAATGAGGAGTAAATGCTCTGAATTTGTAGGAGAGGGCGTCAACATACAAATATATCATGCAACTGTTCTGAAAGTATTATGATAATGTGTTCAATATTGATGGAAAAGGCTTATTTAAATTGACAAGAAGTTGGCTAATGAATTACCCATTGAAGATATTACACCTGAAGTAGTCCAAGGCATTTGCAAACCGGAGATGTTATGGTGACAATTTACCCCTAGGTCTGTGGGGCATAATCTAGTCTTGCCAAGCAAGGCTTTCATGCTGCAGATCAATATATTTCTAAATGGACGACTGTGCCAAAGAGTCCATGTAATCACTTCCTTACACAGTATTTCATTTTTACAGAGGTACATCTCAGTTTGGGCTGGTGGCGCAGTGGGTAGACCCCCAGCCTCTGAGCCAGAGGCTCCAGGTTCGAGTCCCACCCCAGGACTGAATGGTCAAGGGAGGTGTGTTCATAATCCTGCCAAACCGGTTGAAAGTGTCAACCTGCAAACCCTCCCAAACACGCTGACCGTAAAAGCGGGAGAGACTCCTGTCAGCCATGCTAGATGTGGAGTGGTGCCCCTCACACTTTGGCGACAGACTAGCGACCTGTTCTGGGAATTACTAGCTGTGGAAACCGATGAAAGTCTACCCAAGTGTGGGAAGAGAATTGGAATTGGGACATCTCAGTACTGTGTAAAAACCTGATTGTTTAGTTTGATCCCGTAAGAATGACTGAATTAGAAGAATTCTCTTGGAGAAACTTTTCTTGGTCACCACGCACTTCCAGTCTTAAATTGCCGTTTAACTCCCCAAAAGGCCCAAGTTTTAAAGTCACACGCTGCAGGATTTGTTTCATGCTGATTGTACAGATTTTGCCCTCTGTTCACAGGGAAAGAAGTTTGAAATTCTGCCGGATGGACTGCCTTCAGCGAGAAAGCTCATTTACTACACTGGCTGTCCCATGCGTTCCCGGCACCTGCTCCAGCTCCTCAGTAACAGCCATCGTCTCTACATGAACCTTCAGCCTGTCCTGCGACAGGTCAGGAAACTGGAGGAGAATGAAGGTACTTTTTCAAATCTGACATCGCGGTACGACGTGCAACCTTTCGGATTCCGAGGCCGGGATTTTCCGGCCCATCCTGCCGGCGGGATATTCCGGTCCTGCTGAAGGTGACCGCCCATCCTCGGCAGGATCCCCGGCAACGTAGCCAGCAAGGAGCTCTTAATTGTCATTAACTTCGGCTGGACCGGATGATCCCGCTCGCGGCTAATGGCAATCTGCTTCAGTCACTGGAAAACAAATACACTGCACGAGGCCTGGAAAATCCTGGCCGGCGTTCCCTTTGAAATTGAAGTGTTACATTTGCACAACAGTTGCTGGGCAATTTTCACTGTTTCTTCAGTTCTGCCAAGGGAATTATGATGGAGTGCTCTATCCCGGAACCATGATTCCACCTTTTGTGGCCTTATGAGAGCCATGCAATAACTTAGGCCACTTAATCGGAAATATCTCCATGCCAACTTATTTCAAATTGCACAGCATAGCTCATTATATTGTTATCAAAGATTGAAACCATTCGAGTCTGTAAGTTGCAGTAACTGAGACTTTAATTCAAAAATATACTTGAATAAGACTCGGCTGTGTAACATGTTTATCGGCGGAAGTCTGTGCTGGGGCAAGGAGCGATTCACCCTCCCTTGCCTTGCTAACTTATGCATGGCGGGGAGCTCCCGGGATTCCATTCCAAATCTCGCTACAGTATCGGGCTGCCCCGGCTGACAATTAGGGGCAACCTCACCACCACCACCATGGGAATTGCTGGGTCGCCCCCCTTTCCCCCCCACGGCAGCACGCACGCATGGGAGTGACCAGACCCCCCATATCAGAGAACCCCCATATTAAAGACAATTTCCCCCCCCCCCCCCCCCCCCCCCCCACACCCATTAGTCACCTGTGCCTAGAAGCTGAAGAGCAGTTCAGGCAGAAACAGTGAAAAGTCACTGTTTTTTCGCTCACCTGTGCCTTACACCTGCTGCAGGCAATAGTATAGAAAGCAGCAGCTGTTACTTCATAGAAAGCCAAAACACATCATTAGGCTTTAAACCCCCTCAGACCCTTGATCTGTGAGGCTTCTATTCACTTTCAAAGAGCAATAGCTTTCAGTAGGGTATAATTGACAGGGCAATAGCTTTGAGACAGCCAGGTGTCTGGATTATTTATTTCCATCTCCCTTCGTGTTTGAATGCAACTCAAGTACCCTGCTGTAAAACTAACCACAATGTTTATAAGCATCTAGGACTTCTGCATTCTCTCAGCAGAAAGCACTGAACTGCTTTTGATGTGGTGACAACCTGTCAATCATAGCTAAATGTTTATAACCATTGTGGTTAGTTTCACAGGGGTCTCTGATATGGGGGGGATTCTCTGATATGAGGGCGTCTCTGATATGAGGGTCTCATGGAGTGGGTGGAGTGGACAGCATTTGCATTGTGGGTAGGGGTGCCCTTCGATGGGCTATTGAGGGCACCTACATTTCATACTTACCCCTTGACCCACTGCAGGGTCCATCGCATCAGGGTTACACTGGAAAATACGTGCGCCAATCCACGTCCACGTGACTCCAGGCTGAGAGAGCCAAAGCTTCACAGAGGCCTGCAGAATCGGGTTTCTAGCCCGTTAATTGGATGCAAATGGGTTAAAATTATCCATTTGCATCCTCCTGCCAACGCCGGGAATGTAGCTTGCTGCTGACACCAGCAAGGGACTAGAGCATTGGAACGGCGCAGATCCCGTTTTTCCTGACACGCAATTCTCTGCTGCATCGGAAACTCCGCGACCAGCGGCAGGCGGCGGAGAATCCACCATATATCACTTGGTTTTCACCCTTCCACTATAAATCCTGATGAGCAGCAGTATACTGGCTGAAGCTGTAATTTAACTAACCAAAGGCTGAAGTCTGTGCTTCTTATCACAAATTTGTTTACCCATTCTGTGAAGGTCATTAAGTTTGTGATTGTTACTTTCCCACACCAACATGCTGAGAAAGAGCTCTAATAACTATTCTCTTGAAGCTGTAAATGCTCATTACTACATCTACATTTGCCTACTTGAAAGCTATTGATGTCAGATTATTTCAATTATCCCACTTCATTATTATGGAGGAGAGTGTGGACTGTGCCAGTGGGAGCGATGCTAATGAGAGGAAGTGCCAGGGTTGTTAATTCCTGATTATTTTGCTGTCAGTCTGGATTCAATAAAATCTGAGATGGATTTGCAGGTATCATATCATTTAATAATAACTAACTTGCAAGGCTGACTCAATCCATAGGACCTCAGGACACACACACTGTCTTCTGAGAACCCAGGGTAAAGAGAACCTCAGGACAAAGGAACACTGGAGATATACTTCAAATGACATCAAGATTCGCATACAAACTTCCCATTGGTCATTTTACACACCTCCTGACCTGGTCATATATCCTAATTGGCTCACTTATCCTGAGCCTCTTGTTACCCAGCATCCTTTTCACTATTCTCTCCACAAGGCAAAGCTCCCCTCCCCCTTCCTAGCCATGCTGTGCTCATCCCTTTGTTCTCTGTCTGTGAACACATTACCCTCAGGGTCCTACTGTCCATCATATTCGTTTGCTCACTTCCTCAGGGTCACCCCAATGCTTGCAAAGTGTGTGGGGGGCTGTTGGGAAGGGCTACATAGATTTGGGGGTTAGGAAGGGTGCTCCAGGAGATTATGATCCAAGGAAGGGTTTGTTCCTGGGGTCCAGTAAGTTGGAGTGTTGGAGGTCGTGTGAGGTGAAGTTGAAGGCCTCGGCACGGCTGGGATTCGGATGGATCCTCCAGGACCTGAGGTGAAGATCTTGGAGAGGTGTGGAGATCTACGGCCTCAGCGGAGCAGAATAATGGAAGCCTTGATAGGGGAGGAAATCATGGGGCTGATTGAAAGCCTCAATGCTGAGGGAGATCAGAGATGTTAGGGGGATATTGTGGGGGTTGGTCAAGCAGATACCCTTTATCCAACCGGTGCAACAGCCTTTGCTGCCCAATCCTGCAGTCACTTGACTGGCAGTGGTCTTAAGGCCAAGGAAACCTGGCCACCCAACATTAAATTTCAAATGGTGATTATATATGAGCTACTGCCTCATTATAACATTTAAAATCACAACCCATTTCCTTAGGAGTGGTTTGGTCACCTGCCCCCGGTCATGGTTCCATTAAAATCCAAACTCACCTGGCTCAATGCCACCCTTTTTACGAGTTAAAACCCTCCCCCGATGTTTTTGCTCAGAGCTGTGATAATGAACTGAAATTTGTACAATGTACGTACATGCACATATTAAATTTTACAGACCCCATCATCGTCAGCTAAATAAAGAGTGGGCCGGATTTCCTGGCTGTTCACGCCGGCCGGAAATTCTGGTCCCACTCCGCCCCCCCCGGTTTCCCGGCGACGAGGAAATCCCGTTGACAATGGCAGGGTTGGTAGATCCCCCTGTCGGACCACCTCCACTGCCAAAAAACATGCACCAGGATGGCCGGTCAATCCGGCCCAGTATCTTTTCATTATTTTCCACAGATTTCCCTATTGCATAATATCTGAATGCCTCAATTGTATTAAAGCTGTATTCACCCACAAGTTTACTATTATCTATATAATCTAATATTTATGTAAGTTTAATATTGAAGTTGTATTCGACACATGGGGGGGGGGATTCTCCCATCCCGCGGCAGAGTGTCCACGCCGTTGTAAACACCGTCGTGTTTTACGACTGCGTGAACGGGCCGCTGTCAGGACTAATTCTGGCCCTTACAGGGGGCCAGAACGGCAATGAAACGGTTCACGCCGCTCCAGCTGCCACTCCAGCTGCCGATGCCGGCGCGAACTGCGCGCTGCGGGATCCGCGCATACACAGTGGCGCTGGCGCCAATGCGCACATGCGCAGTGACCTCCTTCAGCGCGCCGGTCCCGACGCAACATGGCGCAGGGCTACAGGGACAGGCACGTAGGAAAGGAAGCCCCCAGCCAGAGAGGCCGGCCCGCCGATCGGTGAGCCCCGATCGTGGGCCAGGCCAAATCGGAGGCTCTCCCCCCCCCCCCCCCACCCCCACACAGGCCGCCATCTGACCCCTCAAAGCCAAGGTCCCGCCGGCTCAGAGCCGGTTAGAATGCGCCGGCAGGACTCAGCTTTTTTCTTATGCCCGCTCGGCCCATCTGGGCCAGAGAACCGGCGGGCCGGCCGCATAGAGCGGCCCGCAACCAGCACTGCGCCAACCACGCCAGCGCCAAAGGCGCTGATTCACAGCTCTGTGGAGAATCGCCTGCCGGCGTCGGGGCGGCATGGCCAGGTCGTGGGGATTCTTCGGCCCGGCCCAGGGCTGGCAGAATCCCGCCCCCTCTGTTGCTGGGACACTGGGAATGAATATATGCCATTACAATGAATTTTATTTGATGACTGTTTTCTAATTGAACATTCCAATGTTGGTAATTAAAATCTTGTTTTCTCCCTGAAGAAAAGAAACAGTACCGGGAATCTTATATCAGCGACACCATGGAATTGGATATTGAGCAATTAGAGAAGCGATCACGAGCCAGTGGCAGCAGCGCAGGCAGCATGAAGCATAAACGTCTCTCCCGGCACTCCACAGCCAGTCACAGCAGCTCCCACACGTCGGGCATCGAGGCAGACACCAAGCAAAGGGACCTTGGGCCAGAGGACAGTTTCACTGGAAGCATCCTTCATCGGAAACTCAAATCCTGCAACTCAATGACCAGCCATGGGAGCTCTCACACTTCGGGTGTTGAGAGCGGTGGGAAAGACAGAATAGAGGATGACTCACAGGATGATGGTAATCCAACTGGATAGTGCTGCAAGCTACCATTGCATCCGCTTCATTTACTTGTTATTACTGTCATAAAACCTAACAAAGTCACTACAAAAAAAAAAATTGATTAACCAGTAGAATAAGACAACAGACATAAAGACTCCTTTTGCATGCCGAGCATGTTGGTTCTGCGAATGGACGCGATAAGAATTTCAAACAGTTTGCCTTTTGTAAGATTCTTACATGACAAGAGTGTTGTGACGTGTTCAGTTCTGCTAACAGAGCACATCTCAAAGGGGCAGTTATCCAGGAAAGGACAACATCTTTTGCTTCATTAATCTTTGAACAAACAATGGAACTAGTGACTTTACTGATCAAGGCTGCTCAGCAGAAATTTTCCCTGAAGTGTTTTCCTTATTCGAGGAAGTAGGGTAAGGGTCTGAAAGACGATTGGTGGAATCAGCCTTAAGCATTTGCTCCCATCGGATGCATGGGGGTGGTGGAGGGTCTGAGGGACATTATTAGATTGGACCTTGAGGACTGCTTCCTAACAAACATCGTTTCTGATTTTACTTTTTTTTTTTGCAAAAATTCATTTTTTTTTAAAGAATAAATTTGTATATGTTTTCTAACATACTTCTGTGTGGTATGAGCAATTGTTCTCGAAACACAATAGGATATATCTCCCACTACTCGTATTCACAAACAGATAAAACCCTATACAGCGCAGTGTAGAATGCTGAATATACATATTACTCATTGGTTAGTTCATCGCTACCCTTTTTCATAGCTGCAGGTGTGTGTAGGGAGACAACTTAACGGAGGGCATGACGTGAAATTGAACAAAATATGACCACCTAAGGGGAAGTGACAGAATAGGGGACCAAAGGTTTTTCAAGCTTTTGGAAAGGCTTCAAAAGGCACTTCCCTTACCAAGGCTGGAACCAAGAAGTGACTGACAAAAGTAACGTGAAAGGAAACCCAAAATGGAGAGTCTCCAACTCTCAGCTTGAAGGCTGATGAAACAGGGCTGCATGAGGTGGGTAATCTATTTTCAAACATAGGGCACCATCCCCATAGATCAGCACTTCGGAATGTCTTACAAAAGGTGGAGGCAGGAGTGAGGACTTAGCTGACTGTTACTGACTGATATGATTGTGTCGTTTTAGCATCCAAGTTGGCTATAGGTGCCATTGCAGCAAATGGCACAGCTCTATATTTGCCTCACTGTTTAGCTTGAGATTATGGAGACATGTCCCTATTGTCTTTGCCAGGTAAGTCTTCCAGCATCTGTAGATTTAATTGATGGCATCCCTGGCATGACAAATTAAGCTTCTGCTGGTTGTTGATCATCCTAAGATGTTTTGCTGTCTAAACCCTGAAATGCTGGGCATTGCCATTAGTTAGGACTTTATGTATTGTATTATCAGGGTGTGCTGTCATAGCTTCCCCTGGGAATTGGAACCCCTGCCAAACTGAGGCCGAAGTGGATGTGAGGGTATTGGCAGGTGGCACAGAACACAACCTGCCCTATCATCTGTTGGCTGTTTTCCTGTCAAAAAATCTTAGATGTAAGGGAATTTTCTTCGGGAAACATTATAACACTGATGTGTCAGCCTTAGTTCGATGGTAACACTCTCAGTACTGAGACAGAGCATTGACTCTAAAGAGATAAACGTTAGCGTCAAAGGAATTGTGCCGGTGTCCTGGTCAACATTTATCCATCAACCATCATGAATCAGTTTATCTGCTCATTTATCACATTCCGGAACATTGTTGTGCACTAATTGACTGCTGAATTTCCAGACGTGACAACAGTAACCGCAATACCGACATACTAGGTTGGCTGTAAAGTTTTTTGGGTTGTCCTGAGGTCATAAAAGACGCTATATGAATGCAAGTTTCTCCTTCTTCAGCCCCTAATGGTGTTACAGGGACAAAGATTCAACGAGCAATTGTCAAACTGAATTCTCAAACGTGCAAGTCAACAGGAGAAAAGAAAATGAAAAGATACAAAACTGGGCTGAAAACTGTGATCTGCATTTTCTTATGTGCTTTTAATGACTTGCTGTCTCTAACTTGCATTTATATAGTGCCTTACATGTGAAGAATATTGCAAAATGTTTCACAAGCAGTTGCAGAGTCTGGAATGGAAAGGACGATTTGCTTTGCTTCTGTGGCTGGATTTGCAACCTTCACCCTCCAGAAAATTAAACTGATCCATAGCTCTGCTGTCTATATCTTAACCTTCACCAAATCCAGCCCATGCATCATCCCTGGGGCTTTCTGACTCACACAGGTTCCTGGTTCCCCAATGCCTCCAAATTCTCATCCCAGTGTCTGACTCTCTTTATGATCTTACCCATACCTACATCCAGCAAAACAAACTCTATGGCCGCAATCTTCCGTTTTCGCTTGTGGCTGGGATTTTCCGGTGGCGCTGGAAGCTAATGGAGTTTTTGCAGCAACTTTCCATTCTCGCTCACAACAGGAGCAGGTCCCGCCACAGACAAGACCAGGGAATCCCCCATTCCCTTCACCCCATCATTGGTGGTTTTGCCTTTAGCCATTGAGGCTCAAGGCTCTGGAATTCACTCTTGTCAGACCCTCCTTGAAGCTTTACCAATTTGGTCAGACATTTCATCATCCTGCCTGTTCTCCGTGACTCAGCATCATTATTTTTTGTCTGATTCTGCTTTTTTTGTTTGAAGTCCATTGGACCGGCTCCCTCCATTAAAGGTAAAATACAAATGCAAACTGCTGCTGAGAAAACAGTTTCTGATCACTGCCACTATAATGCACACTTTGGTCTATCTGGCAGGGCAGCCACCATTGGAACACAGCACAACGTTCTGACTGATGACATTGTAGAAACTTCTCTGTGGCAAGAGACGCAGTCTAACGAGCTCAATTTTGAGACCATTACCACCAAGGCAGTGGTCACCTACAAATTAGGCTCCCTATTATTTATTCCCTCTCACTCTTTGAAACTGAATCTTGCTGTTGCCTTATTCGTATCCCTTGATTGATCTCACCTTTTTTCTGACATGTTTTCAACACAAGAGCTTCAAACTTTGGAGCAGAGGTAGGCCATTCAGCCCTTCGAACTTGCTCCACCATTCACTAAGATCATGGCTGGTCTAGTTGTGGTCTCATCTCCGCTTTCCAGTCTGCACCTCATGACTCCCTTGTCTAACAAAAAATCTCTCTTAACTAATTCAATGACACAGCCCCCACTGCATTGTGAGGAAGATACTCCCACACACTAACCACTTTCTGAAAGTAAACAATTCTCCTCGTTTCCATCTTAAACGGTAGACATCTTGTTCTTAACCTGTGTCCCCTGGCTCTAGTCTCTCCCACAAGTGAGAAACATTCTCCTGGTATCCAACCTATTAAATCACCTCAGGATTATAGAACATAGAACATACAAAGCAGAAGGAGGCCATTCGGCCCATCGAGTCTGCACCGACCCACTTAAGCCCTTGCTTCCACCCTATCCCTGTAACCCAATAACCCCTGCAAACCTTTTTGGTCACTATGGGCAATTTATCATGGCTAATCCACCTAACCTGCATGTCTTTGGATTGTAGGAGGAAACTGGAGCACCCGGAGGAAACCCACGCAGGCACGGGGAGAACGTGCAGACTCCGCACAGACAATGACCCAGCGGGGAATCGAACCTGGGACCCTAGCGCTGTGAAAGCACAGTGCTATCCATTTGTGCTGCCCTACAATCTTGGGATCTTAGATGTTCCAATCAGATAACCTCTCAATCTTCTAAACTCCACTGGATATAGACCCAGCCTGTTCAACCTTTCTTAAGATAAGGCCCTCATCCCAGGAATGAATCCCCTTGGCCACATCCTGCACTTGGTACCTTGTGTGGGATAAATAGCTGGCTTGTAATGCGGAACAATGCCAGCAGCGTGGGTTCAATTCCAGTACCGGCCTCCCCGAACAAGCGCCGGAATGTGGCGACTAGGGGCTTTTCACAGTAACTTCATTAGAAGCTTACTTGTGACAATAAGCGATTTTCATTCACATTATTCAATATAGTAATCCTTATTCCACCTCACTTTTGGACCGAAGCTTTGAAATCTACATCATTTTTAAAAAGTAAAGAAAAGGTTGATCAAATGCTGAAACAAGGATATAATTATTTTCTCAGTTAGTTGTTTTTTTTTCTGAGGTGCACACAGAAAAAAGTGAACTTTAATCCCTAAAAACTGTTGGGTTGGGGTTGTGCGACTTGATGAAAAAGCTCAAACCTAACCTTGCCCTGCCTCCAAATCGCCCATTTCTGGGTTTAGCCGAGGTGGAACCAGAGCTCAGCAGCTAACCAATGACGGGAGGCAGGCTGGAAATTTAAATATTAACGAGACGGATGGTCCCAAATTTAACTTGTTTTTCAGGTTTAACACCAGCTGCGTCTCCCGGCCTGGGGAAACCTGGCAGCCGAAGGGAGATACAGGAATGCTTTTTCTTGGTCCCACAAGCCTAAACTTGCTTTGAATCAGCCTTCCTCCCTTCACATTGCCAACCACCCCCCCCCCCCCCCCCCCCCCCCCCCCTTCACCCCTCCCTCTCTCCCTTCCGAGATCAGGGGTTGGAGCGCCTCAGCACAAACCCTGTCAATCGCAGCTGCAGACTCTCCACCTGGGGCTGTGACCTGCCATGTGTTCCTCACCTGACTGGAAGCCAAACCTGCCAATCAGGCTGACTTCACAGCAGGAATGTGGCGTTTTGAATGTGGTGAAACCCGGAGCTGCAGGTTCCCCATCCATAGCCCTGCCTGCCCTGTCACGATCAAGGCTTTAACCTGGATTTTACAGACTACTCGGGCATGCCTCTACTTACAGTACATTCTTTACTGGAAATACAGTATATTGATTTTGCAATGAAACGTGATGGTTGTACTGATACCCAGCAAAGCGATAGAATGCTTAAAAGAATAAGGAACATTTGGAACCCTGTCCATCTCACCTCATAATACTGGACTATGCCACTGAAAAAAAGTGGACTAAGAATATAAACATGTAGAAACTGGGGATAATTTGAACTACTTTACCAAAATGGATGCAGGCACAATTCACAATTCGGGTGAAGAAGGTGCTTCAATCAGTTTGACCTTATATTTCCAGAATACCAACACTATCCTCATTTTTATCATTTTCTTAATGAGTTGAGTTTCTTTTTATAAATTTGGAGTGTCCAATTCTTTTTTTTTCAATGACGGTGCAATTTAGTGTGGCCAATTCACTTACCCTGTACATCTCTCTTTTGTGGGGCTGAGACCCACACAGACACTGGGAGAATGTGCAAACTCCACACGTCCAGTGGCCCGGGGCCGGGATCAAACCCCGGTCCTCAGCGCCGTGAGGCAGAAGCGCTAACCACTGCACCACCGTGCAGCCGGAGCTGTTTGCTGAATGAGTTCAGCCTCGATCATCCCTCATTTTAACTCGTTCAAGCAGTTGACCAACCTCTGTTCAAAGAAATGCTCCATTCCACTTGCTGTCAAGTTGCCAATCGCATTGATCTGTTGACTTGATGATGGCTGGGATTTTCCAGTCCCGCCAACCGTGGGAAATGCCGTGGGCAGAAATGGAAAATGGAGAGCGAGCAAATGTCCGTTAACTTTGGGCAGAGATTTCTGGTCCGATCGCTGCTGGTCACTGCCATCAGCTCACCCTGATGCCTGTGTTGTATAGGGTGGGGTGATTCAAGTATTTAGTGGTTGGGGGGGAGGTTGTCCCTCTGTGATCAAGATTTAGGGTGTTCCCCTTGCCTGTGGGGGGGGGGGTGGTGGGGGGAGTGAAGCGGGCCTGTCACTTAACTTTGAGATTGGGGCGGGCTTTTTCTCGGTGCAAAACACGCCCCCCTCCAAAGAAATTGCTAAGTGTAGGGAGATCGTGATCAGAATTGTCCCAGAACAGCTGTCGCAATTCGTGCTGCTTTTCACACCCGAAATGGCACGTAGTCATTTTTTGGGAGAATTCTGCCCACTGTATTTATATGTACTCTTGCGTCAGAATATAACTACTTACAAAGGAAAGCTGTAGACCACCCCGTGTCATAAAACTGATAGCATATGAATGGTAGGTTGTTGACCAAGAGTTATAGGACCTAGAATGACCAGGCAGACACCATGAGGTAATAAATGGACGACAAACCTTTACCTCACAAGGAAAGAGGAAGGAATGTCTTAGAATAACGGTTTACCAGCTCTCTGCCAATCAAATAGCCAATCCCCCAATCTATTAAATAAATGCACTAACGCCAATAATATGCAAAATCATTGCAAAATAATGTTATTTAGTTGAATATATTTCTGTCAGGCTTGGATTTGTCACTTTCAGTGTGATATGTCTGAAATTCAGAAGGGTGTCTGTGATTTGCAGGACTGAATCAACTTCACTGCCCCCAGTTGGTAAAATACGAAGTATGAGGTTGCAAAATGAAGCTTTTTAAATCTGCTGGAGCTAAGTGTATTATTTCTGTCCTAGAAATAGAAATGCTGGTTGATGATCCCAAGGACTTGGAGCAGGTGCATGAACTGGCTCCAGAGGTCAGTCCCGAAATGTGTATACACATCACCGAGGAGATGCTGATGTCAAGGCAGCTGAATGGACATGCTGGTGAGCAGACGTGGGAGAATATCTTCCAGAACGTTTTGAAAGAATGTAAAAATCCTTGTTATATATAGACACTTAAGGACAAGGAATGGAGTCATATGTTTGAAAAATAGACTAAGAACAGTTAATATAAGAATCTACAATCACTTAATTGTTAATTGAAATGCAAGTTTTTTTATGCAAAGAACATCAGGCTGAAATGTCTTGGTACATTTGGGCAGAACTATGTTCTACCAGGTTTCTGCACCTTCTAGGTCCTCTTGCAGGTCCCCTCAGGGTTGTAGGTAGTTGAAGGCCCATCTTCCCTATCACATGCCCTCTGTCTGATCATCGCTATGAGAGAGGTAACTGGCACTATAAGATTCCCAACTGGGAGTCCTGCTAGTACCATCTAGCCCACAGCTGTACAAGAGCCGTGAATAATAAACTTTATTGTCACAAGTAGTCTTACATTAACACTGCAATGAAGTTACTGTGAAAATCCCCTAGTCGCCACACTCCGGCGCACGTTCAGGTACACTGAGGGAGAATTCAGAATGTCCAATTCACCTAACAAGCATGGGATCCACGATGCCAGTTCCCAATGGTAGAAACAATCCCAGAGCAATCAGTTTCTCTTGGGAAGGTTGCAACAGAAGGATAATTGCAAAAATGTCACTCTTTGACCAGAGCAGCTCACCTGCCCTCCCTCGCAGGCTGATAAAGTGTCAATGTGGGCTGGATGCCCAGGGGGTGCCATGTGGCACAGGCTCCTGCTCACTTTGTGCTGATGTAGTTGCTGGGATGTAGAGTGAAATCAGCAGGACAGACTGGTGGGTCGATTTCCCAGCCACCATATATCCAACAGGAGCTCACCAAGAATTTGTAGACTATTGCACTTCTGTGTTGTCTCCGCTGGTTAGACTTCCCTCGAGCTGTATATTTGGCATACTCTGTTCTGGTTATGTAGTGAAGAAAGGCCATCAATCCCTCACTTTGAATCAGTTTTTTGTTAGTAAGCCAGACTGGATAATGCAGCTTCCCACGCTAGTGAGCTGATCATGGTCCAAGGACTGGCTGCCCCTTGTTTTCAGACAACCTTATGGTTCTATTCATTGTCTTACATTTATCCACTAGAGTAAAAACCAACTGGCAACAGATGAAGGTTTTACTTGGACGATGCAAAAAAAATAGTAAATGCCATTTCTCGTGAAGATGTTTATCTTGAGTTCTGCTTTTCTAGAAGAAAATGAACCGTATATTAAAAATGTTAATGTTTTAGATCGATGACCTTTGGTCAGAACTGATGAAAGGTCACCAACGTGCAACAATGATTATTTTTCCCTCTCCAAAGTTGCCGCTGACGTGTTGAACATTTCCAGTATTTTTCTGTGTTTATTTCAGTTTTCCGCATTACTTTGAGGTCATTAAAACATTGTGCATGTTTAAAAATGCATCACTCACACACAAGAAGTGTTTTAACACCTCTTGTTGACTGCTTTGCGTTTAGAATTTCTGCCCCTGCAAAATGAGTGTTGGGGCATTTCTGTGACAGTGTGCAACTGAAGGAGGATTAATCAGAACTAATACCATGCTTGGGTATAAAATGTTAAACCTAGGTCCTATCTACCGATATCTGTGGGTTAATTGGATAATAAAATCCCACAGCTCTATTCAAGAACAAGAAGATCTCGTGGTTTCGTAACAAGCAATTCGTCCCTTAACAAATGCTACCATAAAAACCAAGTGGATAAAGTGGCCAGCCATCTCACTGCCTTTTCTAAGATCACTACTGGATTTGCCCACCCAGAGTAATTGCATTTTAAACTAATTAATTCAACAAGTTATTTGAGATATCTCTCAGTGATCTGGGGCAAAATTCTCCAACCCCCAGCCGGGTCGGAGAATCGCCTGGGGGCGCCTAAAATCCCGCCCCCGCCGTGGCAGAGATTCTCCGCCACCCGGGAGGTGGCGGGGGCAGGAATCTCGCCACTCCGATCGGAGAGGCCCCTGCGGTGATTCTCCGGCCCGGATGGGCCGAAGTCCCGCCTCTGGGAAGCCTCTCCCGCCGCCGAGGTTTAAACCACCTCTGGAACGGCGGGCTCAGCGGCGCGAGCAGGCCCCCGGGGTCCTGGGGGGGGCGGGGGGCAATCGAACCCCGGGGGGTGCCCCCACGGTGGCCTGGCCCGCGATCGGGGCGCCCCGCTCAGACTGAGGGCCAGTGCCCTGGCTGCACTATGTTCTTCCGCGTCCGCCACGGCCTCCACCATGGCGGAGGCGGAAGAGAACCCCATATCGCGCATGCGCGGACCGGCAAAAGCCTTTCGGCCAGCCCCGCTGCCAGGGGCGCCGGTTTTTTGCGCCGGTCTTCTGGTCGCAACCGATCCGGCGCGGGGCTGGCCCCCAAAGATGGGGAGAATTCCCCACCTTTGGGGAGGCGCGACCCCTGAGTGCTTGGCGCCACTCCCCTACTCCGGGACCCTCCGTCACGCCGGGTAGGGGAGAATGCCGCCCCAGATCAGATATAAATGCAGGTTTTTTTAAAAATCACTTTTACGGTCATTCTGGATTTTAAAGTTGTATGAACAAAAGCTGAGGGTAATTCTCTGGCTGTGTTGCACTTGACGCAAATTCCACAATGTTGGGAGAATAGCGGGAGAGCCCCCAAATGGGGTTTGCGGCGGGTGCTGAACATAGTGCGATGCTCCCGCTGCAGCTGAAGTAATCTGGTGCACGCGTTCGCTTGGTGTGAACCAGATTAGCATGTTTAAATCAGTATTTAAATATGCTGGGAGTGTTTGAAGCCAGATTCTCCCAGCTCCCAGTATTCTCTCTTTCCCCCCACCCCTGCAGCGGATGATTCTGCTCCTGGGTTTGCAATGACATTGCCCCCTGGCAATACCAACCTGACACTGCCCTGGCACTGCCAGGTTGGCAGTGTCAAGGGGGTGGGGCCTGAATGGGGCAGGGAATGAAGAGGGGAGCACAAAGTGGAGGGGGCATTCGACGACCCCACAGTGGGGTGTTGCTTACCTGTGAGGGTGGGGGCTGCTGGCACTGGTATTGGGTGGGGGCCTAATGCCAGCGAGAAGGGGAGGGATCTGAAGGTACACCTATTGGTTTTATTTACGATACAAATTGCCAGAGATGCTAATTGATGATGGTGCCATGATGCCAGTGTCACATCTGGGACCTCATGAACATTGTGCCCAATGAAACAAACGATAGAGAGAAAAAATAGAGCGAATGACAGAGAATGAATCAGAGGGAATAAGAGTCAATTTTGTACAGAAAGAAACAGTGGATTAAGAATGAAAGAAAAAAAAAAGACCAGAAAATGAATAAAAAGAATAAGCAGAAGATGATATTGCAACCCAATAATGTTTGGCAATTGTTGTTTTGTTATTGAAAAGTTGAGAGTGTATGACATCGCGGGTGGGCGAAATGTAGAAACATCTTTATACACACACTGTTTGCAAAAGTTAGTTTTTTTTAAAAAGAAATCTGTCTAATTTACATTTCTGAACATCATAACATGTTTGCGCCTGGAAAGTATTGCCTTCTGACAGTCACGGGCTGCAAAAATATCACATACACGGATTTAAGTTTATTTTTGAAACCCTGCAGGAACTGCTGTACTGGGAGCCCTCAACTTCATCTGCTCCCTCTCCCTTTATGGGCCTCCAAGGTTGCGTTTCATGTTAGGATCATAAATTATGTCATCAACAGGGTCCTTATGACATGAATTACCAGCTCTTAACTGGAAGCAGGATAAATCAGGCAATTTCAGGAGATGCAATCAATTCGAAGCAGAAGCTCACTGAGGTTGCAAATTTTTGGCTTTTTGTCAAGTCTAATGGCAGAGTGGCACAAATTATCCAATTTGTGGAAATTGTAACTCATGCCATATTTTGTCTTTGCAATGAATTGTGGGCTTTTTTGAACTAATATTGACCAGTGTTAATTCACCGTTGTTTTCTGAACAATTTCTGATGTTGAGAGCACAGTATTTGGTGGAGGATGAAACAATGATTTCTTGGTCACCATCTCAACTTGTGTTTGTAAAGGATTCTGCAATATTTTAATAGCACCTATTACATTTGCTGCAGGACTAATGGTGCGGGAGCTGAGTTCTTCTACTTCCAGTTCTTCTGAAACAGTCGTGAGACTTTATGGCCAAAGTATAGATTCATTACCACAGGTGAGTTCACCCATGAGTAAAGTTAAACCTATTTGGGTCTGCTTAACAAGTGCATATCTTCCCTTTTCTTAAAATCACTTGCTCTACGGCTGGTTTTGTGAGAAGCTAATTTTAACTCACTGCGACCCCACCCCAGCACAAGCCCAGTGGAAACAGTACAGGTGGGTTTGGGGAGGGGTTAGAAGTCAGGGGCTGTTTTAGGGTTGGTTCCCTTTGTCCTCCGACAGGAGTCAGACTCGGCCTGCAAATGAGGTTGGGCAGTCAATGTGAGGCGCTTGGTACCCAAAATAGCCAGAGACAGAGCAGAATTAAAAGTGCACGGTCAACACTGTGTGCATCTGAAGCTGATTATTTCATATCTTCTGTTTATTGTGGGCTGGAAACAGGACGTTGGTGCTTTTATAGTTGAGTCAAAGTCATTTTGCTCAGGTGTTAAGTGGTTCAAAAATATCTAATTCTTCACTACCGTAGTGGAAAAAGAAGGCCATTTTCCTTCTGTCATCTGTGAAGGCAAAAACTTCCATCACCCTTCTAAATATTGCATCCACTTTTGCCAAAGTGGGAAGGCAGACAATAGCTTTAAAAGTACTTCAGAAGGTGAGAGGTTGGCCATAGACTTGTGGGTTTCATCAGCAATCGCGGTGAAAACTGTCTGGTTTGGTCTGAGCCTGTCTGCCTTTAACACAGCCTGAGCATGCTTTCTAATTCTGTAACTTCAATGAAAAATTTAGCAAAAATGCTCCAAAGAGATTCATACCTTCTTATTTTGCATTATCTTCATTGTCAGTATGAGGCCCTTGAGGCTAGAAACAGTCAGAGACAGACCAGAATTAAAAGTGTACGAGCAACATGACTCCATTATTTAAACAGCCTCTTCAGACTCTGCTTCTGCTGGTGGAATTCTGCATCGGAGCTTCAATTAAATCATGTGTGCATTGCACTTTTCAAAACACTAATACACCACAATTAATATCTCATTATATGGAGGCATGTAAATAAAAGACCGCGAGGGAAATCGGCTTCTGCCATTTGCACGGTCAGAATGCCCTGCATCTCGAGATCAGTGGAGGGGAAACTCAGAGGAGAAACCAAAGATGAGCCTGTCCAAGCCCTATCAGAGTGCTGCTTTGCACAGACCCCAGTAATTTCACTCAACTTTTCCAGTCAAGCAGATTTCAAGTGATATTTTTTCTTCCGTTGCACTCGGCACCCAAGGATGTGCTACCGCATATTTCCGCAACCAAACTGGAAAGAATGCTCCATGGGCCAGGGGACGTTGCCTGTGTATTGACAACAATGGGTCCAGAAAAACAGCCAAGGCCATGGAGTCACACAGAAACATTAGCTTGTCGCACATTCACTGGTACAATGGTTTAACAGAAAACCTCAGCCCACTTCGTAATTAATTTCTTTTCCCACAATCTTTAAAGGAAGGATTCACTTGGTTTACTTTCCCTTTGGATCGGTGCATTGATCAACTGCCAAGAACGATGGCAGTTGGTCTTTACATCCAAACAATAGCTAGTTCAGGTTATGACATTGGGAAAAGCAATGAGTCGAGAGAATGGGTGGTTCCTTGAAAGAGAGAGAAATTGGGTGGGGGGCGTGGAAATGAAACTAATATGAGACGCATTGGGCGGGATTCTCTCATCCCAGGCCAGGCCCGTGAATCGTTGGGACGTGCGCGAATTGGCACCATTGTCGCTGCCACGGCGCTGGTCGGGGCCACTCTATGCTCTTTCTCCCCCCCCCCCCCGCGATTCTCCGTCCAGGATAGAAATGCCGAGTCCCACCGCTGCCGTTCACACCTGCTGTCACCCGGCGGGACCTCGGCGTACATGCATGCCGGGGCGGCCCGGGTTGGGGGGGGGGGGGGGGGGGTCCCGTTGTGGCCTAGCCAGCAATTGGGGCCTACCGCTCGATGGGCCGGCCTCTCGGGCTGGGGGCCTCTTTTATTCTACGCCGGCACCTGTTGCCATATGCCATGTTGCGTCAGGGCCGGCGTGGAGAAGAGAGCCACTGCGCATACGCGCGTTGGCGCCGGTCCCACTGGGCTGTGTGCATTGGCGCCGGCCCCACTGCACATGTGCAGACCTGCAGCGCCCATTTGACGCCGGGGATCGGCAGCTGGAGTGGCGTGGGCCTTGCTGGACCCCTGCAGGGGTTAGAATCGCTGCTCCTGAGGCCATGTTTTTCTTTAAATTTAGAGTACCCAATTCATTTTTTCCAATTAAGGGGCAATTTAGCCTGGCCAATCCACCTACCCTGCACATCTTTGGGTTGTGAGGGCGAAACCCACGCAAACACTGGGAGAATGTGCAAACTCCACACGGACAGTGACCCAGAGCCAGGATCGAACCTGGGACATCGGCGCCGTGAGGCAGCAGGGCGAACCCACTGCGCCACTGTGCTGCCCTTCCTGAGGCCATGTTGACGCCATCGAGAAACGTGACTCCTTTTACAACGGCATCAACACTTAGCGTCAGGATCAGAGAATCCCGCCCAAAGTATCTATTAAAATGTTATTTAAAATCTTAAACCTTTGGGCATTTTTGATTTTAAATGAATTTTGCCAATCAGGTTAATTGCACTATGTTTTTAAAATTGCTTTGCCACTCAAAACTTTTGAAATATTGATCAAATATCTGCATGTAGCAACTGTCTGAGGACTCCAAAGAACCACAGATTTCCTACAGCGCAGAAGGAGGCCATTTGGCCCATTGAGTCGGCATTAACCCTTTGAAAGATCACCCCACCTCAGGCCCACTCCCCCACCCAACCCCCATAACCTCACCTAACCTGCACATCTTTAGACTTGTGTTAGAATAATGTTCTGTTTACCAAACAAATAATTGGCTTCCGAGTACTCTGCTTTTGTTCAATACTAAGCTGATTCTAGTTCTGTGGTTCAAACAGAGTGAAATGGGGCTCGCAGCTGATTTCTTGAATAATGAATCATTCACATGCCAGAGGGCAAAGGTCAGGCCCGGGGAGGGGAAGCAATTTCCTGCTTTAGGCAAGTCTAAAAGAACGTTTAGGATAACAAGGGTACTATGTTGTGGATCACCCAAAGGCAGGCAAGTACTCCTGTCAGGGAGATAAAATAGCTGTTACATGTGCAAGTTCGCCATTGGCTTTTTAAATACGGCACAATCAACAATATAGGGATTTCTACTCATTGTCCAAGTGAAGCAAGTTGAAAGACTTTGCTTTAAAAGAACACACTTGTCTGGTAAACTGGTCGGCTGAACAAACAGTTGCAGATGAAAATATAATAATGTGGAGTGTAGCACAATGATCTCATCAAAGGAGTGGCCACATTTACAGCTCGATTGGTTTTTTAAAAATGAAATCCTGAAATATAACCCAAGGAACTGCACATTGCTTTGCAAAGTTGACAGCAACTCTTCCAGGCGATCTCTCCCTTATGACGTGGTAATATATATTTTTTTGAAAAATCAAGTAATTGATTCCAATTCAGCAAATTTCAGCGATTTCCACAATAAAGCTGGGAGGAAATTTCATCGTTTTCTCTCCAGTAATATTTTAAGGGAATTCAAAGTAAATGTTTACACTTGTAATGCCTGTAGCAACCAAAGCATCCACACCCCGTGCCCCCCCCCCCCCCCCCCCTACTCCCCGTCGCAGTTAATGTTTTAGATGAAGTGAAACATCTGCTACATGCTACTTACAATAGTGAAGGTCATTGTGACCCTTTTGTGCCACCATGACCTCCCGCAAACCAATAGAAGACATCACAGGGGTCGAAAACTTTTCTTGGGCATTTAACATTTATTTTTTGTGCAACTGTAAAATGCTAATCTGTAATATGGCAGTAATTAACAAATAATTTTGTAACAAGCTGCAAGCTTGTACGATGTGTGTTTGTATTCATTTAGGCCTTTTGTGTTGAAAACCTCTGCGTGCTGCGTTTATATGCCCTGCAACTAAATACATCCCTAAATGAGGGAACAGCACTGTGAATGGTTCTGTACCTCACTGCTGTGCCCGTAATGGCCATCGGAGTCTCGGTGCCTCGATCTGTCATTCGTCCTCTTGGACCTGCCAAGGATCTTATTCCTTTTTGGAAGAAGCACCCACTCTTACTAATGCTGCAAAATGCTTCAAAATGGACACGAGTTTAAACCAGCTGTCCCAGCAATATTCTATGCCTGCTACTGGTGGAGGCATCTTTTTATTTTATGCTGATTTATCTCTTCAAGCTGACAACTATGAGTTTCCAGAATCCATTCTTGCTGGTTGTCCGCAACTATTCTCACTATGCACTGCTACTAAAGAGGCCCACGAAAATCTATACTCCAGTGGGTGGCCCGGTGGCACAGTGGTTAGCAGTGCTGCCTCACAGCGCCAGGGACTCGAGTTCAATTCCGATGTCAGGTCACTGTCTGTATGGAGTTTGCACGTTCTCCCTGTGTCTGCGTTGATTTCTTCCGGGTGCTCCGGTTTCCTCCCACAGTCCAAAGATGTTGGACAAAACATTGCCTAAAGGTTAGGTGGGTTACGGGGGTTTGGTGCCCCCCTATCGGAGAAATGCCAGGTGCAGACCCGATGGGCTGAATGGCCTCCTGCACTGTAGGGATTGTATGATTCTAAAGAGCAGCACTTGACATGCTGGACCCTCATCGAAGGTACCTGACACACTCAGTAGGCCCAGACAAAGTCAGGTTAGTTAAAGAAGAACCTAAAGCTGAGGCACACATCATACTATGTAAAGTAGTGGCACGGAGGAGGTTAATGCAGGGAGTTAAGATCCAAAATTATCATCGACAATCTAAACTCGGTGATTTTATCCATTCAGATGTTCCAATCTTAACTGATTAACTTACTTAGCTTTTGTTAAGATAGCGCCTGTGCATGCAACTGAGAAAACCTTGAGGCCCAGCTGAAGGAATGTTCCCAAAGTTCGCCTTTACCTAATTTTACTTATTTTTGGTGCATGGAATTAAATTTTAAGCCCTTTAGTTGAATGTTGACAAACACCTATTGTGGGATATACTAATTGAGAGTTTCTTGTCAACTTTTCACTTTGTTTTTTTTAAAGTCTATTTGCAACATTTTTACAGAGAATAACTTAATAGAGGGGCTGGTTTAGCACAGTGGGCTAAGACAGCTGGCTTGTAATGCAGAACAAGACCAGCAGCGCGGGTTCAATTCCCATTCCAGCCTCCCCGAACAGGCACCGGAATGTGGCGACTAGCGGCTTTTCACATGACTTCATTGAAGCCTACTTGTGACAATAAGTGATTATTATTATTAGAGATTTCTGATCAATTATAGCTTTGAAGTTATTTGAATGAAATGATGGCTATGTATTGATATTGTTGTATGCAGCCTGTGTGCAGAAAACCAAAGACCTCCACAGACCGGCACAGCCAAAGCTTGGATGATATTCGTCTTTATCAGAAAGACTTTATGGAGATCGCCACCCTTTGCCAAGACACTGCTCAGAGCTACACATTTGGCTGTGCTCATAATCTGAATGAGGAAGGTAATTGCTGTAACCGGTGCTTGGCAGAGCAGTATAATGCAACAAAGGAAACCTTCATTGTCAAACGAACGAGTAAATATTCATCCCTGGACCTTACAGCTGATGACTCTGTTCCTGAATTTGTGGTTTGAACGCTGGGTTTTAACCATGCATTAGTGCTGTGTACTCTTAAGCCTGGCTGCCACTGCATTCCCGATGACCTTCCAAAGCCATTGCCTACACTTCACTGTCAAGCTGAAAGACTTTTTGTTTTAGCTACCCAAGGAACAGTTAGATTATATTCTGCAGTTCTTCCACGTTTCTGGACAGAAACAGCTAACAAAGCAATGAATGCCAAGAAGCCAAAGAAATATGTTAAACAGGAGTCTGAAGATGTATATTTTTGAGAGTCAAAGAACCTTCAGTTACAGCAAGGCAGTCAGAATTCTTTGCACATTGACTCTTTCGTGGAGAATTAAATCCACAGTGTTTGGAGTATTACAACTCAGTATTACACAAACAGAGATCTTTCTAAAAAGGAAACTTGTCTTTTTTTTAATCAAGCATATTAGGTCAAATGTTACTATTTAGTAAAACCTTAGGGTTCTTAACACTTGTGTGTTAGTGGCGCCATTACTATGTTGTTGATCAACTTCTTGAAAATGTTTCAGTTAAGATGTAGACTTGACCTTGGTACTGTGAACCTTGCAGTGTTGTGCTTGTTCAATTTTATTCCTGTACCTTTTTTAGGTGCCTTTATGGTTCTTGTTTGTCAGATGTATATGTATGCAGTGACAATCAGAAATGCTCCTCCAGCTGCGACCTCTCCGCCTCGCCCATAACATAAGACACAGCACAGAAAATTACAGATCCTGAGGGAAATGATTTTCCCTCCATATAGATGCACGCAATTATATGGAGGGTGGCAACTATAAACCTGCTTGAGGCGAGGTGTGAATTGTTCGCCAGTTTGAATTTTGCTGCGGGTAGCTGGTAAATTTCAACAACCCTGAAGGTGGATGTGGCTGTTCCATAAGAAAGGGGAGCTGACTGCAAGTTGAGAAGCGGAGCCGATTACAGTTCGCTAGCGAGTCAACATAACTATAAGTTGGCGGGTAGGCCGAATGGCTAAGTTCCAGTGTACCAAGGAGTACATACTCATGTTGAGTATTTTTGAACACAAAAGGTTTGTATTCAATGACATGCTATTTTGTTTATATGCAATGACTTAATACATAATATGTTTCCAAATTCATACTGCTGCTTTATTTGATATCATATGGATTGGTTTGACGGCCACAGTTTGCATCAAGTTTCAGTCAGAATTCCAGTACTTCACTCGAGTAACTCGGATGCAGAACAGCACAATGTCAGGCAAAATTTTTTTTTTTCCAAGCATTATAGTCAAGAATGACAATGTCCTACATAAATGAAGGGGTTCCCAGCTGCACAACAAAGGTTGTTGAAGAGAAGTTTAAACAGCCCTCGCTATCCATCAGGTTTTACACATAGTATCAGTGTACCAGATGACAAGGGAATTAATGGAATATGTTATAGGAAATCATATTCATTTCATTAAGACAGAGTGACATTTACATTATGGCTGACAGAGAAATTCACTTCGTAAGGTGAAATAGCTTGATTGCTAAATGACTAATTTTTCAACCTGATACAGTGCATTATTGATTGCCATATTTTAACATTTAGCAGCATTTTTGCAACTGGAATAGTTTCTTAAAATATTTTTTGATATGAAACGTTTTTATTGGTATTTTTATATAACTGATATTTTTACATGAAATTCTATTAATCAAGTAGTTGTTAAAGTGCAGTGCAATTTTTAGCAGTATTACGACAATCATTAACAGTGGTGGAAGCAGTATTAGAAACTGATCATTTCAATGGGGTTAATATTTTTAAGGACATATACAGCAAGCTTCTCTGGCTGCGGTGGGAGGCGGCCTGTTATTGGCTGGCAGCAGGATCTTACGGACCTGCCGTTGTCAATGCCCCCACCCCACCCGGCTTACACAATCTTCCAACTTTTTCCATCGGGCAGGAGATACAAAAGTCTGAGAAAACGCACGAACAGACTCAAAAACAGCTTCTTCCCTGCTTTTACCTGACTCCTAAATGACCCTCTTATTCACATGAGGAAGGAGCAGTGCTCCGAAAGCTAGTGTTTGACACAAACCTGTTGGACTTTAACCTGGCATTGTAAGACTTCTTACTGTGCTCACCCCAGTCCAACGCCAGCATCTCCACATCATGACCCTCTTATGGACTGACCTGATTAACACTACACCCCTGTATGCTTTACCCGATGCCAGTGTCTATATTTACATTGTGTACCTTGTATTGCCCTATTATGTATTTTTTTATTTTCTTTTATTTTCATGTACTTAATGATCTGTTGAGCTGCTCGCAGAAAAATACTTTTCACTGTACCTCGGTATATGTGACAATAAACAAATCCAATCTAAATCCAATTACCCCTCCCCACTTAAGCACATTAGTGATCACTGCAGAGTTTGAGGTCAATTGTTGTTACTTCATAAAGGATTATGATACATCTGATACTGTGATTGAGCAAAGTTGAATCAATTCTGCTTCCAGTCACATATCACACAAAACACTAATCACAGGACACTGGGTTCAATAACCAGTTTGGGGCTTTTATCAGACCCTAAGACCGGGATCTTTCGGCCCTACCTGCGACCTGGATTTTCTGGTGTCGCCTAAACTCAGTGGATGTTTGGCTGCCTCTCCGAATTTTCCGTCCCACTCACGACAGGTCCCGGCTGTAGATCTTTTTATTCTGTGTAATTATTCGTAAACATTTTGGGCAGAGGTAGCTAGATTCTTGATAAGCAAGGGGTGAAAGGTTGTCAGGGGGTAGGAGGGCATGTGGAGTTGAGATTGTCAGCAGATCTGCCATAATCTCATTGAATGGCGAAGCAGGCTCAAAGGGTCGAGTGGTCGACTGCTCCTCGCTCGAACAATCGTATATGCAACCGTAAAATTATTTTAATAAGATTACTGAGCTAATAATTGAATAATAGTAAACTATATCGACAAGAAGTTATCAATAGGCATTATTTTTAAATATATCATATTGGTTAAGGTGTCCATATAGATCATATCTGCAGCTACATTCTGGAAATGCATCTTGTATTTTAAAACAAATTGCCCAGAATTTCACTTTTAAATACTGAAGCATTGTATGACAACTTGGCAATGATGGCAGAAGACCTTGTAAATGAACCATGGGTGGGATTCTCTGTTGGCTGATGCCGAAATCGGGACGTGCGATTGGGCGGAGAATAGCTTCCGACGCTGGAATCGCGCAGGTGCCGGTTTGTCGCCGAATGGCAATGCCTCGCATCCTCAAAAATGTGTCAATGCGATGCATGCCTTGTGTAGTTGGAACACCGTTCACATCTCATTAGTATGCCTAGCTGCGATGCACCACCTCCGACGGGCCAAGTTCCCAATGGCTGCACTCAAATCGTGAACCTGGCGTGGTGGCTGCTGTGAGAGAGGGAGAGAGAGCATATGAACAGTGTTCAGCACCTCCATACTTCGCTGACAGCCATACCGCTGGCCGGGGGGCTTTTGCCAAGGCTGGGGGGGAGAAGTGGGGGGTGGCCAGGAGGTGGGCTGTGAGGTCGGGGTGGACGAGTACGCAACAGCATTACCGCAGTCGGCAAGGAAGCCATGCGGCTATGCATGCTGCTGACAGCCTGCTATAAACATGGTGCCCTGGGTGACCCCCTCCCCACATCGTGCACCCCTCCTGGGTGCCCTCTGGCCCCAGCCGACCCATCAGTTGTATGGGCACTCCAGCACAACCTGTCCCATCATTTTGGCAGTGATCGAGGTGTGTGTGGGCGGTGTAGAAGTGCGGCATGTCGGCCTTGCGAGTATCCATCACGGACCTGGCGATTCATGCATCGTTTTTCGTGAGTTTTGCTGGTGTTCCACGCATCGCCAGTACTAGCTCCTCACTGGTAGTGGAATCGGTGTAGGTCTGACACCGATTTTTCTAACGTGATACTCCACGGATTCTCCGTTACTGTCAACACTTAGGCTGAATTCTCTGTTTCTGAATCTATGTCATTTTAAAAAGAGGCTCCCATCAGAAATATTGGGGAGATTTTCGATGGTCATTCTCACCAGCGAGATCTTCCGATGGTGCATCCTTGCCCTGGCATGGGGTGGATTCAATGGGAAAACCCATTGACAGCAACTGGATCAGCATATCATGCCTCCTGCCACTGGGAAACATGTTGTGGGGGGGGGGGGGGGGGGGTGCATCACACACCCCCCTCCCCCCAACCATTGTCAAATATCCACTAACTTTGATTAGATCATTAAAATAATAGAATTCCATGTAGCAATTGTATGAGAATTCTTTTAATGGAAGGGATGCAAGAGGTTTGTTCCCCTTAGCTTAAGCTTGTAATTGAAGTCACTGTGTATGGTCTTTATCCCCACATTATTACAGGTAACAAAGACAGGAGTTTTGAAATTCAACCTGTTTCAAGATGATAGGGCAGAAGAGAGAAGAACTGAAATATTGGAGATGCCTTGATTTCTCTATATATGTACGTTTATCAAGAGTTAATAAAATTCCAGTGTTTCCACAGGTATAGATCTATCCATTAGTCTTTAATGAAAGTGGATTCACATGGCTAGACAATGTGGGGGTTGACACGGTAGCACAGTGGTTAGCACAGTTGCTTCACAGTTCCAGGATCCCAGTTTCGATTCCCAGGTTGGGTCACTGTCTGTGCAGTGTCTGCACGTTTCCCTCCATGTCTGTGTGAGTTTCCTCCAGGTGCTCCGGTTTCCCCCCACAGTCCAAAGATATGCAGGTTAGGTGGATTGGCCATGATAAATTGCCCTTGGTGTCCAAAAAGATTAGGTGGAGTTACAGGGATAGGGTGGAGGTGTGGGTGCTCTTTCAAAGGGTAAGTGCAGACTCGATGGGCCGAATGGCCTCCTTCTGCACTGTAATATCTGTAAATCCCATAAATGCTAAATCTCCCTGTACACAGAATGTATCTGAATCAAACAACAGTTTCAAGAACAGGACATGAATGCAACTGTCGTTAGCTATTGCTTATAGCAAATACCCGGTTATTCGACTGTATTTAATATGTACATTTTTGTAAGGGCATGAATACATTAATATATAGGAATAGTTCCATTTGGCAGAGTTCGAGAATGAAAAGCGAGTGAACTACACGGAGAAAATGGATTACAAATTAACTCACTTGTGTTTGACATATCACTGATGTGCCACTGGTCATGTGTGCACAAGTTAAACAAACATCACTATTGGTGGTTTAGCAAAACTCTACATTCGGTGGCAATTCCCAATTTATCAAAATTTCTGACAGCCTGACAATAATTGCACACAGGGGTGGAATTTTCCCACAGAATGGCAATGTGTCCAGTTCTGACTGAAACCCATGTGTTTCTCACAAGAGAAACAGCTAGGTTTTCTCTCCAGATCTTGCGACACTTTGTCAAAACAAAACAGGGGCATGTGTTTTTGCGCCATCATTCTTGAAGGACGGGGCCGAAAGATGGCAGCAAGCCCAGCTCTACAGAGATCAGGGCACCATTTTTAAAGGGCATCCCGATCGCAAAGAGAAAGTGAAGGCCTCCCCACCCACCACCGTCGCTGGCATCGGGGCTTCATTCCCCACCCCCCAATCCTACGCCAGCATTGAGGTTTCGGTGCCCACAGCTCCCACCCCTAACTTAACGTGAACCGCCTTCTCTCCCCCCCCCCTCCCCCACAATGGGGTTCCCTGGAGGTCTAGACCCTGGCCCTGCTCTCTCGCCCTGGCAGGGCTCTGCCTAGCCATGTCCTCTACCACCCGGGAGCTGTACTCACATCTGAGCTCCTGACATGGTCATCACAACTGGTTTCCGTTTTTGGAAACCAGTAGTGGTTGCCGCCCGCTTGGCATCATGCCAGTGGGGTGGGGGGACACATCTGACATCCCTGGAAGCATCAGCATTAAGCTGTTTCAGCATATTAAAATGAATTCAAATTGATGATAATCAGGTTGGCGCTCTCGCTGGGTGTGAACCTGATTATGTCTGCGGAAGAGCCCGGGGACATGGCTTTCAGACCTCTCGCCAGCGTGAATCCCGTTTTAGGCCTCTTGCGAGAGTTAGCGGCCATTACTGGATCCGCGACCTCTGTGAACGGGCCTGGAAAATCGGGGTCAAGATTTTAATATTTTAAAATCTATATTTCCAGGATTATCGGGTTTGTCGCAACGGCACATATTTTGAAGCTGATAATGATGGGCTAGTTTACGTTGTCAACTCTTGTCCTTTTGCATGTGGTTCTTGTACTTCAGGGAAATAAAATAACCTGCCCATCAGAAGCAAAGAACGTCTTTGTTAATATTTGTTATTCAAAACAGATTTTTTAAAAATTGTGGTTCTGTATCAATTAATGATAAAAAATAAATAAAACTAACAAATTCTGTATTAATGAGGATTCATGTGATTCAAGGGGGTGGGGGGGGGGCACTTTGATTTGAATCATGATCATTCCTAACTGATTGAAGTTGGAATACTTTGCTGCATCAAGATCGATAATTGAAACATGCTGCAGGGACCCTGTCATCATTGCATTTCTTGTGAGATGATTTTGAAATGTAGCATACAGCTGGACTTTTTGGTTATCTTTCAAAGAAACAACTCCCATTCAGTTATTTTTCCAGTCTTGTTTTTAATCATACTTTTTTTTATTGGCTTTGTAGAATTTGGGCTTAACTCTATCCAAATATCCAGCAACATCTGGAACTATACTGAAAAATTGCATTGGTTATTTATTCCAAAACTAGCATTTGTGCATTAGTTTAAAGAAGGCCAACTTTTCAGCAGCATATTAGAAGTTATTACCTTTCATATCCTTTAATATAATAATTGCGCAATCTGTAAAGAATCCTTTCTGTGAAAGGAGCTCCTGTCAGGATATGTAAAATAAGAGAACATTGTGCAACTTGTAATTGAATTACTTTGGAGAATGAAGTCCGATGTGTACCTTCGAGGTACAAATGCCAAAATACAATAAATACATTTGTTTGGATTTATCACTGCTCTATGTATGAATTTCAAGTCAAGCTTGTATGTAACTGAAGTTTCACTTTGGGTTATTGGTTTCTGGACTGTGAGTTCAAGAATTATGTTGTTATAATCTCTCCAAATTGGTTGATCAGTCCTTACCGGAGCATAATGTGGAAGCAAGATGATATTGCATTTTCCATATTTAGTTTCACCTACTAAATGACTAGGATTCTCGTCACAAGGACGTCAGTGGCGAAGAATGTACCACCTGCCTACTTGTCGTTGGTTGAAATGAGACGAAAAATAAATCATTAAGTAAAGCAACTTGCTTTAATTTAAGCATTTGGAGAGTCCTTCAAAAATGTCAGCATTGGAATTCTATAATGGAACTCTTGCGCATTATCTGCATTGACAAATATTTGATTTTTGTTTTCATTAACTTCAGGAAGAGAGAACACAATGGTGGTTTTGTTCTTACAACCCACAAAACCCATCGGAGACCAACCTATTAACCATTAACAGAATTAATCAATCTCATGTTCAATGCCTAATCTATATTAATTCTCAATAAATTTCCCCATTGGGAGACATTTTTGAGTGTGAAATCAGTGACCCTTATCAATAAAGAACAGCAGAAATATCCATTATTAAGCTCGTGGTTTTTGCCTTCTTGGTGTAGTAATTTTTTCAGCTTTTTACACATATGGTCATGTCCTATCTGCATACTTGATGCATTCTAAGGATATTTCTCATGTAGGATTTTGTTTTCAAAACTACGCTCCCTTCTAAAACATATAGTACAGGCTGAGTTTGGAGGCATAGCAGCTACATTTTTGATATTGACTACGATAGAAAACAACTTCAAAAATGAGGGGTTCTAATAAAAGAATTAGGGAGAAACGGCTTCCTCTGGCAAAAAGGGTCTGAAACCAGATGTCATGAATTTGAAACAATTGGGGCAGCACGGTGCCGCAATGGCGAGTGCTGCATCACGGCGCCGAGGTCCCAGGTTCGATCCCGGCTCTGGGTCACTGTCCGTGTGGAGTTTGCACGTTCTCCCCGTGTGTGCGTGGGTTTCGCCCCCACAACCCAAAAATTTGCAGTGTAGGTGGATTGACCACGCTAAATTGCCCCTTAATTAGAAAAAATTAAATGGGTATTTAAATTTATAAAAATAATTTTTAAAAAAATGAATTTTTAAAATTTGCAAATGAGCTGGTTGAGAAATAAGGTGATATTTTTCACACTGACAGTTGTTAAAATCTGGAACACATTGGGCCAGATCTGGCACGGAGTGGCAACCACCATTGGATTGCTGCGCTGCGCCTATTTTCTAACCTTGGACTTGGAGCTCCACCTTTCTCATCTGGATTTCCAATCCAGGTGTACTGAGAAATGATGGGACCATTTTCAGCTCAGGTCCAGCGTCAGGGAGAACGGCGACATGGGGTGGAAAATCCCGAGGGAATCTCTCTCCAGAGAGATTGCATTTCCTGATCTTTCCACACTCCTCACTTATGATGTCACGATTTTCATGCTCACAAAGGGTGAGAACCTTATTTTAATGGATTTCAAATATCATTAGACCCCCCTTCACTGAATATTCAAATATTGTCACAGCTGCGAGGCTTGCAAAAGTTTTCAAAGACTATATTCCGTCAACAGGATTCTTCTGGTGGCGTTAAATTAAGCATAGCCCCTGGCACAGAGAGACATGCCCTGGTACTGCCCCTGGCACAGATTGTTGGCAGTGCCAGGGGTGGGCCCGGGGGAGAGATCAGGCAGTGAGGGGGGGAACTGGAGATCAGGCAGTGAGGGGGATCGCTGGAGATACTTCCGTATTGGGGAAGGGAAGCCCCCGGATGGTAGCCCCTGGATGATTGCGTTGGGGGGGGGGGGCATCAGTGATTGTCTGGTGGGATGCCCCCCTGTACCTCTGTGGGTGGGGGGATTCCGTTTCAGTAGTGATTAGGGCGCCCTTTTAAGATGGCGCTCTGATACCTATGTCATATGGTGAAGTAAGTGAACTGAGTATGCAGAGCTGGCCTTGCTGGCTCTATCAGAGCCCACCCCACCAGAGTGACGATGGTAACCCCACCCACGCTTTTGTTTTTATACTCAGTGAGGTTCAAGATCTGGAGAGAAAACTGGTCTGTGCAGCTGGAGACCTACACACCGGTTTTCAGTCTGAGCTTGACACTTTGAAAAAGTATGGTAAGATTCGAGCCGTGGAGTGTAGCTGCTCTTGGAGCCTGTAGAGTGAAGGGTTAACATCAGCAGCACCTCATACTGATGTAACGACTGAAGGAACTATGATGGCTAAGAGGCTGCATCTGTGCAAAGCAGAAGTACAACTTTGTATAGGTACTGAGTTGAGTATAGATCTGTAAATAAACATGATTTGTTTTCACAAGTTACCATTTACTGGAGCATTCTTAGGGTAACATGCAAGCCCTAAACAACCCACATCTAGAGCCTGAAACCAAAACAAAACATGGTGGTAGGGCCAGAGTGTAAAGACGCAGACAAACTCCAAGAGTAGAGTGCGCGGTTGAAATGCTGCAAATCCTTGGAAAAAGGAAAAGACAAAGGATTAACGACTCACCCGAGAACGGAGCATCGTGGGTGCTGCAGAGGCAAGCAAATATACAGACGTAGAGTCCAGGCAGCAGCGAATACAGATCATAATCTACAAGTCAAACTACTGAAACAGCAATAAATCCGAGAGCCTACATCACCACTCCCAGAAACATTCATAAACGCTGAAGGATCACAGCAGGCTCAGCATTGGGACAATTGGAGAAAGAGGATCTCCAGGTACAAAACAGCTTCAGGTTTGCATAAGAAAGACCAGAAGGATCAGAGCAGTACTTTACTATATGCAGTAGGGACCATAGTAGGTGATGTTGTTACTATTTTATTCAATTTGCGGCCAGCGCAGATAAGATAGCCTCTTGCTGCACAGTATCTTTTCTATGGTTCTAAGACAGGGCATCGATGTGGCTTTGAGCTCATATGAAGATGTTCTTCAGGCATCCGATTAACACTTTAGTGTGCTAAAGAAATTTGATTATTAAGCGAGCAAAATTTAATAAGAGGTGGCAAAAAACTGGCAAAGCCATGGACTCGTTTATAAATGACTTGTACAGATTTGCAGAAAATTGGGATCCTCAGTGATAAATTAATACACGATCAGTAAGTGGTTGGGGGCTTGAATAAACCCAATCAAAATGAAGGAGTACAAAAAGGCAGTACATTTAGTCCAACAGACCAAGCTAGGATGCAGAGCAGTTGTTTGAGGGGAAAGTACTATCAATTGGGGGAGGGGGGGGGGGGGGGGGGGAGGATAAAATGTGTGAAGCCATTCACTAAGTCGGATAAAAAAGAAAATGCACAGAAGCTAACAAAAGTGGGAAAAGCTCCCCAACACCTATTTTGAGATGCACTTAGTGTGGTGGGAGACCCTGCACAAGCAGGAAGAATGCCAACAGGGGGAGCTAAGTCCCATCATTGTCGGAGGCTAGGACAAATTAAAACAGTCTGTAGATCCAAAATTCCTATCGCTCATAGTAAGAAAGCGATAACGGAACCAATTATAATGAAAGAAGTGGAAGAGGGACAGAAGAAACAAATAACCTTCTTGGGGGACAAGACAGAAAGCAATTACTGGAATATTAAATTAGAAGTTGATGGTTGCCCCACAGAATTAAAGCTAGACATCCTTCCGGTGGTGACATGTAGGTGGAGGTTGCATGTTGGGTGGCTCCTGCTTGAGGCACTGGTTTTTTGACTTTAATGTCCGGTTTCAGGGGCAGTTTTTGAATGAGCTGGTGCAGGAAGGCATAAGGAAGGTGGGAGATGTTGAAGGCCCAGAAGGGCACTGGAAAGAAGGGGGCGAGCGAAGGTCCGCCGTCAAGTGAACGGGTGATCACGGCAGGAAGAAAGATGGCGGAGGCCGGGTTGCTGGGTGGGGCCGCTCCCCTCACAGTGGAAACTCTGACCGGGGTGATGGCCGGATAATTCGAGAGGCAGTTCACTAAGCATATGGAGGTGCTATGCGAAGAGGGAAATGATGGCTGTGACGAAGGAATGGGTGGAGAAGGTGATTGCCCCGGTGAAGATGAAAGTGTCAAAGACATTGGTCGAGGTACGGGAGCAAGGAGAGAAGTTGAAGGGGGTGGAGCAGTGTCTAACGCAGCACAGTGACCAGTTCACCTCGGTGGATGAGGAGCTGCGGAGAGTGGCGGAGACTAACAAAGAGCTCAGATCCAAGGTGGAGGACCTGGAAAACAGGTCAAGGTGGCAAAACCTAAGATTGTGGGCCTACCTAAGGGGGTGGAGGGCCCAAGGCCGAAAGAGTACTTTGCAAAGATGTTGGTAGAGCTGTTGGGGGATGGGGAAGAATCCGCCCGATGAGAGTTGAACACAACATCGGTCGTTCAGGCTGAAGCCGAAAGCAAATGAGCCACACGGGCAGTTTTAATTTGCTTTCATAATTCTCATGTTAAGGAGAAGCTCCTATGTTGGGCACAGCAAAGGTGTATGGTGAAGTGGGAAGATGTTGGGATCCGAATATACCAATACTTAACAGTGGAACTGGCCAGAAGGGGGCTGGCTTTCGGAAGGGTGAAGGCCATACTGTACAGCAACAGCATGAGGTTTGCCGTGGCCTACCCAGCGAACCTGAGGATGATGTACAACTCGAGGTATTTCTACTTCCAGGCAGCGGAGGCGATCATGAAGGCCAAAGGACTGGGAATGAAATGAGAGATGGGACCGAGATTGGGACTTGGATTGAGGGGCTGGGGACTGTGCTTAGTCTTCATCTCTCTTTTTGGTTGTTTCTTGTTTTGTATTTGTGGGGGGATTGGCTGGGTTTTGGGTGGTTTGGGAGGCTCTGAAGGCAGAAGTGAGGGGGGAGCTGATTTTGTTCAAGGCTAAGGTGGACACAGAGAAGAGAAAGGAGTGCTAAAAACTGATTGAGGAGATTTTGGAGGTGAGTGGGACGTAACGCGGGGGACCCGGACTCTGGTCTCCTGGCCAAGAGGAAGGAGTTGCAGGTGAGGTTCAACCAATAGTCCACAGGGAAAGTGGTGCGCCAGTTGGGACGGGTGAGGGGGCAGTCGACGTGCACGGAGAAAAGGCAGGGTGCATGCTGGCCAGTCAGCTCCAGAGGAAGGCTACGGCGGGGGAGATAATCCAGGTACGGGACAGGATGGGGAAGGTTCTGGTGGCTCTGGAGCAGATTAATAAAATATTCAAGGAGTTTTATAGGGACCTTATAGGTCGGAGCTGCCGGGGGAGGAGCGGGGGAATGAGGGAGTTCCTGGAAGGGTTGGAGTATCTGAGGCTGGGAGAGGAGGATAGGACAGGATTGGAGGGGCAGGTGGGGAAGCAGGAGGCGAAGGAGGCGATTGGAAGGATACAGACAGGGAAGGTTCCGGGGCCCGATGGGTTCCCGGTTAAATTTTATAAGAAATGTAAGGACAAGCTAGCGCCGTTGATGGTGGGAACGTTTGATGATTCGACAGGTAGGAGGGTTCTTGGCGCAAAGATGGGGCAAGCTTCTATTTCGTTGCTACGAAAGAAAGATAAACAATCGGAGGTGTGTGGGTTGTATAGGCCCATGTCTCTGCTGAAGGCAGATGCCAAGATATTGGCAAAGCATCACGGTTGGAAGGGTGTCTCCCAGAGGTGATTGGGGAGGATCAGACAGGGTTCGTGAAGGGAAGGCAGTTGTTCTTGAACGTGGCGAGATTGTCGAACGTGGTCCTGTCTCCGATGGAGGGCAAGGTGATGGAGGCACTGGACACAGAAAAGGTGTTTGATCGGATAAAGTAGGGCTACTTGATGGCAGTAGTGGACAATTTAGAATTGGGCCAAGGTTTCTGGCGTGGGTGCGGCTGTTGTACAAGGAATGGAGGGCGAGCATTCGTGCTAACAGCATGAACTTGGGGTACTTTGCACTGCGCCGGGGTACGAGACGGGGGCCCTATGTATCCTCTGTTGTTTACATTGGCTATAGAACCCCTGGCCATTGTGCTAAGGAGCTCAGGCTGTGGAAGGGGTGTGAACATAGGATGTCCCTATACGCCGATGATCTGCTACTGTATATTTCAGAACCGAGCACGTCAGTGGAGAGTTTAATGGAGCTGCTCCAGAGATTTCTGAAGTTCTCGCGGTATAAAGTAGGCGGCACGTTATCACAGTGGTTAGCACTGTTCCTTCACAGCACCAGGGACCTGAGTTCAAATCTTGGCTTGGGTTACTGTCTGTGTGGAGTTTGCACATTCTCCCGTGTCTGCGTGGGTTTCCTCCGGGCGCTCCCATTTCCTCCCACAAGTCCCGAAAGATGTGCTTGTTAGGTGAATTGGACATTCTGAATTCTCCCTCCGCGTACCCAAACAGGCAAGGGTGTGTGGTGACCAGGGGCTTTTCACAGTAACTTCATTGCAGTGTTAATGTAAGCCTACTTGTGACAAGATTATTATTATTAAAATTGAATTTAGGGAAGAGCAAGTATTTTATGGTCTCCCTGCCGGTAGTAGCTCGGGATGGGAGAGCTACCATTCCGTGTGGCGGCAATCCACTTTAGGTATTTGGGGATGCAGGCTGTCCGAGATTGGGGAGGGCTCTGGAAATATAATTTCACTAGCTTGGTGGGGAGGGCGGAGGCTGATTTGTCAAGGTGGCGAGCCGGGTGCAGGCAGTTAAATGATTTTTTGCCGTGGTTTTTGCTTTTATTTCAATGACTGCCGGTCTTTTTACCTAAGTCCTTCTTCAGGTTGGTGGACAAGTGGACCTCGTTCATTTGCAGGTGGGGGGGCCGGGATTAGGAGGGTGGTGTTGCAGAGAGGATAACATGTGGTGTGGTGGTGGGGTGGGGCGGTGATAGGTAAGGCCTCCCAAATGTGCAGTATTATTATTGGGCGGCGAATGCGAAGAAGGTGCGGGTCTGAAGCAAGGAGGGGTGGTTCTGTGGATAAAGGTGGAGGCAGACTCGTGTAGAGGGTGGGGGGTTGTTAGATTTTAGAGGTGGGACGAGAGGGGGATTAAGGAAATCTATTCCTTGGGGGGCGATTTGCGAGCCTAGAGGAGTTGGGAGAGAAGTATGGGTTGGTGCAGGGTGAAGGGTTTAAGTACATGCAGGCTTGGGACGTTGGAAGAAAGGTTTTCCCGACCTTCCTGATAGCGCCGACCTCCTCGTTGCTGGAAGCAGCGCTGTCGGCGTTTGAGCTGAGGTAGGCGAAGGAGGGGTTCTACAATTTTTGGGGTTTGTTCATCATGCACCTTCGAGAGTTGGTTACTGTTGATTGTTGAGGGGAGTTTCTGTGTTTGGGTGGGAGGTTTTTATATTGCTGGGGTCGTTTTTTTTCCTTTTGTATGGTGAAAATTGTTAAGATTTGTCGAATAAAAATACTTTTAAAAAAAAGAATTGAAGCTAGACACTGCCGCAAGTGTTCCAGTATTATCTTATAAAGTAAACTGGCAAAAGATTATCACATTACTGACATCCTCCATCTAATTGCAAGCCCCAGCAAGGACTACATTGAAAGTAATGGGCCAACACTTGCAAGATTAACATGCAAGGATAAAGACATTATTGAACCCCTGTATGTTATATAGAACCAGTCGTCATTGTGCAGAAAAGCATGCTTGCAATTGAGATTGATTTACAAGGTTGATGAAATTGCTGACAAGCAATGAAGTAAGGTATTCCAAAATGAATTTCTATCCCTGGGAAAGCTGAAGACAGAATTTAAATTAATCCTGAGGGCAGATTCTAAACCTATATGTCACTTCACAGAAAGGAAGGTCCCTCATCTACTCTTGGGCAAAGTCAAAATTAAACACTTGTTAGAACAAGGTATCTTCACTCCAGTAACCATAACAACCAAGTGGTGATCTGGAATGGTCATTGAGTGAGAGGAGTTCTAAAAGCCTCCATGAAACAGGGTTGACATTAAATGACTGATGTGAATTTGTAAATTTTATGATAAAAGCCTCAGGGCACATTGTGCAAAGTTCAGGAATTACAGCCTGCCCACAAAAAACCAAGATCATTGGAGAATTCCCACAATCTTAAAGCATTACAGAATTACAAAGATTCCTTGAGATGGTCAACCAAGTAGGCAAGTTCTAACCTTCTTTGGTGGCTATCAATGAGCCATTATGGCAGCTGTTGAGACAAGGTCAATAGTGGTGCTGGAACGTGGACCAGCAAAATGCTTTTCGCAAGATTAAAAATCTCCTAATTTCACCAGAAATCCTCACACACGATGATCCAAAGTTGCCAACAATTGTAGCAGTGGACGCATCATCGAAAGGCGAGGGCACAGTGTTGTTTCAAGTTCAAAAAGATGGGTGAAGAAGACTAGCTTATTGTGCCTTAAGATCTCTCCCGGACAGAGAAGAGGTGTGCAATCATTGAGAAAGGAGCACTAGCAGCCACATGGCCTGCATTACGTTCCCTGTTATGTCATGGGATTAGGGTTTAAAATTGAAACTCACAACAAACATTTTGTTACTTTTCCTTAACCTAATGGAAATTGCAAAAATGCCACCAAGGATTCAGCACTTTATACTGAAATTCATGAGATGTGATTCAGTTACTGAGTATGTTCAAGGAGAGTATCAGAATACAACAGACAGTGGAAGAAGTCAAGGTTACATTTTTATTGAAAGTGGAAGCATATACTTCGCTCATTACTAAACACTTAGCAACCACTGAAAAGAGAGTACACAAGATTACACAAGCCCAACAACAGGCTGATAAATGCATCCAAATAAAAGAGTGTTGCCGGAAGGGATGGCCAGATTACGCCCAATGATCCAGTCCTTCACCAATACTTTGAACAGAAAAAACAGCTCACAATCATCAATGATTTCTTAGATTTTAACAACAGACTAATAATCCCAAAAACATTTTGACGTGACATCCTGCTTAAAATCCATCAAGGTCCCTTGGGAAAAGTAAAATGCTGAGCAGGACATCAGCAGTCAGTCTTGTGGCCAAGCATCAGTCACTCCATTGAAGAGTTAATCACAAATTGCCTTGCATCTGCAGTGAATAGTCAACAGCAGAGTCAACCACGGGCACCCTCTTGTTTATTTACAGATCTGGATACATCTCAGTGTTCTACACAAGGTGGTGCTCTTGCATCCCAACAGACTTGTCCCGTAGTCATGTGACAATTACATTGTAGATCAGTATTAGGTGCTCCTGATAATCCATCACTCTGCATCTCCACCCAAATCCATCACTCTGCATCTCCACCCAAATCCATCACTCTGCATCTCCACACAAATCCATCACTCTGCATCTCCACCCAAATCCATCACTCTGCATCTCCACCCAAATCCATCACTCTGCATCTCCACCCAAATCCATCACCCTGCATCTCCAGCCAAATCTATCACCCTGCATCTCCACCCAAATCCATCCCCCTGCATCTCCACCCAAATCCATCACTCTGCATGTCCACCCAAATCCATCACTCTGCATCTCCACCCAAATCCATTACCCTGCATCTCCACCCAAATCCATCACTCTGCGTCTCCACCCAAATCCATCACCCTGCATCTCCACGCAAATCCATCACTCTGCATCTCCACCCAAATCCATCACTCTGCATCTCCACCCAAATCCATCACTCTGCATCTCCCATCCAAATCCATCACTCTGCATCTTCTCCCAAATCCATCACTCTGCATCTCCACCCAAATCCATCACTCTGCATCTCCACTCAAATCTATCACTCTGCATCTCCACCCAAATCCATTACCCTGCATCTCCCATCCAAATCCATCACCCTGCATCTCCACCCAAATCCATCACCCTGCATCTCCCATCCAAATCCATCACTCTGCATCTCCACCCAAATCCATCACTCTGCATCTTCACCCAAATCCATCACTCTGCATCTCCACCCAAATCCATCACCCTGCATCTCCCATCCAAATCCATCACTCTGCATCTCCACCCAAATCCATCACTCTGCATCTCCACACAAATCCATCACTCTGCATCTCCACCCAAATCCATCACTCTGCATCTCCCATCCAAATCCATCACTCTGCATCTTCTCCCAAATCCATCACTCTGCATCTCCACCCAAATCCATCACTCTGCATCTCCACTCAAATCTATCACTCTGCATCTCCACCCAAATCCATTACCCTGCATCTCCCATCCAAATCCATCACCCTGCATCTCCACCCAAATCCATCACCCTGCATCTCCCATCCAAATCCATCACTCTGCATCTCCACCCAAATCCATCACTCTGCATCTTCACCCAAATCCATCACTCTGCATCTCCACCCAAATCCATCACCCTGCATCTCCCATCCAAATCCATCACTCTGCATCTCCACCCAAATCCATCACTCTGCATCTCCACCCAAATCCATCCCCCTGCATCTTCACCCAAATCCATCACTGTGCATCTCCACCCAAATCTATCACTCTGCATCGCCACCCAAATCCATCACCCTGCATCTCCCATCCAAATCCATCACTCTGCATCTTCACCCAAATCCATCACTCTGCATCTCCACCCAAATCCATCACCCTGCATCTCCCATCCAAATCCATCACTCTGCATCTCCACCCAAATCCATCACCCTGCATCTCCCATCCAAATCCATCACTCTGCATCTCCACCCAAATCCATCACTCTGCATCTCCACCCAAATCCATCACTCTGCATCTCCACCCAAATCCATCACTCTGCATCTCCACCCAAATCCATCACTCTGCATCTCCTCCCAAATCCATCACTCTGCATCTCCACCCAAATCCATCACTCTGCATCTCCGCCCAAATCCATCACTCTGCATCTCCACCCAAATCCATCACTGACCAACGGTCAGTTGCCTTTATGTTTAATAATACACAGCAGGGCAAGGTCAAAAATGGCAAGATCTTGAGGTGGAGGATTGATCTCTCCACCTATAATTATGAGATCTTGTATCACCCAGGAAACTCAATGAGCCCCCTGATGCCCTATCCCGCGGTACATGTGCCAGCGCACAAGTGGACCGACTCCGGGCCCTCCACTATGACCTCTGCCACCCGGGGGTCACCCGGTTCTTCCATTTCATCAAGGCCCGCAACCTGCCTTCCTCCATTGAGGAGGTCAGGACCGTCACCAGAGACTGCCAAGTATGCGCAGAGTGCAAGCGCACTTCTACCGGCCAGATAGAGCGCACCTGGTGAAGGCCTCCCGCCCCTTTGAACGCCTCAGCGTGGACTTCAAAGGGCCGCTCCACTCCACCGACCGCAACGCGTACTTCCTGAATGTGGTTGATGAGTACTCCTGATTCCCTTTCGCCATCCCATGCCCGATATGACTTCTGCCACGGTAATTAAAGCCATGCACAGCATCTTCACTCTGTTCGGTTTCCCCACCTACATCCACAGCGATCGGGGATCCTCTTTCATGAGCGATGAGCTGCGTCAGTTCCTGCTCAGCAAGGGCATCGCCTCGAGCAGGACGACCAGCTACAACCCTCGGGAAAACGGGCAGGTGGAGAGGGAGAACGGGACGGTCTGGAAGGCCGTCCTGTTGGCCCTGCGGTCTAAAATTCTCCCGGTCTCCCTCTGGCAGGAGGTCCTCCCCGACGGACTTCACTCCATCCGATCACTCCTCTGCACCGCGACTAACGAGATCCCTCACGAACGTGTGTTTGCCTTCCCCAGGAGGTCCACCTCTGGGGTCTTGCTCCCAACATGGCTGACAGGTCCTGGACCCGTCCTCCTCCGGAAGCATGGGCTGAGCCATAAATCGGACCCATTGGTCGAAAAAGTCCATCTCCTACATGCCAACCCGCAGTACGCCTACATGGCACACCCGACGGGCACCAAGACACAGTCTCCCTCCGGGACCTGGCACCCGCTGGGTCCCCACCCATGACCCCCGGCCTGACCCCAGCAGGATCCGTCCTCCCACTGGATCCACTCGGGTGACGAAGACGAGGACAACACGCTCCCGGAGTCGCAGGTGACCAAGTCGGCGCCCACATCACCACCAGGACTGAGGCAATCGCGGAGGAGGGTCAAGGCCCCCGACAAACTTAATTTGTAATCTTTCCACCGCCCTTTATTCTTTATTTTAACAGGGGGCGAATGTGGTGAACACCACCAGTGGTATATTATATGTATTATGGCACTGCCCATATGTTAGAGGTACAATGGTAAATCCCTGCCTGCTGGCTCCACCCTAGCAGGCAGCGTATAAATGTGTGTGCTCTCCTGCTCAGTAGCCATTCTGGTTCCACCGACAGGAGGCACAACATCTTGTTCAATAAAGCCTCGATTGTTCCACCATTCTTGTCTTATGGTAATTGATGGTGCATCATGATATTCCCACTCTCTCACACACACAAACCCAGTCTGATATTCCCCCTCTCTCACACACACACACACACACAGTCTGATATTCCCTCTCTCACAAACACAAACCCAGTCTGATATTCCCACTCTCTCACACACACAAACCCAGTCTGATATTCCCTCTCTCACAAACACAAACCCAGTCTGATATTCCCACTCTCACACACACAAACCCAGTCTGATATTCCCCCTCTCTCTCTCACACACACACACACACACACACACACAGTCTGATATTCCCTCTCTCACAAACACAAACCCAGTCTGATATTCCCACTCTCTCACACACAAACCCAGTCTGATATTCCCCCTCTCTCTCTCACACACACACACACACACAGTCTGATATTCCCTCTCTCACAAACACAAACCCAGTCTGATATTCCCACTCTCTCACACACACAAACCCAGTCTGATATTCCCACTCTCTCACACACAAACCCAGTCTGATATTCCCCCTCTCACACACACACACACACACACACACACACTCTGATATTCCCTCTCTCACAAACACAACCCCAGTCTGATATTCCCACTCTCTCACACACAAACCCAGTCTGATATTCCCACTCTCTCACACACAAACCCAGTCTGATATTCTCCCTCTCTCACACACAAACCCAGTCTGATATTCCCTCTCTCTCACACACAAACCCAATCTGACATTCCCTCTCTCTCACACACACAGACCCAGTGTGATATTCCCTCTCTCACGCACAAACCCAGTCTGATATTCCCTCTCTCACAATCACAAACCCATTCTGATATTCCCACTCTCTCACACACAAACCCAGTCAGATATTCCCCCTCTCTCACACACAAACCCAGTCTGATATTCCCCCTCTCTCACACAAAACCCAGTCTGCTATTCCCTCTCTCTCACACACAAACCCAATCTGATATGCCCCCTCACACACACAACCCCAATTTGATATTCACCCTCTCTCTCACACACAAACCCAATTTGATATTCACCCTCTCTCCCACACACAGACCCAGTCTGATATTCCCCCCCCTCTCTCACACACAAACCCAGTCTGATATTCCCCCTCTCTCACACACACAGACCCAGTCTGATATTCCCCCTCACACACAAACCCAGTTTGATATTCCCTCTCTCACGCACAAACCCAGTCTGATATTCCCCCTCTCTCACACACAAACCCAGTCTGATATTCCCTCTCTCACAAACACAAACCTAGTCTGATATTCCCTCTCTCACACACAAACCCAGTCTGATATTCCCCCCTCTCACACACAAACCCAGTCTGATATTCCCCCTCTCTTACACACAAACCCATTCTGATATACCCCCCCTCTCTCACACACAAACCCAGTCTGATATTCCCCCTCTCTCTCACACACAAACCCAGTCTGATATTCCCTCTCTCTCACACAAACCCAGTCTGATATTCCCCCTCACACACAAACCCAGTCTGATATTCCCCCTCTCACACACAAACCCAGTCTGATATTCCCTCTCACACACACAAACCCAGTCTGATATTCCCTCTCTCTCACACACACACAGACCCAGTCTGATATTCCCCCTCGCTCACACACAAACCAAGTCTGATATTCCCCCTCTCACGCACAAACCCAGTCTGATATTCCCCCTCTCTCACACACAAACCCATTCTGATATTCCCCCCCTCTCTCACACACAAACCCAGTCTGATATTCCCCCTCTCTCTCACACACAAACCCAGTCTGATATTCCCTCTCTCACACAAACCCAGTCTGATATTCCCCCTCACACACAAACCCAGTCTGATATTCCCCCTCTCACACACAAACCCAGTCTGATATTCCCTCTCTCTCTCACACACACAGACCCAGTCTGATATTCCCCCTCTCTCACACACAAACCAAGTCTGATATTCCCTCTCTCACGCACAAACCCAGTCTGATATTCCCCCTCTCTCACACTCAATCCCAGTCTGATATTGCCCCTCTCTCACACACAAACCCAGTCTAATATTCCCGCTCACACACAAACCCAGTCTATATTCCCTCTTTCTCACACACAAACCCAGTCTGATATTCCCTCTCTCTCACACACACAACCCCAGTCTGATATTCCCCCTCACACACAAACCCAGTCTGATATTCCCCCTCTCTCACACTCAATCCCAGTCTGATATTGCCCCTCTCTCACACACACAAACCCAGTCTGATATTCCCCCTCACACACACAAACCCAGTCTGATATTCCCCCTCACACACACAAACCCAGTCTGATATTCCCCCTCTCTCACACACAAATCCAGTCTGATATTCCCTCTCTCTCACACACAAACCCAGTCTGATATTCCCCCTCTCACACACAAACCCAGTCTGATATTCCCTCTCACACACACAAACCCAGTCTGATATTCCCTCTCTCTCACACACACACAGACCCAGTCTGATATTCCCCCTCTCTCACACACAAACCAAGTCTGATATTCCCCCTCTCACGCACAAACCCAGTCTGATATTCCCCCTCTCTCACACACAAACCCATTCTGATATTCCCCCCCTCTCTCACACACAAACCCAGTCTGATATTCCCCCTCTCTCTCACACACAAACCCAGTCTGATATTCCCTCTCTCTCACACAAACCCAGTCTGATATTCCCCCCTCACACACAAACCCAGTCTGATATTCCCCCTCTCACACACAAACCCAGTCTGATATTCCCTCTCTCTCTCACACACACAGACCCAGTCTGATATTCCCCCTCTCTCACACACAAACCAAGTCTGATATTCCCTCTCTCACGCACAAACCCAGTCTGATATTCCCCCTCTCTCACACTCAATCCCAGTCTGATATTGCCCCTCTCTCACACACAAACCCAGTCTGATATTCCCGCTCACACACAAACCCAGTCTATATTCCCTCACACACAAACCCAGTCTGATATTCCCTCTCTCTCACACACACAAACCCAGTCTGATATTCCCCCTCACACACAAACCCAGTCTGATATTCCCCCTCTCTCACACTCAATCCCAGTCTGATATTGCCCCTCTCTCACACACACAAACCCAGTCTGATATTCCCCCTCACACACACAAACCCAGTCTGATATTCCCCCTCACACACACAAACCCAGTCTGATATTCCCCCTCTCTCACACACAAACCCAGTCTGATATTCCCTCTCTCACACACAAACCCAGTCTGATATTCCCCCTCTCACACACACAACCCCAGTCTGATATTCCCCCTCTCTCACACTCAATCCCAGTCTGATATTGCCCCTCTCTCACACACACAAATCCAGTCTGATATTCCCTCTCTCTCACACACAAACCCAGTCCGATATTCCCTCTCTCTCACACACAAACCCAGTCTGATATTCCCTCTCTCACACACAAACCCAGTCCGATATTCCCTCTCTCTCACACACAAACCCAGTCCGATATTCCCTCTCTCTCTCACACAAACCCAGTCTGATATTCCCTCTCTCACACAAACCCAGTCTGATATTCCCCCTCACACACAAACCCAGTCTGATATTCCCTGGGCGGAATTCTCTTCCCCCCACGCCGGGTGGGAGAATCGTTGGGGCGAGTCCCACAAACCCGATGGATTACCTTGGAGCTTGTTTACTGCAAATTTGACATGGCTGACAAGGCTGAGTTACTCTTTTCGCGGCATAACACAGCCATCTTTTAGCCTCCCTCGCCCTCCCCCCATTTGGCCGGTGTTCAGCGTTGCAGTGCTGTGTGTTTCATTGCAAGGCCGCCTCTGGGTGGGTATGACAAATCCGTTCCTTGCTCCAACAGCCGGTCTGGAATCCGGAATGCGAAGGCGGTTCTGGGTCATTGAGGCGGGTGGCGCTGCTGGAGTTGATGAGGGGACGGGGGGGGGGGGGGATGTAACGTTGTCATGTTCTCATGGTCTTATCCTGTTTCTCCCTCAATATCTGGAAGAGCGATGTGGGTATCTATTTTTGTTCAATGGTGATACTAGGCCAATTGTAATGTCGTTCTCCTGTTCCATACTGTGCTCTCGTAGGGTACGCCTTTTCTGTTTTTTCCCTTCCTTGTTTTGGGTGCTGTATTATTTTGTAGCTTTGCTGCATTTTGTTAAAAAATGCAAAATATCAATAAAGAATATTTTTTAAAAACAATTGGGAGTGTACTTGAGGAATATTTTGTGGGGTTACTGGGAAAATTGTGTGTAGGCCAAAACTGGACAGGCGTTCAGGAAGCTGCATGTTGCACCGTCCTTATACAGTAAAATATAACAAAGTACGTGCTTCAGTTTATGTCTGACAACTAAATAAGAGCAGCCTAATTGGAATATATCAACAAAATGTACTTCCAAGAACACCACTGCTCACAGTGAAAGTTTTTCTAAGCACTATCTTAAACATCCAAACTACATCAGTGCTGGGAAATACACCTGTAGAGCATTTAATGTCAGGTATTTCATAAGAACATAAGAACTAGGAGCAGGAGTAGGCCATCTGGCCCCTCGAGCCTGCTCCGCCATTCAATTAGATCATGGCTGATCTTTTGTGGACTCAGCTCCACTTTCCGGCCCGAACACCATAACCCTTAATCCCTTTATTCTTCAAAAAACTATCTATCTTTACCTTAAAAACATGTAATGAAGGAGCCTCAACTGCTTCACTGGGCAAGGAATTCCATAGATTCACAACCCTTTGGGTGAAGAAGTTCCTCCTAAACTCAGTCCTAAATCTACTTCCCCTTATTTTGAGGCTATGCCCCCTAGTTCTGCTGTCACCCGCCAGTGGAAACAACCTGCCCGCATCTATCCTATCTATTCCCTTCATAATTTTAAATGTTTCTATAAGATCCCCCCTCATCCTTCTAAATTCCAACGAGTACAGTCCCAGTCTACTCAACCTCTCCTCATAATCCAACCCCTTCAGCTCTGGGATTAACCTAGTGAATCTCCTCTGCACACCCTCCAGCGCCAGTACGTCCTTTCTCAAGTAAGGAGACCAAAACTGAACACAATACTCCAGGTGTGGCCGCACTAACACCTTATACAATTGCAACATAACCTCCCTAGTCTTAAACTCCATCCCTCTAGCAATGAAGGACAAAATTCCATTTGCCTTCTTAATCACCTGTTGCACTTGTAAACCAACCTTCTGTGACTCATGCACTAGCACACCCAAGTCTCTCTGAACAGCGGCATGCTTTAATATTTTATCGTTTAAATAATAATCCCGTTTGCTGTTATTCCTACCAAAATGGATAACCTCACATTTGTCAACATTGTATTCCATCTGCCAGACCCGAGCCCATTCACTTAACCTATCCAAATCCCTCTGCAGACTTCCAGTATCCTCTGCACTTTTCGCTTTACCACTCATCTTAGTGTCATCTGCAAACTTGGACACATTGCCCTTGGTCCCCAACTCCAAATCATCAATGTAAATTGTGAACAATTGTGGGCCCAACACGGATCCCTGAGGGACACCACTAGCTACTGATTGCCAACCAGAGAAACACCCATTTATCCCAACTCTTTGCTTTCTATTAATTAACCAATCCTCTATCCATGCTACTACTTTACCCTTAATGCCATGCATCTTTATCTTATGCAGCAACCTTTTGTGTGGCACCTTGTCAAAGGCTTTCTGGAAATCCAGATATACCACATCCATCGGCTCCCCGTTATCTACTGCACTGGTAATGTCCTCAAAAAATTCCACTAAATTAGTTAGGCACCACCTGCCTTTTACGAACCCATGCTGCGTCTGCCCAATGGGACAATTTCTATCCAGATGCCTCGCAATTTCTTCCTTGATGATAGATTCCAGCATCTTCCCTATTACCGAAGTTAAACTCACTGGCCTATAATTTCCTGCTTTCTGCCTACCTCCTTTTTTAAACAGTGGCGTCACGTTTGCTAATTTCCAATCCACCGGGACCACCCCAGAGTCTAGTGAATTTCGGTAAATTATCACTAGTGCATCTGCAATTTCCCTAGCCATCTCTTTTAGCATCTGGGATGCATTCCATCAGGGCCAGGAGACTTGTCTACCTTTAGCCCCATTAGCTTGCCCATCACTCCCTCCTTAGTGACAACAATCCTCTCAAGGTCCCCACCTGTCACAGCCTCACCTCTATCAGTCGCTGGCATGTTATTTGTGTCTTCCACTGTGAAGACCGACCCAAAAAACCTGTTCAGTTCCTCAGCCATTTCCTCCTTTCCCATTATTAAAACTCCCTTCTCATCCTCTAAAGGACCAATATTTACCTTAGCCACTCTTTTTTGTCTTATATATTTGTAAAAACTTTTACTCTCTGTTTTTATATTCTGAGCAAGTTTACTCTCATACTCTATCTTACTCTTCTTTATAGCTTTTTTAGTAGCTTTCTGTTGCCCCCTAAAGATTTCCCAGTCCTCTAATCTCCCACCAATCTTTGCCACTTTATATGCTTTTTCCTTCAATTTGATACTCTCCCTTATTTCCTTAGATATCCACGGTCGACTTTCCCTATTTCTTCCGTCCCTCCTTTTTGTTGGTATAAACCTTTGCTGAGCACTGTGAAAAATCGCTTGGAAGGTTCTCCACTGTTCCTCAACTGTTCCACCATAAAGTCTTAGCTCCCAGTCTACTTTAGCTAGTTCTTCTCTCATCCCCTTGTAATCTCCTTTGTTTAAACACAAAACACTAGTATTTGATTTTACTTTCTCACCCTCCATCTGTATTTTAAATTCCACCATATTGTGATCGCTCCTTCCGAGAGGATCCCTAACTATGAGATCATGAATCAATCCTGTCTCATTACACAGGACAAGATCTAGGACCGCTTGTTCCCTCGTAGGTTCCATTACATACTGTTCTAGGAAACTATCGCGGATACATTCTATAAACTCCTCCTCACGGTTGCCTTGACCGACCTGGTTAAACCAATCGACATGTAGATTAAAATCCCCCATGATAACTGCTGTACCATTTCTACATGCATCAGTTATTTCTTTGTTTATTGCCTGCCCCACCATCTCGTTACTATTTGGTGGCCGATAGACTACTCCTATCAGTGACTTTTTCGCCTTACTATTCCTGATTTCCACCCAAATGGATTCAACCTTATCCTCCATAGCACCGATGTCATCCCTTATTATTGCCCGGATGTCATCCTTAAATAACAGAGCAACACCACCTCCCTTACCATCCACTCTGTCCTTCCGAATAGTTTGATACCCTCGGATATTTAACTCCCAGTCGTGACCATCCTTTAACCATGTTTCAGTAATGGCCACTAAATCATAGTCATTAACGATGATTTGTGCCACCAACTCATTTACTTTATTCCGAATACTACGAGCATTCAGGTAAAGTACACTTATGTTGGTTTTTTTATCTCTGTTTTGAATCTTAACATCTCCAGTTTTATTCCTTTTGTTATTACTGGGCCTATTCACTGTGCTCCCCTCAGTCACTGTACCTTGTACTGTCGCCCTTATGGATTTCTGACTATGTCTTCTCTGCCTTGCACTTTTCCCCTTACTTCCTTTTGTTTCTGTCCCTGTTTTATTACCTTGCAACTTTCAGCATTGGTTCCCATCCCCCTGCCACATTAGTTTAAACCCTCCCCAACAGCTCTAGAAAACACCCCCCTAGGACATCGGTTCCAGTCCTGCCCAAGTGCAGACCGTCCGGTTTGTACTGGTCCCACCTCCCCCAGAACCGGTCCCAATGCCCCAGGAATTTGAATCCCTCCCTCTTGCACCATCTCTCGAGCCACGCATTCATCCTATCTATCCTGACATTCCTACTCTGACTAGCTCGTGGCACTGGTAGCAATCCTGAGATTACTACCTTTGAGGTCCTACTTTTTAGTTTAACTCCTAACTCCCTGAATTCCGCTTGTAGGACCTCATCCCGTTTTTTACCTATATCGTTGGTGCCTATGTGCACCACGACAGCTGGCTGTTCACCCTCCCCCCCCAGAATGTCCTGCAGCCGCTCCGAGACATCCTTGACCCTTGCACCAGGGAGGCAACATACCATCCTGGAGTCTCGATTGCGTCCACAGAACCACCTGTCTATTCCCCTTACGATCGAGTCCCCTATCACTATAGCCCTGCCATTTTTCTTCCTGCCCTGCTGTGCAGCAGAGCCAGCCACGGTGCCATGAACCTGGCTGCTGCTGCCTTCCCCTGGTGAGCCATCTTCCTCAACAGTATCCAAAGCGGTATATCTGTTTTGCAGGGAGATGACCGCAGGGGACACCTGCACTGCCTTCCTACTCTTGCTCTTTCTTTTGGTCACCCATTTTCTATCTCCCTCAGTAACCTTCACCTGCGGTGTGACCAACTCGCTAAACGTGCTATCCACGACCTCCTCAGCATCGCGGATGCTCCAAAGTGAGTCCATCCGCAGCTCCGGAGCCGTCAAGCGGTCTAACAAGAGCTGCAACTGAACACACTTCTTGCACGTGAAGGAGCCAGGGAGAGTGGACGTGTCCCTGAGCTCCCACATCGCACACGAGGAGCATGACACGGGTCTGGGATCTCCTGCCATGTCTTAAACCCTTGGTAAACTTAAACAACTAGAATTTCAAAATAAAAATAAATAAATTAGACAATGAAAAGAAAAAGAGAGACTACTTACCAGTCACTTACCAGGGTTAAAGAGCACCTCCTCACACTCTGCACCGAATTACCTCACTGCACCAAATTACCAAGTTTCAATTTCATGGCTAGGTAGGACTGAAAGTTCCCTCTCTTTGACAACAATGTGTATTGATCCTGACTTCAAAGAACTCCTGCCGTACCAATATCACATTTCATTACTATAAAAACAGTACTGGAGCCTCTTCGGATAGACATGAGATGGCCAATATAATTAGTGATTGATTTGTCGATGGACCTACAGCCCCTAAACCCCAAAGAACTGGATTAAGATTGTCCAACCACATTTTAGGAATGATCTTTGCAGAGGTGTTGATCTGTTTCCTAATCCATTGCATTAATAGTCCTTTGATTTGTTTGTTCCATTGTTTAGAATGAATGACTGACACAATGAAAGAAGCATAGGTTCAAAATGCATCATAGAGTGATTTTGATTGCATTTCTGATTGCAGACTTTCAGTACTCGCCAGAAATTGGTCCTTGGGCCTCTTTAATGGTCAAGGCAATCTGTTGTGTCTATCGCCAACTACCTTCAGGTTGTTGCTGATTGATTTCAACTGGTGGTTGTTGAATTGGAGAAGAGTGTGCTAGTGTCTAGAGTTTTTTTTAAATGTTGCTGAAGTCCACAGGGGGGAATGACATGTGGCAAAGAACTTTGTTCTGGTTTGAAAGATTATGTGCAAACCACAGAGGTGGGAGCGGCAGTTTGTATTCCTCTTTGACTACAGAATAACAGGGAGAACAAGCAGAGGAGACATAGAGCAGAACAAGCTGCTGGAAGAGGGAGGGGAAGGAGAATGGCTCTCAGCAACGCCAACAACAAATCATATTTTCATGGCGCATTAAATGTATGTCCTAAGGCACTTCATGGGGCATTATAAATAAAATATGACTCTGAGCCACATAATGAGATATTAAGGCCAATGACCAAATGCTTGGTCAGAGAGAGTGCCTTGAAGCAGAAGAGCAAGATTTAGAGAGGTTACAGGAGGGAATTCCAGAGCAAAAGGCCCAGATTGTTAAAGGTGCACCAAGAAGCCAGAATTCATGTTTCCATATTCCAAGAGAAGTGAATTTGCTTCATTCTGACTACAGTCAACTACCAGCAGTACCATCTTGACATGGGTAATAGCAATCTGGGCTGGCTGTTTTAGCAGGTTACAGCAAGGGAATGCAGAGCAAAGGGGTGTGAGAGGATGAATGCTATTATCCTGAGAGATGGCAGCAGGTTCATGATCCACTGTTCTGCTACCACTCCCCACAGCACCCCATTGCCACCCCAACCACATGGCATCTCAAAAATCCTCATAATTAATGTGTTGAAGGACAAATTGCTGGACTACTGTGAGACGCAGCAAACTGCCTTTGAATACTGGTTGATCCACAGCCATGATGGCAGCAATCTGAGCTTCCATTGTGGCAGGCTGGCCTTAAATGACAGAATTCTGAGCTTCCGCTGCAGCACTCAGTTTCTGGGTGGCTTCTGAGGTTTGGCGTAGGCGGAAGTTGGGGAACTAAAGTGCGGCAGGCTCGGGAAAGGACGTACTATGTGCAGAATGTCGCAGTTTTTAGCAAGAGACTCTTACTACAACTTTAGGGTACTAAACTGAGGAAATTCTGAAACATATTCTTCAGCACCATGTCAACAGTGTTACAGTTGGACCTGGAACCCAGTCCCCTGGGAGCCATATTCGGGGTGTGGGACTTGCCCGAGCTCCAGATAAGGGCAGATGTCTTGGCCTTTGCCTCACTGCTGGTGAGGAGGTGGATCCTATTGTGCTGGAGGTCGGTTTCTCCACTCTGTGCTTCAATATGGCTGGCTGATTTAATGGAGTTTCCAAGCCTGGAAAAGGTTCAATTTAGTTGAAGCGGGAATGAGGAGGGATTTCATAAAAGATGGCTTCCGTTCATATCTCACTTCAAGGAATTAACCACAGCAGCTAAAAGGGGGAGGGTAGTTAATTAGTTCATTATTTGTTTTTGGGTTGAGGAACGGATTGTTAAACGTTAGTTAAATATGTGTAATGTAATTTATATCAAAAACAAATTTGAAAATTATTTAGAAAAAGAAACTAAACTGTCCAATTTTCCAGTTTTAGCACCCCAGTACCACAGAAAGTTGGTAAAATAAAATGGACCTCCAGCTCATGGCTTTAAAATTTAAAGTAATCAAACAGTGTTATCAGTAAGCCAACTGGCCCAGCAGGATCCAGTGGGACAGTTTCACAAACCCACTCACTAAGCTATTATTATTATTTTTGTGCAGCAACACTTTTTTTTTTAACCACGGCCTTGTTTAATGCGCTAGAACCTTTGGACTGATGAAAAACATGAGGAAAACACGAGGACGTCTAATTTTAGGTCTCAGTATATTTTACGTTGTGCTGCTGTTGGCATTGCTCACACCTGATGAGCTATGTACATATAAGTTTAGCACATGGAGGAAGAAGAACAGTGTAGATATGGATGAATCGTTATTCGGTTAAATTATGAATGCATGGAATAATTGAATACCTGTGTCCCTGTTACTCTAGCCAATCATCAGAATCAGAATCGTGAAGACTCTCAACACCAATACTTCGGGGGTTCATTAGAATGAGCCAATCGTCACGTAAACACCTCGTGTTCAGTTAAACTAACCAGACAGAAAATAAGGAAATTCCTATCTGTTTAGAACAAGTACAAACAGGAACTGGTTTCAACCTTAAGAGGAGTGGCTCCTATTTCTTGGTTGCTGCACTTAGGCTGTACTCCAAGCCTAGGCTGTTTTGATGATGAATTTCAGATTGCCATTCTCTACTGTGTAACACATTGAACGATTTTTGTTTCAGGAAAGGGTATTTTCAGAACATTTGTGCTACACACATTCATGTGGTTGGTTCAATTAAAACGGCCACACGTCACGCATCATTTGACTCTTCGAGGCTACTCCGCCATTCAATCTGATGATGGTTTATCCTCTATCTCAAAGCCATCCGCTCTCTCCACATACCCCTTGACACCTTTAGAGTCTAGAAATCTATCTATTTCTTCCTTAAATATATTCAGTGACATGGCTTCCACAACATTCTGTGGCAGAGAATTCCACTGGTTCATCATCCTCTGAGTGACGAGGTTTCTTCTCATCTCGGTCCGAAGTGACCAAATCCGTATCCCGAGACTGTGACCCCTCGAGATGCCCCAGCCAGAGGAAACGTCACCCCGGCACCCAGTCTGTCCAGCCCCGTGAGAATTCTACATGTTTCAATGACATCCCCTCATTCTTCTAAACTCCAGTGAATACAGGCCTAGCTCATCCAATGTGCCCTCCTACAACTAACCAGCCATCCCAGGATTCAGTCTGGTGAACCTTCGCTGCACTCCCTCTAATGTCTGGGGCAAGTGCACTGTGTGCCACTAAGAGCACTTAGCCTGTGTCTGCCCTGATCTGTCAGCAGTAAGGGGAGTGGCACACAGGTAGCCTATTAGGAGTAAGAAAGAAAAATTGCATTAATGTCTTCCAATGCTCAGGTAAATACTGCATCTTTGGTTCCAACGAAAGCCGTAATTCTGGTATGGATGCTTTTGGGACCTCCCATCTGGCAAGGCCTAGGGTCTCAGCTGCTGCGAGTTCCACTAAGGTCTCTTAAGAGTTAATGTGTCAGAATTCCCAGGCTAGCCTGGCAACTCTCAATACACTCTCTTGATGCTGAGGTAGGTGGGAGGGGGGGGGGGGGGGGGGGGGGCATTGGTTGAAAGATCTGCCCCTTGCCTTCCCACTGGTAAAGTGGCTGGATTCAGGTATACGATTTGACAGCAAATAGAGGCTTGGGAGCGCCTTATCCTGCAGCAGTTTCAGGCTCAATTTCTTTAGATCTAAAAATGTTTCTGAAAGAATGGCACATATTTCTGGGCAAATATTATCGTGTATCAATTTGGTTCTGGTACATTGTAAGTACAATTGCTTAATTGAAAAGGAGGTGGTGCTCAGATAACACCGGAGCCTTTTTCACCTGTTTACACCTCACCCTACCCTGAATGATGTATACAATTCTTAAAAAGCTTAGTATAATGTGCATTGTGTGCTAGTAAGAAAATAATTAAATCTTGTTTCCAACTGAACACGATAAGATTGAAATGAAAAATTATGCTGCCACTTCATGTGAGGATCACTAATTTATTATTTCATTAGATTGCCGGTGCACTAGAATATTACACATTACTGGAACTTGCAAACAGAATTAATACAAATCAGTGTGTTGTTTAACGTAATTGGTCCAATCACAAAGACATGGGAGTGTGGAATTTGAAATAAGTGTCTAAAATGAACAGTATCACTGTTACCTCGAGGTGAGAAGTGGTCGAATGGTTCCCCTCTCTCTCCACCCCTCAGTTGACTGCAATAGGTGTTTTTAAAAAATAATCCACCTGTCCGTTCAGTAAGGTTTTAACTGTTTAAGTGGTGTGACTGTAAAAGACACACAGGGTGTGATTCTCAGGACTCGTTGCTCTCTCGCTCGAGCGAAACGAGGCCGGTGAATAGAGGGAGAGGCCGAAAACAAGAACCACGCCAGGCGGCAAACAGGTAAGAGATGCAACCGGCCCGCTCCCGTAGGCAAAGCCGGGATCCCGTCACAGCTTGGCGAGAAACCAATTATCACCACTTAAGCCCTATTTCCATACAGTTAACGGGAGCAGCCCCACATCCAGCGACCACCCGGGATCCAACCGCTTCCCCTGCAAGTGGTCACACTGCCCCCGCCGTGAACCTGAAGGAAGGGTTTCGGTGGAGAGACAAGGAGGTGACTAGCCATCTTTGCTCACAGGCAAAGAGCCCCGGGGACAGTGGGAGGGCAACCATGCATGACACCACCATGCCAACCCCTGGATCAAATGTACCCATTCTGTGGGCCAACCCGTGTCCCTGCCCGTCGGCACCACCGACGGCAGAGGGTTCTGGCCGTGCGGCTTAAGGCTATTGTTAATAGGGAATTGGCAATCATGGTTAAGTGAGCACTTCACACAACTCAAGTGGATCTTCGTGGGTGGGTGGGCCATGTAGCCCGTGGGAGGCATTGCACAGCAACCCAATCAGACCATGATGCCTGGACAGTGTACCTGAAGACTATGGGAGGCAACACCGTGTGCTGACCTCGAGACGGGGCTTCATCAGAGGGATGGAACTCGAGGGAGCTGGTGGCCACCATCCCCACTCCATGGGACGGGTCCGGGTTGGCACCCAGCGCCCTCTCCCGGGACAGAGGGGCAGCTGGTTTAAGCCCCGGCTGCCCCTGAATCATCTGGCCCTGCAGCCCTGGCGGCTCCCCGATGTCTACACCATTGTGTCGATGCCCTCAGTGATGCTTCTCAGTGACTGGACCATGCTCTGCAGCACCTCGGCAATCCCCACCTGCGACTGGTTCAAGCTCACAGCATCTCGGCCAATCCTATCTGAGAGCGGGAAAACACTGGAAAACATGGCGCCAGCCGCGTATTGACCCGACATGCGAGATAGTGACCCCCTGGACACACCCTCACCACCCCCAGACCTCGCCGAAGTCCTTCCCAGCCAGCTGCACAGCTCCCCCCCCCCCCCCCCCCACCCCCTTCTGTGGCGGCGCTGGACACAGTTCGCAGCCACCCCGCCGGGTTCACGAAAACTGGTGTAATTTCCGATTTCTCACTCACCAATATTTCCTTAATCAGTTTACGTGGTCCTCTTACCTCATGACCAAAAATTAGTTCAAAAGGACTGAATTTGGTTGACTCATTAGATGCATCACCAATTGCAAACAGTACGAATGGGATGCCTTTATCCCAATCCTCTGGATAATCTTTACAATAAGCCCTCAACATTGTCTTTAATGTCTGATGCCACCTTTCTAAAGCTCCCTGCAATTCTGGATGGAACGCAGTTGATTTAAATTGTTTTATTCCTAAGCTTTCCATAACTTCTTTGAATCACCTTGAGGTAAAATTTGATCCTTGATCCAATTGTATTTCTGTATGTAGTCCATATCTACTAAAGAATTTAAGTAACTCCTCCACAATCTTTTTGGCTGTAATATTACGTACTGGAATGGCCTCTGGAAACCTAGTAGACACATCCATTATAGTCAAAAGATATTGATTCCCACTTTTCATTTTAGAAAGCGGTCCGACGCAATCAATTAGGACCCTTGCAAAAGGTTCCTGAAATGCTAGAATGGGTATTAAGGGTGCTGGTTTTATCACTGTTTGAGGTTTCCCTATCACTTGACATATGTGACATGATTGACAAAATTTAACTACATCTTTATGTAGTCCAGGCCAATAAAAATGTTTTTCTATTTTAGCTTGAGTTTTCCTCATTCCCAAATGACCTGTTTAGCTCACAGGGCTAATCGCTGGCTTTGAAAGCAGACCAAGGCAAGCCAGCAGCATGGTTCGATTCCCGTAACAGCCTCCCTGAACAGGTGCCGGAATGTGGCGACTAGGGGATTTTCACAGTAACTTCATTTGAAGCCTACTCGTGACAATAAGCGATTTTCATTTTCATTTCATTTCATGACCTCCCACTGGTATCTCATTTGCAACTCGCAACACCTCCTTTCTATACCCTATTGGCAATACTACTTGATGAACTTCTGCCCACTTTTCATCTGCCTGCATATGTAAAGGTCTCCATTTTCTCATCAAGACATCACTTTTACGGTAATAACACTCTGGTATACATGCAGATTCCTCTTCTGTGTATGCTTTCTGATACATCCGGTTTATTTCTACATCTTTCTGTTGTAACTCTGCAAATTTTCCTGAACTAAAAATATCTGCCTCATCCTCCACGTGTTCTTGTTCTTTTTCAACCACCTGATCAAAAATTGTTTCTGATAATTGCACATCAACTTCATCTTCACTCTTTGATTTCTCCTCTTGTCTTAACCTGTGACTTTGTTACTACACAATCCGGAAAAATCCCAGGATACTCGTCCTTCAACACTTCAGTTTTCTGATTTTCCACTGGCTTATCAACCACAGTAGGCATCACTCCCACCTGCGATCCAGCTATATCATTACCCAAGATAAACAGTAGTTTATGACAGTGAAAACATTTGAAACTTTTCATTTATTTTCCACCCCCCTGGATTTCCTTTTTAATCTGAGGTACACTCTCCTTATTATCAAAGATCATCTTTACCTTTACCACTTGAGTATTTCTCATGTCCCCAGTTTCTATCCCTCACAGGCTGAAACTGATGTCGGAAACCAAGCTTTGATTTATGAACTAATTCATAATCATCTCCATTTCTGCTGCTAATCATGCAGTTTTAATGCTCTGCTCTTCAACATGAGTTCTCACTGCATCAGGAATTGAATTTTGAAACTCCTCCAAAAGCATAATTTCTCTGAGAGCTTCAAACGTTTGGTCTATTTTCAAAGCCCTTATCCACCTATCAAAATTACTCTGTTTGAGCCTTTCAAACTCCATGTATCTTTGACCAAATTATTTCCTTAAATTTCTAAACCTTGGTCTGTAAGCTTCAGTCTAAATTCATATGCACCTAAGATGGATTTTTTCACCTCCTCATACGTCCCAGATACCTCCTCCGGTAGTGATGCAAAGACTTCCCTAGCCCTACCTACCAGCTTTGTTTGAATCAGTAATACCCACATGTCCTGTGGCCATTTCATTTGCCTAGCTACCTTCTCAAATGAAATGAAAAAGGCTTCTACCTCCTTCTCGTCAAACCTTGGCAATGCTTGGACATATTTAAATAGATCCCCACCAAGCCTTCGACTATGAGGCTCTTTCTCACTCTCCTCATCACTATCATCCAACTGTACATTTCCCTTTACAATGGCTCTTTCAGAGGCTCAATTTTAACTGACTGTTATGTTTCATCGCCATTTTCTGAAGTACAAACTCTCTTTTTCCCTTTCCTCTCTATCTTTTTCCTTTTCCTCTCTATCTCTTTCTTTGTTTCTTTCTCCTCTCTCCTTTTCTTTTTCCCTGATCTATATCTCCCTTTCTCCTTCGTTTTCTCTCATTGCATATTCAAGCTGCTTTAATTCTTTTTCATGTTCAAGTTGCTTCATCTGCAACTGGATCTTTGCCATTTCTAATGAGTCAGACTGTATCTCAGGCAACTTTAAATGCTTAGCCACCGCCATAATTACCTCACCTTTTTGCATTTTTGTCAGGTAATGTTAACTATAATGTTTTTGTCAAATCTAACAGTCTGCTTTTAGTCTCTGTCTGTAAGGTACTGCGTGTGACCGTCTCCACCCCTAAAAACTTCAGAGCCTCTGAAAGAGCCATTGTCCACAACACACTCCCTAATTAAACTAGAATACCACACCTGAAAAGCAACCACAATATGCTCACCCCTCACTGTCTTTAAGTTCACTAAGTCTATTCAATAGATAGACTTTTATCCCCCTCGAGTCCCCAATTTGTTATAGGCCAGGGTTTAGAGAACCCCAAAGTGTATCATGGAGTTCACCTGACTCACAACTTTTATTAGATTGTGGTATGGGGAGCACATGGCCCTCTCAACAGGTGTGGTACAGCAGAAATGGAAAAGTATTTTTTAAAGAAAAACAATGTTTATTCTCTGAACTCAAGTTAACCTTTTTAAAACATACAGTGAACATCTTAGCAACCATTAATTCAAATATAACTCCCAAAGAACACAACACTAAGTAACCCTTAAGTTGTCCTTTTAACATCCAGAAGACTTTTTAAAAAACTTTAAACAGAAGCACATCAGGTTAAAGTCACTACTGCGAGCATTTATTAGTTTTAAATCACCAAAGGATCGATTTACAGTTTTTAGATCACAGAGAGAGAGACTAATACCCTTTCTGGCCGTGACTGCAGCAATCCAGCTCTGAAAACGAAACTAGAACACACACTGCAGCAAACAGCCTAAAACGAAAGTAAAAAGCCGACAGACAGCCCAGCTCCACCCACACTCTGACCTCCAAAACGGCGTCATCGAGGAGTACGCTGCACGCCTTTGGGACGGCCTCAGGATGTTACCTGAAGGCCCTCCCCTGATGCTCCGCCCCTGATGGGCCAAGTTGCCGATGGCGAGAGACACGTGTGCACTCAGTTTTCGTGAACCCGGCGTGGTGGCTGAAAACTGTGTCCAGTGCCACCACAGTCGGGGGGGTGGGGGGGGGTGGGTGGGGGGGTGGGTGGGGGGGGGAGGGAGCTGTCCTGCTGGCTGGGGGGAACTTCGGCGAGGGCTGGGGGTCCTGGTGGGGGGTGGCGAGGGTGTGTCCAGGGGGGCCACTATCTGGCAGGTCAGGTCCATACGTGGCTGGTGCCATGTTTTCCAGCGTGACCGCTGCAGGTTGTCGCCATGCGCATGCGTGGCCACAGACCAGGCAATTTTCCAGGCATTTATATCAGGGAGGCCGTGTGTTTTACATGGCGCGGCTTCTAGCCCCTCACCGGTCGGAGGATCGGTGCTGGGGCTTCGCCGATTGTTTCGGTGTAAAACTACACACTTCTGTCATAATATACACCAGTATATCATGGTGCAGACACACACTGATGGACACACACAGGGACCAATCAACATGTACAAACACCGCAGCCAATCACCAGTTAGAATACACACACTATAAAGGCAGAGGGCACCACGGTTCCCGCTCATTCTGGGTGCTGCCTCTGAGTGTAACAAGAACTTATCCAGCCAGCACAGACTTACAACACGTGCTGAGAGAATCAACTGGTTCGGACAAGGCTTGTTTAAGTTAGCATCATTTAGACCCACAGTCATCGTGTGTTAGTTAGTTAGAAATAGTTAATAAAATTGACTTGAACCTTCATCAGTGTTGGAAGTGTCTGTTCATCTCTCAAGCCTACACAAGCCAACACTTCAACTTCCTCCGGACATAGCCTCAAAATTGGAGAACCCAGCCCAATGATGGCTGGTTTCTGTCTTTTCTTCTGGAGTCAGCAGTTGCTGGGTTGATATTTAAGATGTTCCCTGCAGCATGTCACTTGTCAAAAAACAAGCAGGGGCAAGCTCACAGGCTAGTTGAGGAGGGAGAATGTCAACTCAGTGTCTTTCTGGTCTCACTCTGACTGTTCCTGGGAGCAGTTTCATAAAAGACAAAAATGGTTAGCTTGCTTTTGACATGAACCCCTCTCACAAGCTGACCTGTGACCCAAACATGGTCATAGCACGCTTATTCTAGGCCTGTTGTTTAAAAATGATTAGATTATGGCCAATGGAGTTCACTTGGCTTCACAATGCTTTGTCCAGGAGACGGAGCATCACTCTGATCTAAGTTGATTGTCTTTAATCGGCTACTTCCAGATAGCTTGGCTCCTTCCTGAAGACTTTGTAATTTGTAGGCTGCAGCTAAAAAATGTTCAGCTATCTTAGGATATACTGTTTCAGTCACTTATAATGCTGTTAAATTTTGAACTTATCCATTGGTTCCAGCCCACTCAATAAATAAAGTCGTTTTCATGCTTTTATATGAGAGGCAATGGTCTGGACCAGTATTCCAGAGGCCCAGGATAATGTTCTGGGGACCCGGAGGTGAACATGCCAGATGGTGAAATTTGAATTGAACAAAAATCTGGATTTAAAGGCCTAATGATGACCATGAAACCATTGCCGATTGTAATAATAGTAATCCTTATGAGTGTCACAAGTAGGCTTACATTAATACTCAATGAAGTCACTGTGAAAATCCCCTAATCACCATACTCTGGCACCTGTCCAGTACACTGAGGGAGAATTCGGAATGTCCAATTCACCTAACAGCACTGGCTGGATTCTCCGGTTGCTGATGCCGAAATCGCATTCGGCAACGGGCTGAAGAATCCCAATTCCTGACAGAATCAGGGGCGGTGCCGCTTCTGCGATGCTCCACCCCCTCCAAAGCGGCGTACTCGCAGAGTACACCGTGCCATGTATCCAATATCTCAGGTGCCACAGTCGGGGGAGGACCAACCCGCGGGTAGAGCTGGACATATTCGGGGCTAGGGGCACTGTGGTGGGGCGGTCTGGGGCGCGCGAGCCGGCCGAAGCTGGGACTATTTTGCAGGCTGGGCTCCTGAGCGCCATTCACCATGAAGCACGGTGCGGACGCTGCAGGCCGCCACTGTGCGCATGTGGAGCCATGGACCCGGCCATTCTCCGGGCAGTATCAGCAGCTAGAGCCGGGTTCTCTAAGCTTCCATCCTGCTAGCCCCCAGCAAAACGGGGATCGGTGGCCGTTTTGTACCAGTTTTCACCGTTCCCACACCGGTGTGGGGACATAGTCTCCAAATCGGAGAATCCAGCCCCATGTCTTTCAGGACTTGTGGGAGGAAACCGGAGTATCCGGAGGAAATCCACGCAGACACCGGGTGAATGTGCAGACTCCGAACAGACAGTGAATACAGGAATTGAACCCAGGTCCCTGGTGCTGTGAAACAATAGTGCTAGCCACTGTGCTACCATGTCACCCATTAAAAACCCACCTGGTTCACTCATACCCTTTAGGGAAGGAAATTTGTTGTCCTTACCTGGCCTGACCTACATATGACTCCAGATCCACAGCAATGTGGTTGATTCTTTTTTTCTTTGAATTTAGAGTACCCAATTATTTTTTTTTCTAATTTAGGGGCAATTAGCGTGGCCAATCCACCTAACCTGCACATCTATGGGTTATGAGGGTGAAACCCACGCTGACATGGGGAGAATGTGCAAACTCCACACGGAGAATGACCCAGGGCCGGGTTTCGAACCCGGGTCCTCAGTGCTGCAGTCCCAGTGCTAACCACTGCGCCACATGCCACCCCTGTGTGGCTGATTCTTAAATGCCCTCGGGGATGAGCAATAAATGCTCACCCAGCCAGCGATGCCCACATCCTATGAACGAATCTTTAAAAAAATAGCAATCACTTTATTTGAAAAGTGCTTGCAAACATTTGCTCCCATGATAATGTCAGGTTTAATATGTTTCAAGATGGATTGTCTTTATGATGATCTTCATATTGTAGGTGAAAATATTCAAGAATAGACCTTTGAGTGAGTAAAGAAGCAATTTATTAATTTTCAGAGCTTTGGGAGAAAAGGTCTTTGACCCCCACGGTCTGTGCAGCACCTTTACTCACCTGAGCTGAGGTCGCACTGGGTTACGATACAGAAGGAAAGCGGAATTAGTTTGCATTTGCATTTACATATACCCAATCAATTCTGTTTGCGTCACAATTCATAATATGCATCTTTAATGCCATAAATGGCTACAAGTTAGCTCCTATAGCCTCTAATTGGCAGTTTGTCTTACCCGATCAATTCATTACATAGAAAACGGTGACATAAAGTCATGGGGTCAATGGGGCACATGTCCTTCCTCATTCCTTGCTAGTTCCTCAATTTGGGGCCCCTTTGCCAGTTACAAGTAGCTAAGAATACAGACATTGGGCAAAGGTTGCCAACAGCTGATTGTCTCTCCGGATGCATCTGGTTGTGGATCACTTGTTTTGCACAAAGCTTTACTACTTCAGCAGCAGACACTGATAATAACATAGGGTCAAGAACATTGACAGAGTCCATTTTATATCAGGCGGCATCCATTTTGTATCTTCTATAGTCCGTTTGGAATTCTACCGCTTCAGTTCCCCCCCCCCGTTGGTCCTTGGACATCCCGATGCCCCAAGCTGACCACATCTCTAGTTGGGCTCTTCACATTCATCTCAATATTTCCCAATCCGGGATATCTTGGTCATTGATACGGGGGACAGGCATGTCGGAGGGGTCTATTTGCGGTAGTAATCCATTGTAGACGTCCTTGTTCTGCATGGGCGCGACGGGTAGGACCTGTCCCATTATCGTAGCACAACATAGCTTTAATATGCTTATAAGACAGCAAAAAAGCAAACATATAACAGCAACTATTATCAGTGAATGCATGATCCATGTTCTCCATCCTCCTCCAAAAGGCCAATGGAGCCAGCCATCCCTCCCCCCACCGGGCCTTGCTTAAAGTCATTGAGTTGTTTTTTTATTGTGTCAATAGCTTCCGTGATATTGTAAGACTCATCTGTAACATGGGTCATACATTTATCCCCCACGATGGTACATACTCCCCCTTACTGGGCTAGTTGATAGTCTACTGCATAACGGGTTTGCTTGGTGTACAATCTCAACTCAGACAACTCCCGGTTAATGGCCTCTAATCCCTTTCGAGTATTATCGCAAAAATGGTCAGGCCGCAAATAAGATCATTCCTATTTTTCACACTGATCACCCCCGCCGATCCTCCCAACGATAGGGAACTAAGGAGCCCGTAGCAGAGTGATGAGCCTAAAGTAACAGGATCTCTCCAATCAGCGCAAAATTCCGTGTTAATTGCCCGTGTCACTATTCTCCTACGGATATGACCCGCTTGAGGACATGGGACGGTAAGCGGCCCTATTGCTCCCACCGCGAAAAGGACCGGGAGGGTAGGTGTTGCCGTGGTGAATGTACCGTTGAGGAGGAACATAAATCCCTCCTTGGCGCGGAAACATTTAATGGCTCGGTTATTGGTCTGTATGAACCGTGCATGCCACCCATTGCCGGGGTTGTTTGATTTCCCATTAAAACCGATCAATTGGTAAGAATCGAATGGGTACGCCCAGGCAGCGGAGATTACATAGGTTCCGTTACAGTGGCCACTGTTGCTCGTTTTGCTAAGTGTGCTTTACACTTAATTTGCTCTGTTTAATCACCTTGCTCTAGAGTCGCCAGGTATCTTTATGATACCACCACGAGGTTCAAGTTCAAGTGCTGATCAATAACTCAATACACCAGTTAGTAAGGTTCAAATCAAAACACATTTATTATATACACAGTCAATCGCTACTCATGCATAAAATAGTACAGAACTAGACTATCTCTATCACTAAAGGCCAATACTTAGCTTTGGAAAAGGAACCCACTGGGTCAGGGAACAATGGCCTCTCGTTCGATCCTGAGTCTGCAGGCTTCCAGCTGGTATGGACTAAGGGTTAGGAGCGCCTATCTCATAGCGTGTGTTGACTGGACACTTACTTGTTGGTGTAGCTGCTAGGCAGGTCTCTGTCAAGGGTTGTTTCGAGCTGCTGGGAAACCCTGCCAAGAAGACCGAATTGAACTTGGGGACTCTAATTTATAGTCCCCAGGGGCTTCGCGCCCTTTTGGGCGGACCTCGCACCTGGTTCCAAGTGATTGGACTGAGTTCTGATCACTTGGATAGATTTCCCCAATACTGGGGCTGTTCCCTGATCGCTGGGCGGTTCCTAAGTGTCCGTTGGCTTCTTTTGTTTTGGCTCCTGCTGGCGCCGAGGAGTCTGGCTTTGCCTCGATTATTTTAACTGTTGCTATTGTTCCCGGGGATCGCTCATCAATATGCAGATGGTCATCAGTTTCAGTGCTGTCTGCTTTTCTGCGAGTCTAATAAACAGAAAGCTTGGCATTCTGCTTGCATCCCTGTACCTGTCCATTTTTCCCTGCGTTCTTAGCGAATCTCCATTTTAAGTCGGGAAGTGGCCAACCCAGGTGGCTACACTACAAATAAATTGTCTCCCCGCTGTGACGTTCAAGCATCTTTCCTTATCGCAAGTACAGGTGAACTGGCCCCGCTGTACTTGACAATGTTGGTGAGAACACTGTTTCTGGACACATGTGGAATTTATGGGGCAAGGGCATAGACGCATCCTCATCCCTGCCCCGTAAAACATAGGGGATACTCCATCTTCTCTGAACATCTTGTCCCTCCAGTCCCCTGTATTCCCCAGCAAGTGGGGTGCGTGAAGTTTATTAGTTCCACACATCTTCCTTGTATGCTCCGAACATGCTAAATTGCCCCTTCGTGCCCAGGGATGTGCAGGTCAGGTTACGGGGTTATAGGGTTAGAGTGGGGTGAACATGGGTAGGGTGCTCATTCGAAGGGTCAGTGCAGACTCGATAGGCCAAATGCCTCCTTCTGCATTGTCGGGATTCTATGATTCTATGGTAAGTCTGAGGATTGAGAATTGTTTTCAAAACCAGTAAAGTGTCATCAAAAAGTTTATTAAAAAGGAAAAACAAGAATATGAGAACAAACAACTAGGAATATAAAAACAGATTGCAAGAGCCTATACAAGTATATTAAAGAGAGGGCTAAAGTAAATAATGAAGCGGAGACAGGAAAAATTATTATGCAGAATGAGGAAATGGCAGAAACATTGAACAAATATTGTGCATCTGTCTTCACATTAGAAGAATAAATTACATACCAGAAACAGAGGGGTAACCCAAGTGCTAAAAAGTGAGAGGAAATTACGGGCACGATCTTCCGTCACGCTGTGTCGGAAAAGCAGCTCACCGTGGCGCGGCGTGGTCGGTGAAAGCTGGCAGGCCCTGGGTGGGATTCTCCGGTCGGTGACGCCAAAATCGCGTTCGCCGATTGGACGAAGGATACACGTTTCCGACTAACTGTGGGGCGCCGCCACTTTTGCGATGCTCCGCCCACTCCACGCCATATCGCGGCCTCATGACTTTGCCTGAGGTCTATCCTCGATGCTCCGCCCCCAACAGGCCAAGTTCCTGTCGTGTGTGCCACCATCCGTCGGGAACTCGGTGTGGCGACTGTGGACTCAGTCCAGTGCCGCCAGAGTCGGGGGAGGGCCGATCCACGGGTAGGGGGGGGACTTTGTCAGGGGCTGGGGGCACTGTTGGTGGGGGGGGGGGGAGGGGGGTGCGGTCTGGGGCTCATGAGCCGGCCAAAAGGGGGGCACTATTTTGCATGCCCCGTCCGCGCGCAGCCACAGCATGCCGCCGCTGTGTGCATGCACGGCCGCGGACCTGACAATTCACCAGACCATATCGGCAGCTAGAGCTGGGTGCTCTAAGCTGCTTGGCAGCTAGCCCCCAGCCAAACTAAGAATCGGTGGTCATTTTACACTGAATGTTCGGTCATAAAACGGCACCGCTCCCACGCCGGAGTCAGGACACAGCCCCCCTATTCCCGCGATCTGCCCGACTCACAACACCCCATGAGACTCAATGCAATCTCGCGAGACGTTGCAAGAGGAATCCCGCCCATAATGGGTGGGATCATTTTTTGGCAGATCTGCATGTTAGAGCGGGGCAGTAAGCCTCACGTTAATGTGCAGGTTCCTGAGGTACCTGAGACTTTCAGATTCAATCCCATAAGAACATAAGAACTAGGAGCAGGAGTAGGCCATCTGGCCCCTCGAGCCTGCTCCGCCATTCAATGAGATCATGGCTGATCTTTTCCGGACTCAACTCCACTTTCCGGCCCGAATACCAGAACCCTTAATCCCTTTACTCTTCAAAAAACTATCTATCTTTATCTTAAGAACATTTAATGAAGGAGCCTCACTGCTTCACTGGGCAAGGAATTCCATAGATTCACAACCATTTGGGTGAAGAAGTTCCTCCTAATCTCAGTCCTAAATCTACTTCCCCTTATTTTGAGGCTATGCCCCCTAGTTCTGCTTTCACCCACCAGTGGAAACAACCTGCCCGCATCTATCCTATTTATTCCCTTCATAATTTCATATGTTTCTATGAGATGCCCCCTCATCCTTCTAAATTCCAATGAGTACAGTCCCAGTCTACTCAACCTCTTCTCATAATCCAACCCCTTCAGATCTGGGATTAACCTCGTGAATCTCCTCTGCACACCATCCAGCGCCAGTACGTCCTTTCTCAGGTAAGGAGACCAAAACTGAACACAATACTCCAGGTGTGGCCTCACTAACACCTTATACAATTGCAGAATAACCTCCCTAGTCTTAAACTCCATCTCCCTAGCAATGAAGGACAAAATTCAATTTCGTAATCACCTGTTGCACCTGTAAACCACCTTTTTGCGACTCATGCAGTAGCACACCCAGGTCTCTCTACACAGCAGCATGTTTTAATATTTTGCCATTTAAATAATAATCCTTTTTGCTGTTATTCCTACCAAAATGGATAACCTCACATTTGTCAACATTATTCCATCTGCCTGACCCCAGCCCATTCACTTAACCTATCCAAATCCCTCTGCAGACTTCCAGTATCCGCTGCACTTTTCGCTTTACCACTCTTCTTAGTGTCGTCTGCAAACGTGGACACATTGTACTTGGTCCCCCAACTCCAAATCATCTATGTAAATTGTGAACAACTGTGGGCCTAACATTGATCCCTGAGGGACACCACTAGCTACTGATTGCCAACCATTAATCCCCACTCTTTGCTTTCTATTAATTAACCAATCCTCTCTCCATGCTACTACTTTCCCCTTAATGCCATGCATATTTATCTTATGCAGATGCAAATCCCTTTGCCTTGGGGACCTCAGGTGAGCGCCGTTTGGTACTGGTCCTCACAAATCGTGAATAGAGGAACGTCACATGTGAGGGTCTCCATGTGAATTGGAGGCCCCCAGCTGCATACCTTTTGGGCAGGGTGGTGCCCTGGGCAGGCTGGTGCTACCTGAGTACCCTGGCAGTGCCAGCTGGCCACCCTGGTCCTGCCACCCTGGCACTGCCCTGGTGGCACGGCCAGATTGGTAGTGACAAGTGGGCATTTTTGCATGTGCTTGATTGGGCCTGGGTTGCCCGGTGTGGGTGTTAAGGGGGCTGGGGTACCCTCCCATGTTGCGTTCGGGCTGTTTTGGGGGGGGGGGGGGGGAGTAGGGGGGTAGATAGTGGATTTTTGTGTGTGCCTTGACGGTCGGGACTCCATTTTTACATTTCGCTACAGAGCTCACCATTATAAAAAACAGGCCTATGTGCGGCCTCGGTCACATGTTCCCCATTTAAGGCCCTTATTCAAAGCAAGTTGCATTGAATAACCATGGGCAAGATTCTCCGCAAATGCGGAGAATCGTAAAGGCTGCCGTGGGACAGGCCGTGACCCACGGCAGCCTTCACGGCCACTTCCGGGGCCGATTTCCCCCCCCCCGGGCGGGGCTAGTAGTGCGACCCCGTGCGTCACGGCGACGGTCGTCAAGGCCATACGTCAAGCGTCACGGCGGCTGACACGGCCGATGACGTCAGCCACGCATGCGCAGGTTGGACAACGCCAACCCGCACATGCGCAGTTGGCGCTTTTCTCCTCAGCCGCCCGGCAAGACGTGGCGGCTTGATCTTGCCGGGCAGCGGAGGGGAAAGAGTGCGGCTGTTTGGGACGCTGGCCCGAAGATCGGTGGGCACCGATCGCGGGCCTGTCCCCTCCCGAGCACAGCCGTAGTGCTCCCTTGCCAATCGGGCCTCTAGATGCCCCAAACGGACATGTGGCGCCCGTTTCACGACGGCAGCGAGCAGGTGTGTTTGCTACCGTGGGGAAACGGGCGTGAAGGGCCGGCCGCTCGGCCCATCGGCCTCGGAGAATTGCCGCTCACCGTAAAAAACGGCGAGCGGCGATTCGTGGCGTGGGTCGGGCATGGGGGGGGGGGCGGAGAATAGCGGGAGAGCGTGAAAAATGTCGGGAGGCCCTCCCGCTATTCTCCCACCCGGCGTGGGGGGCGGAGAATCGCGCCCCATGCGTTTCTTGACACTGTGAGTACCAGGAAACACGCAGCTAAACGCGCTTGCTTGGTGGCTTTGTTCCTGTTTGGTAAAATTGCGCCCTACATCATTGATATCAGCAGAGAAAACGTCCTGTGAAAAGCTATGGTGCTAAAATTCAGCAAATCCCCTGGATCTGATGACGTTCATCCTGGGGTCGAGAGGAGATACTGCAGAGATGGTAGATGTGTAGGTATAATGTTCCAACATTCCCGAGATTCTGGAACGCACCCAGCAGATTAGAAGTTATCAAATATAGCATTGTTAGTCAAGAAAGAAATCAGAGAGAAAACAGGAAATTGCACATCAGTTAGTGCGACATCTGTCATAAGCTAGAATCTATTATTCAGGTGCTTTTAGCAATGCAGACAATGTCAACATGGTTCTACGAAAGGGATATCATGTTTGACAGATTTATTAGAGTTGTTTGAGGATGTAACTAGCAGATGTAATATATCTGAATTTCCAAAAGGTATTTGGTAAGGTGCCACACAAAAGGTTAATAAGACAATGGCTCATGGGGTTGGAGGTAATACATTTTTGTGAGAGCATTGGTTGATGGACAGGAAGCAAATAGGTATAAATTAGGCACTTTCAAATTGGCAGGCTGTGATGGGTGACGTGTCTCAAGGATTTGTGCTGGGTCCTCAGCTTTTTACAATCTATATTAATGATTTAGATGAAGGGTATAACATATCTAAATTTGGTGTCAATTCAAAGTTATGTGGAAAATTAGGAGAACGACAGAGAAAGACAGCAGAGAGAGAGACAGGTTACGCGAATGGGCAACAAGATGGTAGATGGAGTATAATGTGGGAAAGTGTGATAATGTTGGCTTTGGTCGTGAATAATGGAAAAGCAGAATATCTTTTAGAAGGTGTGAAACTTGTAAATGTTGATGTTCAGAGAGTCTTGGATCTGCTCGTAAAGGAACTCAGAAAGTTGGCATTCAGACACAGCAAGCAATTAGGAAGGCAAATGGCATGTTGGCCTTAAATTGCAAGTGTTCTAGAGCAGTGCTTCTCAAAGTGTGGTATGCGTACCGGTGCCGGTGCGCGAGCCATCGTCTGCCGGTACTTGGAGTGTTTCCAGAAAAGAAAGAGACAGTAATCCTGGATTGGCTTGTTTCGCTCACCGGTCCCTGGCACATTGAAAAAAAAAACTGCCAGTACGCCACATCAGATAGTTTGAGATGCATTGCTCTAGAGTACAGAATAAAGAAATCTTGTTGCAATTGTACAGGGCTTTTGTGAGGCCACACTGAGAATACTGCGTGCAGTTTTGCTTTTCACATTTAAGGAAGGATACGCTTGCATTGGAGGCTGTGCAGTACATGTTCACTGGATTGGTCACTGAGATGAGAGAGTTGTCTTATGAAGAGAGGCTGAGTAGATTGTGTATGTATCCTCTGCAGTTTAGAAGAATGAGAAGTGATCTCATTGAATCGCACAAGAGTCTGAAAGGGCTAGATGGGGTAGAGACTGACAAGTTGTTTCCATTGGCTCCGCAATCTAAAACACAAAAGGCATAATCTCAAGGTAAGGAGCCAGTCATTTAGGACTGAGGTGGGGAGAGATTTATTTACTCAAAGGGTTGTGAATCTTTGCATTTCCATCTCCCAAGAAGGTTGTGGATGCTCCATCGTTGACTGTATTTAAGGATGGAATAGATAAATCTTTGGCCTCTCAAGGGAGTGAACACAAGTTGGAGAATCATGGTACTGTCTTGTAGTCTAATCTTCAACCCATGCTGCAACTGGGGAAGAGCAAGTTAGCTCCAAAATATGAAGTAATAGATTTTAATTTCATTCTGCTCAGGGTAACAATTTGATTCTACCATTTGAATGCTCTGATCTTGTTTCCATTAGAGGACAATGCGTCATTGGCTGCACTATATATAGATTGAATATTTGCAGAAGTTACTGTCAGTTCTTTGCTCTGTGCACTTTTGATCGATTATTGCCTGGAGAAACAGTACATATATTAGTTTCTTCTGCGCTGCAACCAGTACATTCTGTCATCATTTCCTCTGCCGGTTAGAACATTCTGACTAATCTCAATTTATTTCAAAATTTCCACCAATGCAATTATAAAGGTACAAGAATAAAAAAGTCATATCGTTTTAAGGCCCCCGACACAACTGACAGAAAATCAGTCCTGTGACTCATTTGGTAACTTGATTCTTCTTGGAAGTCTGAAAATCAGTGCACCATATCGCAATCAATTTTATTAATATTCAGAGCTCGGTGGTGGTTAGTCCAAATGGTTGCTGTTGAATATGTCTCCGACTGTCATAAAGCTACAAACAGCGTTAGGTTTGATAACTCATTTCATTTATTATTCATCGTAAATGCTCTAATCAGCAAAACTTGCTGCTGCCGAAGTGGCTGTGGGTTAACTCATAACCATCGGCAAAAGCTTCAGTGTTCCTTATTTTAGAAACCTTTTCTTCTAGATGGGACCTGATTCCTAAAGGGTTACCATTTTTAAATTCTTCTAGGGGCAGCAGGGTAGCATGGTGGTTAGCATAAATGCTCCACAGCTCCAGGGTCCCAGGTTCGATTCCCGGCTGGGTCACTGTCTGTGTGGAGTCTGCACGTCCTCCCCCTGTGTGCGTGGGTTTCCTCCGGGTGCTCCGGTTTCCTCCCACAGTCCAAAGATGTGCGGGTTAGGTGGATTGGCCATGCTAAATTGCCCGTAGTGTCCTAATAAAAGTAAGGTTAAGGGGGGGGGGGGTTGTTGGGTTATGGGTATAGGGTGGGTTTGAGTAGGGTGATCATGGCTCGGCACAACATTGAGGGCCGAAGGGCCTGTTCTGTGCTGTACTGTTCTATGTTCTAGTAACACCACCTCTCCAAGTTTTCACCATCCCATACCATCAGTCGAGCACTATGGGAGGGGTTTTGAGCCTGCGTTGGCCGTCAGCGAGAACAGCGGCACAGGCGGAAAATACGGCGTGAATCGAGAAACGTGATTCTCACTGGCGAGTACCCCAGGCCCCTCGCCAGTGGCGTAACGAGAATCCCGCCGTGGAAGCGAGCCCTCCCATCAGCAACTGCACAGGAACGGGAACATGGTGACCTCCCCTCCGAAGGGGATATTTGAGGTGAGCTCTCGGGTTGCCATTACCTTCCAGGGAGTGCCAGTCGCAGAGGTGGCAGTGGAGAGGATGCGGGGGGGCCACAGATAAGTTCAACTCAGGGCCGGGGCGGGGGCGGGGGCGGGGGGGGGGGGGGGGGGGGGGTCTGGTGGGAGGCTGCTGAGGAGTGTGGGGTACGATTCAGTATCGTCATCTTGGGGGGGGGGGGGTTGGAGTAGCTCGCAGGCCTTAGCGGCTCTTTATGGCTGGAAGCCTTTAGATTTAAAGGGGTCTGACGGCTGGTTTTCAGGCAGCGCCCTCCCGTGTCCTCCTTGCTGGACCCACAGGGGTATTCAGGGCTGGGGGGGGGGGGGCGCGTGCCTTCAGCAGCGCATCTTTGCTGGGTCATCCATCTGTGTGGGAGGTGGGAGAGACATAACGCTGCCATTCTCACACTCCACAGGGATGAAGTGCCACCGAGTGTGTGCAGGGGTTTGTGGAGCATGGCGCCATGAAATGACAGTGTGTAGGATCTGTCGGTGAACAATGTGATTTTCAGACACAAGCTATGTAATAATGGTGACTTATCTCTCCTAGTGCCAAGGTTCACCATGCCCATTAGGTGACTACAGTTTCTTACTCTTCCTCACCCTCCCGCTACATCTAGGTGTATTCTCAGGATTCATAGCTCAGTTTAAGACAGCCTACTGCCTTCCACACCCTGTTGCCCGAGATGAACTTACATAGAACATAGAACATACAGTGTAGAAGGAGGCCATTCGGCCCATCGAATCAGCACCGACCCACTTAAGCCCGCTCTTCTACCCTATCCCCTAACCCAATAACCCCTCCTTACCTTTTTGGACACTAAGGGCAATTTAGCATGGCCAATCCACCTAACCTGCACGCGTCTTTGGTCTGTGGGAGGAAACCGGAGCACCCGGAGGAAACCCACGCAGACACGGGGAGAACGTGGAGACTCTGCACGGACAGTGACCCAGCGGGGAATCGAACCTGGGACCCTGGCGCTGTGAAGCCACAGTGCTATCCACTTGTGCTACCGTGCTGTCCTTGACTGGCATCGCCTGGGGGGTGGGGGGGGGTCCTGGACCTTGAGGGTCTCGGCCTACTTTCGGACTGCGCAGGTGTTGCCAGGCTGCCCTCCTCGTTGTGCGGGGCTGGAGGTGTGCTCCTCACAGTCAGAGGGATATAATAGGTTTGGACACTCCTAGGGGCAGAAACTCTTGCACCTCAGCGGAACATCTGCCATCTTAGTCACCTATACGGGGGAGGCCCTGAAGATAATTGGCACGATGGCAACACCAGTATGATTGCAGAGATTAAGTTTGGCCAAGGTGAGAGAATCAGAGGAAAGTGTGGCATGAATCATGTGGGCAAAATACATTTTGTGAAATGTTTTATCATCGGTCCAACACTTTTCAAAAAGTATGGTGTGATTCCGCTCCATGGGTTGAAGCTGCCGAGTTCCGCAGCATCGGATTTGGGGGGTATCCTACAGGTGCACTGTGGAACACCTTTCGGAATTTCAAAGGTAAGGGTTTGCACAGCTAACTACCACTGGGCAACTGCCCTGCAGTGGGAACCATATGAAAATGCAATTTTAATCACAAGCTTCCGGCTGTGATACACAAATAGTTACTCAGAAAGTGTTAGAAGAATTTTCTAGGTCCTTCCTCCAACTCGAGTAGCCAGTAAGCATGGCTTTGGTCCAATTTAGTGTACTTGAGGCCTCTTGCCGATTTTACGTAGAGGTCCTCTATCTTAGGAATAGGATATCTGACTACTTCAGCGGACCTGTTCACAGTCACCTTGTAATTACCGCAAATCCTTACTGTGCAGTCTGGCTTTAACACTGGCACTATTGGTGTTGCCCGTTCTGAGAACAATACTGGAGTAAATACCCCCGGGTCTTCCAGACATCTCAACTCCACTTCAACTTTTTTGATGCACAGCATAAGGCACCAGTTGGGCTTTAAATAATTTTGGTGTTACCTCAGGCTCTATGTAGATTTTGTCCTTCATGCCTTTTATGCGACCCAGCTTTCTCTGGATTTCTTTGTGGTATTTACACAGAGGTTCTTGGAAAACCCCATCCGAGAGGCTGGACTCCAAACAATTTAGCCTGATTCTCTTCAGCCAATCTCGCCCTTTGAGGCTAGGTCTTTGTCCTTTTACTACACTTGTAGGCAGCTGGGTGGACTGGTGTTGACATTGTGCCCATTATCTTCAGGGCCTCCCCAATATAGGTGGCTAAGCTGGCAGATATACTGCTGAGGCGTAAGAGTTTCTGTCCTCCCTGTAGAGACCAAAATGTTTGCTCTCCTATCACCTTGGTACCAGCATCTGTATCGTCCCCCATGTTTAATAAACGTAACAACAAGGACAATCTTTATGGGGGTGTTTTACTGAACTTCACCATGTTGAGCTGACAGACTTCATACTTCTCTTCCGGCCCCTAACCTCCTGACCTGATCCCACTCTTCTGACCCTCATTCCCCTGATGTCTCACTCCCTCACCAATGTCTGACTCCCCATTTGCTGATGTCCAACTCCACTTCCCCAGTTTCCAAACCCCGCATCCCCTGAAGCACAACTTCACCCCACCCCACCCCATGTCCAACTCCTCCTCCGATGTCCGATTCCTCAACCAACGCCAAAATCCCACATTCCCCCATGACCAACCCCCTTTAACATGTCCAAACACCCACCCCATGTCTGACACCCTTCCGATGTCTGAACTACCCATCCTCCCATGTCCGAACGCAGCCCCCTCCACTCACGCCAATGTCCAAATCCACGGCCCCCACTTCCCATCCCCTTACTTTAGACACTCACCTTCTCCCTGGCCTGTTATTTTCAATGGGACATTTAAACTCACCTGCTTTACAGCAGTTAGTGCCGTTGAAAGGGGGCATGACCTCCTTCGCTCTGCTCCTTTTACACTTCGCCGCTATGGCCAGGGACTCACTTTGTTGCCTGAGTCAGGAATGTCGGGCAAGTCAAGTTAAGTGTGGGTAGGTTGATGCATGCTGGGATCTTTCACTGATTGCCACTCCGGGGAAGTTGCAGCCCATTAAGTTTTCAAGTTTCAATAACTCCCTTCTTATTTTGGCCCAACCAAAGAAAACACACTTCACAGGTTTATTTAGCACTGTCATTTATGTAGACATGCAATTTTCCCAAAATCAATCCGAAGTAACTCTTAGTTCTCAAGGGTTATTCCTGTTTTTTTCTTAGCCTAGTAACTTGCAATCTTAGAACACCTTTCACAGGCTTTTCCCAGAGACTCTCCCTCTAAACCAAGGTTGGTATCACAGCCTAGTTGTAACTCCCCATGTGTTTGATCTCTTTCATCCATGGGAGCGGAGTTCTTAAAAAACATCCAGGAGAACATTTTAAGCCAGTATGCTGAGGGTCCTACAAGAGAGGGGGCGGTCCTGGATTTAGTTTTAAGTAACAAAGCCGCGCAATTAGTTGAAATATCAGTGGGGGGAGTATTTCATTGACAGTCATCATAACTCTGTTAGCATCGAGATTGTTATGGAAAAGGACAAGAATAGGCCTGAATTTAAAGTTCTAGGCCGGGATTTTCCGAATCTGCGCTTGGTTGGAGAATCGCCGGTGACGCGAGAAATTCCCGCCACGCCCCTGCGACGACGGGGCGCGATTCTCCGGTGACCGGAGAATTGGCGGCAATCGTGCCCACACAGTCGACACGCCGCTGGTCGGGAGCCGCTGAAAGAGGTCCCCCGCGGCGATTCACCGCGGTCGACCGGCCGAATTTCCGCCAAGTCCCGCCGGCGTGGTTCCAACCTGGTCCACCCGGTGGGAGCTCAAACCCGCGATCGCGGTGGCCTTCCTGGTTGGGGGGGGGGGAGAAATCAAACTCGGGGTGGGGGGGGGGATCCTCCACTGTTTCCAGGCCCGCAATCAGGGGCTACCAATCGGCGGGCGCCCGCGATCTGGAGGAGGCCTGTAGGGCTCCGCCATGTTGCTCTGCGCCGGCATGGAAATGGCCACCATGTGCATGCGCCGGTGCGGAGACGGCCATCGCGCACAGGTGTCCCAGGTGGCATGTGTCACCCTGTTCTGCCCCTGCGATGCACCAGGGACAGGGGTGGGGAGTCCGAGGTGCAGCAGTATTCCGGGACCTCCCCTCCAGGAGTCTCCAGCACGGGCCCCATCACCTCCCCCTCCCAGTGGCAGCTACTCAAGGGGATCCGGGGGGGGCGAGTGGAGCTAACCTCTGAGGCTCCCAGCCACTTGGTACTGCCAGTCCTGGATGCCTGCTGCAGTCTTGACCAGGGTCTGTATTCCCACGACCATGGAACACAGAGAGTGGACCATCTCCGACTGGGACTACCCAACATCATGGTGACGTGCCACCACCTTCTGGACCTGTGCTTTATCAGCCTGTGACTGCTATCTCCTTCTAGGACTGGACCATCCTCCCTCTGCATCTGTGCCGTGTCTGCCATCACCTGGGCAGTGCCGTCGATGTCTCAGCCACGGCCCGCTGTGACTGGGCCACGCCGAGGATCGTCCAGGTGGCACTGACAGATGGTTGGCTGTGAGAGGGAAGCCCTGCATAGGATGCCCAGGCCTTGGACATGCTGATCCATAGCCAAAACCTTCACCCACAATGCTTCCACCGCGGACTTCACCCCTGTGGTGTTCGCCTGGGTGGCACACAGGGCCGGCACCACCTCCTGCTCCTGCAGCTGCTGGATACTCGCCAACAACCCCTCACGTAGTCCCTGACTCAGTGACTGAATCTCCACGATCTGTGAGACTGTCCATTCCAGAAGCCCGTAACCCGTCTGGGTGGCAGCTCGTCCCTCGGGTTGGTCCGCCCTCTGGCCCTCCGCCCCCTCGGGAGTTCCTATCTTCACTTGATGTACCGGAGCTTTTATGTGGTGAGCACCAATAGTGTCCCAAATGCCTCCACTAAAGTGCCCAACTGAGGTGAGTGTCTCAGGGATGGTGGAGGGTTTTGGAGACTGCTGCGATGGGAAATCTGTGTCATCATCGGACTCTAGCTCCCATTCGTGTCGGTGTCCTTGTTGCTGCGCGGCACCCAGGGCTCTGTATGTGGCTGGGGGCGGGGGACATCAGAAGGACCCGCCCCTTACCAGCAGGTCCCGCAAGACACAAGACAAGACGCATGATTAGACCATGGGCTGGGGGGGTGGGGGGTGTGGGGGTGGGGGGGATAAGGGTAGTGTGGGGATGGTGTGGGGGTGAGGGTAGTGTGGGGATGGTGTGGGGTGAGGGTGGTGTGGGAGTGGTGTTGGGGAGGAGGATTGGGTATCACATGCGTCAAGGGGAACCGCAACTCAGTGGGCTCTCGCTTTCTTGCCCGAGGCCCTTCTCCACCCTGGCGACTGCCCTTTCCTCAGGCCCGCTGACCACCCAGAGCCTGGTGCTCCGCCTTGGTGAGGGACTGCAGGTCCAGCGGTCCCTGGCACCCAGCGGTTATGGTCGGCCTTCTCCTGGGGGGGTGGGTGGGGGGGGGGGGGGGGGGGGGGGGGCTGGTGGGTTGCTGTGGAAACAGAAAAAAAAAACATTAGACACATTCAGCCCAGGGGCTGGGTAACTGGTGGCTTCAGTGGCCAAGCCACCCGGCCCTGGCAACCGATATGGGTGGCGGCATGTGGTGCAGCGTGGGGGTTCAGCCGCCCTCCTGGGAGAGGGCAGGAGGATGGTGTTACTCGTGGCGCTTACTGCCTCTGCCACCTGCGCCCAGGCACGGTGAACAGCAGCGGCTGGCAACCTCCTTCCCGGGCTGGGGTACAGGGTAGCCCGCCTCTCCTCCACGGCATCCAGGAGGGTCTCAAGCTCGGCATCCATGACTCTTGGGGTCGCTCTCCTCGCTGCCATCTTGTTGGCTGTGATGGTGTATGTGGGGAGTGAAGTGTGTACATGTGGCTGCAGCTTGTCAGTCACCTGAGTGCTAATTGTGAATCTGATGAATCCTGCACCATTTCTCATTAGAATCAATTGTGTTCCAGGTGTCGCTGGTGCTAGCCCCTCAACGGTCGCTGTAATGTTCCAGGTGCACTGCCAGTTTTGCTGTCATAGAAGTCCATGAATCCTGCCCCAGTATCAATACTTGGGACTGGATTCCCCTCATGCCGGTGTGGGAACAGTAGCGTTTTATGACCGGAAATTTGGCGCAAAACAGCCACAGATATTCCGTTTGGCTGGCAGCTGGCAGCCGAGCAGCATAGAGCACCCGGCTGTAGCTGCCGATACGGCTGGAGAATTGCCAGGTCCGTGGCTGTATATACGCACGGCAGCGGGCTGCAGCGGACACGCCGTGCAACATGGCGCCGGCCGCACACGGACTCGGCCTGCAAAATAGTGACCCGCCCCCCCTTTAGCCGACACGCGAGCCCCTGACCACCCCCCAATAGTGCCCTTAGCCCCTGACAACGTCCACCGGATGGGCCCTCCCCTGACTGAGTCCGCAGTTGTCACGCTGTGTTCCCGATGGATGATAGCAGACGCGACCGATGCCTTCGGAAACTCTGCCGGTCGTGCACGGAGTATCACGGGATGGGTCTCAGGCAACGCCCTGAGGCCACTGATACGGCTTGCTGAGGAGGCGGAGCATCGTGAAAGCAGCGGCGACCCTAATTTTGGCAGAAACAGGTATTCTCCGGCCGATCGCCGAACGCGATTCCGCCATCGGTGATTGGAGAATCCCGCCCTTAGTGTCAAAAACGGAGAGTTTCGCCGCACATATCTCCTTGAGCTCTGCATTTCTCCAACATTCACCTCTTCTGCATCCCTCACTCCCTTTGTTATGCCAGTGGTAGTCGTGCTTTCCGCTGTCCTGCTTCTAAACTCTGACGTTCTAACTGCAGATCTTTTTGTCCCTCCACCCCTCTCTCCTTAAGATACTGCTTAAAACCGACAAGCATTTGCTCACCTTAATCTTTGACCTGGTGACAATTCTTGCAGTCGCTGCTCCAGCAAAGCTGCCTGGGAAGTGTTCGCATGTTGACGGCATGAAATAAATGCAAGTTTTTTGATGAGTGGTTTCAATTTCAGTCGTGGTAAAGGCACTATACAAATAACTTATTTAATATTCTACTACAAGACCAGTGAGCACACTGCCAGACAGAGATTAAGTGAGAAAAAAAACATAATTAAGATGGGACAGCTGTAAATTCAGTCATAAGTTTCAGTAGTAAGTTCAAGTATGAAATATTTATCTGTACTTTTCACAAGTTGAAAGAAATACAAGCGGAGCCTTGTAAAAGTTGAGAGTCGTGATCTCAAATTACTCGTATAATAGTAATATGATGATAATGAGCCTTGACACAGAAGGAAAACGTATCAGCTTTCAAGGTAACATAATATATTTCTTATTGAATTTCAATAAATTCTTATTGAATTTCTTATTTCTTATTGCCTGAAGCGTTTTAAATTCACATGATATCCCCTGAATAAAATGTCTGAGGGACTGCAAAATTAAAAAGTATTTTACTTCTGTTTGCATTGAATTGTCTAGTGTCCTGGAGCTGAGAAGACCTAGTCACCTCTTGCTACTTGCCTTTGCCAGGCCAATATCTGCCAGTCCAATGTGCCTGTGTGCATTCAATAGATGAACCTGATGCTTGGAGAAAGGTAATACGATCATGTAGATGTCCAATCACCTTGGAACTCGTGTTGTAAATGGATATAAATTGAAACTGATAAGTATAATGATATTGTTATGGGTCAAGGTTTAGAGAACCCCAAAGTATATCATGGAGTTCACCTGATGCACAACTTTTAATAGATTGTGGTATGGGGAGCACAAGGCCCACTCTACGGGCGTGGTACAGCAGAAATGGAAAAGTATTTTTTAAAGCAAAACAATGTTTATTCTATGAACTCAAGTTAACCTTTTTAAAACATACCGTGAACATCTTATCAACCATTAATTCAAATACAACTCCCAAAGACTACAACACTAAGTAATCCTTTAAGCTTTCCTTTTAACATCCATAAGACTTAAAAACACCTTTTTACAGAAAGACATCAGGCTTAACTTCATTACTGAGAATAGTTACCACGTTGAAATCAGCGAATGGACACTCATAAGCTTGCAGAGATTCACACACATCTTGCCGTGATTGCAGCGTCTCCAAAACTAAAATGAAACCAAACCCACCCTGCAGCAAAAAGTCTAAAGCGAAAGTAAAAAGCTGACAGACAGCCCAGCTCCACCCACTCTCTGATATCACTGCAGTAATAAACACCCATTTCTTAAAGGTACTCTCGCTACAGATATTTACATACACACCCATTTATAAACACCCATTTCTTAAAGGTACTCTCACATGACAATATGTTATAGTATTAGTGTAGTAAAGGGTTAACATCTGAAACTATGTGTAAATTAAACACCAGATGGCGTTACTAATTCACTGTATATAAGACAGCATCTCTAGGAATTCTGGGAGAGGTTGAAGAGAACATAATGAGAGCAAAGTGAGAATTGAATGTAGAGATATAGCATGAGGTCAACTCATAGTGCAGTTTACACAGAACACAGAACAGTACAGCACAGAACAGGCCCTTCGGCCCTCGATGTTGTGCCGAGCAATGATCACCCTACTCAAACCCACGTATCCACCCCATACCCGTAACCCAACAATCCCCCCCCCCCACCTTACATTTTAGGACACTACGGACAATTTAGCATGGCCAATCCACCTAACCCGCACATCTTTGGACTGTGGGAGGAAACCGGAGCACCCGGAGGAAACCCACGCACACACGGGGAGGACGTGCAGACTCCGCACAGACAGTGACCCAGCCGGGAATCGAACCTGGGACCCTGGAGCTGTGAAGCATTTATGCTAACCACCATGCTACCGTGCTGCCCAAAATAGTTAGATGGAATATTGATTGCTGCACTACAGCTTCAGTATCATTATTTTAGTAACTGTAACTCAGTAGAGTGTGCGGACTTCATTTAGTTTAGTAGTGTAAAATAAATTTGTTTTGTTTCAAACTTCTTTTTATTTTTATATTCTTTGTCAACACTACATATATGGCTACCTTGGAGGAAAAGACAAGGAATATAACAATAATAACGTTTAAACTTGTGTATGTCAATAAAAAAACCACTGAAAGGGGTGTTCTGAATATTTCAAACAAAATGCAGAAAATCATTTATGTTTTCAATTATTTCATTTGAAATCAGTTTGTTATGGATTCTGCTGTTACTAATGCAAGACTTGATAGGAAGTTTATATTTTAAAATGTTTCTTTTAACTTAAGCAAATATAGAATTTCCTAGAAAGAGGGTGGTGGAATCAAATGAAACTCTGACTGGAGGCAGGCCCACGTGACCTGGTTGTCATGAAGACAGAGGCCCAGTCAAAACCCTGAGGAGCTCAAGGGCCAGTTTTCACACCTTGATACCAAAGATACCAGCTGGTCTTGCTGGGCACAAACTTTCAGCCCTGGTCAGACAGAGATTTACAGTGCATTCGGCCCATCAAGTCTGCACCGGCCCTTGGAAAGAGCACCCTACCCAAGCCCACACCTCCACCCTTTCTCCATAACCCAGAAAGCCCAATTTTGGACACTAAGGGCAATTTACCATGTCCAGTCCTCCTAACCTGCACATCTTTGGACTGTGGGAGGAAACCAGAGCACCCGGAGGAAACCCAGGCACACACAGGGAGAACATGCAGACTCCGCACAGACAGTGACCCAAGCCAGGAATCAAACCTGGGACCCTGGAGCTGTGAAGCAATTGTGCTAACCACTATGCTACCGTGCTACCCATCAGAAACGTCGAAAATAGCAGCAGGAGTAGGTCATTTCGCCCTTCACGCCTGCTCCGTCATTCCATATGTTTGTGGCTGATCATCCAACTCAGTAACCGGTTCCCGCCTTCTCCCCTATCCGTTGATCCTTTTAGCCCCAAGTGTTAATTGTGGGGTGATTTTCACCAGGTTTTTGGGCGCGATGTAGATTGCAATTCACCCACACTGGATGCAATCTATCGACTACTTTGCGCCCGAAAGGCGGCGCGGCCGATAGATGCCGTCGAGATGTGAATCCCGCCATTGTGGGCAGATCACTTTTTAGCAAATCTGCATATTTGAGTGAGACAACTAATCTCATCTAATATGCACTCCCAAAATCTACCCATGGCGTTAGGATCTAACCCCTTCGCCTTGGAGACCTTGGGCGAATGTCGTTTAGTGCTGGTCTCCACAAATAGGAACGGGCGGACATCACTAATGGGAATCTTCCAGGAGATGGAAAGATAATCGCTTATTGTCACAATTAGGCTTCAATGACGTTACTGTGAAAAGCCACTTGGAGGTTCCCAGGTGCTCGACCTCTGGGCAGGGTAGCATCCTGGAACAGCTGGCACCATCAGGGCACCTTGGCTTTGCCAGACTGGCACCCTGGCCGTGCCAGATGTGTGCCAGTCTGGCACTCCAGCAAGCGGCTCTCCTCAGTGCAGGAAATGGGACTAAGTGCGGCCTCATCGGGGAGTTCCGCTGAGGCCCCGAATCAAATGGAGCGGCACGGTGGCACAGTGGTTAGCACTGCTGCCTCACAGCTCCAGGATCCCGGGTGGAGTTTCTACCTTCTCCCTGTGTCTGCGTGGGTTTCCTCCGGGTGCTCCGGTTTCCTCCCACAGTGCAAAGAAGTGCAGATTAGGTGGATTGGCCATGTTAAATTGACCCTTAGTGTCGAAAAGTTTAGGTGGGGTTACTGGGATATGATTGAGGTGTGGGCTTAAGTGGAGTGCTCTTTCCAAAGGCCGGTGCAGACTCGATGGACCGAGAGGCCTCCTTCTGCACTGTAATTTCTATGATATACTCTATGATACACCACAAATGGGAACTGAGTCCTGTTTGGTAGCGTGGGGTTCCTCAGTGCACCGAGCACCAGGAAACACCCGGTTAAACGTGCTCATTATAGGACTCTGTTCCCATATGGATACATCGTGCCCACTTAGTCATTTGTCTGGAGCCTAGGGAGATTCTCACTGAAATATCCCACACTTCAAATTTATTTTGAGTGGGGAACTAAATATGCCGGCAAGACCTACTGCTCAAAGATCGGGGCTCCCTTTTTTTTCTCATTTAAAAAAAATTTAAAGCTCTTTTTCACCTCCCCTGCACATCTTTGGGTTATCGGTGTGAGGCCCATGCAGACACGGGGGAGAATGTGTAAACTCCACACGGACAGTGGCCCAGCGCCGGGATTCAAGCCGGGTCCTCGCGCCATGAAGCAGCAGTGCTAACCACTGCATCATTGTGACGCCTCGGGACACCTTTTTAAAAGGTGCCCGGATCTCAAAGTAAAGTCGAAGGTCCCCCACACATCCGCCCATGGACACGTGACCCCTGCAGGCATGCCAAACACCCCCAACTCTCTACCCTGGAGGACAAACTCCCCCCCCATCACTAAATGTCCACGGCAGCACCTCCCACAGCCCCCCCTTCAACTTCAACCCTTCATATTCCCCCTTCCCCCTGCTTCATACCCACACTTCATACCTCACCACACTTCATGCCCCTTTCATAGCCCCCTTCATGCCCCCACCTTGAGGCCTCCCCATTCAAACCACTCTTTATGCACACACTCCCTTTACCTGCCTTTCATGGTCATACCCCCCTCAGATCCCACCATGGCACTTCCACTAGCACCTGGGCAGTGCCAACCTGAGTATCGCGATCAGTTCGGTGCCCGGCACAATTTCCTTTTTGGGCTCTTATTGGCGCCAGGCGCAACACGTCTGGAAAGTTGTGCCATGTCTCTAACTCCCTCTTAAAAACATAGAACATAGAACAGTACAGCACAGAACAGGCCCTTCGGCCCTCAATGTTGTGCCGAGCCATGATCACCCTACTCAAACCCACGTATCCACCCTATACCCGTAACCCAACAACCCCCCCCTTAACCTTACTTTTATTAGGACACTACGGGCAATTTAGCATGGCCAATCCACCTAACCCGCACATCTTTGGACTGTGGGAGGAAACCGGAGCACTCGGAGGAAACCCACGCACACAGGGGGAGGACGTGCAGACTCCACACAGACAGTGACCCAGCTGGGAATCGAACCTGGGACCCTGGAGCTGTGAAGCATTTATGCTAACCACCATGCTACCCTGCTGCCCTAACATAAATGTTTTTGACTCGACTTTTTCTGTGGTAGAGAATTCCAACGTCTCACCACCCTCTGGGTGAAGAAATTCCTTCTCATCTCAGTCCTGAATCAGACGTTAGGAGGGAGGACTTTGGGGATTGATCATTGTTTCTTTTAGGTTTGTGGGGAATGGATGAAAAGGTTGGAATACTGTTACCTATTGTATGTAAATGGTTATATTGATGTTATTCTGTAAAATTGTTAACTAAATAATATATTTTTTAATTGAGGCGACAGGGCAATGAGGGATATTTTTTGTACATTATATGAATCTGGTTGAATATTTTATATGTTTGTAAACTGAAAATTTGAATAAAAATATTTATTAAAAACACTAAAAAACAATTTCTCAATCCTAAATCGTCTGTCCCAGACGGTGACCCCTCGTTCTGGACTCCCTTCTATTGGGAACATCCTTCCTGCATTTATTCAGTCTAGTCCTGTTCGAATTTTATAGGTTTCTATGAGATCCCTCCTCAGTCTTCTAAACTCCAACAAATATAATCTTAACCAACTCAACCTCTCCTTATACACCGGTCTCGCCAGCCCAGGAATCAGTCTGATAAAACTTCGCTGCGCTCCCTCCATAGCAAGAACATCCTTCCTGAGATAAGGAGATTAAAACTTCACACAATATTCCAGATGTGGTCCACCAAGGCCCTGCATAACTGCAGAAAAACATCCCTGCTCCTGTATTGAATCTTCTCGCTATGAAGGCCAATATACCATTTTCCTTTTTCACCACCTGCTGCACCTACATGGTTAACTTCAGCGACTGGTGTACAAGGACACCCAAGTCTTGTTGCACATTCCCCCTCTCTCAATCTATAGCCATTCAGCTAATAATCTGCTTTCCTACTTCTGCTACCAAAGTGGATAACACACATTTATCCACATTATCCTGCATCAGCCATGCATTTGCCCATTCATCCAACTTGTCCAAATCACACTGAAGCATCTTTGCAGCCTCCTGACCGCTCACCCTCCCTACCAGCTTTGCATCATCTGCAAATTGGAGATATCACATTTAGTTCCCTCATCTAAATCATTAATATACGTTGTGACTAGTTGGAGTCTGAGCACCGATCCCTGCGGTACCCCATTAGTCACTGCCTGAACATTGGAAAAACATCCGTTTATCCTTTGTTTCCTGTTTGCCGACCAGTTTTCTATCCATCTCAATACATTACCCCCAATCCCATGCGCTTTAATTTTACACATTAATCTTGTATGTGGGACCTTGTGAAAGCCATCTCAAAGTCCATTTAAACCACATCCGCTGCCTACCCTTCATCAAATCTACTAGATACAATCTCGAAGAATTCCAGTAGATTTGTCAAGCATGATTTCCTTTTTGTAAATCCATGCTGAATTCAATCCTAACAACTCTAGTTGATTCTTTAATGTGTTAGTCCAGAAACCATCTCGTACACACGCCACGCATTCCTCCTCTATGGTTTGTTACTAATTTAATTTGCCCAATTTATATGCAAATTAAAAGTCACTCATAATTACAGATGTCCCTTTACGACATGTGTCTCACATTTCCTGTTTACTGCCATCCCCAACACCACCACTATAGTCTGGAGGTCAATATACTACCCCCGCTGGAGTTTTCCCCCCCCCTTGGTGTTTCTCAGCTCTATCCATACAGATTCCACATCATCAGAGTTAATATCCTTCCTCACCATTGCATTAATTTTCTCTTTAACCAGCAATGCAACTCCACTGCTTTTTCATTTTTGTCTGTCCTTCCTAAATACTGAATTGCCCTGGGTGTTCAGTTCCCATTCCTGATCACCCTGCAGCCATGTCTTCATAATCCCGACTGTATCATACCTGTTTACATCTATTTGTGTGATTAATTCATCCGCTTTATTGTGAATGCTCCGCATATTAAGGCTCAAAGCCTTACGGCTTGGCTTTTTAACATTCCTTGTTCCATTCCAATTCTGTTTCGCTGTGGCCCTGTTTGATTCTGGCACTTGGTTTCTATGCCTATCACTTTTCTTATTCATCTTGCTGTCTTTTATCCTTATCCTTCTTTCCTCCTTCTCTGATTCCTTGCATAGGTTCCCATCCCCCTGTCATTTTAGTTTAAACGTTCTCCAACCACTCAAGCAAACAGTCCCCTGAGGACATCAGTTCCGATCCTGCCCAGGTGCAACCTGTCCAGCTTGTATTAGTACCACCTCCGCAGAACCGGTCCCAATGTCCCAGGAATCTGAAACCCGTCCCGAACACCAAGTCTTCAGCCATGTATTCATCAGATATATCCTGCTATTTCTGCTCTGACCAGCACATGGCACTGGTAGCAATCCTGAGGTCCTACTTTTCAACTTACTTCCTAACTCTCTTATATTCTGTTTTTAGGACCTCATCCTTTTTTAAATCTATGTCATTTGTACTAATCTGTACCACGGCCACTGGCTGTTCACCCGACCCCTGCAGAATGTCCCGCAGCAGCTCTGAAACATCCTTTACCCGAGCACCAGGGGGCAACATACCATTCTGGAGATTTGTTTGCAGCCACAGAAACGCCTAAGTATTTCCCTTACAAATGAATCCCCAACAACTATTGCATTCCCACACATTTTATTCCTGACTTGTGCAGCAGAGCCAACTGTGGTCCACTGAATGGGACATGAATTCATGTCTCTTCACACCTCTTTAACCTGTGACTATCCCTCTCTCAGTCACACCACCTGGACCTGTAAAGATTTAATTACCTGCAAAGGCTCGGATTCAAAGTATCAGCTTGAATCATTGACTTTGTCTATTTATGTGTTTGTGGAACCCACCTCTTCACTCACCTGATGAAGGAGCTGTGCTCCGAAAGCTAGTGATTCGATATAAACCCCTGTTGGACTGGTGTTGTAAGACTTCTTACTGTTCTTCAAATAAATGAATGCAATCTGGCCCAAAGAACTTGCTGTTGGTCAGCCCTCCTGGTACAGTAAGAGGGGGTGGAAACGGTTTGACCATCGTCAGCCAAATGTGACAACTGGGTAATCATTCACAGCTGCTGCTAATAGCCTCATTATCACATACACCAGTTTCCAGCTAATTTGATTCACTCCATGTGCTATCCATCAGTCTTAGTTCACTAGATGCAGCAAATGCTCCGGGTCCTGGCAAAAGCTAGGCTTTTGTATTGAATAACATGAAAAATTAGCTGGCATTTAATTCCCAGCTTGTCTTACAGTGTGGGCATACAACAGTTTTAATCCTTTCATCTCTAAAAAGCCAGGGATTCAAGATGCTTTATGAACTTTTGTGCTGAAACATTCCCAGGTTTATCTCTCCTTTACCCCTCCAAGCAGGAATGGTCTCTCCTGGTTCTTCCTGCATTGAAATTCATCTGCCCATTCAGCAGCCCGACTGTGTCCTTTTAAAATTGATTGCAATCAAAAGACTTTTAAAAGGCAATGGTCCGGGACTTCCGGTGACAGCGGGCGGGAGGTGGCTGCGCAACGGAGGGCTCCCGTTCGGGAACGGCATTTTCGGAGCTTTAAGCCCGGTCCCAGGGTCGACTGAAGCGTCAAAGGCATGGAGAAGGTGCAGAGGAGGCACAGCAGAAGATGTCAAGGATCAGTAAGAAAACGGCCGTTAAAAAAGCAGCTGGGGGCTCGTCGGGGAGTGGAGTCACCAGGGAAAAGGGAGGCTGGAGCACCAGGGGAGGCCGCATTGCTTAAGGCTGAAGAAATGACCAAGGTGATGGCTGCAGAATTCGAAAGGCAGTTTACAAAACACCTGGAGGCGATGAGGGAGGAGATGAGGGAGGTTTTGAGTCTGCTGGTGGAGGAGGCGATTTCCCCGGTGACGACGGCGGTGGCGAGTGCAGTGGCGGAGGTGCGGGAGCAAGGGGAGGCGTTGACGGAAGTGGAGGAGACGGTGTTGCAGCATGGTGATCAACTTACCTCGATGGGGAAGGAGATGCGGAAGGTTCTGGAGGTGAACAAGGATCTGTGAGGAAAATTGGAAGACCTGGAAAACAGATCCAGGCGACAGAATTTGAGGATTGTGGGGCTGGCCGAAGGAGTTGAAGGGCCGAGGCCGACGGAGTATTTTGCCGCTATGCTGGCAAAACTATTGGGGCAGGGGGAGGATCCCTCCCGATATAGAACTGGATCGGGCTCATCGGTCGGGGAGGCCTGTACCAAAGGCGGGTAGGTACAGTGTGAAGGAGATGGTTCTGTGTTGGGCCAAGCAGAAGCGGGTGGTGCAGTGGGCTGGAGCTGGTATACGTGTATACCAGGACTTTACGATGGAGCTGCCGAGGAGGCGGGCTGCTTTCAATTGGGTAAAGAGGGCGCTGTACATTAGCAAGGTGCAGTGCGACATTATATATCCAGCGAAGCTGAGGGTGACTTATAAGCTCAAGGACTTTTATGTTGGAACAGCGGAAGCAGCGGAGGAGTTTGCGAAGGCAGAAGGACTGTGGCAGAACTGAGAAATTGAGAAATGGCCATGTGCCAATGTAACCACAGAACTGTATTTTCTTCTTTTTTGTTTCTTCTTTTTTGTTTCACTGTGTGCGGGTGTATGGGCTAAAGAAGCCAATGGTGTATATATTTAGACAAGGAAAGTGATGGGGCTTGCACTAGAAGCGGGGGCTCTTTGGGGTGTAGGTGGATTTGCGGGGTGTGTCTGCTAAAAGGGGATTTCTGGGCTTTCCTAGGGCCGGGCAAGGGGGAAAGCGACCCGGGCGGGGGTCTCCACGCTGGTCGGTTTAAACCGGCCAGTGAACGGGAGTGAGGTGGGGGGAGGGGCTGTGGCCATCGGAGCCTGGCAGAACAGGGTCCGAGTGGTCTAGCCGGGGTGGAAAGTTGGGGGGAAGGAACCGAGGTTGGGGGGGGGGGGGGGAGTTTTACAAGTAGCAGTGGGCGGGAGGAGTTGGAAGGGAGGGGAGGGAGGGTGGTTTACAACTCTTGGGTATCACGTACGGTACTCTTTCAGAGGTTGGACGGCGTTGAGTGTGGAGGGGAGGGGGAGTGGACTCTAGGGTGACCATGGGCGGTCCCGGACTCCTTTCTCTTTTTCTCCTTTGTTTTTTCCACCGTGGGAGGGTTTGTTTTATTGGATGCATACATTGACAGGTGGGCCGTTGTTTGGGGTGGTGGGAGGATAGAATCGTTGTTATTGTTAAGGGGATTGATTTTGTATTTGTTACCGTTTACTGTTTGTGGGTGGGGTGTGAATTTTGGAGGAAAATGTGAAAATGGAGAATAAAAACATTTTAAAAAGGCAATGGTCTGTGAAATTGAATACAAACAAAGCAGATTAATTCTTTTAGGCTTCTAGGCATGCACGCAGGCTTGAAAAAGATAAAGGGCAATGAAATTGACTACGAAAAAAAAGCACTTCAATGATTTCCACCACATTAAATGGAATACTTTTACCTTGATCACACAGATCTTTGAACTTGGCATGCTAAGAGAGTTTAACGGGTTTAAAGCTACAGATAGGAAGACTTTCACTTTATTCTCAGAGATCATGGACGCAGACTACTGGCTGTGTCCCGACACGGCTGGTAGATGCCGGGATGGCCAGTTCCAGGATTTACCCGGCTTGTCACACCTCGCGAGGTCTAACGAGATCTCGCGAGATGTCACAATCTGGATCCGCCCATCAATATTTGGCAAATCTGTATAGTAGAGTGAACAGCTAGTCTCACTCTAATATGCAGCTCATCTGATCTACCCAAGGCTTTGAGATGTAACCCCTATGCCTCGGAGACATTAGGTGAGCGACTTTCAATACTGGTCACACAGTGTCCAGGCAGAATTGCACTTGGGTGGGGGGAGGCGGGGGGGGGGGGGGGGGGGGGGGAGGGGGGGGGCGTTCCCAGGGTTCCCAGAGGATCGGAGGCCCTTGGGTGGTTGGCCTCCGGGAAGGGTGGCACCCTGAAAGTTTTGGTGCCACACAGGCACCTTGGCACTGCCAGTCTTGCACTGTGACAGTGCCACCCAGATGCAAGGCTGGCACGGTACGCATGCCGGGGATCAGGCCTGGGGGTGACCTGCACATGTGACGTGGCGTGTGGAGAGGGCCCGAGGACTCTCTTGTAGGTGTGTTGGGGTTATGGGAGGTCCGGGAATCAATTCCGGGGATCGAGATTTCAAGGTGCCATTTTAAAATGATGTCCTGATTTCCTCCTTCATCGAGGTGTTCTGGCAAATGGAGATCTTCAGTGCAGTAAACGAGATTAAGTGCAACCCCAGCACGGCATCTCCTACTAAGACATCGGATTGCAACAAAGACCCATTCAATAGCGTGATCATTTTTGGCATCCGGCTAAATGCGCTTGACATGGGACTCTGCTGGAATTCTGCTAGATTGCACCCCAAATATTTTGAGATGCTGGCGGACAATTTAAAAGGTTTAAAATGGTGGGTAGACCAGCCAAACCATCCCCATTCCAGGCCTGAGTCCCTCCAGCCCAGCACAAGCTGCCCCAACATTCACCTCCCATGAGGACCCCCTTCTTCACCCCAGAGGCATGTGTAGGCAGAATACTCACCACTTGCAACCCCTCAGAATGTCAGGTGCCAGGTTAGCACTGCAAGGGGCAGGGCCTGACGGGGGAGACTGGGAGAGGTGGGGGAGGGGGGGGGAATCAGAGGAGGACCTGAAGGGGGAGACTGAGGGAGGGCAGTAGGGGGGACTGCGGGGGGGGGGGGGGGGGGGGGGCCTTGCCAGATTTATTCTGTTGTGGCACGTCCGGTGGCAGCATGTAGGTGGAAGTCGCACGTTGAGTGGCTCCTGCTAGGGGCTCTGGCATTTGGAGTTTAACGCCCGGTTCTGGGGCCAATTTTTGAACAATCTACAGCAGGGAGACATAAGGAAGGTGGGGGACACGAAGACCCAGAAAAAAGCTGCCGGGAAGAAGTGAGGGGAAGCGAAGGTTCGCCGTCGAGCGAATGAGTCAGCCGGCAGCAAGAAAGATGGCGGAGGCGGGATCGCTGGGTGGGGCCGCGCCCTTCACAGTAGAGATTTTGACTGAGGTGATGACTGGAGAGTTTGAGATGCAGTTCGCCAAGCACATGTAGGTGATGCGGAAGGAGATGGTGGCAGCGATGAAGGGGCTGATGGAGGAGGTGATGGCCCCGGTGAAGGTGGCGGTGTTGAAGGAGCAAGGAGAAAAGTTGAAGGGGGTGGAGGAGGCTAGTCGCAACATAATGTCCAGTTCACCTCGATGGGTGAGGAGCTGCGGAGGGTGGTGGAGGCCAACAAAGGACTGAGAGCTAAGCTGGAGAACCTGGAAAACTAATTGAGGCGGCAGAATTTAAGAATTCAGGCTTGCCTGAGGGGGTGGAGGGCCCAAAGCCGACTGAGTACTTCGCAAAGATGTTGGAGGAGTTGTTGGGGGAGGGGGAAGAACCCTCCCGGTATGAGCTGGACAGGGCTCATCAGTCACTCAGGCCCAAGCTAAAGACAAATGAACCGCCAAGAACGGTCATAATTTGTTTCCACAAATTCCATGTCAAGGAGAAGATCCTGAGTTGGGCAAAGCAACGGAGCGAGGAGCAGTGGGAAGGAGCTGGTATCCGTATACACCAGGACTTAACTATGGAGCTGGCGAAAAGCAAGCAGCCTGTTGTCGGGTGAAAGCAGCACTCTACAGTAATGGTGGATGTTTATTTGTTTTGTATGTGGGGGGTGGGAACAGTTACGTGTTTGGTTTTGGGGTTGATTGGTGGGGAAGGATCGTATACCCTCAGCTATGGTTAACAGTGGGGAGGAGAATATTGAACATTGGGGTTATTGTGGTTTTCGAGAGCTTGGTTGTTTTGCACTGGTTTTGTTTATTTTCAGGGACTGGGTGATGGGGAGGGGATTGGGAGAAGGAGGGGCCTGGGCAGAGCCTTCCACACTAGCAAGTAAAGGTTGGCTAGTGAATGGGGCTGTGGTGGTGGGTGTGGATGGTCGTTGGAACCTGGTCGGACAGGTTTCAATGGGCCTGGAGATGTGAAAGATAGGGGGCGCGATTCTACGAGGCTGCGCCGGTTGGGAGAATCGCCGGCCGCGTGACGCCGGTCCGACGCCGTCCCGCCATTCTCCCAACCGGCAAGAATGGCCACGTCGGGTTCGGCACTGCGCCAGCTGGAGAATCGCCCGAGTCACTCACAACGGCGATTCTCCAGTACCCCCGACATTCTCCAGACCGGATGGGCCGAGCGGCCGCTCCGACCCGACAGGTTCCCGCCGGCGCCGTCCACACCTGGTCACTGCCGGCGGGAACTGTGCGGGAACGCTGGGGGGGCAGCCTGTCCGGGGGGGTGGGGGGGGAGAGGGTTACTTCACCGGCAGGGTGCCTCCAATGGGGTCTGGCCCGCGATCAGGGCCCACCGATCGGTGGGCCGACCTCTCTAAAGGAGGACCTCCTTTCCTCCGCCACCCCGCAAGATCCATCCGCCATCTTCTTGCGGGTCGGCCTCGGGGAGGACGGCAACCGCGCATGCGTGGGTTGGCCCTGGCCAACCCTCGCATGCGCGGGTGACTTCATTTATGCGACGCCAGCCGTGTCATTTACACGGCACCGCTTTTTACGCGGCGCCAAGGCCCAGCATGCGTAAAATATGCGACGCCACTCCGAGCCCCCCTGCGGTGGGAGAATAGGGGGCTGGGAGCAGGCTCCGACACTGGAGTGAAACACTCCGGTTTTCACTCCGGCGTCTTGACTTTGTCTCCATTTCGGAGAATGGCACCCAGGGGGAAGGGATCAATACTGGGAAAGGTGTTTTCAAGAGGAAGTGGATGGGGGGATATTGTGAGGGGGGGGGATTCGAAGGCAACAAAGAGGTGGGGCAGGACCCGAGGTGATGATGATGGTGGATAGGAGGGATGGGGGGGGGTGGTGAGAGACCCCTGGTCAGATTAGTAACATGGAACGTGAGGGGGCGGGGGGGGACATGTTTGCACATTTAAAGAGCCTAAAGGCTGATGAGGTGATGCTGCAGGAGACAGACCCATTTGAGGGTGAAGGATCAAGTGAGGCTCAGGAAGGGCAGGGTGGGTCTTCCATTTGGGATTTGATAGCAGGGCTCGGGGGGTAGAGGTAATGGTGGGCAAGAGGGTGAGGTTTCAGATGGAGAAGTGGTGGCAGACCAGGAAGGTAGATATGTGATCATGACGGGGCTGTTAGAAGGGAGGTTGGTGGCACCGACGAGCATATATGGCCCCAACTCAGATGATGCAGGGTTTGTGAAGAGAGTGCTAGGTGCCAACTTGGATTTGGACACCCACGTGTTAATAGGGAGAGGGTTTGGAATATGGTGCAAGAGCCGAGGATGGACAGGTCTCAGCCGCGCTCGCTGACCCAGTTGGCTCGGGGTTGGGGGGGGGGGGGGGGGGGGGGGGGGTGGAGGCCCTGGCTGGGCTCATGAGGGAGATGGGAGGAGTAGACTCATGGAGGTTCCTCCACCCGAGGGAGCGGCTACTCGAGAATAGACTTCTTTATGTTGGAAAGGCGTTTTTGGCTGGGATCAAAGGGTCGGACTATTCAGTGATATTGATTTCGGACCATGTGCTGCAATGGGTGGATGTAGTCCTGGATAAGGGGTTGGCCAGAGGCTGGGGTTGAGAATGGATCTGGGGTTGTTAGGGGACCGGCATTTTTGAGATAAGTTTGGGAAGGTGATTGAGGAATATGTGGGGATTAATTACACAGGGGAAGTTTCTCAGTGGGTTGTTTGGGAGGCTCTGAAGGCAGTAGTAAGGGGAGAGGTGATCTTGCTTAAGGCTAAGGTGGACAAGGAAGAGAGGGAGGAGCGTTAAAAATTGATAGAGGAGATGCAGGATGTACGGAGGGGGTCCTGGGCCCAGCCTTTTTGGCCAGGAAGATGGAGCTTTGACCGTTTGTCCACAGGGAAAGTGATGCATCAATTGAGAAGGGTGAGGCGGACAGTCCATGAACATGGGGAGAAGGTGTAACGTTTGTTGGCCTGCCAGCTCCGGAGGGAGGCGGCGATGAGGGAGACAGTCCCAGTGCGGGATAAGATGGGGAAGCTGGCGGTGGCTCCGGAGCAGATCAATAACGGTTTTGAGGAATTCTACAAGAAGTTGTATAGGTCGGAGCCATCGGGAGAGGAGTGAGAGATGAGGGAGTTTCTAAACGGGTTGGAATACCTGAGGTTGGGGGAGGACAAGGTAGGGTTGGAGGGGCCGGTGGGGGAACAGGAGGTAAAGGATGCAGTCAGATAAGGGGTAGGACCGGATGAATTCCCACTGGTGAACTAAAAGAAGTTTAAGGACAGGTTGGAGGCACAGTAGCACAGTGGTTAGCACTGTTGCTTCAGAGCTCCAGGGTCCCAGGTTCGATTCCCGGCTTGGGTCACTGTCTGTGCGGAAGTCTGCACATTCTCCCTGTATCTGCATGGATTTCCTCCGGGTGCTCCGGTTTCCTCCCACAAGTCCCGAAAGACGTGCTGTTAGGTATTCTGAATTCTCCCTCTGTGTACCCGAACAGGCGCCAAAATGTGGCGACTCGGGGCTTTTCACAGTAACTTCATTGCAGTGTTAATATAAGCCTACTTTTAAAAAAAAAGAATTTTTATTCAAGTTTTTCAATAACAAATTTTCTCCCCACAATTTAAAACACACAAGGCGTGTTTCCACACCAACACAAGAAAATAACTCACACCCCCAAAATAAATAATAACAAAAAACCAACAGCAATACAAGAAAGAAGAAAATAACAACATAGCAAACCCACTGCCGCAAAAACAAATGTAAGCCTACTTTTGACAATAAAGATTATTATGGTGATGGTGGGAATTTTTGTTTTTATTTTAGTGCCTGCCGTTTTTTCTATCAAAATCTTTCTTCAAGGAGGTGGACAAATTGGTCACCTCGTTTTTTTTGTGCGGGGTAGGTGACAAGAGTTAGGAAGTTGGTCTTGCAGAGAGGGCGACAGGTGAGGGAGGGCTAGGACTCCCAAACTTACTCTATTATTATTGGGCAGTGAATGCAAAAAAGGTGCGAGGCTGGGTTAAAGGGTGGGGGGGGGGGAGGGGGGGGGGGGGGGGGGGGGGATTCCCGATGGGTTAAAATGGAGGAGGGCTCATGTAGGGGGCCGGGATTGAGGGCGCTGGAAATGGTTCCGGGTAAGTATTTGGGGAGTCCGGTGGTGGCGGCCATGTTGACGATCTGGAAGCAGCTTAGACTGAACTTTAAGCTGGGGACAGGGCCATGGGGGGAAGCCGATTTGGGGGAATTATTGGTTTGACCCAGGGAGGATGGATGCCAGATTTCGGAGATGGGAAGAGAGGGGTTAAGGAAATGAAAGACCTGGGGCGAAATTCTCCGACCCCCACGACGGGTCGGAGAATAGCGGGAGGGCCTTCCCAACATTTTTCCCGCCCTCCCGCTATTCTCCCCCCCCCCCCCCCCGCCCAACTCCCGACGCGAATCGCTGCCGCCGTCTTTTTACGGCCGGCAGCGATTCACAGCTGTTCGATGGGACGAAGTCCCAGCCCTTTACGCTGTTTTTACGAACGGCAAACAGACCTGGTCTGGCCGTTCGTAAAAACGGTGGGAACAACTCGCTTTTTATAACCATGGCACCGATTGGCACGGCAGTACCACGGCCGTGCCAAGGGTGCCATGGGCCCGCGATCGGTGGGCACCGATCGCAGGCAGCGGGCCCGATACCCGCGCACTATTTGTCCTTCCGCCGCCCCGCAGTATCCATTCGCGGGGCGGCTGAGGGGCATCCCGGCCCGCGCATGCGCGGGTTTCGTGCAAATAAGCGATGACGTCATCCGCGCATGTGCGGGTTGGAGTCTTCCAATCCGCGCATGCGCGGCTGACGTCATATGACGCGTCAGCCGGCGCTAACTCCGGCAAGCGGGCTTAACGAAATTTGTTAAGCCCGTGATGCCGGAGCTTGCGGCGTCGGGCTGCTAGCCCCGACCGGGGACCAGAATCGGTTCCCGGTCGGGAAGGGGCGCGCTGGCGTCAAACCCGCCCGGGTTTGACGCCAGCCTTACGATTTCTCCCGTTTTGGGAGAATCGCGCCCCTGTTTCCTGACGGATGATTTGCGAGTTTGGAGAGGTACAGGTTGCCACAGGAGGAAGGGTTTAGATACCTGCAGGTTTGAAATTTTGCTGGGAAGGTTTTCCCGAGCTCCCCGATAACACCGGCCTCCTCGCTGCTGGAGGTGGTACTTTAGGCGGAGGGGCGAGGAGGGAAGGGGGGGGGGGTTGGAGAAGGGTGGTATCAGTGATTTATGGGATGATTCTGGAGAAGGAAAGGGTGTCTATGAGGGGGTTGAGGTGAAATGGGAGGAAGAGCTGGAGAGGCGATGGAAGAGGCACGGTGGTGTGAGGTGTTGCAAAGGGTGAATGCCTCAACCTCGTGCGCAAGATTGGGCTGATACAATTGAAAGCAAGGATGAACCAGCTCTTTTACAGGGTGGAGGATGTTTGTGAGCGGTGTGGGAGGGGCCCCACAAACCACCTTCATATGTTTTGGTCCTGCCTGAAGCTGGAAAGGTATTGAGGGGAGGTATTTAGCACCATCCCGGGGTTGTTGCGTATGGATGTGGCACCTGTTCCCCCAGAAGCCATTTTCGGGGTGTCGGGCCGCCCGAGTTGCAGGTGGGTGTGTGGGCAGACATTTTAGCCTTCGCCTGGCTGATTGCCCGGAGGCGGGTCATGCTGGGGCGTAGGTCAGCTTCTCCGCTCTGTGCCTCGGTTTGGCTGGGAGACTTGCTAGAGTTTATGACCCTGGAGAAGGTGAAGTTCAGCTGAGGGGGTGAAATGAAAAAATGAAATGAAATGAAAATCGCTTATTGTCACAAATAGTCTTCAAATGAAGTTACTGTGAAAAGCCCCTAGTCGCCACATTCAGGCGCCTGTTTGGCGAGGCTCTGCACCGGGGGCAACGTGGTGGCTGCATCGTGCCCAATGTTTCAGTCTTTGCCATGCTAACATTCCTGATTGAAAACCATCCTTCAAGGTGCTAAATGTGAATCTCTGTACTTAAAATCAACATTAAAAAGTTCAGTACATAAGAAGCCTGAGCTAACACTGAGCTTTCTCAATGGTTCTAACACTGAGGTCAGCAGAGATGTGAAAATGCGACAACTCACTTAAGGAGCGATCCTTCAAACACATCAGCAAATGATGTTCAATAAAGGGAACAGGCAACCAGAAATTAAGAATACCTTTCTGGATAGATCGTCTCCTGTGCTCAGCAATTCCTGAGTTTCATTTTCAGTTTTATAGCTGTATGGCTTTGTGAAGTCTCGGTGATCTAACCCCAGCTGTGCATCATCAAATGCAAAGGCCAGACTTTACAAGCAGATGTTACACATTATGTTCCAGGTGAATGTATTTAAGCTTACTGTTCATAATAGAACGCAGGTGAAACAGAAGTGGACTTGCATTATTTGAAATACATGTGAGGAGAGTTAATGATGTGTCAGATCATTTCAGCGCAATTCTTTTATCTGCTGCCAAATACTTAAAACTTTCTAAACAAAACACAAATTTCAACTTCACTACATTTCTGAAGAAGATTTCAGATCAGCTCCAATGCTGCTGTCTCTCATAAATTATTCAGAAGGTGTTAATTCTCTTCAGTGGCCAAGAATTTACAGAATCACTTTTCACGATCGGGGACCTAGACCCACAGTTATGCTGGTTTATGAGCTGGTCTTGCTAATGGCTCACATTTCCTGCAAAGCTCATTTTTATCTAAACCAGAACATAAAAACACAGCATAAAAAGAGTGCAAATTTAGCAATATTAGCTTGCATGCTCATTTTTATATTCCTAATGGCTGGATAGGAAATTTAAATCGGCTGTTGTCTTTGTCATGTATTAATAGTTGATAAAAGCTGTGTAGAATTCCTACAGCGCAGAAGGCAGCCATTCGGCCCATTGAGTCTCTGAAAGAGCAACCTACCTTGGACCATTTCCCCACCCTATCCCGATAGCCTAATCCACACATGCCTGGACACTAAGGGGCAGTTTTAGTATGGCCAATCCACCTAAACTGCAATCTTTGGACTGTGGGAGGAAACCGGAGCACCCAGAGAAAATCCACATAGACACAGGGAGGACGTGCAAACTCCACACAGAGTGCCACCCAAGGCCGGAATTGAACACAGGTCCCTGGCATTGTGAGGCAGAAGTACTAACCACTGTGCCACCATGCCCACCCCATATACATGTTTGCTAACAGTTTTACATCATGGTATAATATTTAATATAATCAAACTTGCTAATAAGCAAATTCTAATACATTTTGTTCACCAATTATTGGTCCTTGATATGTACAGCACAGAAAGAGGTTCAATTCCCGCACCGGCTGAGGTTATTCATGAAGGCCCCGCCTTCTCAACCTTGCCCCTCACCTGAGGTGAGGTGACCCTCAGGTCAAATCACCACCAGTCAGCTCTCCCTCTCAAAGGGGAAAGCAGCCTATGGTCATCTGGGACTATGGCAATTTTCCTTACTTTTACTACACTGGTATTGCAGACTTTGGCTATATTTAATTATTTCAAAGTATGCTTGCAAAACCTCCCCTACTCAATGAATCCATCAATCTCTGTCAAAGAAGTAAGTCGTTGTAAAACCTTGGTAGTTGTTTTTGGTTACTGATGAAGAATAAGTGGCAGAAAGAAATGTTTGACCACAGCTTTTTCAAAGTTACTCATGTGCACTAATTCAGTTCTGTGGAGAATGCTTTGGACCTTGCAATGTATGTATTCAGATTAATGTTTATGTAAATAAGTTGACGATGCACAGGAGAGGAACTTGAAAAAGTATTTGAATCACTAGAGTGGATGCTGCAGTTTCTATTTCATAGTTAAAGATTATTCGTATGGAAGTAACTAAAAATGGTATTTTGAACAAGGAGTGTCAATATTTATGTGAGATTCTCTCTCCTTACAAAAGTTAAAGCTTCAAGCCTGAAAAACACAGTTACTTCTCAGGTCTTGCTATGTCTAATTTGTCTGGCATAAATGTATGTGTAAATTTAGATTTAGAACAGTACAGCACAGAACAGGCCCTTCGGCCCTCGATGTTGTGCTGAGCAATGATCACCCTACTCAAACTCACGTATCCACCCTATACCCGTAACCCAACAACTCCCCCTTAACCTTACTTTTTAGGACACTATGGGCAATTTATCATGGCCAATCCACCTAACCCGCACATCTTTGGACTGTGGGAGGAAACCGGAGCACCCGGAGGAAACCCACGCACACACGGGGAGGACGTGCAGACTCCGCACAGACAGTGACCCAGCCGGGAACCGAACCTGGGACCCTGGAGCTGTGAAGCATTGATGCTAACCACTATGCTACCGTGCTGCCCTTGTAGGGTGCTCTGAAGCTATGCTTTTTGAATGAAGAGGAGCTATGTTAATGTGCAACATAAGAACATAAGAACATAAGAACTAGGAGCAGGAGTAGGCCATCTGGCCCCTCGAGCCTGCACCGCCATTCAATTAGATCATGGCTGATCTTTTGTGGACTCAGCTCCACTTTCCGGCCCGAACACCATAACCCTTAATCCCTTTATTCTTCAAAAAACTATCTATCTTTACCTTAAAAACATGTAATGAAGGAGCCTCAACTGCTTCACTGGGCAAGGAATTCCATAGATTCACAACTCTTTGGATGAAGAAGTTCCTCCTCAACTCAGTCCTAAATCTACTTCCCCTTATTTTGAGGCTATGTCCCCTAGTTATGCTTTCACCCGCCAATGGAAACAACCTGCCCGCATCTATCCTATCTATTCCCTTCATAATTTTAAATGTTTCTATAAGATCCCCCCTCATCCTTCTAAATTCCAACGAGTACAGTCCCAGTCTACTCAACCTCTCCTCATAATCCAACCCCTTCAGCTCTGGGATTAACCTAGTGAATCTCCTCTGCACACCCTCCAGCGCCAGTACGTCCTTTCTCAAGTAAGGAGACCAAAACTGAACATAATACTCCAGGTGTGGCCGCACTAACACCTTATACAATTGCAACATAACCTCCCTAGTCTTAAACTCCATCCCTCTAGCAATGAAGGACAAAATTCCATTTGCCTTCTTAATCACCTGTTGCACTTGTAAACCAACCTTCTGTGACTCATGCACTAGCACACCCAAGTCTCTCTGAACAGCGGCATGCTTTAATATTTTATCGTTTAAATAATAATCCCGTTTGCTGTTATTCCTACCAAAATGGATAACCTCACATTTGTCAACATTGTATTCCATCTGCCAGACCCTAGCCCATTCACTTAACCTATCCAAATCCCTCTGCAGACTTCCAGTATCCTCTGCACTTTTCGCTTTACCACTCATCTTAGTGTCATCTGCAAACTTGGACACATTGCCCTTGGTCCCCAACTCTAAATCATCTATGTAAATTGTGAACAATTGTGGGCCCAACACGGATCCCTGAGGGACACCACTAGCTACTGATTGCCAACCAGAGAAACACCCATTTATCCCAACTCTTTGCTTTCTATTAATTAACCAATCCTCTATCCATGCTACTACTTTACCCTTAATGCCATGCATCTTTATCTTATGCAGCAACCTTTTGTGTGGCACCTTGTCAAACGCTTTCTGGAAATCCAGATATATCACATCCATCGGCTCCCCGTTATCTACTGCACTGGTAATGTCCTCAAAAAATTCCACTAAATTAGTTAGGCATGACCTGCCTTTTACGAACCCATGCTGCGCCTGCCCAATGGGACAATTTCTATCCAGATGCCTCGCAACAGAAGATTTTTTATGATTTTTATTCTCATAGGTGGCAGAAATGCTTGGGGAAACTCATGCAAACCTATAGGGCGGGATTCTCCGGCCACTTGCGCCCGGAGACCGGAGAATCCTGCCCGAGGTCGATGGATTTTTCCATTAAACGCTGCTGACCCGTGGCGTTCTGGTGGCAGGCGGGGCGGAAGAATCCAGCCCATAAAATTCTAACAGGACGAGACAGGGTAAATGCAAGAAGGATGTTCCCGATGGTGTGCGTGTCCAGACCAGGGGTCTCGGTCTGGGGATACAGGGTAGACCATTTAGGACAGAGTTGAGGAGAAATTTCCTTACCCAGAGAGTGGTCAGCCTTTGGAATTCGCTACCACAGAAAGTAGTTGAGGCCAAAACAGATGTTTTCAAGAAGCAGCTGGATGTAGAAACTTTGGGGATCAGAGGATAGAGAGGAAGGTGGGATCAGGCCATTGAGTTGAATGATCAGCCAAGATCATAATTAATGGCGGAGCAGGCTCAGAGGACTGGATGGCCTCCTCCTGCTCCTAGTTTCTATGTTTCTACAGGAACATTTCAGCTCAAAATCCATACAAATATGTTGCACAGAAATTTCCTTTTAGAAAAAAATATATACTGCCGCTCTTGCACTGTAGTCATGCTGAAAACAACTCATAACTCCTAATATTAAACACAGGATCCCAGAATTGTTACGGTGCAGAAGGAGGCCATTGGGCCCATTATGTCTGTAACAGCTCCCCAAATGCGCCAAATAACAGAATGTATTAGCTGCGTGTGAATTAAGCTAACACCTGCAAGCCACTGATGTGTCAGGCGGGCTGCTTTGACGTTGACTGCAACTGGATGCAGGGAAGCTAGAAACAAACGTCTAACACCGGAGATGATCCAACATGGTTTTATTTAAACTATGAACGGCTGTACATGTTCAGCCGTGGATTGACACTCTACTAATCCTACTGACGACCTCTTACTGGCTCAACCAGACTTACTAGCTACCACATGGCAATAATGTCCACTGACTTGTGCACTCTGACTGTCTCAGTGTCTGGGTCCCGAAAAGAGCGGGAGTCTTAATGGCCTGTCAGCTTTATAGTGGTGGTTCTTGTCTGGTGATTGGTTGTTCTGTGTTGTGTGTTCAGTGGTCATCCTATGTGTCAATCACTGCCTGTCTGCATCTCATTATATACATGAGTGGATATTATGACAGCTACTAGAACCTTTATTAAGTCACCCATAATAATAATAAGAAGAAGAAGAATCGCTTATTGTCACAAGTAGGCTTCAATGAAGTTATTGTGAAAAGCCCCTAGTCGCCACATTCCGGCGCCTTTTCGGGGAGGCTGGTACAGGAATTGAACCGTGCTGCCGGCATTGTTCTGCATAACAAGCCAGCTGTTTAACCCACCGGGCTAAAGGTACAAGAATTCTAGATTTTATCTTATTTTTACTTTAAACAGTTATTTTTCTCTCCTTTAGGTAACTCCCAAGGCCCTCCTCATGTCCAAGTCTGGAATTTGGGTGTAGGGACTGCAGACCCCATCGAGTCTGCACCAAGCCTTCGAAATAACACCCTGGGTGGGATTCTCCACCCCGCCGCGCCACATTTCTGCCCCGGCCCGCTGGCGGGATTCTCCATTACGCCGGCCGCTCAATGGAGTTTCCCATTGTGGGGCAGCCCCACGCCGTCGGGAACCCCCGGGCGCTGGCATAATGGAGAATCATGCTGGCGGAGAATCCCGGTCCACATCTAGGCCCAATCCCTCACCCTTTTCATGAAACCCCTCCCTAAGGGGCAATTTAGCATGGCCAATCCACCTAACGTGTACATCTCTGGACTGTGGGAGGAAGCAGGAGGAAACACACGCAGACACGGGAGAACTTACAAACTCCACACAGACAGTCACCCAAGGTCGGGATCGAACCCGGGTCCTGGCGCTGTGAGGTAGCAGTGCTAACCACTGCGCCACCATGCCAGGCTTTCCAGACTTTCATTCTTGCCACTTACTATTCGCACTGATAGCAAAATCTCACCATACACGGAACTTTGGATGACTCAAAGTCAATCCAGATTTGATTGAAAAAAATGATGTTGCCATATTTTAGAACTTTCTGAGGATGTAACTAATAGGACAGATAAATGGAGAACAGTGTATTTGGAGTGCCTGAATGTGAACCTCAAGCTGAAGGCCCAGCTTGATGAGAATTACAGTGTCTCTCCAGAAAGCCTGCTGCCTGTGAGTACTGAATTCTCTAACCTGTGGGGACCCTGAATGAATGACTCGGCAAAGAAGACCATTACCAGCTGTAAACCAGAGAGTTTATGAGGAAAGTGTGCTAAAGAACCACCATTTGAAGCTAAGACTCATCCTTTGAACATCATCCTTATTATTTTACCCCTCCAACCCCCACTCTGTGTTTGTCTGTCTTGTGTGTGTGGGTAGAGGGCGGAACAGTTAAAGTGGGTAGTAGGTATTAGCGTGTCGTTAACCAGTTGCACTTACTGCATATTTCATGATATTTTGTGTTCGAAATAAACAGTAATCGTGTTAAAACATACAAACCTTGTGGCTGTAATTATTGGGTAGCCAAAGACTTTGGGAATTTTTATAAGAATTATTGGTTAATTCAATTGTGTTCTGATAATTCAATCCTGGGATGAATGGGGCTGAATACTTGCCCAGGGTGACAGGATTGAGTGTAGCATATTCAATTTTGCTGCCGATACAATGTTAGGTGGGAAAGTAAATGGTGAGGAGGATGAAAAGAAGCTGCAGACGGATAAAGACAGGTTGGGTGAGTGGGCAAGAAAGTAGCCGGTGGAAGGGCAAAGTGTGAAGTTATCCTCTTTGATAGAAAAAATAAAAATGAATATTTTTATATGTTGAAAAATGGTGGAATTCAGAGGGACCTGGTTGTCCTTCTCAAGAAATCACAGCAGTCAAGATGCAGGTGCAACAAGCAATTAGAAAGTCAAAGGTATGGCAACTCGTAGAGATTGGAATATAGGAGTTATGAAGTCTGACTACAATTATACGGAACACTGCTGACAAATATTGTGTACAGTTTTGGTCTCCTTATCTGAGGAAGGACATATTTGCCTCAAAGGTTGACTAGACTGATTCCTGAGAATGCGAGGATTGCCTTTTGGGGTAAAATATGCCATGGAGTTTGAAAGAATAAGAGGTGATGATCTAATATAAACAATTAAAACTCTTGCGGGGCCTGGCAGGTTCGGTGTTGAGAAAATGTTTCCTCTTGCTGGGAATCTAGAACACAGGGTCACAATCTCAGAGCAAGGTGTGTCAGCCAGAGTGAGATGGAGAGGAGCTTCCTCACCCAGAGAATTGTCACTATTTAGAATTCTCTATCCCAGAGCTGTGCATGCTCAGTTGTTGAGGATATTTAAGTTAGAGGCTGGTAGATTTTGGGGTACTAAATGAATTAAGGGACATGGAGATAGTGGGGAGTTGGAGTTGAGGTAAAAGATCAGCCAGGATCTTGTTGAATGATGGAGCAGGCTCGAAGAGCCAAATGGTCTGGTTTAGCTCCTATCTCACCTGTTCGTACTTCCGGGCCGGCTAAGAATCTCTTGTAATACTAAAAATTTCAAATATTTGAACGAGCCTGCATCTTATTTGTACAGATATTGTTGTGGAGGACTAGTTATAGCAAGACTTAAGTGTTGAAACAATATGTAACAGAACCTCAGTGACGTTTAAAAATAAGATGAGGCACTACTCGTAATAGGGAGCCTGTTACCCCCCTAGCATGACCAGCACGGAGCCAAATGCTCGGAAGGTCACTCACCCAAGTGTCCACTGTGTGCGCCCGATGTGCCTCAAGCAGCCAGATTGTGACATCAAACGGCTGTACTGACTGATTTAACAAACAATTTACAAAGCTGAACCACGCTGGTCCATTCAACGTTTTCGCTCAACAAAGAACAGGTGTACAACTGCAAGAGAGACTTGCCAGTAGCGTTATTGAAAGAACCAGTCACCCAACTCACAGGTAATTTGATTTAACACTAGCTCCTGCTATTGCAAATTCTCTGGAAATACTGTGGAGTGTTTTGGAAGGATTGCGAAGAGTTGTCAGATTTGGCCAACCTTCCTTCCTCAACAGGAAGGCAGAAGATTTGGTTATCTGTCACACACGGGATGCAGCAAGTTTGGAGGCTACAGTTCCACTGCACCAGGGTTGGATTTTTCCAGCCTGCCCGGGGTTGTCTGGTCCCACTGAAAGTCAATGGACTTTCACCTGGGTCATTGCATCCCTGTGCTGGCTCCCGCCATAACGGGGCCAGAAAATCCCAGCCCCTGGGTCAACAGCATGACAGGGAAATGGAGCATGGGCTCCAGAGAGGGCAAGCTCATCATGATGCCCACCGCCAAGTTGGAGCTGAACTTCTCCATGCTATTTGGCAGTGACAAGAAGCTGTATGGCAGACAAGTCAATGCACCCAGCATCTCTGTGTACATTCTCCGAAATGCGGCTCCATCAAATCCTCCTCTGAGTGCCATGTAGAAGAAAATGTCTGCGGCCTTGCTGAAAAACTACTTATCCTTTGTCTATGAGCTGGCTCCAGCCTGCTTGAGTCAAATGACTCACTATGTTCAGTTCCTGACTCTAAGGTACAGAGCCTCTATCTGAACTGATGCCTATCAGTGTCAGATCAAGTTATTCATTGTAACTTACTCCTTTCAAACCCAGCTCCTCAGCAGATGGCAGTTCTTGGATATCTGAAAGCAGTAAATTGCACTGGGGAAATTTTGGATGGAGGGCGTGTCATAATACACATCCATGTACATGATGGAGTGCAGACAGGCAGTGATTGACACACAGGATGACCAGTGAGCACACAGAACAGAGCAGCCAATCACCAGACAGGACACGACCACTATAAAGCCAGAGGGCACCAGTTTTCCCGCTCTCTCGGGATCCAGCCTCTGAGACAGTCAGAGGTCGTGAGCAGCAGCTAGTACAAACACCATGTGGTAGTCAGTTAGTCTGGTCAGGCTAGCCTCAGGTCTCCAGTCAAGTCAGCATAGTGTCAACCCACAGTTAAGCATGTACTATAGTTACATCAAGTGTTGGAAGCCTGTCTCTCTCTACACTGAATCAAACGCAGTCCACATAGACCCAGCATACCCAACACATCAGGGAGGGATGCTAAGGAGGAAAACAAGACAACAATCACTTCATATACAGCTTGCTTATATTAACAGGATGAGAGTGAGCTGGTAGCTGTGAGGAGTCATAAGGCAGGAATATACTGTTACCTTCAATGTTCTCAGCAATGTTCGCTGCAATGGACCTGATGGCGAAAACTATCTCCTCTGTAGAACTCAGGAGATGCACATGTCCTTTGTCCTCTACCAGTTTGTTCTGCCCACATGTCACCTTGCCCTCAAAGAAAGGGGACAGAATGTCAGTGATTGTATTTTAATGTGCCTGTCATGTGGCTGACTAGCTGGAGGTCTGTAGAGGAAACAGGAGCTGGATGTGAAGCTGGGGTCAGTGGAATTTTTGTGGGGGTGCGTTTAAGTACCTGAATCTTAGGCATGAGTCCTGAGTTTCAGGGAAAGCTGCTGGTGGAGTGAAGGGAATGTGGTGCATTGAACAGTGTGAAAGGATGATGGTCTGGTGAGTAGCAGATGTCATGTAATGATACAGTCACTGATGTTGACAACCCAAGTATAGACATCTTGCGGCACTGCTGCTGGGGTTTCTGGGCCAGACACTGGGGAATTGACCTCCCTGATCACCTCCCATTCTCTTCACGGGCGTCCATGAGGTTTTCCTGACTGCCCACTGAAATGTGAGCTCGCTCCTTCTATCCTACTCCACCATTAAAGCCTCCAGCACTGCATCCATCATACTAGGAGCCCTCTTCTTTCTTGGTTGCCCATTTATCAAGTTCCTCCATGCACCGAATGTCACTACAGGAAGCCTGAACCAGCTCCCTTCCATTGAATTCCCTTTAAGACGGACAGACTACCTTTAAGAGGAACAGGTTGCTACACTGCATGCTATCAGTGGATACTGCATGCCCCTCCCGCCCATTGAGCTTGCACTGGAGGCTACATGAGGGGATGGCACCATGGTTGCATGCTGCCTACCTCAATAGCTATGGGCACAGGCAGATCCTGATCTGTGACCCCAGCTCCGAGAATGGGTTGTAACCAATTTTTAGCCCATGATTCCCGGAGCAGAGGCAGCTGTCCAATACAGAGCTGGACCGTAAAAAAATGATGGAAAATAAACATTCTGTGCTGCTAGATCATCAATGTTTCTCGGAGCCAAATTGGATTTTGGAACAAAATGAAAGCATTCCAGTCTCTTGGTGGCATTAATCAATTTCATGCAGAGTAAAATGGAAAAGAAGACAAGCTTTGACATTGTTTCAATTAACAGCAGGTATTATTGACCTCATTCTGAACAACAGTACTTTATTATTAACAGTTGCCTTGCCCTGAACGCCTGGATCAGCATTCTTCTTAATTTAATCTTTGTGCAGGAAGTTAATTTCCTGTCAGAAGATGCATGTACCCGAAGATAAATCTGCATTCTGTCTATAGAACTTAACAGCAACCTTTATCAACCCTATTTTACACAGCAATACTGTAACCATGTGGCAGTTGGTAATAGGGGCCATGATTCTGTAATAAAGAGGAACATTCTAAAGGTGGTGCAGGGACAGAGAAACCTGGGGGTTGGGGTGGGGTGGGTGGGTGCTGTGCTCAATTCACTGAAGTTGACAACGCTGGTTGTGAAGGTGCTTACAAAGGTATGCAGGTTATTGGCCTTTATACGGTACATCAAGTGGCGGTACGGTAGCACATTGGTTAGCACTGTTGCTTCACAGCGCCAGGGTCCCAGGTTCGATTCCCGGCTTGGGTTACTATCTGTGCGGAGTCTGCACGTTCTCCCCGAGTCTGTGTGGATTTCCTCCGGGTGCTCCGGTTTTCTCCCACAGTCCAAAGATGTGCGGGTTAGGTGGGTTGGTCATGCTAAATTGTCCCCTAGAGTCCAAAAGTTAGGTGAGGTTACAGGATAGGGTTGAGGTGTGGGCTTTGATAGGGTGTGCTTTCAGGGGCCAGTGTAGACTCGATGGGCTGAATAGCCTCCATCTGCATTGTAAATTTTACGATTCTATGAAGGTGGAGAATGCTAAGCAAAGGTGCTATGATGAACCAAATATAGGGTTGGCCTCAACAGGAGCATTGTGTCCAGTCTGGACTTCACAGATTAGTAAATAGTGGAGCCTTTTGAGAGTGCACAGAAAAGATTCACAAGAGCAGTTCCAGGGATGGGGGGGGACTTCAGTTACGAGGATGGATTGGAGAAGCTGGATTTGTTCTCCTTACAAAATGGAAGGTTGAGAAGAGGTTTGATAGAGATATTCAAAATTATTAATCATAATAATAATAATCTTTATTGTCACAAGTAGGCTTACATTCACACTGCAATGAAGTTACTGTGAAAATCCCCGAGTCGCCCCATTCCAACGCCTGTTTGGGTACACAGAGGGAGAATTCAGAATGTCCAATTCACCTAACAGCACGTCTTTTGGGACTTGTGAGAGGAATCCCACGCAGACACAGGGAGAGCGTGCAGACGCTGCAAACACAGTGACCCAAGCCAGGAATCGAATCTGGGATCCTGGCACTGTAAAGCACCAGCGCTAACTGCTGTGCTGCCGTGCTGCCCCATATGAGGTGGAGATGCCGGCATTGGACTGGGGTGAGCACAGTAAGAAGTCTTACAACACCAAGCTAATTATGAGGGCTCTGGACAAAGCAGATTGATAGAAACTGCTCACTTTGTTGGATCTGTTGAGAACCAAAGGACACGGAAATTACAGTGACTGTAAGAATCAGTGGTGACATGACGAAACTTTTTGTTTTTTTGCTCAACGAGGGCTGAGGGTCTGGAAAGCACTGTCTGAGGGTGTGACGGAGGCAGGTTCAGTTGCTGCTTTGCAATAGGTAAGCACTTGTGAGATAACAAATCTACAGGGTTATGGGAAAAGAACGGGGAACTGAGACCAGCTGAATGGCTCACAGATAGCCGACGTGAACTTGATGGGCAAAATGGCCTCCTTCTGTGCTGTAACCATTCCGTGATCGATGATTCTACAAACACATTTATCCTAACCTTTCTTCTTGTGCTCTCCCACACGCAATATTATAATCTGAACCCCCTCTTACTGATTCCCCAATGAGAGAAAATAACTTTTCCATATTTAATCTATCAAAACTCATCACAATTTGCAAGACCTTCACTGAATTGCCTTCAAGCCTTTTCTACCCCAATGGAAATGGATCTTGAGGTTCTCCTCATAACTGAAATTTCCCATCTGGCTTCCATTGGGGCAATTGATGTAGGAGAGATCTGCCTAATGGCAGCAACTTTGCTAATTTCTCCATGTGTCGCCGTCTTACGCTTTCCTCAGTTGTCGATGAGAGGCTCCTGTTTTCAATATCAATGAGTAATACGGCTAGGGAAAAGAACACAAGAAATGGCTTCCCATTGTCTTCCTTATGTATGCTCAAGTCCTTTACCTGAAGGATCCTCCTTCGGTCTGTGCTGTACCCTCATAATATACTTCCAATGATGGGCTGCCCAGCCTTACACACAGTACTGTGACGTGAATCAAAGCCTTGTAAAAATTCATCAGTACTTCTTTAATCGTGCATGCCCTGTCCTTATTTATGGTTTTAACTGCTGCATTTGCAATTCCAGAGAATTGTGAACTTAAACACATTGCTCAGCATCTTTTCATTCACCCATTCCTCATTTTTTCTTCCCAAATATATTTCTCCATTCTTTTCTAAACTGAATTGCATTCACAACCTCGAAGTCCATTCCACTAACCTGTCTATGTACTCTTGCTGGCTTTTACTGTTCTCCTAGGTATTTCTTAATCCCCCTATTTTTGTGCTATCAGCAACTTTTGAGATTGTGTTCTCTATTCCTGTCTAAATCAGCTATGAATTACTGAGAACAAAAGAGGACTCAGCATTGACCTCTGGCAAATCATCCAGTTCAAGCAACACCCAGTAAGCTTAACCCTTTCTTTGTCTGCTCGCTAGCTTTCTACTGATACTTGTGTTCTTCTTTTTGTGACAAAGCTTCTGTGAGATACCTTATTGAACATCATCTGTAAATATTTATATTGCATTCCTCAAATCTATCCAATCAGTCAGGTCTTAACTCTGTTATGTGTGTCAAAGGTGACGTGCCTTTAACAGAACTCTGATGAAAGGCCACAGACCTGAAACATTTGGCTGGAGTTTAGAGGGTGGCAGGGTCCCTGCACCTCCAGTGAAAAAGTCAAGGGCAAGCTCATCCCCACATTACACAGCCAGTCCCAAAGGCATATAATGCCCCTAATGAGCAGCAAGGTCTGCCCTTCAGAGCTTCCGGCAAATCAAATGACTGTCAGCTATCCTGGCCCAACAGCACCACCGGGAGCTGTTGCCACTGCTGGGACTACAACAGTTCCCAGCCATGAACCAGAATGAGAGATATGTGCAGGGCCAGGCCAGGGCCAGGCTGGCAAGCCCCTTCAAAGGGGTTGAAAGTTCTGGGGGGGCTTGGGTAGTGAAGCCAAGGAGGGGGATCTGGAGGGTTTGGGAAGACCTGGGTGAGCCTCTCTGATGGGGCAAGGAAATCCCCCCAACCCTTACCCGTGACAAGCCCCCACAGTGAAAGTTGCTAGACTGGACACCTGACCTGGGCCTTGCCTGTCACTGATTGAATCCAGCCGTGGCAGGTTGAGGCTTTTAAATAGGCATCAACTGGCTACGTAAGGGCCTCAGTTGGCCCACTGGCAGGTTTGCAGCAGATACAATGCCCATGACATTCTATTGCCCCCCCCCCCACCTACAAACCCACCCCCAATGTACTGTAAAACACAGCCCATGTTTCTTTCTGCACAGATACTGCCAGATTTGCAGAGGATTTCCAGCATTTTCTGCTTTTATTTCATATTTCCACGATATGCAGTTTTTGCTTTTGCATTGAACAAATCTTTTCTGACCGTCCCTGAATAATCTACGCAGATGTCCGTGTTGACTCAAATAATCCCAAAGTATTTAAGACCATAATTGCTTTTTAACTGGGAAATAAATTCTGCACATTACAGTAAATCTGTGAAAAATACAAAGAGAAAGATTTGCAAAGAGTTAATTGGTGATACAGAACTTGAGTATTGCTAAAAAAAAAGAGACTTGTCAAAGTTTTTTGTCTTGCACTTATCAGACAGATGCGAGAATGCCAAATTTCAGAAGAAGCAACCATTTATATTGCATGAAAAATGGTGGTGATTGCTTGGGAAGAACACTGACCATTCTTAACCAGCTCGTTCTTGCTAAAGTTAGAACATAAAGTCTAATGTTAGATGTGATTCCGCGATTGGACAGCACCGGCTGAGCAATCCTGAGTGGGCTACGAACCACACTAATAACTACGTATGCTTGCTAGAAGCGACATATATTAGTAAGCAGGGACCTGTCATCTACAGGCAAAGAGAATATGTCCAGGCTTTGCCCCTTTGTTTAAGTTAAAAAAAAGTGTGGGGAGGCAATTATTCCCTGGTACATTCCCTATGCAATGCCTTGGCCAATCAGAGTCGACTTGCTAACCAATGTTTCGCAGATGCTTACTTCTGACTTTCCAGATGAGGCAGCTTTTTGATAATGTGTACTGGAAGGCCGACCTATGAGATTTTATTTTAGTGGTGGGGCTAGCTTTGGCAAACTGGGATTCAAACTCAGGGTTTGCCCACATGGCAGAAACAGGACCAAGCTGGAAATGCTGACATAGCAAGTCGGAAGGCTGAGCGGGAACCGCACAGGATTAAAGGTCAAACCTGGAGGCTGAAGATGGACTCCAGAGGTTCCTGGGAGCAAAGTTCCTCCAATAATTGAGGAGGTTGTGACTGTTGCTCCACATATTCCCCCCACCGCACCTCCCCACCGCCCCCCCCCCCGTCTCCCCCCCGTCTCCCCCCCCCCCCCGTCTCCCCCCCCATTCCCCCCTCCCGTCCCCCCCCCCCCAGTTCCCCCCCCCCCCCCCCCCCCCCATTCAACCCCCCCCCCCCATTCAACCCCCCCCCTTCCCCCCCCGGCCCCACAGAGAAGAAATAAAGGCAACACAAACATAATGGTTTGTTATTAGTTTGCTATAGGGGTCTGCATCCTGCAACTCATTATGAACTCATGTAGCTCATGAACTTGATTGATTGAAACACACCTTGATGGGAATTAAATGGCTTATTTAATTTTTCAAGAACCTTTGGTTAACATTGCACCTCTGAGAAAGTCTCATTCAATTAATTAGATAGAATCCATAGAATCCCTACAGTGCAGAAGGAGGCCATTCGGCCCATCGAGTCTGCACCGAGCCACCTTTAAAATGCTGTTAATTGTTGTCTATCTTGTTTTTCAATATTATTAGCATTTGAGTATCTGCTTTGTAACTGTTAAGGTTACGTTTTACAAATGGCTTTTCTTGTTAATAAGGTTGCCGGCCCTTGGTTTATATTGAGAGGTTATTCCGAACACATGACAATGTCTAGAATTTGGGGTGCATGGGTCATTATATTTGGTCGAATTCCTTTACTTGTCTGATGGGAGATCTGTACAACATGCCTGATTCTGAATTGACTAGGCTGGAAAGGGGCATGGAACAATGTTGAGTTCTAGCGACTGGCACAAACAAGAGATTGGCAACAGATTGTCCATCAAACAAAGATACGGGCGAGGGGTGGGGAGTGACGGGATCGTCAAACTGTATTGAATTTTAGAGAAGGTGGAAGTGCCTCGCAAAACCAGGAACAATTTGGATGTCTGAAAAGACAAGTGGAGTGAATATTTTATTATTTGGGTGAGGTGGATAGGGTCATTATCATTTCATTTGCTAGAACAATGATGTTGCAACTATTATTTTGTTCTGAGAGCGGCTTTATTTTATTTTTGCCCTTGATCTTTCTAAAAAAATTATGAAATCTATTTAAGTGGAGATGATTCACTGGTTTTACTGATGCTATTTAAACAGATCCAGTCCTCAGATGTCCCTTTCAGTGGCACTTGCCGTTGCCACTGGTTATGCACGAAACTGCTTGATCCTCCACTCAGCCAATTTCAGTGAGAACATTTTGAACAAGCAATCATATGCCGAAAAAAATGTTAATTCTGTAATTGCAATGTCCAGATGGCGGGAGACTGTGCTGAGTTGAAGGCTGGCAATTTACAGTGAAATCTAATAACCGTGGATGGTGGGTCATGTGTGCGTGGGTATCTGTCAACCACTTTTGCATTGAATTAGTCAACTAAAGAAACCTCACTATCGTATTAACTTGTGAGTTATGACAAAATTATTTGGATGTATATCAGTGAACGTCCTAAAATATCGGCTTAATTCATCTTGCATCATTCCTGCTTCAGGGTCAGACAACATTAACTGAAGGCTAATGGTCTCTCGAATTTCCCTTCACTGCATGTTTCCTGTTTATTGCATTACATGGTCCCTTTAAGAATACCATGTGGTCAGGCATGTGTGCATTTAAAGGAGCCACTGTGTAAGCCTGCTTTTTCCAGTTTGGCACATACCAAATTGCTACATGGCTGTTGTACCCACACAGTCCAGAGGGAACGTTGGGAAAAGCCCTTTTCAAGTTTTGAACTGCAAAATCAAAGATGAGAGAGGCAGAGAGCGCTGCATGGTTAGGCGTGATATCTGTTAGATGAGGTGATTAACCAGAAGCAGCTCATCACAGGGCATGTAAGGATGGACAGTAAATGGCGGCCTTGCTAGTGACTCCCAGATCCCAAAAATTAATTTCAAAATGGTGTCTAGCAATACTTTACAAAGATGAATAGTGGGTCCCCAGGCATCTTGTCCATAGTTAAACTCTCAGCTAATACCACTGAAAACTGATGAGTTGTTATTCACTTCATTGCTGCTTATAGACTCTTGCTAGCTTTCACTACATAGCAATTGTCGCAGTAATTAGTTCTGCAGGGAGCAGTTTTAAACGTTCAGCTGATAGCCTTAATAAGGCATTTCTTAGAATCACAGAAGAAGGCCATTCGGCCCATCGAGTCTGGACCGGCCCTTGGAAAGAGCACCCCACTTAAGCCCGCATGTCCAACCTATCCCCGTAACCCAGTAACCCCACCTAACCTTTTCTTTGGGGGCGCTAAGCACAATTTAGCATGACCAATCCACCTAACCTACACATCTTTGAACTGTGGGAGGAAACCGGAGCACCCGGAGGAAACCCACGCAGACACGGGGAGAACGTGCAGATTCCGCTCAGTGACCCAAGCCGGGAATCGAACCTGGGACCCTGGAGCTATGAAACAACTATGCTAACCACTGCGCTACCGTGCTGCCCCATTTGAAAAATGTTTTTATTAAAATGTTACTATTTTTTGTTCGGTGATCATTTTTGTTGGTCATTTCATGCCTATCATTTGTGTTGTATGCTGGCATGTTATAGATTTTCTTTAAGATTATGAGAACCAGAAATACCTATTTTAAGAATGTTCTTTCTCTGCATTGCAAATGCACAGGTTCTAAAATAACGTTCTCAGTTCAATGAATGAACAGTTTGGAAATACAGACTCAGCCCCTGAGTTTCAAGTGCCTGCAGTTGTTTTATTATGCAGAATTTATTTTCTTGCTATGAGTGAAGTCATTTGATTAATAAGTCAAGCCGCTTTCACCCAAGACTAAACAACCAGCAACAGAAATGAGAAGCTACCAGGTTGGGAAATCATGATTTCTTGTTAATAAGGAATAAATCTCCTTCAACTGAAACTTTAATGTTACAAACCTTATCGGGTGACAGCCACACGGCTGTAGTTGAGTATTCCACTCCGCCTTTTCTCAAGGATTGTCCATTTATGGTGACAATTAGTTGTGTGGTAATGAGCAAACGCAGACCAATAAGTCTTTTGCCTTTTCAGTGTGCATACCAGAGATAGAAATGCGGTGGTTCTGCTGAATCTAATGGAAGAACCCTATTATAACTTTATTTTCTCCCCAGTTTCCCACTTAGTAGTAGGCCCGATCGAGAACTTGTCTGGCTGCTGTGTGGGAAATCCAGTGGGAGCAGGCCACAGCTGGAGACTACCATGGAAGGTCCTCGGCAATTAGAAAAGATTCGTTCGTGGTGGAGGTGGACGGGGGATTGGAAGGAACGATTCTCTGTTTCAGGGAGTATGGGGGGGAATTCTCCCCCCCCCCCCCCACGCCGGGTGGGAGAATCGCCGGGGCGGCGAGCAAGGCCCGCCACGCCGCCCCGGCACCCACACGTGATTCTCACACCCCCCTCAAACCGGAACGGCGAAATTCACGGCTGGCCGCTGGGAGAATCGCCGCTCGCCGTTTGTAACGGGCGAACGGCGATTCTCCGGCCCTGATGGGCCGAGCGGCCTGCCCAACACGACAGGTTCCCGCCGGCGCCGTCCACACCTGGTCATTGCCGGCAGGAACAGCGCGGGAACGCTGGGGGGGTGGCCTGTGGGGGGGCGGGGGGGGGGGGGGGGGGGGGGTAGGGGGATTCTTGCACCGGGGGGGGCCTCAAAAGGGGTCTGGCCCATGATCGGTGCCCACCAATCGGCGGGCCGGCCTCTCTGAAGGAGGACCTCCTTTCCTCCGCCGCCCCGCAAGATCCATCTGACATCTTCTTGCGGGGCGGCCGCGGGGAGGCCTGGCACGCTCCTAGCCCCCCGGGGGCAGGAGAAGAGGGGGCTGGGAGCGGCCTCCGATGTCGGAGTGAAACACCTTGGTTTTCACTCCGGCGTCGGAACTTAGTCGCCCAATGGGAGAATTGCGCCCCATGTTCCAACACCTTGGTAAAAACTGTGGTCTTTTACGCAAGGAAACCTGGCGTCAAAAGGCCACAGATTCACAGCCTTGCTGCGGGCTAGCAGGCATTTGTCATGGAGATCGCAACTTCAGCTTCCGTTACGCCCCCCACATTTCCGGGTCAGAGGCTACGCATGCGGCGGCCTCCAGCGGCCACGCCATGCTCCATGGCGGACCTGGACCATGAGAATAGTGCCCCCAATTGGCCGCTTGCCCAAGCCGGACCGCCTGCACAATAAAAGCCCAGTCCAGCATGAGGATCCCCCCCCCTGACCTCTGATTGGCCCTCCCGCAATTGTGGCGGCACCAGACTGAGTCCGCAGCGGGGCAGGCCTCAGGCAATGGCCTCCGGTGATGGATAATCGGAACGTATGCCGCTTTTTGAGGGGCGGAGAATCTCTGATCCGGCGCAGGTCCTGATTTAATGCGGGAAACTGGATTTTTCTGCCCCTTCGCCGAACGCAATTTCGGTGATGGGATGCGGAGAATCCAGCCCCTGGTGGGTCATCTCTACAAAGCTCCAAGATTTTATAACAACAATGAAGGACTAATTTCCCCAGAATGGGTTACTCAGCCACTCCCTAACCTGCTGTGGTGGGTTGGGATCGGGTTTCACAGTTACCGAGGGCCTTCCTTAGTAGTCTCCAGCTGTGGCCTGTTCTCACTGGATTTCCCGCCCAGCAGCCAGTTACTTATTTAACTCCATCCGTTGCATTTGAAATTCCCCAACTCCAATCACTGTTGGACCCCCAAGTTCATAAATAGTACTCAGGAGATCAACATGTGAGTTGATCGCAAAGCAGGACGAGTTGGATCCACCAGTAGCTAATGTTTTTTTTCTCAAAGAAGTGTGTGCTCGTAAATACGTAGAAAAAAAAAGCTTAAAAAAAGAGACGTTATTAACAGGCCACGTTTTGACCTTTCTCTTAAAATTATGTGCACAAACAATTAGCCGTTGCCTCCAGAAATTCCTCAAATAAGTCAGTTTACAGGCAGAGTCTGCAGAATTTATATAATGGGGATTTACGAAATGGTAGAGAAGTAAAATGATTACTTTGTGTCGGTCTTCACTGTGAAAGGTATAATAAACCTCTCAGAGTTAGAGATCCAAGAGATTAGAGAGAATGAGGAAGTGAAGGAAATTAGTATTAGTCCAAAGGTTGTATTGAAGGAATTAATGGGACTGAAGATCGGTTAGTCCCCGGGACTTTATATTCAACATCCCAGAGAGTTGAAGCTGTGGGCTTGATTTAACCACCAGGTTGCGCTCGGCATGCTGGGTGAATAGCAGGAAAGGCCAAAATCGAGATTCACGCCGGGTGTGAACCAGTTTGCAATTCACCCGGCCCACTCCCAAGGGCGAGTTCCGGATCGCGCCCAAAGATGGCAAAAATATCATTAAACCACGTTTGCATTAATTTCAATTTCATTAACGAGACTGAAGTAGAACGCAGCCGCCTGCCAGGGATTAACCGACTCCCCAGAGAGAAATCATGTGGGCGTCATTTAGTGCTGCTTTTCAGAAAGTTGCAACTGGCGCAATGGCTTCTGAGGGGAGGTGAGTAGCTGCTTCCATTTTCCGGCATGCAGCTCAAGGGCACCAGAGCTGCTGCATCAGTGCTCAGGGAGGGAGGGGGAGCGGGCGGGGGGAAGGGGGGGGGGACCCCTCAGGGGCTTGGGCTTGGTCAGGGGGCTGAAGCATTCTAGGTCGGGGTTGTCCCTGGGCCAGGAGGTTTTGTGTCTGCGAGATCTTAAAGCCGTCTTTAAATATTGTAGAGACCCATAATAGGACCAACCCTGTGATGTGTTGGCTAGTGTGGACTAGGGAGATGAACAGACACTTCCAACACTGATGAAGGTTCAACTCAATTTTATTAACTAACTTCTAACTAACTAACACACGATGACTGTGGGTCTAAATGATGCTAACTTAAACGAGAGACCTAAGCCTTGTCCGAACTAGTTGATTCTCTCAGCACGTGGTGTGAGTCTGCTGGGCTGGATGAGTTCTTGTTACACTCAGAGGCAGCACCCAGAATGAGCGGGAACCATGGTGCCCTCTGCCTTTATAGTGTGTGTATTCTAACTGGTGATTGGCTGCGGTGTTTGTACATGTTGATTGGTCCCTGTGTGTGTCCATCAGTGTGTGTCTGCACCATGATATACTGGTGCATATTATGACACCCTGCTGTGGCTTCTGTCCTGGAGTTCAATTTCACTCCCATTGACTGTGAGCAGCCACTAGCTTCACAGCTGAAAGCTATTTCAAATAAGGAATTGGCCTTGTTAGTTGTGAGAGCACTTCACAGCTTTAGGTTGTGGTTGCTGTTTGCTCCTGCTTATGGCTGCAATGCCTGGAGGCTGCTTTGCTGTTTCCTTCCATTTCTGTAGCCGGAAAGAAAGACAATTCTTTTCTTCGATACCTGGAACACTGGGCTCAGGGGGGTGTATAAGTCCAGACGGCAGTCCGGGGTGAAGCAAGATGACGCTGCAAGACCCGGTATGTGATATTGATCCAAATGGGCCACCTGCTAATGCCGTTGAAGAAATGCTTTCGCAGATTACTGATTCTTTTATTGCTGATGTGCTGAGTGCTGCCTGCAACTGGCACGTCACCGCGGGTTAAACACGTTGAAAGTCAAGGATGTTCAACTGCACCTTGAGCACCAGTGGGCTATGTGGATGCCAGGATTTGGTTGCGGTGAGATTGGGCCGTGTGGGAGGGGCCTGCACTGCCGTGGCTCCTGGACAGAGAATGACACTGATACGTGGAACAAGTCACACATTGATGAACAGATCCTTTCGACAACAAAGGTCTGGACATGATAACACATCCTCAGGCTTATCGTTCGTTTCGTTGAGGAACCTGCGAGGGATGATACTGTCTGTTTGTTTTTTTTGTGAAAATGAGCTGAAATAGCTTTGTATTTGTGCCTATATGGAACAGTGACAGTTCCTTGTTGCAATGTGGAATGTTACGTAGTTGACTTACTAATCTTGGTTACTGTTGACAGTTTAATAAACAAAATATTCTCAACTCTCAAGTGCCTCCTCGAGGGCACATGTGCCATGTCTCAGAGGAGGATTAGTGCACTGCATGCCAAGCAAACTTTGAAGCCTGAACAATTTGCCTGAACTCCAGGAATGTCAGCACCATAGAGGCATCTGGCAACAATCAAACACTAAAGAGCAGGGCTTCAGCACTGTGGACCTTCTCGGGACCAAAGGGTAAGTGTGTAGATTAGGAGGGGCACTTGAGCACGACCTCCCTCATGTACCCGGCAGAGGTCTAGGGGCTTCTGATGAGGTCAGGGTGAGCGTGCAGAGCCAGGTTTGCCAGCTCAACTGGCTTGCTGGATGGCACGCACTCTGAGAGACGGCGGGACACATGGGGTGAGGGGGGGGGGGAATTTGAGGGTCCCGGGATGGAAGCCTTAACCGATTGCCGGCTTCTCTCATTCTCCAATTCCATCCAGATCCAAAAATGTTTGTTCGTGTCGACCCCGCGGAGACTGCCCTCATGTTGCTGGTAGCAGCTGAGATGGGCAGACGCCGGAGACGGCATCAGCGGTGGCGCAGGCTGGAGGACCCCATGTGGGAGGCCGCAGAACACTCTGAATACCCGGTCACCCATCAGGTTGAGGAGGGACCCAGAAGGGGAGGCCAGCGATGGCCCAAGGTGTACAGATGTTGATCATTCAATGACGGACCCATCAAGATACGCGAGCTGCAGGATTTGCTGCCATCGCTGGGATGCCCCACATCCACGGGGCAATAGATGGCACGCATGTCACCCTGTGCCCACTGGGGCATCAGGGAATGTCCTATATTAACAGGAAGAGGTTCCACTCCCTGAATGTTCAGATCGTGAGGGACCACTCCCTCCATATCATGCACGTGTATGCCCGCCACCCAGGGAGTGTACATGACAGCTACACCCTGGGGCAGTTGGAGATCCCCGGTGTCTGTGGCATGTCCCTCTGCGACTGGCCAAGGTCAGTCAGCAATGCTCTCGATCCTCTTAGCCATGTTCCGTTGTGACTGGGCCAAGCTCTGGGGGCCGCTGCAATGTCCATGCGGGCCCAGGACTTACCTGCATGTGACTGGGCTCCCTTGTCCTGCATCTCAGCCATTGACCGCACAGTGTTCCCCAAGCCTAGGCCCATGGCTTTGACATCTTGTCCTACTAATTCCACTGCGGTTGCCACCCATTCAGTATTGGCCTGGCGACACCACCTCCAGAACCTGAAGGCGATTGGACTCCTCCAGCTGCACCTTCAGTTGCTGGAAAATTGCTTGCACCCCCTTCTGTAAATCCTGGCTGTGTCTGCATCTGTACCAGTGATGGGATCATACTTTCCAGACGTGTGATACCTGTCCAGATTACAGCTGTTTCCTGGGATCGGGCAGTCCTCTGACCGCCCACTCCCATTGGGGGTCCCTGTCTTCACCTGTTATGCTGCAGCATATGTGAAGTGCGCACCAGACGGTGACCCAGGAGCCTCAATACTAAAATGTCCCACTGAGTGACAGTCTCTGCGATGGTGGAGGGTGCAGGTGACAGCAGTGACGGGAAGTCGGCATCTTCCTCGGATTGGCACCACTGGGGATGTGGCTGGGGGCGAGGTAGCCCGGACAACCCGGCCTCGTCTGATGCTGGTCCTGCAAGACAAAAGACAAAGACATGGTGAGATCTTGGGAAGGAGTGGTCTGGGGAAGAGGGGTGACTCACTTGCTATAGTGGCATCATTTTGCATGGGGAGCTTATTTGTTTGCTGCATGCTGACCTCTGCTTCTGAGACAACCCTCTTATAAATCTGCTCCGTGGGGATTTGGACTCTGACGTCTGGGACGTCCCTGCGATTTTCCACCGCTCCCGGCGATTATGGGCCGCCTTGTCCTATGGGACACATAAAAGACATGGTGAGACGTATGGAGACGAACAAGCTGTACGGGGGGTCTGTGTCTGGTAGCATACGTGTGCAAGGCACCAGCCAAAGAGGACTGGGGTTTGGTGGAGGGTGGGATATAAGGGAGGTGCAGGCAAGTGGGCTTTGGTTGGCCTCTAGGGGAGTAAGGGGGATGTGAGGAGTGAGGGACAGGAGTGGGTAACGCCCAGGGAGCAGCTGACTCACCTGAGCTACCCTAAGGAGGTCATTCATCTTCTTATAGCACTGGGTCTCAGTCCTCTTGGTGAGGCTGGCAGTACTGACCGCCTCTGCCACCTCCTCCCAGGCCCTGTTTACAATTGCAGACTTCAGTCTCCTGCCCACCCTGGGGAAGAGTGTGTCCCTTCTCTCCTGGACTGTTTCCAGCTTTCTCCCCTGCTCATTCTACTCGAACCTCGGGGCAGGTCTTCATGGAGTCATCTTCTTCGCTGGAATGGGCGTGTGTGAGGAATGGAGTGCTTCTAAGCAGCTCCAGTTTGTCAGGCTCCCCAGCACTAATTCCGGCCCTAGCAAATTAGGTGTCGGCGGGAATGGGAATTGCTCTAGATTCACATGGGCAGAGTGCCGTCACATTCGTATGTCCTGACTCACTTCCCAAATAGCGCCCCCAATGGGAACACGAAGCATACGCAATTCAGTCCCGGTGGTAACACATGGGCCTGATTCCAAAGAGAAAATGCTGGAAAATCTCAGCAGGCCTGGCTGCATCTGTAGGGAGAGAAAAGAGCTAAGGTTTCGAGTCCAGATGACGCTTTGTCAAAGATCAGGGTGCCTGAGTTAATCACCTTGAGCCCCCACCCACCGACAACCCCCCCCCCCCCCTCCCCCAACCACAGGATCGACAGTTTTCTCACCCCCTCCCCCCACCACAGCAAAAAGCATCAGGGGTTCCTCCCCCGAAAAAACATACCGCAAACCTTGCCCCAATGTGGCTCCCCACAGGGTACGTGCCTAGCACTGCCCTGTGGCAGAGGTTTGCACTGCTAAATTGGAAGTGCCATCCTGTAAGTGCCAACATGACAGTGCTATCCTGTGCCAGGGCTGTGGCTGGGAGCATGTCAGTCTTTCCCTGGGGTCAATACTTACCTTTGTGCTCCCTGGGGGAGGGGGGGGGGGGGGGGGGGGGTGCTCAATAATGAGATTAAAATATATGTAAATCTATTAAAATTTGATTCTTGTCTTTTGTGGGTGTTCATCACCAGTGAGGGGCGTGGAACAGCGGGAAACATGATCTCACCAGCGAGCATCTAATTTCTCGATCCCCACGCAATTTTGCGTTCACGTCACCATTCTCGCTGATGGCAGGCGCAAAATTGGGTATGTTTAAAGTAGAGATCTGCAGGTATTTAAATATCGATGACATAAAGGGATATGGGGATAATGTGGGAAAAGGGCATTGAAGCCATGATTGTATCGACTGACGGAGCATGTTCGATGGGCCGAATGGCCTACTCCCACTCCTATGCTCCTAAATGCTCACGTAACTTGGATATTTGCTGGCGTGTCAGGTTGTGGTGGTTATTGACTTCATTATAACATCTACAATTCTGAGGTGCCAAATTGTTTAAAGAGATGCTATTTCCATGAACAAGAGTTTATCAGCTTTACTTTCTTCATTTGTATTCAGTTCAATGATACAAATGATGTCGAAGCACTTTATTATAGAACTGACTGTTGATGTCATTGTGGCAAATGTAAGGGGCATTCTGAGGCTATGTCCGGAACATGTGTCTATTCTTACAGCCAAAAAGTCGGCACCGCCCCCGCACCGATGCTCCGCCCGGTGGGGGGCTAGCAGCCGCGCCACGTAATACCCCCGGCTTTACCTGCAAATAAGGAAGGAGAGTTGCCAGGTCCGTGGCCGCGCATGCGCACACCGGTGACCTGCAGCGTTCGTGCTGTACTACATGGTGCTGGCCGTGCGCGTTCCCGGCCTGTCAGATAGTACCCCCCCTGTAACCCCCCTCGTCACCGGACCACCCCACCAGTCCCCACAGCCCCTGTTGAAGCCCCCCTGCCCGCAAAATGTCTCTGCCCCCCCCCCCCCGCTCCCCCCCCCCCTGACTGTGGGGCACCAGACACGCAAGGTCCCGAAAAACTGTGAGCACACGTGTCCCACGCCGTCGGGAAGTCGGCCCATCGGGAGGCGCGCATCGGGGGAGGGCCTCAGGTGATATCCTGAGGCCATCCTGAGGCCATCCCAATGGCGTGCGGCGTACTCAGCGATTACGGTTTTGAGGGGGCGGAGCAGCTAAAAAACGGTGCCGCTCCCGATTTCGGTGTACAAACGGATTCTCCGGCCAATCGCCAAATGCAATTTCGGCGTCTTCAATCAGAGAATCCAGCCCATGGCTTTCTGGTGTTTACCTTCCTAAACAAAACAAAAAATTGCCAAAGATTTTTTTGGCATGAGGATCAACCATCTGAGTGCATTTTAAAAACTGATGTGACCATCAATTCACAAGACACGTGGTTGGAAGTGAACAGTGGTTTTAATAGTCTTACAACTGAGCCTGCCTTGCGACGAGATGAACCGGCAGCAGGCTCACAACTTCAGATCTTTATACTTCCAGTTAGTAGGAGGAGCCATGGGCGAAACCATGGGCGGAGCCAAGGGTGGAGCCCAGTACAAACACCTCATCTCCCCCTATGGGCAGAGCCGCGCAACTGCTCGTATACCGAGCTTACAGACACAACACATACAATTTAACACAGTGTGAATTACTAGGATTGTGATTCACCACATTCACCCCCTGTAAAAAAATCAAGTCCAACGGGGGTGATGGGTTTACAAATTGAGTCGGTCCGGCGGTCGAGTCGCCCTCTGAGATCTACGAAGCACCGGGGTTGCAGCCTCTTCTGGTGGCTGGGTGGTGGCGGTCGGCGAGGGTACCATGGCAGACTCCGGGGGTGATTCGGTCCGGGCTTCGTACCCGACTGATTCGACTGGTGGCAGGGAGCGCTGGAAACACATAGACGCGGATGCGCGGAGCACGGGCAGTGAACCTGCAGGTGTGGGGGCGCCGGGTGCGGGGTGTTGGGTGGGGTGTAGTGTGAGGGGTACCTCGGTGGTAGTAGTGTCGGAGCTGGAACCTGCAGGCGCCAGGTCCCGGAGGGAAACAGTGTCCTGATGGCCGTCAGGGTATTCAATGAACGCATATTGAGGGTTTGAGTGGAGTAGGAGCACTCTCTCCACGAGTGGGTCAGTTTTGTGGGTCCGGACGTGCTTCCGGAGGAGAACCGGGCCCGGTGTCTTCAACCATGCTGGGAGCGAAACCCCCATGGTAGTGCCCCTGGAAAAAACAAATAGCCACTCGTGAGGGATCTGGTTGGTGGCCGTACATAGGAGGGACCTAATAGCATGGAGCGCGTCGGGGAGGACTTCCTGCCAATGGGAGGTCAGGAACTTCCTGGACTGGAGGGTCAGTAGGACGGTCTTCCAGACCGTCGCGTTCTCCCTCTCCACCTGCCCGTTCCCCCTGGGGTTGTAGCTGGTAGTCCTGCTCGAGGCAATGCCCTTGTCGAGCAGGTATTGACGCAGCTCGTCGCTCATAAAGGACGAACCCCTGTCACTGTGTACATAGCTGGGGATGCCAAACAGGGTGAAGATGCTGTGCAGGGCCCTAATGACTGTGTGGGAGGCATATCGGGGCACGGGATAGCAAAGGGGAAGCGGGAGAACACGTCTATGATGTTTAGGAAGTACACATTCCGATTGGTCGAGGGGAGTGGCCCTTCGAAATCGATGCTCAGGCTTTCAAAGGGCCGGGAGGCCTTTACCAGGTGGGCCCTGTCTGATCTATAGAAGTGCGGTTGGCACTCCGCGCAGATCGGGCAATCCCTGGTGATGGCTTTTATCTCCTCGGTGGAGAAAGGCAGATTTCGGGCTTTGACGTATTGGGCGAGCCGGGTGACTCCCGGGTGGCAGAGGTCATTGTGGGTAGCTTTCAGGCGGGCGTCTTGCGCGCTGGCGCACGTGCCGCGGGACAGGGCATCTGGGGGCTCGTTGAGCTTCCCCGGTCGGTACATAATATCGTACTTGTAGGTGGAGAGTTCGATCCTCCACCGTAGGATCTTATAATTTTAAATTTTGCCCCTTTGTGAGTTGTCAAACATAAAGGCAACCGATCTTTGGTCGGTGATGAGGGTGAACCTCCTACCTGCGAGGTAATGCCTCCAGTGTCGTATGGCTTCCACAATGGCTTGTGCTTCCTTTTCGACCGAGGAGTGTCGAAGTTCCGAAGCGGAGAGGGTTCGGGAGAAAAAGGCGACTGGTCTCCCTGCCTGATTCAGAGTGGCTGCGAGGGCGACCGCTGAGGCATCGCTCTCTACCTGAAAGGGGACGGATTCATCCACCGCCCGCATGGCCGCTTTGGCGATGTCCTCCTTGATGTAGGTGAAGGCCTGGCGAGCCTCAGCTCACAGAGGAAAGAGTGTGGCCTTAAATAGTGGGCGGGCTTTGTCCACATACTGAGGGACCCACTGGGCATAATACGAGAAGAATCCCAGGCACCTTTTGAGGGCCCTGGGACAATGAGGGAGAGGGAGTTGTAAGAGGGGGGCGCATACGGTCCGGGTCGGGGCCCAGGACTCCGTTTTCCATGACATAGCCGAGGATGGCTAGTCTGGTCGTGCGGAAAACGCATTTCTCCATGTTATACGTGAGGATGAGTTTCTGGGCAGTCTGGAGAAATCGATGGAGGTTAGCGTATTGTCCTGCTGATCATGGCCGCAGATGGTGACATTGTTCAAGTACGGAAACGTGGCCCGCAGCCCATACTGGTCCACCATTCGGTCCATTGCTCGTTGGAACACCGAGACCCCATTCGTGACGCCAAAGGGAACCCGGAGGAAGTGGAAGAGGCGGCCATCGGCCTCGAACGCCGTGTAGTGGCGGTCCTCCGGGCGGATTGGGAGCTGGTGGTATGCAGATTTCAGATCCACCGTGGAGAAAATGCGATAATTGGCGATCTGATTCACCATGTCTGCAATCCTGGGGAGGGGTACGCATAGAGGAGCGTGAACTGATGAATGGTCTGGCTATAGTCCACTACCATTCGGAATTTTTCCCCAGTCTTGATGACCACCACCTGAGCTCTCCAGGGGCTATTACTGGCCTCCATGATCCCCTCACGTAGAAGCCTATGGACCTCGGTTCTGATAAACACCCTGTCCTGCAGGCTGTATCGCCTGCTGCGAGTGGCTATGGGTTTGCAGTCCGGCGTGAGATTGGCAAAGAGTGGAGCGGGATCGATTTTTAACGTCGCTAGACTGCAGATAGTGAGTGGGGGCTGAAGCTGAAGCTGAGTGTGAGGCTTTTGAGATTACATTGGAAGTCGAGTCCCAGTAAGAGTGGGGCGCAGAGTTCGGGGAGTACATATAACTGGAAGTTCGAGTAGCTAGTGCCCTGAATTGTTAGGGTCACGGCGGTGCGCCCTTGGAGGTGAACAGAGTGTGAGCCCGAAGCGAGGGAGATAGTTTGCCGTGCAGGGAAAATAGGGAGCGAACGGCGTCTTACCAGATCTGGGTGTACGAAGCTCTCGGTGCTCCCGGAGTCAAAGAGGCACGGTGCCCTGTACCCGTTGATTTTAACGGTCATCATTGTGTTGCGGAGGTGTTTCGGACGCGAATGGTCCAACGTGACCGTGCTGAGTTGCGGGTAGTCGCCGGCTCGATCAGCTGTGCTGGAGTGGCCCTGTGATGACTGCCCTCTGAGTTCATAGTCTTCGAGGTGAGTTTCAGAGTTTGAAGAGGATGGATCCCAAGATGGCCGCCCCCGTGGATCGCACGTGGCGGGCGGCGAGGAAGATGGCACCCAAGATGGCGGCCCCATGAGTTGCACGTGGCCGGCCGCGTGGAGGGGGGTTGCCAAAATGGCGGCCCCCATGAGTCGCACGTGTCGGGTGGGGGCGGAGTCGGAGTACAGGCCACAGCATTTCGTGGCCTGTGGGCCTGTGAGTTTTGGAAATAAGTGCTCTGGGCTGCAGGAGAGTTTGGAGAGGGGGATTTCAATATGGGACATACAATATAACACAGTGTGAATTACTAGGATTGTGATTCACCACAAAAACACTATGAGGAAACATGTCCAAAAATAAGCCCCAGGCTGGTACTGCAACTTTCCTGCGCATAGTGTCACATTGTGGCATGATGTGTCACAAAAACACAATTTAACAACCTGTGCGGGGGGAACTATTTAGTGAAAGAACACTACGATGGCTGACAGACTCAGCCAAAGCTTGACAAAATCTTGGGATTCCTCACAGGAATAAGGTGGGTGCTGAGAATATATCTGCTGGTTTCCTGTGCAGCTGTTGATCTGCTTCTGCCAAGGGGTGGATGAAGCTAAGTTTCTGGTCACATTACAGTGGAAAGGCACTGATAGACATTTGTACAGACAGTGATATTTCGAACTTCTGTAACGCCAGGAATTTTACTGGGAGAAAAGGGGCTAACATTCCCATCAGCTATCTTCAACCTGCAGTAAACAAGATGGATAGTGCTGGATATTTGAGCGTGCCGGAAAACTGCTCGGGTCACAGGTACCATGGTAGGTTGGTGCCAGGCATGAGCACTTGTCCGCTCTATTCATTGGCTGTGTGCCTGCACGCGGGATGGAGCCAGGGGCAAATTAACCTTTCCTGTCACTATTGAAAGGCAGCCAGCAATTCGAAAGGAGAAAGTAAACTCTGGCTGCAGACAGCAGGGTACAGTTGGAAGGAAAGAAACAGTGGCGAGTGGTCGCGAGAAGGGATACAGCTTCCCTAATGCAATGTTGAAGACACCAGGCTAAATCAGTGAGCAGGAGGCGGGATATCCTTGGGGCGGAACTGAATAGAGTCAGTTTGCTGATGTGAGCTGGATGCAGGAAATAAGTTCAAATATAGGCCCCAGAAATACTTAATGAGTCTCCTGTTATGCCTCCCGTGGTGAACGCATTATAGTAACCATTCACCACTGCACTACATTGTATCACGCTGTTGCCCATGTGGGCTCCACCTATGGACCATTGTGCTGTACTACACTGATTGTATCATGTTGGTGCCCTTATGGGCTCCGCCCCTGGCTCCGCCCCCTTGAGAGGAGGTATAAAGAGCAGCTGCCCTAGTAGGCGGCTCTCATTGCAGAGCAGTCGCAGTCAGGCACTGTTCTAGTTGATTAAAGCCACTGTTCACTTCAACTCTCTGTCTCGTGTGAATTGATGGTCGCATCAATTTAATCAACTACAACATCGCGATGGAAGCAGCCCTCAAACCTGTCCAACTGGAACTCGACCCACAGGCCGCTGAAGCCAAAGGGATTTTTTCACACTGGCTCCGATGTTTCGAGGCCTACCTTGCTGCCTCCTCCTCGCCCTCCGTCACCGATGAACAGAAGCTGTGCCTCCTCCACGCCCGGGTGAGCCATCGAATCTCCGTACAACTCAAGGAAGCGACCACATACGCAGACGCCCTCGTGATGCTGAAGCACCTATACATGAGGCCGGTGAACGAAGTGTACGCGCGGCATCTCCTCACCACTCGCTGCCAACGCGCTGGGAAATCGCTGGTGGTCTACCTTCTCGACCACAAAGTCCTCGCGCGAAGCTGCAACTACAAGGCCATCACTGCCTCCCAACACATGGAACTCGCCGTCCGGGACGCCTACGTGGCTGGAGTCTGGTCCAACTAGGCAGACAGCGCCTATTCGAGAAGGGTGCCCTCGACCTAGAAGAGACGGTAAAACTAGCCACCTCCCTAGAAGTAGTGTTTCAAAGCCTGAACGCTTTCCCGTCTGATCACGCGACCTCCTCGTGGAACCCCGACCAGAGAGTACCCCAGGCTGTGCCGCGCGGCTGCCCGCCCAACCCGTGGGCTACCCTGCTATTTCTTCGGCCAGCACCAGCACCCCAGGCAGCGCTGCCCGGCTCGGAACACGAACTGCAGCAACTGCGGCAAGAAAGGACATTTTGCCAAAGTTTGCCTGGCCAGGTCCAAGTCCTCCAAATCGCAGGCCCGAATCTCGGACTCACAGGCCCGCAGACCCTGCAGTGTGGCTGCGTGCCTGCCGGCTCCGGCCCCTCCACACACGTCATCTGCCTCGTGTTGTCCGTGGGGGCAGCCATCTTCAACTCCGCACAACATGTTCGACTCATGGGGGGGGCCGCCATCTTGGCCACCGTCTCCCATGTGGCCCACCATATGCCACTCCTGGGGGCCGCCATCATGGACGCCATCTTCCTCACCGCCTGACACGTGTGACCGACGGGGGCCGCCATCTTGGCCGCCATCTGCAACGCTGCCCGACACGTGCGACCGACGGGGGCAGCCATCTTGGGACCACCCCACTACCTCGCTGCCCTGTAGGCGGCTCTCATTGCAGAGCAGTCGCAGGTAGGCACTGTTCTAGTTGATTAAAGCTACTGTTCACTTCAACTCTCTGTCTTGTGTCAATTGATGCTCACATCACCTCCCCAGGCAATTTGCCGGGGAAATGGATTCAAATTTTGGATTTTTACACCTCCAGCAACAATCCTTAGGGAGCTGCTGGAGAGGGAGACGGGCAATGGTGAAAATAACCAGTAATGATCTTTGGGAGAACTCTTGCTCCTTCACTTATTTTAAAAACTTACCTTTTCAGTGGCCACGTCCAATGATCCCTTTAAGAACTGCAAGAGGTCAGATGTGGACATCGAGTCCTCTGCAGGCAGGGGTAAAAAAAATACCAGCAACACTCAGGAAGTTCTAGGAAGGAGGCATAGATTCTTTATTTGCATGTGGTGTAATGCCTGTTCCAAGCACAGGCCCTGATCATGGATATTTGGCTTCGACCTATATTCTGGGATTCACCCAGATGCTCCTCTTCTCTAAGATAAAATCAAATTACTGCGAATGCTGGAATCTGAAAACGAGAAACAGAAAATGCTGGACAAAGAGTCATCCCGACTAGAAACGTTCGCTCCGTCCTCTCTCCACAGATGCTGTCGGGCCTGCTGAGATTGTCCAGCGTTTTCTGTTTTTGCCCCTATCCTCTTCTGTCTTTCCTGTTCCTTCCCTTCTTTCTCCCGCCCGAAAATCGCCACATAACCACCCATGACCGCAATAAAACCAGTTTAGGTGCTTGTTTTACACCTGAACGACGGGCATGGAGCCAACAGTCCTCTTAAACTGACTGACCTTAAATTAAATCGGTTACAGATATGTATATCATATTCCTCTCATCTGTTATGGGCCAAGAGTCAGGTTTCTTTATCTGAAATCTTTCAGCAGTAAAGACTGCGGGCTGACGCTGCTGTCAGTCTCTGAACAAGTGACAACCTGTCAGGAATGTTTAACTGCCAATGCCCTTTTAAGCTTAAACTCTGCTCTTCCCTTCAAATCCGAGTGCCCAGAACTTCACCCTGATTTCTTACCTGCAATAAAACACGTGCAGTGAGACAAAAAAAAGTTGAATGTGAGAATAAACCTTGCTGCACCTGAGGATTTCCGTAAACCAATAAGCCAAATGTCAGCAGAATTAATTGTTAAGATAAATAACGTACGTCTGCAAAATATCAAGTAACCTAATTGCAAAAGCTGCAGAGAGGATGTTGAAAAGATTTATTAGAAGGACTGCAGGGATGAGGGGCCTCGTGAACAGCTAGGAGAAGTTGGGGCTGTCCTCCTGAGAGAAGAGAAGATTGATAGGAGATTCAATAAAAGTGTTCAGAAGCACCAGGGGTCTAGATGTGGGGTGGGGACAGAGAGAAATCTTTCCCATTTGATGCAAGGGTCGAGAACTAGAGGGCACAGATTTGAAGAGATTGGCAAAGGAACCAAAGATGACGTGAGGAAAACCTTTCTTTTTTACACAGCGAGTGGTTGAGATCTGGATGCACTGCCCGAGAGTGCGGCGGACGCAGGTTTAATTGTGGCTTTCAAAAGGGGTTTGGATAAGCAGTTGAAGGGAAAAAAAGATTTGCATGGCGACAAGGAAAGGGTCAGGAAGGGGTGGGGGCTGAATTGCTCTTGCCGAGACACAGCAAAGTCATGACATGTCGAATGGCTTCCTTCTGTGCTATCTGGGATTGTATAATTCTATATGAGTCAGTCCCGATGACAGAAAAATGCTAAATGGAATTCGATGTAAGGTAATGCATTTGAAAAACCACACATTATTTGATAAAATATGAAAAAGTGTAAAAGAGCAGAGAACCCCTGGAATGCATGTACATAGATCATGAAGGCAGCAGAACAAGTAGTTAAGGTGGTTAAGAAAGCTTGCCAGGCACTTACGTTTACTAGCTCAGACATGGAACATAAGAACTGTGAGGTTAAGCAGGACACTGATTAGGCCACTGCTGGACTACTGCAGGTTAATCTCTGGTCAACACATTATAGGAGGGATGAGACTGCATTAGAGAGTGTGCAGAGGAGATTTATGAGGGTGTTGCCTGGATTGGAGAATTTTAGTCAAGAGGAAAGGTTGCATAGGCTGCCGATGTTTTCTTTGGAACAGATTAGGCTGAGGGGAGATTTATATGAGGTAGAAAATTCGGAGTCGCCTGGATAGAGTGGATAGGAAGGATGCGTCCCTTTAGCAGAAAGGTTAATAATCAGGTCACATAGATGTATTGGTAGAAGGATTAGCGAGTTATGGATAATTTATTTCAGTCAGGACTGGTGCAGGTCTGGAACTCATTGGCTGAAGGGGTGGTTGAGGCAGGAACCCTTGTAAGTGCTGTAAGTTATCAAAAGCTGAAAATGGGATGAGGCTGGGTCACTTTGCACGAACCAGCACGAAGTAGGCTGAATGTTTGCCTTCTGTGCTACACTTTCGCTCTTGCTCAATGGAAAGGTCTACTTCAAAAAACATGCTTCACCTGAACTGAAAAATGGTTTTCTGTCTTTTGAGAGATGGCGGTGGGCCATAAGGCCCTTAAAACGTTAATTAGATTACAAGAAGTATTGGGCAATGTTCAACTGACAGCCACCTGTTCTTGAAACTAATGTAAGTTAGTGGTTGCTAGGGGGGACACTTTCACCACTCCAGTTACCCAACTGATGCCCGCAGGCTCAAGGCCTGCAAATAGGAAGCCGACGGCCCACTTGTTTTCAGTGGGAATTAACCTGCTTAAACATGTGGCTTGGAGCACTATCAAGGGGGCCACTGAGGGAACATGTGTTTAACGTCCCTCTGGGATTTGCTCCCCAGGGCCTGAGGCCCTGCTGAAATGGGCCAGTTGCGTTGGAAAAGACTTTCCATGCGGCAACAGATGGATTGGACCTGATGATGCTCTCTTATCTGGCAGAAGTGGAAACTGATGGGGCCAGCAGTGGCAGCATATTCATCTTTGAATTGTAAAGTTGTGGGTTCAAGTCCTGCTTCAGCACCAAATCTTGCCTGGTAGTCCTGGTGCAATATTCAACCGAGATCACTAAAACAGATCAGCTGGTCACAATCACGTTGCTGTGTGGGGGCTTGCGGTGTGAAAAATAGCTGCTAAATTTCTTACATCATACCAGTGTCTACATGTCAAAAGTACGCCATTGGCTGTAAAGAACTTTGGCAGATGGAGTTTAATGTGGATAAGTGTGAGGTTATCCAGTTTGGCTGGAAAAATAGGCAAATTATTATCTAAATGGAAAGCAGATTCAAAATGCATCTGGGCAGAGGGATCTGGGTGTCTTTGTTCATGAATCGCAGAAAGCCGGTATGCAGGTACAGCATGTAATAAAAAATGCAAATGGAACTTTCGGGTCTATTGCAAAAGGATTGGAATATAAAAGAAATGTTGTTGCAATTGTATAGGGTGCTGGTGAGATCACATCTGGAGTGTGTCCAGTTTTGGTCTCCTTTTTTGAGGAAGGATGTGGAGGCAGTTCAGAGGGGGTTCACCATATGATTCTGGGGATGTATGGGTCGACGTATGAGGAGAGATTAAACATTTTGGGCTTATATTCGCTGGAGTTTAAAAGGATGAGAAGGGATCTGTTTGTGGTACAGGGATTGATAAAGTAAACGTAGATCAAATGTTCCCCCTTGTGGGGCATCTAGAATGAGAGGTCACAGATATAGGTTGAGAGGCGGTATATTTAGAACTGAGATGAGGAGGCACTACTTCTCGCAGAGGGTGGTGAATTTGTGGAACTCGCTGCCCTATAGTGCGGTGGAGTCTGAGTCATTAAATGGTTTCAAGAAGGGGATAGGTCAATTTCTGATTTTAAGAATGGGTTAAAGAGCTATGGGAGGCAGGCAGGGAGGTGTCTTTGAGACCAGGAAGAGATCAACCATGATCTGATTGAATGGTGGAGCAGGCTTGAAGGGCTGAATTGCCTATTTCTGCTCCTAATTCCTATGTTTCTATGTTCCCATGTCCTGAGATTGTGAAAGGCACTCTATACGTGCAAGTCTTGTTTCCTTTACCCTTAGTAACTCAGGATTTCCTTGATTCTACACTTCAGAGTTTAAACTGTGAATTAGATTATTAAGAAATAAAATAACAGCGGAACGATAAATCACAGCCTTTTCTAGTCTACAAAATCAGTTTCAAAATAATAAACATCTCAAAAGCTAATAATTCTATTAACTTGCAGACAAGCATCTGTGAGGGTAGCTTGCACACAACATTGAATGTCCAGAGTCCTTCCAATTGGTACAATTGGCAGATTGTGAGGCAGATATTCACTTGGTTATAAAGTCAACAAATAAAGACATTTTTTAAAAAACTGCTGGGAAAAAGACAATCATCCAATTCATTAATCTGCCTTTGCTGTGTCGCAGAACATGGCAAGGAAAGGAAAGAATGAACTGGGGAAAGTGGGTGCCACATAAACCCAGAACAAGCAGCTTTCAGCGACAGAGCTGTCAATCCTCAATGGATTTGGAAGGTACCAAGGTGGTGGTCTCCATGGTCTGTCTCCTTCATTCATTCTCAGGATCAAGTCAAGTCATGATAAAGCTGCTAGCCCCATGTAGGCATGATACAAGAATAGAGGAAATATACAGTTAATCGGCAATATCAAATACCCGGTCTCTCCGGTTGATGTGATATGCCAAGTGTGGTCAGCATCTTGCGTGGTGCATAGTGGTCAGTCTGCTTGTCACCACATTCTTTCAGCTCTCACCGCTGGCTGTCAGTAAGCTGGGTACCACGCAGACCCAGGTAAACTACGGGGGGCTCAGAGGAGGCCTACACCCTGGATGCATGGCACACAAGGTCACTGGCATGGGTTATGACCTTGTGTCCCTTGTGTCCATGAACCAGACCCCAGCTACAGGCAAGTAGCCTATCAACTTTGAGAACACTGGCCGGGATTCTCCCCTACCCGGCGGGGCGGGTGGTCCCAGCGTGTTGGAGTGGTGTGAACCACTCCGGCGTCAGGCCACCCCAAAGGTTCGGAATTCTCCTCACATTGAGGGGCTGGGCCCGCGCCGGAGTGGTTCCCACTCCGCTGGCTGGTGTGTACGGCCTTTGGCGCCACGCCAGCCGGGGCCGAAAGGACTACGCCTGCCGACGTAAGTTCGCGCATGCACCGGAGCGTCAGCGGCTGCTGACGTCATACCGGCGCATGCGCAGGGGAGGGGGTCTCTTCCGAGGCGGTGAAGGCCATGGCGAACGTGGAAGAAAAAGAGTGCCCCCACGGCACAGGCCTGCCCGCCGATCGGTGGGCCCCGATCGCGGGCTAGGCCACCGTGGGGGCACCCCCCGGGGTCAGATCACCCCGCCCGCGCCGCCAATCCCGTCGATCAGGTAGGTGGTTTAATCCACGCCAGCGGGAGAGGCCTCTTGTCAGTGGTAAATCCCTGGGAACGATTGTGTGCCACCTGAAATGATCAAAGGTGGAAAATCAGCACTGTTGCAGCATCCCCATGAACTTTTGTGCCTCTGTTACAAGGCAAGATCTGTGCCTCATTTTTGCAAAAATGGTCAACTTGTACAAAAGCAAAGTTGATTGCAGTGGCTGGACCAACCAGATAAATACTGTGGTTATGAGGTCAGTGATAAGGGCCGGGATTCTCATTTCCGGAGACTAATTCCTCATGCCGGCGGGAAAACGTCCCCTGTCTCGGGGACGAGGTGGACGCCGGAGGGTTTGGTGCCGCTCCAGCCGGCGCCGAAGGGACGGCGCAAATTCGCACATGCACCAAAGGGCCGGCGTGACCTCGTGCATGCGTGGAACCGCTGGTGTGTTTTGGCGCATGCGTATGGGGTTCTCTTTGTAGCCCCTGTAGGTCTCCTCCATGGCCGGCTCGGAAGGAAGGAGTGCCCCCAATGCACAGGCCCGCCCGCAGATCGGTGGGCCCCGATTGTGGGCTAGGCCACCGTGGGGGCACCCCGGGTTGGATCCCCCCCGCGCGCACCCCCCCCCCCCCGAGGGGATCGATTCCCCCCACACACCCCCACCCCCGAGGACCGCACCAGCCGACTTACCTGACAGGTCCCGCCTGACAGGTACGTGAGCTGAGTGATTCACGCCAGCGGGATAGGTCAAAAACGGACGGCCGCTCGGCCCATCGGGGCCCGGAGAATCGCCGGGGGGGCCACTGCCAACGGCCCCTGACCGGCGTGGCGTGAACCCCGCCCCCACCCGAAAAACAGCGCCGCACCCCCCCCCCGGGGATTCTCTGACCCGGCGGGGAGTTGGATAATCCTGCTGAAGAATTCTGCAGTTAGTAACTCACCTCTTGACTCCATTTAGCCTGTCCACAGTTTACAAGGTACAAGTCAGGAGTGTGATGGAATACTCATATGCCTGGATGAGTGCAGCTCCAACAACAATCCAGGACAAAGCAGCCTGCTCGAATACCAGCCCATCCACCACCTTAAACGTATGCTCCTTCCACCACTGACACACAATGGTAGCAGTGTGTATTAACTACGGCAACTCACCAAGGCTCCCTCAACAGCATCTTCAAAACCCGTGGTCTCTACCGCCTAGAAGGCAAGGGAGCCGATACATGTGAACCCAACCACTTGAAAGTTCCCTTCCAAGCCACTCACCATCCTGATTTGGAAATATATTGCCGTTTTTGCAATAAATCCTGGAACTCCATTGCCAGCAGCAATGTGGCTGTACCCACACCAAATGGGTTGCATCGATTCAACAGAATGGCTCACCACCACCTTCTCAAGGGCAATTAGACAAGGGCAATAACTGCTGGCCTAGCCAGCGAAGCCCACATCCCATGAAAGAATAAACAGGAAAATATATTCAACCTGACAAAAAGTGGAAAGTAGTGTTCTATAAAGATTGGTGCTGAGATCACTGTGGTTCACCAATCACATCAACAATTGAGGGTGGCACGGTGGCACAGTGGTTAGCACTGCTGCCTCACAACACCAGGGACCCAGGTTCAATTCCAGCCTTCGGTGACTGTGTGGAGTTTGCACATTGTCTGCGTGGGTTTCCTCCAGATGCTCCGGTTTCCTCCCACAGTCCAAAGATGTGCAGGTTAGGCGGATTGGCTACGATACATTGCCCCTAGATGTCCAAAGATATGAAGGTTAGGTGGGGTTACGGGGGTAAGGCAGGGGGCTGAGCCTAGGTAAAGCATTCTTTCAGAGGGTCAGTGCGGACTTGATGGACCAAATGGCCTCCTTCTGCACTGTAGGGATTCTATGCATTTAGACTCAGGAATCAGAAGTACAATTTCAAAATTATCAGGCTAATTGTGCAAAGAAATTAATAAACTTGCAGAATATGCAAGTACTTGAAAGTGAGTTTCACTATACAGCAGATAAGTGTGAGGTAGTGCATTTTGATAGGAAGAATAAGGAAGCCACATACTCTTTGCATAATAAGGTTCTAAAAGGGTTGGAAGAACAAAGAGATCTGGATGTCATTTTAGATAAATCTCATGACACAAGTTGATGAACTATTTTTGTAAAAAGCAAGTCAGGCACTGATGGATAGGATTGAAAAGAAGGGAAGTTATGTTAAAGTTATATAGAATCTGGTTGGACCACACTTGAAGTACTGAAAACCAAGAGCTGCAAACAAAAAGGAAACAAAATAGTGGAGACATTATGGTCTGAAATTGGTTTGAGTCCGGAAGGTTGCAAAATGCCTAATCGAAAGATGAGGTGCTGGCGTCAGAGATTAGATTGAGTTTCAGTGGATGACGAGAAGAGACTGAGGGTAGAGAGGTCAGCACGAGAGCAAGGCGGAGAATTAAAATGTCAGGTGACCAGATACATGGGACCATGCAAGTGCTTCTTACTATATTCAATAATCAGTGTGGTCGGCTTTACATCAGGGCGATCAAACACAGATTGAACGGCCATTTTGCAGAATATCCCCTTTTCAGTCATGTTATATCTGTAAAGCTCGGGCAGCACGGTGGCTCAGTGGTTAGCACTGCTGCCTCACAGCGCTGAGGTTCCTGGTTCGAACCCGGCTCGAGGTCACTGCCCATGTAGAGTTTGCACAATCTCCCCGTGTTTGCGTGGGTTTCGCCCCCACAATCCAAAGATATGCAGGGAAGGTGGATTGGCCACGCTAAATGCCCCTTGATTGGAAAAAATGAATTGGATACTCTAAATTAATCCAAAAATATATTTGTAAAGCTAGGATTTTGTGTGAATTCCTGCTGGGCACCCTATCTCTCCTCAGAACAATGTCCACTAACATAGAACATAGAACATAGAACAGTACAGCACAGAACAGGCCCTTCGGCCCTCGATGTTGTGCCGAGCAATGATCACCCTACTTAAACCCACGTAACCCGTATACCCGTAACCCAACAATCCCCCCCATTAACCTTACACTACGGGCAATTTAGCATGGCCAATCCACCTAACCCGCACATCTTTGGACTGTGGGAGGAAACCGGAGCACCCGGAGGAAACCCACGCACACACGGGGAGGACGTGCAGACTCCACACAGACAGTGACCCAGCCGGGAATCGAACCTGGGACCCTGGAGCTGTGAAGCATTGATGCTAACCACCATGCTACCGTGAGTAAGACGTTACAGATATAACTAAGACATTTGCCAACTGCAAATTCTTACAAATTGATACTGGGTTGTTAATCCATTTGGGAGAGGCTGCAAGATCACTGGTATAACAAATTTAAAAAACATATGGGGATACATGGGGAAAGGTACAGGTGAGTTTCTACCAATGAGGTTTGGGCAGAGTGTTGAGGTTGAGGAAAGCATTTTCCTGCATTCTCCATGTTACACTTGCTGTAATAGTGCAGTAAGTATGGGGTAAAAATATTAACTTTGAGTTGAATAAAATGAGTTATTCTTTTAGTTGTTTGTGTGCTTTGGTTTAATGATAAAACCCAGAGGAAATCCACTTTTGAATTATTCAACTGTGAAGCAATAAATGAGATGACAAATGTCAGATGGCACTAGTTCCATAGCCTGTGCTTTTTTTGTTGTTGTTAAATAAGCATGAAAGTATTTTCCAGTTCTCATACATAATCAAATCTCACGGTACAGGCTAAGTGTCCAGAAAATGGCAATTTTCGACACATTGTCAAAATATATATATTTTCGAATGAAGGAGAAGTCGGAATTTTTTTTGGAAATATTGGGTTTTTAAAATAATGAGCAGTCTGCAATGTGACGGAACTGGGCTATTTATATATTTAGGAAGTGTTTTTGTTTCTCCTGGGGTTTCTCTGATCGTTCCGATAAAATCTTGACATTCTATGGAAGACTGAGAGATCTGGTAAAGCTGGGAAACTCTTGAAACCCTTGAGTTGTCTCTAATCGTACCACAAAATAAAGGAAAACTTCTATAGTTAACTGATGAGGTTTGTTACTCACAGTAACCTACCTGACCCAATATCCAGGTCCTTGCCATTTTCTGGGTGAGTTTATTGGTGCCCTAACAAAGTTACAATGGGTAACAAGCAAATAAAGAAACACAGATTTTCAGGTCGTTGCGTTTTAAAATGTACATTTTATTGAAGATGTAAAAAATTCATTTACGGGATGTGGACATCACTGGTTAGGCCGGCATTAATTTCCCATCCCTTCAGAATGTGGTGATGAGCTCTCTTCTTGAACCACTGCAGTTCTTCTGATGTACGTGCTGTTAGGGAGGGCATTCCAGGATTTTGACCGAGCGACACTGAAGGAATGGTGATATATTTCCAAGTCAGTGACTTGGAGGGGAACCTCTAGGTGGTGGTGTTCCCAGGCATCTGGGGCGGGGTTCTCTAAAAATGTGGCTATGTCTCCACACCGGCGTGAAAACCGGCGCCAACAACTCCGGCGTCAACGGCCCCCGAAAGTGGGGAATTCTCACTTTTCTAGGGGAGCTAGGTTGCCGCCGGAGTCGTCCCCACAGCTCCAGCGGCAGGGAACGGCCTGCGCGAGTCCGTGTGGACCGGCCGGCGTATTCCCGCGCATGTGCAGAATGACCGGCGTACTTCTGCACATGCTTGGGTGTTCCCTTCTGCGTGCCGGCCCCCGGGCAATATGGCGGAGCCCTACAGGGGCCGGGCGAGGAGTAAAGGTAAAAGGTGGCGGGCCAAGCCACTGTTGGGGCCCCTCCCCGGGATCGGATCCCTCCACCTCCCCCTCCAGGACGGCCCCCGCACACTTACCTTCCAGGTCCCGTCGTGTGGGGGGTGAGTAATCCACGCTGGTGGGACTCGGCCAAACTCGTCAGCCACTCGGCCAATCGGGGCCCAGAGAATCGCCAGGGGTGCCGCTGGGTCACCGGCCCCTGACTGGCGTGGCGACGATCCCGCCGGCGCCAGAAAAACAGCGGCAGAGAATGGCCAGCGTCGGGGCAAGATTCACGCGCCCCCCGGGGATTCTCCGACCCAGCGGCTGGTCGGAGAATCCCGGTCCTGTTGTTCTTGTCCTTCTAGATGGTAACGGTCGTGCGTTAGGAAGGTGCTGACTAAGGAACCTTGGCAAGTTCCTGTAATGCATCTTGTAGATGGCACACATGGCTGCCACCGTTCATCGGTGGTGGAGGGATTTATTGGGCGGGGCTCTCTAATAATGGGGCTATGTCCCCATGCCGGCGTGAAAACCGGCGCCAACGACTTCAACCTGAACGGCCCCCTGAAAGTGAGGAATTCTCATCTTTCTAGGGGGCTGGGATGCCTCCGGAGTCGTCCCCACAGCTCCAGCCGGCGGGGAATGGCCCGTGCCAGTCCGCGCATGCGCAATCCGGTTGGCGTATTTGCACACATGCGCGGAACGGCTGGCGTATTTCCGTGCATGCATGGGGGTTCCCTTCTCCGCGCCTGCCCCCGGGCAATATGACGGAGCCCTGCGTGGAGTAAAGTAGGCCCCCACGGAACCAGCCCGCCCGCCGATCGGTAGGCCCGATTGCGGGCCAGGCCACCATGGGCCACCCCCCCCCTGGGGTCGGCTACCCCTCCAGAATGGCCCCTGCACACTTATCTTCCAGGTCCCACCTTGTGGGAGGTGAGTAATCCACGCGGGACTCGGCCAAACATGTCAGCCATTCAGCCCATCGGGGCCCGGAGAAACACCGGGAAACGCCGCTGTCAATGGCCCCCGACCCACGTGGCGCAATCCCACCGGCGGCAAAAAAACGGTGGCGGAGAATGGGGAAGTCGGCATCGGGGCAGCGGGGCACTATTTTCACGCCCCCCCCCCCCCCCCCCCCCCCCCCCCCGCTACCCCCCCCCCCCCCCCCCCCCACCCCGGGAGTCTCCGACCCGGCACTGGGTCAGAGAATCCCGGCCATTGTTTGTGGAAGTGGTAGCAATCAAGTGGGCTGTTTGTCTTAGATGGTGTTGAGTTCCTTGGGTGTTGTTGGAGCTGTACTCACCTAGGCAAATGGAGAGTATTCCATCACACCCCTGACTTGTCCTTTGTAGATGATGGACAGGCTTTGGGGAAGTTCAGGAAGTGAGTTACCCACTGCAGGATTCCAAGCCTTCGATTTGCTCTGGTAGCCACAGTATTTATATGGCTGGTCCACTTCAGTTTCTGTTAATCCCCAGGATGTTGTTTCGTCTGTATCAAGAATTAGTGCTGTGCAATCATTGACACCGAGGCAAGAGAACCCAAACTATGATGGAAGTTGGTCCTCAAGTATAATGTGAAAAATTGAGTCGAGCTGCTGCTGCTGGGCACATCTCTGCAGGCATTTGCCTAACTGGAGATGTCAATTTTGGCCACCTGGAGTGGGGTGCTGGAAACCATCATGGCTTCTGTGGAGTCAGGGGGGAATTCGTTCGCACGTGGTTTCATAGGAAATCTTAATTCTGAAGAAAAATCACAAAACTTTACCACTGGTTGGCAACCAAGGGGCCATAAAAGAATCCTGATTACACTGCGAGCTCCAGATTTACACACAGTGATAGAGCACACCATCGATTTTAGGCGGGCAAAAAGGACAACAAAATTTGGATATTGTCTGCACGGTGGGCAGCAATGTAGCATAGTGCTTAGCACTGTGGTTTCACAGCGGCAGGGTCCCAGCTTCGATTCCCGGCTTGAGTCACTGTCTGTGCGAAGTCAGCGGAGTCTGCACATTCTCCATATGTCCACATCGGTTTCCTCCGGATGCTCCGGTTTCCTACCCCAGTCCTGAAAGATCTGTTAGGTAATTTGGACATTCTGAATTCTCCCTCTGTGTACCCAAACAGGTGCCACAATGTGGCGACTAGGGGCTTTTCACAGTAACTTTATTGCAGTGTTAATGTAAGCCTACTTGTGACAATAAAGATTATTATTGAAACATGTCCTTCGTCCACTGCTAATAATTGGCTTTTCAAGCATTAAACAAGTGATACAGATAGTAATTTCAATTTAGTTGTGTTTCCTTTCTTTTAATGCGCACATTTTTAGTTGTCTTTGTCTTTAATTTAAGGTAACTGAGTTTCATTAAAATGCTTAATTAAACCCAAACTATTACATACAAGACAATACATTAAATCTACTCATTACAATTCCTACTGTTTTCCTAACTGCACGTGATATAAACTAATGAATCTATAATGTGAACTAAATTAGATATCAGTTTATTTGGAAAAAGGCTAGAACATTTTATTGCACAAACCTGAAGGCAGCATCGTGGCCTGAATTCGAATGTCAAATTCAATTTATATTTTACAAGGGTTCATCATGATGGCAGGTGACATTTTTAGTTTCAAATTTTGTGGAAGGTTGTTAGTGCTGAAGAATGAAATACTTTTGAATGCCATTTCAATGCGATATATAAAAGTAGAATGCAGAATAATTATCCCTCCACCATGTCCCAACCATATGAGATCATCTCCTATTGTAACCATGTTGATTTGTTATGGATTCTTTTAGAATCCTAGAAAAATCACAGAATTTACAGTGCAGGAGGAGGCCATTTGGCCCATCGCGTCTGTACCGGCCTTTGGAAAGAGCACCCGACCTAAGACCACCCTTTCCCCGTAACCCCACCTAATCTTTTCCGGACTCTTGGGGCAATTTAGCTGAGTCAATCCGCCTAACCTGTACATCTTTGGGAGGAAGGTGGAGCACCAGGAGGAAACCCACGCAGACACGGGGAGAATGTGCAGACTCCGCACAGACAGTGTTTCCTCAGAAACCGTGTTTTGGAACTGGAGCTGGAGCTGGACGAACTTCGGATCATTCGGGAGGCAAAGTTGGTCATAGATATAAGCTTCAGGGATGTAGTTACTCTGAAGAATAAAGATAGATGGGTGACGATGAGAGGGGCTGGGAGGAAGCAGTCAGTACAGGGATCCCCTGTGGTCGTTCCCCTTAGTAACAAGTATACCGCTTTGGATACTGTTGGGGGGGGACTTACCGGGGTAAGCCATGGGGTACAGGTCTCTGGCACAGAGTCTGTCCCTGTTGCTCAGAAGGGAAGGGGGGAGAGGAGTAGAGCATTAGTCATTGGAGACTCCATAGTTAGGGGGATAGATAGGAGATTCTGTGGGAACGAGAGAGACTCGCGGTTTGCGTGTTGCCTCCCAGGTGCCAGGGTCCGCGATGTCTCGGATGGTGTTTTCGGGATCCTTAAGGGGGAGGGGGAGCAGCCCCAAGTCGTGGTCCACATAGGTACCAACGACATAGGTAGGAAAAGGGATAGGGATGTAAGGCAGGAATTCATGGAGCTAGGGTGGAAACTTAGATCTAGGACAAACAGAGTTATTATCTCTGGGTTGTTACCCGTGCCACGTGCTAGCGAGACGAGGAATAGGGAGAGAGAGCACTGCCACAGTGCTGGTGTAATCCATGCCCCCTGAACATGTTCTTTCACAGTGGCTCAAAATCTGGACTAAAACCCCAGCTGTGCAGCTGGAGAGCTACATACCAAGTTTCAGTCAGGGTCTGACACTCTGAAAAAATATGGGAAAATTCCACCCACTTAACCTGTCAATAGCCCTTTACCTCTTATTGACAACTTACTTTTCTACCAATCCATTGGCAAATGTAGCTACCATATATTTCAGCCCTTCATCCAAAGCATTGATGTAGATTGTAGATAGTTGAGGCCCCCCCATCAATCCCTATCGCAGCCCATCAGTTACATCTTGCCAAACCAAAAAAGACCCTTTTATCCTTGCCCTCTGCTTCTTGTTAGCTAACCAGTCCTTTATCCATGCTGATGTGTTACTTCCTATAACCACATAATCCTGTTTTGTGTATTAATCTTTCATGTGGCCCCTTATCAAATGCCTTCTGGAAATCCAAGTACATCTACAGGTTCCCCTTTATCTACTTTGCTTGTAACATCCGAAAACGAACTCAAAAAATTAGTTAAACACAATTTTCCCCAAATCCAAGATAAGACTGCCGCATCAAATTATGATTTTCCTATTTAAATACTTGTAGAAAATCTTATGATCTGCTTTAATATTACCAGCTAGCTTCCTCTCAGACTCCACATTGTCCCATTTTATTATGTTTCCAGTCATTCTTTGCTGCTACTTAAAATTTGCCCAATCTTCTGACCTATCACTAATGTTTGCAGATTTAGACACTGTGGGTGCAATTCTCCCAACGGGAATCTAAGTGCCGATGCCGGAGTGAAAACCGGAGTGTTTCACTCCGGCGCCGGAGCCCGCTCCCAGCCCCCTATTCTCCCGCCCATGGGGGGCTAGGAGCGGCGTCGCGCATTTACGCGCGCTGGGCCTTGGCGCCACGTAAAAAGCGGCGCCGGGTAAATGACGCGGCCGGCACCGCATAAATGATGTCACCCGCACATGCATGGGTTGGCCGGCGCCAACCTGCGCATGCGCGGTTTCCGTCCTCCCCGAGTCCGCCCTGCAAGAAGATGGCGGATGTATCTTGCGGGGCGGTGGAGGAAAGGATGTCCTCCCTTAGAGAGGCCGGCCCGCCAATCGGTGGGCACCGATCGCGGGCCAGACCCCATTGGCCCCCCCCGTGCAGGAACCTCCCTCCCCCCCCACACAGGCCGCCCCCCCCCCCCCCCAGCGTTCCCGTGCAGTTCCCGCCGGCAGCGACCAGTTGTGGACGGCTCCGGCGGGAACCTGTCGTGTTGGGGCGGCCGCTCAGCCCACCTGGGCCGGAGAATCGCCGCTCGCATTTTGCAGCATGCCGGGACTCACGCGGCGCCCCGGCGATTCTCCCACCCGGCGTGGTGGGGGGGGGGGGGGGGGGGGGGGAAGAATTCCGCCCAGTTTCTTTCAATTTGATACTATCCTTAACTTCATTATTCAGCCATGGTTGATGCATCCCTCTCAAAGAATCTTTCTTTCTCACTGGGAAAGATTTTGTTGCAAGTTATTAAATATCTCCTTAAAAGTCTGCCACAACATCTCTACTGTCCTACCTATTACCTAGATTCTCAATTCACTTTCGCTATTTCTGCTTTCATACCCTTCTAATAACTTTTATTCAGGTTGAAAACACCAGTCTTAGACCCACACTTTTCCTCATCAAACTGAACATGACATTCTATCATGTTATGATCGCTCTCGCCTAGAGGATCCTTTACTATGAGGTTATTGATGAATCCTATCTCATTGTTCATTACGAGGTCCAGAATAGTCTACTCCATGGTTGACTGCAAGAAATACACTCTTTCAACTCATTTCCCTGGTTACCTTTGCCAATCTGATTTGTCCAATCTACATGTCGACTAAATGTCCTCCATGGTTATCGCAGTACCTTTCTTACATGCCCATTTATTTCTCCTAGTATACTCTGGCCTACCTTATAACTATCATTAGGGGGCTTCTTTCATTGATCGTTGACTAAGGAGTGAGTCAATATAAACAATGTATTCTCAAAAGTTTTTGGATTAACAGTTATCCAGTTATCCACCTCAGTTATCCACCAGTAGTACAGCTTGGTATGTTAAAAATGCTAAACGTTGGTCACTTGATCTCTTCAACAAAAATTTGTAGGTTTGCACCAATCTCTCCGCTTACCTGTTACTCTGTGACAGACAGCTGCGCGGAAGTTGTATCACCCATATTCTTTGAAGAACTTAAATACTGTAGTACATTATCTGATGCCTACGGTTTCCAGTTTTTGGTTTCCATGGTGGGAAAAGAGAGATTTTTTGCGCATCACCTTTTTTATTTTGTATATATTTTATTTACTAATTCTCTTTACCTGGGAATTATCCTGAGATGCTGATGAGTTGTTCCAGTGCCTTAGCCAATGTTTAAACACCACGGTGAGCATCTCCTGTCCGCCAGCTATGTTCCCCAGCAGGGTGTCCTCCCCCCCCCCCCCCCCCCCCTCCGTTTCCACAGCCGGCCAATGGGGTTTCCCATTGTGGCCACCTCACGCCGCTGGGAAACCCACGGGCATGGGTTGCCATGTTCCTGTACAATGCACCAAAATTATGTCTTGCTGGTATTTCGTTGACTGTGAAGTGCTTTGCGACCCCCCCCCCCCCTGGACCCCATCAAAGGTGGTTAAAAAAATATAAGTTTGTACTTGCTTTTCCTTCTTTCAAAATAAATCATTGACTGACCTTCTAGCAGGAGTACTTAGGAACAAATGAATCACAACTTCAACTTGTTTTCTCCTCTCCTCACTCCGGTCAGTTCTCAGTGATCGATGTGAGTGTGATAACACATAAAGTTGCCTTGTGCAGCTCTGAAACTTGGTTCTGGTGCATTAGTATATGAATTGCCAGCCAAGTGCTTTATTAAATAAATCCATCTTGGACTGTCAATTCTTTTGCAATAGCCCACTATGATATGAGGCAACCATCCAGCTTTAATCTATCATTGCACGGACTGTTCCATGATCAGTTTACCGATCTCCTTCTGAAGCATGTTATTTTTTAAAAATCTCATTTGCTAAGGCTGGAATGCTTTGTAAAATTCCATTCACGTACGCCTTTGTCTCTGCCTGGAAGCTTTGATCATTTCCAATGCCCCTTTGATGCTGGAAGCCGTGATAGTTGATATCAGATTATTGTCTGGCACCCGGGAAGTCTATACAAAACCCCCCATGAGACAAAGGTCAACCAGTTGTATTTTCAGAGGCAGTTAATCATTATTTGTGAAGCCAGGAAAAGGTACATATTTTAAAATGTATTTTCCGGGATTTGGGTGGTGAAGTCAGCATTTATTATCCAGCCCTGGTTGACCTTGAAAAGGTGGTGGTGATCTGCCTTCTTGAACCACTGCAGTCCCTATGGTGTAGGTACACCCACAGTGCTGTTAGTGAGTGAGTGCCAGGGGGCGAAATTCTCCGACCCCCAGCAGGGTCGGAGAATCGCCCGGGGCCACCGAAAATCCCGCCCCCGCCGTGGCAGAAATTCTCTGCCACCCGGGAATTGGCGGGGGCGGGGATCGCGCCACGTCAAGCGGCGAGGCCCCTGCGGCGATTCTCCGGCCCTCGATGGGTTGAAGTCCCGCCGCTGGGAGGCCTCTCCCGCCGACGAGGCTTGAACCACCTCTGGTGGCGGCGGGATCAGCAGTGTGAGCGGGCCCCCGGGGTCCTGGGGGGGGGGGGGGGGGGGGCGCGGGGCGATCGGACACTGGGGGGTGCCCCCACGGTGGCCAGGCCCGCGATCGGGGTCCCCCGATCCGCGGGCGGGCCAGTGCTGTGGGGGTACTCTTTCTCCTCCACCACCACCATGGCCTCCGCCATGGCGGAAGCGGAAGAGAATCCCCCAGCGTGCATGCGCGAACCGGCGAAGGCCTTTCGGCCAGCCCTGGCTCCGGACGGCGGGCCTGAAAGGCCGCTGGTGCCGGTTTTGGCGCCAGTCATCGTGGTGCCAACCGCTCCGGAGCGGGCCTAGCCCCCAAAGGTGCGGAGAATTCCGCACCTTTGGGGAGGCCCGACGCCGGAGTGGTTGGCGCCACTCCCCTACACCGGGACACCCCATCCCGCCGGGTAGGGGAGAATGCCTCCCAGGGTTTTGACCCAGCGATGGTGAAGGAAAGACAATGGTCTGGATTTTCCGCCCCACACCGCCGGGTTCGCGAATCATGGGCGCGATTCTCTGCTCCCCAGGCCGGGTGGAAGAATCGTGGGAGGGCCGCTCTGGCACCCCCCGCGATTCTCCCACCCCCCTCAAAAAGGCGTGTTGCGTTTTGGACACGCCGCTCGGAGAATCGCGGGTCGCCGTTTTTCAAGGCGACCCGCGATCCTCCGGCCCGTATGGGCCGAGCGGCATGCCATTCCCGACCTGTTCACGCCGGCTGCAACCACACCTGGTCGCTGCCGGCGTGAACAGTTGGCGAAAGGTGAGTTTGGGGCCTGTGGGGGGCGGAGAGGGGATTGAGCACCACGGCCGTGCTTGGAAGGGGACTGGCCCGTGATCGGTGCCCACCGATCGTCGGGCCGGCGTCGCCAAGAGACGCACTCATTCCCCTCCGCCGCCCCGCAAGATCACGCCGCCATGTCTTGCGGGGCAGCGGAGGGGAAGACGGCAACCGCGCATGCGCGGGTTGGAGCCGGCCAACCTGCGCATGCGCGGCTGATGTCATTAGGCGCCGCCTTGACGCCAGCATCAAGGCCCGGCAGCCGAGTTTGACGAAACGCTGCTCCTATCCCGCCGGGGGGTGGAGAATAGGGGGCGAGGCGCAGCCTCCGACGCCGTTGTGAAACACTCTGGGTTTCACGACGGCGTCGGCCGTGGCGGAGAATTCCGCCCCATGATCAGGCAGAGAATCGTACATCCAGCTGAAATCAAGGTTTGTGCCAGGTGCCGAACCGACCGTTATGCTCCAGCCCACCGCTGGCGGCGGGATCGAGGTTCGCACCCGCGTGCTGGCGGGAGAATTTAAATGGAGTTGGTCCGAATGACTCATTTGCATCCATTTAATGATAATCTTTATTATTGTCACAAATAGGTGTACATTAACACAGCAATGAAATTATTGTGAAATCCCTTAGTCACCACATTCGGGCGTCTATTCAGGTATACAGAGGGACAATTCAGAATGTCCAAATTACCTAATAGCATGACTTTCGGGAGGAAACCGGAGCACCCGGAGGAAACCCATGCAGACACGGGGAGAACATGCAGACTCCGCACAGACAGTGACCCAAGCTGGGAATTGAACCGGGTTCCTGGCGCTGTGAAGCAACAGTGTTAACCACTGTGCTACCATGCCAGTATCTCTGGGCCCTCATGATTCCCCGGTCCTCTGGGCCGTGAATCACCTGGGCAGGGATTACCACAGGTATCAACAAACGTGAACCTGATGTGGTGGACCTCACGGTGAGTCCATTCAATCCCACTATCTCTCACCCCCCCCCCCCCCCCCCCCCCACCACAATGAACGACCTGCCTACCGTTCCCCTACCAGACCTCCCTCCCCCATGACCACACCCCCTCCCCACCCACCAGAGACCCCTAAAATGGGGGACCCATGAACTATGGAACCACCCTCCCCGGGACACCCTAACTAATTGAACCCCCCACAGAGACCCCCTAACTAGAGGGACCCCCACAGATCTGCCCCCCAGAAAATAGATCCTCTGTCTGGAAGCTGGAGAGCAATTCAGACAGGGGCAGCGAAAAAAAGTACAGCTGTAACACTCACCTGGAAGCCCCACGTGTCCATTCCTGGAAAAAGAACAGCTGTCACCTGTGTTTAAACCCCTCTGATCCTTGAGCCATTCATTCATCTCTAGTAGTGGGCTGTGATTGATAGCTTCCATTAACCAGCTGGGAGCCTGCTTCATTCATCTTCTTCCTGGGTGAATAACTGGGAGTGCTGTCACTGGGTATAATTCTCTGTTTCAGAGACGAAGGGGTGAATTCTCCGTCTCCCCAGACACGTGTTTCTCGGCTGCACGCTGTCGTTCCCGCCGCCCGCCAGTGGGACTTCCCATTGTGGGCACCCCACATCACCAGGAAACCTGCGTGGGAGGGTGTGCTGCTGGCGCAACGGAGAATCCCGCCGGCGGAGAATTTACCCTCTACGTGTTGATGACTGAATTGGGAGAGTTTCCCGTTCCTGTTGGGACTCCAGTTCCAGAGCTATTCCAGACCATCTAATGGGCAACACTTTGCCCACATGACACTAGCACAATCCTAATTCCCGTCGGCGTCGGATTCACTGGAACCGGAATTGGCGTGTTGGAGCTGCTAATAAGCACCCAAGTCCCCACACACTCTCATTCCAGCCAGGAAGATGGCCCCGTGGTGAGCTGCCCATCGGATTACTGATGGCGGGCTGGACAGGATGCTCAATGCCTGATAGAGGAGAGGCAGGACACCTTCTTCCCCAGGGTGGGCAGGAGGCCACCAACCTCCCGCACCCTTTAAGGGAGCGCGGTAGAACAAGTGGCTAGCACTGTGGCTTCACAGCGTCCCTGGTTCGATTCCCCGCTGGGTCACTGTCTGTGCGGAGTCTGCACGTTCTCCCCGTGTCTGCGTGGGTTTCCTCCAGGTGCTCCGGTTTCCTCCCACAGTCCAAAGACGTGCAGATTAGGTACATTGGCCATGATAAATTGCCCTTAGTGACCAAAAAGGTTAGGAGGGGTTACTGGGTTACGGGGATAGGGTGGAAGTGAGGGCCTAAGTGGGTTGGTGCAGATTTGATGGGCCGAATGGCCTCCTTCTGCACTGTATGTTCTATGATCTATGTTCACCCCAGACCCGGCACAACACCTACACCCAGCCGATCCCTCAGGATGGGAGTTTAAACACAGGTCACAGCTGTTCTCTTTCCAGGAATGGATACGTGGAGCTTCCAGCTAAGTGTTACAACTGGTATTTTTTCACTGCCCCTGTCCGGTCTGCTCTCTAACTTCCAGATAGGGGTCTATTTCTGGAGCTGGGGTGGGTATCTGTGGGGGATCTCTCTAGTTAGGCGGCCTATGGGGGGCCCCCTTTAGTTAGGGGTTCTTCGAGGGAGTACCTTTAGTTGGTGGGTCCCTCTGGGAGGTCTCTCTAATTAGGACATTCCTTGGGGGTCCCTCTAGTTAGGGGGTGTCTGGGCATGGTCTCCCTAGTTAGTGGTCCCTATGGGGGGGGGGTTTCTATAGCTAGGAGGTCCTTATGGGGAGTCCCTATGTGGGGTCTCACTAATTAGGAGGTCCCTGTGTGGGGCCATTTGGGTCACCCACATACTTGGGGGAACGATGGGGACACCCAGAAAATCAGGGGTGGGGGCAGCTTTACGATGCGAGCAGGGGTGGGGGGGCTGATTTGCGGTCCAGGCATGTGGGACATTGTTACCATGCCACTCGTTCAAAATGGCAGCCCGATACTGGGATTCTCTCGGGAATCTGTTATATTCCTCGTCATAAATAAATTTGCATGGCCGGGGATCAGTGGCGTGCAGGGGGGGGGACGGTGCATTGGCCCCAGGCATCCATTGGATGGGGGAATCCAATCAGAGAAGGAAAACATTTTTTTTTTTCATTTTTTTTTTTAAATTTAGATTACCCAATTATTTTTTTCAATTAAGGGGCAATTTAGCGTGGCCAATCCACCTACTCTGCACATTTTTTGGGTTGTGGGGGCGAAACCCACGCAGACACGGGGAGAATGTGCAAACTCCACACGGACAGTGAACCAGAGCCGGGATCGAACCTGGGACCTCAGTTCCGTGAGGCGGTTGTGCTAACCACTAGGCCACCGTGCTGCCCCAGAGAAGGAAATAAGATAGTAATTTTTAAATTTCAGCGGTGATAAATCAATTTTTGGAGGCTCACCACACTGCAGAGGCAGTTGTTAGCCCTTTATTCCTTTAACATGGTGTACCCTTTCTGTCTAGAGAAAATGGTGCTTCTCCCCATCCCCCCACACGCATGCGCATGATGTACGTGGTGCAACCATCAAAAGCAACAAGCAGACATAGAACATAGAACATAGAATAGTACAGCACAGAACAGGCCCTTCCGTGGCTGTTCGTTCCTGCGTTTCCTCGAGTCATAACTCGTCTTTTCTTCAGCTTTTTGTGCATCCAGATTAGTTCTTTTACCTACTCAGGTCAGTGAATAGCTCTAGAACAGGTGCAACTACGTTTTTTATAGGTTTTTTGGTGATATTTAATGAAATATTTACGTGGGATGTAGTAAGAGTGAAGCCTGGATGATCAGAGGACTGCTATGGCATTTAATCTCGGAATAGGAGACATTTATTCCTTAACATGCTAATATTCGAATACAGATACCACTAATTTGCAAGTCTATGATATAAATTGCACAAAATTATCAGTGGAGAATCAGTGTGAAATAATTTGATATGAAGGAACAAAGAAATGAAATCTGGTTTATCCGTCTGCAACTGACCGATTGTTTACCATTTTCTTCCAATTTTCTCATGCGTCTTACGGTTTTTGAGATAGAAAATGAAATGTTACGAGTATTTCGTGTACAACCGAGTGGAGCACAGAACAGGAAAAAAAAGGGGGCCAGAGTCGAAGAAGAGTCCCATCAAAGAGGGGCATTAGATGCATGGCTAAAAAGAAGTAACGAAGAAGTAGGAGAACCTGGAGAAGTAAAAGATGATGTGGGTGCAGAGAAGGATTTTTCTGATACGTATTCAGCTCGGTCAGAACATAATACTCTCTCTCCTCAGTCTCGTTGTCAGGATGATGATCCATGTGAAGAAAATAAAGAAGATTTTAGCATATTTTTGCAAAGAAGCGATTTTGGCTGTTTGAAGAAACCGATTCCAGATCATTTGAAGATGACAATATTACAACATGGCCCTGAAAGATATCAGAATAAAAGTGGTCCATTTGCTGAGAAGGATGGGAGATCATTTTCCAAACAGTGGTTTGATAAAGTTTCCACAAACGGAGAAATTGTGGAGAGAAAATGGTTGTTATACTCTCCATATCGGAAAGCATGCTACTGTTTTGTTTGCTTTTTGTTTTCAAAGGAGCATTTGTCGTCTGTGTCAAACTTTGGAAAGGAAGACGGTTTCTCCACTTGGAGAAAATTAAATCCAACAATATTTGACCATGAGAAAAGCCCTTCTCATAGAGCTCACATGAGGGAATACCTGAACCTCGTAGTTCGACTCCATCATTCAACTACGATAGATGCTGAACTTCAACAGCAAATGTCTGCTGAAAAGAAAAGATGGAAAGCTATAACTGAACGGATTGTCGAGGTTATATCCTTTCTGGCAAAACAGAATCTGGCCTATCGTGGACATCGAGGAGAAGGAATATCTGGGTTATCAGAGCCAGGGGAGACAGTCAGTGAAACTACAGGAAACTTTCTAGCAACAATCAGACTTTTGGCCAAATATGATGACATCTTAGCAAAACACTTGCAGAGAGGGAAAGAGAAACCAAAAAGTGTCACCTACTTGCCCAACAGAATTCAAAACGAAATAATCAATCTTCTTGGTGAAACTGTCAAGAAAAATATAATTTCCGAAATTAAGGACGCAAAATATTTTAGCATAATGCTGGATTCAACTCCAGATATTGCCCATGAAGATCAGGTTTCTGAAATTCTGCGTTACGTTCATATTGATGAAAACAGAAAAGTAGAAATAAAGGAGACATTTCTGGGATGTTTTCAAGTCAACAAGAAAGATGCAGTCAGCCTGGTAAATAAAATTCAGGAAAAATTGGAAGAAGACAAAATTTCCATGAATGACTGTCGTGGTCAAGCATATGATAACGCAGCAGTTATGGCTGGAGTGAGAGGAGGTGTTCAACAAAAAATTCTTGAAGTTAACCCAAAAGCTGTGTTTGTGAACTGCGAGAACCACAGCCTCATTTTGTCCTGTGTCCATGCAAGTGAGGTGCAACCTGTTGTTGTTACATTTTTTGGCATTCTAGAAAAACTCTTTACTTTTTTTTCTTCATCTACTTCTCGTTGGGAAGTGTTAAAATCATTTGTCACTCGGACTGTGAAAAGACAGTGTGACACAAGATGGAGTTCCAGCCATGATGCTGTGCAAGTAATCCATGAAGAGTGTGACAACGTTATTGCAAGCCTTCAACACCTGCTGGAAGGAGAATTTTCAAGGGAAACTAAATCTGATGCAGGATCACTACTGAACTCTATTCAACAGTTCCCGTTTATAGCTTTATTCAATTTTTGGTACTCAGTTTTATCATCAGTGGAGAAAGTCTCAAAATGTTTGCAAGATCCAAAATGGGGTTCCATGAAGCTTCTTGTGATCTGAGAGGACTTATTCATATCTTGAATTTGAAGAATGACGAAATTATCCACAATGCAATAGATTTAGCCAATGAATATTGTGAAAATTGGGGAATACCAATTGCACGAACAAGGAGAAGAAGAATAATGCCTGGAGAGTCAGCAAGAGATAGTGGACTGACGGCACAAGAAGAAATGAATAGAGTAATGGTAGAGATTGTGAATAGATTAAAAACTGAAATTGAAGTCCGCAGTGTCCGTCTTCAAAGACTCAGTGACCGATTTTCTTTTCTTCTGAACTTAAATTCAGTAGTGATTGAAGATTGAAGATGAACAAGAAAGAGAGAAATTAAAAAAGGAATGTTCAGACGTTGCAAATTATTATGACAATGATGTGGTTGCAATTCAGTTATATGACAAAATTATTGATTTTGTGATGCTCCTTCGAGCTGGAGGGAATAGAGTTCCCCCTGATCCTAAAGATGCTCTGGAGTCTTTACTGCAGTATGGGAGGGATGTCTTTCCGACGCTGTGTGTTTCATACAGATTACTGCTTACAATCGCATTTTCAGTCGCAAGCTGTGAAAGGTCATTTTCAAAACTGAAATTAATAAAAACATATCTGAGGTCTTCTATGTCACAGGAGCGACTGACCAACCTGGCTTTAATAAGCATTGAAAAAGAATTTCTCACAGCTGATGTAAAAAGTGAAGTAGTTCAGGTGTTTTTTGACAGGAGGTATCATTTGGGGAAAATAACTTAATAAATTTGATTGATTTATATTAAAATCGAATAAAGCGTTTATTTCATGTTTCATCTGTGTTTATATATTCAAAATGTTTTCCTTTCTCATAATGTTTCTCAGTATATTAGGCCTTATACTTGAGTCTTTGGGGCATACACTCAAGATTTGCCCCGGGCATCACCAGACCTCTGGACGCCACTGCCGGGGATACTGAATTGCACTGTGATTTGCACTCCCCTCCCGCAATACAAGGGATTCTCGAGGGAATCCTGCTAATGGGCCGCCATTTTGAACATGTAGCCTGATAGCGTTTTCCCGTGGCTGCCCCCCCCCCCCCCCCCCCCCCCCCCTCCTGCACTGCTACCTGGATGTGGTGGATAAACAGTAACGGTGGTCGGAGGAAGTGTTACTGATTGAGCACTCCTTGTTTCTGAGGGGTCCCTCCGTGGGCCGTAGTGTGCACAATAATAAGGTACCCACACATCTTCCTGAACTCTCAAGGAGGCCTGGGCATATATGGTAGACTGCCCATGTGGCAGAAACGCCATCACCTCCCCCCCCACCCCCCCCACCCCCCCCCCCACCGCCCCCCCCCACACACACCCCCCCCACCCCCCACCCCCCACCCCCATCCCCCCCCCCCCACCCCCCCCCCCCCCCCCCCCCTCCCACAGATCCTTAAAGGGGCACTGTAACAAAAATCAAATACTTCAATAGAAAGTTGTCAAGTTAAATTAAATTAATGTTGCTGGAACTGATGATGCATTCCAGCCCCTGCAGCGCCGATCGGTCAAGGAAGGCATCAAGCGTACCAGTGGACCCAGTTAGCTCCCTTTTCAGGGACACCCGAACACAGATGTAACCATGGAAGAGAGGCAAGTAATCAGATTGAATGATCCCCTCAACCATCCACCGCCTGGACCTGACTCTCTTAAACTCATTTGACTAGAAGGATAAAAATAAACAATTTAACTGATAGTCAAATGAAATAACTTAACAAATGAAACTAAAATAATATTCCCAGAGCTGATGCTCTCTAGCCCCACCAACCACGAAAGGCTGACTCTCTTTAGACTCTTTTTTTCTGTGTCTGCATCCAACTGCCCAGCCCAGTGTCCCAGCAGTCTACTTCCATACTCCTTTGAGCACCAATGATTTAAAAACAATTAATCAAATTAACTAATTTAAACAAATTGACAGCTCCTCAAAGGGGCACTGTAACTAAGGAAAATATTTAAAGGAATCTTTCCAAATTAATTCAAAACATTGTTTTGGTGGCCCCCACTGATTTTAGAAGGCTGACCTGCTTTATATGTGCTCTCAATCCTTAATCAAACAACGCTCATCAGCTGTGTATCTTTATCAACATAATCAACTGTTAACACCTGTCACTAGCAGAATGCCACAGGCAACAGGATGGCAATATCCATGCCATCATGCACCCCCTTGACTGATTTTTGCATCCCCTATCTCCTGGCCCATTCTCTCATGCCCCATAAAATCCCGGCCTTGGTGTGAATGTTTCTTCCTGTCCACATTGTGGTAAACTGAGAGCTTCATAGTCCTGGCTATCTCTGCATCAGCCCCCAACAATGTAACATTCTTCCATTCGCCACATCCTACTGCCCAACAAGATTGATGCTGATTTTGTCAGTCTGTACTCACAAGAAACCGAATTGAGACTGTCCAAACTTATTTAAAAAGATCCCCGACAGCAAAAGACACATGAGTAATTTGTCTCAACGGGCTAGATTAACGCTTCGGGTGAAAGGCCAACGTCCAACTGATTGCACCATCCAATCTCACAACTAGAGGTGTTCAGTAAAATGTATGGTGTAACAGTGGATTTTAGCGGTTCGTTCAATACAACTGGGCGGAATTCTCCGCTCCCACGCCGGGTGGGCGAATCGCGGGAGGTCCGCTCTCGCACCTCCCGCAATTCTCCCACCCCCCCACCCCCCAAAATGGCGTGCCCCATTTTGCGACACGCCGCTCGGAGAATTGCGGGCCGCCGTTTTTCACGGCGGCCCGCGATTCTCCGACCTGCATGGGCCGAGCGGCCTGCCGTTCACGACCGTTTCACGATGGCGGCAACCACACCTGGTCGCTGCCGTCGTGAACACGGCGTGAGATGCCCATTTGGGGCTTGTGGGGGGCCTAGAGGGGACTGAGCACCATGACCGTGCTCGGGAGGGGACTGGCCCGCGATCGGTGCCCACCGATCGTCGGGCCGGCGTCTCAATGGGACGCACTCTTTCCCTTCCGCCGCCCCGCAAGATCAAGCAGCCACGTCTTGCGGGGCGGCGGAGGGGAAGACGGCAACCGTGCATGCGCGGGTTTGCCGTCATCCGTCTTGACATCAGCCGCGCATGCGCGAGTTGGCGCCGGCCAACACGCGCATGTGCGGCTGACGTCATTAGGCGCGTCGGCCGCGTCATTCTCGGGGCGCTGGGCCTTGACGCCAGCGACAAGGCCCCGTGGCTGAGTTTCCCGGCACGGCCCTCCTAGCCCCCCGGCGGGGGGAGAATAGGGGGCTAGGAGAGGCCTCCGATGCCGTCGTGAACCTCTCCGGGTCTCACGATGGCGTCGGGCCTTTGGGAGAATTCCACTCAGTATATTTGGATGATTTTTCCTTTTTTTTATAATTAACCTTTACTGTCACAAGTAGGCTTACATTAACACTGCAATGAAGTTACTGTGAAAAGCCCCTTGTCGCCTCATTCCGGCACTTGTTCGGGTACACAGAGGGAGAATTCAGAATGTCCAAATTACCTAACAGCACGTCTTTGGGACTTGTGGGAGGAAACCGGAGAATCCGGAGGAAACCCACGCAGACACAGGGAGAACGTGTAGACTCCACACAGACAGTGACCCAAGCTGGGAATCGAACCTAGGACCCTGGAGCTGTGAAGCAACAGTGCTACCCACTATGCTACCATTGTCATTACATTCACCAACATTAAGTACACTGAAAAGATATTGGAGAAGGTAGAAAATATGTCTATCTGAATAAGATCAGTAGCTCGATTATTTTCAGAAAATTGAGATCATAATATGCAATTATAATTCAGCTCCTTCTAATTTGGTTCTGCTCCACCAAGCTACGAACATTGAGCTTGTAGAGCACATTATCTGAGAACGATGCTATCTCCCTCTTGTGACAGAAGGAGAACATGACAAAACGTGAAATTACGTGTAACATTTCAAACACAGTTTTGAAAAAACTGGCAGAAGTTAGATAAAAAATAATTGCTTTTTACTTCCAAGTCTGGATGACTGTCCTTTATCCCTCTTCTGAAGAATATCCTAACATATCTGTATCTGGAATAAACACGGTAGCACAGTGGTTATCCCTGTTGCTTCACAGCTCCAGGGTCCCAGGTTCAATTCCTGGTTTGGGTCACTGCCTGTGTGGGATCTGCACATTCTCCCCGTGCCTGAGTGGGTTTCCTCCGGATCCTCCGGTTTCCTCCCACAGCCCAAAGATGTGCAGGTTAGGTGGATTGGCCATGCTAAATTGCCCCTTCGTGTCCAAAAAAGGTTAGGTGGGGTTACTGGGTTATGGGAATAGGGTGAAGGTATGGGCTTCCAAGGGCTGGTGCAGACTCGATGGGCCGATTGGCCTCCTTGTAAATTCTTTGATTCTATGATGTAAACGCATTATCGCTTTTCTTTAAGTAATCTCGTCCACAAAAGCCAAAATAAAGCCATATTAAATCACCTGGGAATGCTTTTTTGCCTCAAAGTCTGTCGTGAAAAGACCTATTATGTTGAACGGTTTCGGGTTTTCAGGGGCGAAATTCTCCAACCCCACGCAGGGTCGGAGAATCGCCTGGGGCCGCCTAAAATCCCGCCCCGGCCGTGGCAGAGATTCTCCGCCACCCGGGAAGTGGCAGCGGCAGTAATCTCGCCACTCCGATCGGAGAGGCCCCTGCGGTGATTCTCCGGCCCGGATGGGCCGAAGTCCCGCCGCTGGGAGGCCTCTCCCGCCGCCGAGGTTTAAACCACCTCTGGAACGGCGGCATCAGTGGCGCGAGCGGGTCCTGGGGGGGGGCGGGGGGCGATCGAACCCCGGGGGGTGCCCCCACGGTGGCCTGGCCCGCGATCGGGGCCCCCCGTTCAGACTGCGGGCCAGTGCCCTGGGTGCACTATTTTCCTCCGCGGCCGCCACGGCCTCCGCCATGGCGGAAGCGGAAGAGAACCCCACATCACGCATGCGCCGGCAGTGACGTCAGCGGCCAGCTGCCGCTGACGTCACTGTCGGCGCAAAGCCAACCGGCGAAAGCCTTTTGGCCAGCCCCGCTGCCGGGGGTGCCGGTTTTTTGCGCCAGTCTTCTGGTGCCAACCGCTCCGGCGCGGGGCTGGCTCCCAAAGGTGGGGAGAATTCCCCACCTTTGGGGAGGCCCGACCCCTGAGTGGTTGGCCCTACTCCCCTACGCCGGCACCCTCCGTCACGCCGGGTAGGGGAGAATGCCGCCCCAGAGTGGTAAAGCGTTCACTAAGGGCACAATTCATGGCATAATGGAACGTGAAGGGTGGCACAGAATGGATGGGGCTATTCCAGACAAAATCTGGGAATCCTTGCTGGTTTGAGTTTTGATTTATCAAATGCCTTCAATACTTGGACATACAACCACAGACATTGCCCTGTCATCTGTTGGAGTCCTCGGAGAGACACAAATACATTGGCCGGATGTACTTCATCCTTTCCAATTTCAATGGCTGCTTGTAGCTAGGCTTCTTAAGAACATCAAAATTAACATCTCGTGCATCGAATTATACTTCGAGGAGGGTGCACTTTGGTACTCTGTATTTTGCAGATTGTGGCAACGTCACTTCTGAATACAGCAAATCCTCACTTAAGGTTGTGGCTGCATTCCTGAAATGTTCAACTTTAAGTGAAACAACTGTGAGTGAAGCAGATGTTTCCATTACAACCAATGTCAAAATTGCAGTTAGGTTCTCTGGGACCTTTACCTTCAGAATAAAAGATTAAAACATTTCATGCTGTAAGTTGAACAATGTTACATTGCTAAATTCCAATATCGGTAAATGAAATAACTTTAACATATGCTCAATTTTAAAATATAAAACAATATGTGAACTCTTTCTATCTGCTCGGTGTTCACCTTCCACCGTCTGCCTCTCCCAGTCTCTGCCAATCCAGTTCACCTAACTTCCTGTCTACCGACCCTCTGGTTCAATGCACAACCTGCTCACTGACCCTCCCTCTCATCTATCCTCCTGTGGCCCACCTCTCCTGAACCTTGCTGTGAGCGAGAGCTCTGGAAAGCAGAGGTCAGAGGCAGGAAGGCCAACTTCAACTTGCTGGAGGCATGCTATAAGCTGGAGACGCAGTGGGAGGAAAATGTAGCCAGTGAACAGGAGGATCAGGAAATGGGAGAAGACTTAAGTTGGAGGGTTGGTGAGAGGGAGTGACAGGGAGCGGGAGAGGCCCCAAGTTGGAGGTTTGGACTGAGGGAGTGGGAGAGGATGTGAACCACAGGGTCGATAGGAAGAATGGCAGACAAGAGGAAGGGTCAGTGAGAGGGAAGGTTGGCAGCAACTGAAGGGTCAAGGAGTCCATAATGGCACCAATTGGGCCATGCGACCTGGTGTGAAATAAGGTTAAACGGAATTCCCAATGCAAAACGCAAATACCGGCCGCATTGCTGACCAATATTAAATTGGAACAACTTAAAATGGAGCCTATTTAAAAGAGGAATTACTGTGCAGAAATATAGCCTGAAGCTCTTACAAATTGCTGCAATATATACCTGATTCATGTATTTTGAGGTGCGAGAGCAACCGAGGGCTGGTGCCGGGTGGGGTAAGAGTTATTGGCTAAAATTTGGTGATGCGAGAGGATCTATTGGCTTGTGTCATTTTTAGATTCTGCCCAAATTTGTCTGGAAGTGAGGGAGGTGGGAGGTGCACCTGTCTTAACTAAAATGCAACCAAGCACATGATGGGATTAGGCCAGGATGACACTCTCAGTGCAAAGCATTTCCATCTCAGTGTCCACCCATTTATCTTATGCCACTTTAAAGCTGGAGTAGCTTGGACCAGCAGCTGAGGATGGGTGGGGAGGAATAATGGGGAGGGTGGGGAGAACAACGCTATCTCCCTCTTGTGACAGAAGGAGAACATGACAATACGTGAAGTTACGTGTAACATTTCAAACACAGTTTTCAAAAAACTGTCAGAAGTTAGATAAAAAATAATTGCTTTTTACTTCCAAGTCTGGATGACTGTCCTTTATCCCTCTTCTGAAGAATATCCTAACATATCTGTATCTGGAATGAACACGGTAGCACAGTGGTTAGCCCTGTTGCTTCACAGCTCCAGGGTCCCAGGTTCAATTCCTGGCTTGGGTCACTGCCTGTGTGGAATCTGCACGTTCTCCCCGTGTCTGAGTAGGTTTCCTCCAGATGCTCTGGTTTCCTCCCACAGCCCAAAGATGTGCAGGTTAAGTGGATTGGCCATGCTAAATTGCCCCTTTCGTGTCCAAAAACGGTTAGGTGGGGTTACTGGGTTATGGGAATAGGGTGAAGGTATGGGCTTCCAAGGGCCGGTGCAGACTCGATGGGCCGATTGGCCTCCTTGTAAATTCTTTGATTCTATGATGTAAACGCATTATCGCTTTTCTTTAAGTAATCTCGTCCACGAAAGCCAAAATAAAGCCATATTAAATCACCTGGGAATGCTTTTTTGCCTCAAAGTCTGTCATGAAAAGACCTATTATGTTGAACGGTTTCGGGTTTTCAGATGTTGGTTGTCAGAAATCAGAGTGGTAAAGCGTTCAATAAGGGCACAATTCATGGCATAATGGAACGTGAAGGGTGGCACAGCATGGATGGGGCTGTTCCAGACAAAATCTGGGAATCCTTGCTGGTTTGAGTTTTGATTTATCAAATGCCTTCAATGCTTGGACATACAACCACAGACATTGCCCTGTCATCTGTTGGAGTCCTCGGACAGACACAGATACATTGGCCGGATGTACTTCATCCTTTCCAATTTCAATGGCTGCTTGTAGCTAGGCTTCTTAAGAACATCAAAATTAACATCTCGTGCATCGAATTGTATTTCGAGGAGGGTGCACTTTGGTACTCTGTATTTTGCAGATTGTGGCAACGTCACTTCTGAATACAGCAAATCCTCACTTAAGGTTGTGGCTGCATTCCTGAAATGTTCGACTTTAAGTGAAACAACTGTGAGTGAAGCAGATGTTTCCATTACAACCAATGTCAAAATTGCAGTTAGGTTCTGTGGGACCTTTACCTTCAGAATAAAAGATTAAAACATTTCATGCTGTAAGTTGAACAATGTTACATTGCTAAATTCCAATATCGGTAAATGAAATAACTTTAACATATACTAAATTTTAAAATATAAAACAATATGTGAACTCTTTCTATCTGCTCGGTGTTCACCTTCCACCGTCTGCCTCTCCCAGTCTCTGCCGATCCAGTTCACCTAACTTCCTGTCTACCGACCCTCTGGTTCAATGCACAACCTGCTCACTGACCCTCCCTCTCATCTATCCTCCTGTGGCCCACCTCTCCTGAGCTTTGCTGTGAGCGAGAGCTCTGGAGAGCAGCAGTCAGAGGCAGGAAGGTTAACTTCAACTTGCTGGAGGCATGCTATAAGCTGGAGACGCAGTGGGAGGAAAATGTAGCCAGTGAACGGGAGGATCAGGAAATGGGAGAAGGCTTAAGTTGGAGGGTTGGTGAGAGGGAGTGACAGGGAGCAGGAGAGGCCCCAAGTTGGAGGTTTGGACTGAGGGAGTGGGAGAGGATGTGAACCACAGGGTCGATAGGAAGAATGGCAGACAAGAGGAAGGGTCAGTGAGAGGGAAGGTTGGCAGCAACTGAAGGGTCAAGGAGTCCATAATGGCGCCAATTGGGCCATGCGACCTGGTGTGAACTAAGGTTAAACGGAATTCCCAATGCAAAACGCAAATACTGGCTGCATTACTGACCAATATTAAATTGGAACAACTTAAAATGGAGCCTATTTAAAAGAGGAATTAAAAGAGAAATATAGCCTGAAGCTCTTACGAATTGCTGCAATATATACCTGATTCATGTATTTTGAGGTGCGAGAGCAACCGAGGGCTGGTGCCGGGAGGGGTAAGAGTTATTGGCTAAAATTTGGTGATGCGAGAGGATCTATTGGCTTGTGTCATTTTTAGATTCTGCCCAAATTTGTCTGGAAGTGAGGGAGGTGGGAGGTGCACCTGTCTTAACTAAAATACAACCAAGCACATGATAGGATTAGGCCAGGATGACACTCTCAGTGCAAAGCATTTCCATCTCAGTGTCCACCCATTTATCTTATGCCACTTTAAAGCTGGAGTAGCTTGGACCAGCAGCTGAGGAAGGGTGGGGAGGAATAATGATCAATCGTAGAACGTTGCCCAAATTTTCCTTCCCTCACCCCAGGCTCTGGTGCTAACAATAGCGGCCTCTTTGATTGTGATGAGTTAACCTAATATTGACAGGGATTAAACCTGCCAACTTTCTATCCTGTTTGGCTCAGCTACCTACTGTTTCAATTAGCTGGGTTATTGAAGAAGTTGTCTCACCTCACTTCTGGCACAAGGTGCTTTGAAGGAGGAGTACAGGCCCAGCTGATTATCAGAAAATTGGTTTTGGCGAAATTCATTCAATTTGAATGAAGCTTACGAGAGCCCATGGCCAGATCATTAACTTCACAGCTATGGCAACATCATATCAGCCAATTTGGTTTAATTAGCTGTGAAGGTATAATTTGAAAAGTTCTTGCAAAGAGATGAACGAATTCCAAATCCCTTTGGTCACTGTTGACCAGAATATTGACAATATTGTCCACTCAAATATTATCCAGTGTTAGTAGTTGGAAAGGAAGTCACACAGGCTGGTGAGGAATACATCCTCTGTGTGGTACGAGGCAGCATCCCAGACTGAGCAGATTTGCATAAGGTTTAATTTCCTTTCAAGTAGTGAATAAATCCAGGAGGCGAAAGTGTGAACTGACTTGTAGAAACCCAATTCGATTTGAAGAGCGATCCATGTTTCACGCTGTTTTCACAGCAGCTTCCTCTTGATCGTCACTGCAGTCGGCTGGTCAGAATAGTCACGGAATCAGTAATATTAGAACTGAGGAGCTGCACAGAGAAGCCAGTGAATCAGAACTGATGATCAAACCACCGCTGATGTCACAAAGGGCCTCAGTCACAAGAGGAAGGGACAGCAACAGGGCCTTGGGGTTTGGGCTGGGTGATAGGTGGATGTGGGCGGAGGTGAGCAATCAGTGACCAGAGAATTGTAGCATGGTTACAGCACAGGACGTCATTCAATCCATAGCGTTTGTGCACCTCTCTGCAAGAGCAATTTAGTTATTGCCACTCCCTTGCCCACTTTGGATGCTTATCCAAATCCCTTTTAAAGCCATGATTGAATCTACCACCACCACCGTCTGAGGCAGTGCATTCCAGACCCTAACCACACATTGCACAGAGAAAGCTTTTTCCCATGTCACCTTTGGTTCTTTGGCCAATTATCTTGCATGTGTCCTCTGGTTCTTGACTCTTATGCCAATGAGAACAGTCTCTCTCTATCTGCTGTCTCTCGGCCCCTCATGATTTTGCACATCTCTGTCAAAGCCTCCTCTCCACATTCTCTTCTCGAAGGAGAGCAGCCGCCGCTTCTCCCATCCATTCACGTAACTGAAGTCCCACATTCTTCAAACCATCTTCGTGAATCTGCTCTGCACCTTCCCGAAAGCCTTCACATCTTCCCTAATATGTGGTGCTCAGAATTAGACACATTATTGCATTTGAGGCTGAACTAGTGTTTTATAAATGTTCCCAGCCAGAAAGTTCGGGAACCTCATTTAAATAAATTATCACTGCGTTAATGGGCTTCCCTGCCCTATGTTTCCTCACGTCACCGAGGTTTGCAACAGGTTTTTAAAAACAGAAACCAGGTAGAGGGAACCCACTGAGGGTGCCCAGCCGGCAGGAGCAGAGAGGCATGCTTGGGCGCTGCCTCCTGGCATTGCCCCCTGGCAGTTACTGGGAGCAGCGTTAATTGCTTAAAGGTGAGACTTCCACCCCTTTCTTGGGAGGCAGTTTCACCATGTCATGAAGGTCAGGTAAGTCCAGGGTCAAAGGTCTCAGCAACGGCTACTTCTCAAGCTTGGCTGAGAGCCCAGACATCCACAAAACATTTCACTTCATTGACACAGCTGGAGAAAAAGGAAAACGTTGCCTGACTGACAACTTTCTGATGTCATAATATGCTATTCTTTTCTCTGTGATCTGTTATGTCAATAGTTTACTGTTTATGTGCACTGGATAAAGAGGTGTCAAAAACTTATTGCTTCTGTTACTGATATTTCAAAAGTATGTTTCATTGACACTTTTATGGTGTTGTGGCTTTTTGAAAGAAAATTATGGAAGGGTCTTTTTCAACAATTTCACATGTACCACTGTTACTCTTGGGTTCACTGGTTCTGTACAGGGTGTATACTGGATGAATGGGCATGGAAGTGCCAAGTGTTTGTATGAGGGTTAATTGGGGGTGAATGGGGGCATGCGTGTTGCACGTTTTACTATGGGCGTAAAACGCGTTTATTGGAGTGTATTAACACGCCTCCGAGTTCGACGTGTGCTTAACACTGCTAGGCTCTGTTCTATGTAATTATTTAAGCTCTGGAGTCGCCAGCTGCCGTATAGGCAACGTCACAAGTATTCCAAGGTCAAATTCAAAGTAATAAAGACGATACACCGATTAGTCAAGTTCAAACGATCAATATTTATTATACAGTTAATAATAAATACTCATGCACACACACTAAGAGACTAAGCTACAACTAAACATAAGCAAACAGAATACTTATCTAACAGGAACAGGCAAGGTCAGAGAACGAGGCCTTCGTCCTGGTTTTGTCTGCAGCCTTCAGCAAGCGTTCTGGCACTTGGGAGTCTAGTGGGCTTGGATCGCGTAGCGAGCGTTGAACTTACGGTTTCGGCGGCTGGTGCTCAACGGCTGGAGTCAGGATACCAGGTGTCAGTCGGGGCCGGAGCACAGGTTTAACAGACCGGACAACACGAGGTCCCTATCTTTTATAGGGGTTCCGTTGTCCTTCCCTCTTCTCGGGCGGGCTCTACCTATTGGATCAATTTCTTATCGATACTGGATTAATTCCCCAATGCGAGGGGGTCTCCGTGATGGAGGGGGCGTTTCTTATGTCCTTTTGTTCGGAGGTTTCTGGTGCCTCGATGTCTGGGTCTTGATTGGAATGTGTCCATTCAGAACCAAATGTATCTATTGTGTGGGTGTTCAAGTCTGATGGCCTCATTAGCATGCAAAGCGTTTTGCCATTTGCACCTAGCTAAGGTCTCTTCACCTGAGCCCAAACTGGTTTCTGCTGCTGCAGAATGCAAACTGCTCTTTGCAGACTGCTGTTCTGGCTGAACTGTCTGTTTCTCAGCAGCCTTCCATTTTAGTTTGGCTCAGTGTCCATTTTGCGTGGCCAGCATGGCTACATTCCCTCCTTGTGATCCTCACAATCATACTATTGTGAAGGATCACCTATGTACTTTGCCTCCTTGTGTTCTGACCTCTTGCCAGTTCCTGTTCTACTCTGTTCTAAACTATGGGAAGAAGAGAAAAAAAAATTTTTAACTAACATTTCTACTTGGCCCTATGTCAAAAAGGGACATGCATTACTACAATTGGGAACCTCTACCTATCACTATTAACCTTAACCTTAACTTAAACATTTAATCACTCTAAAACCTTAACCATTCACACCACAACATCACACTTCCCAACTCGGCAGTCGAGTATGGAACAATATAATACATGGCTGAATTTTATTTACAGAGTGTTGTAATCAGTGAGGGGTTGAGGGGTTTGGTGGAATCCGAAGATGGGGGATTGCACTCTATAGATGGGTGAGGTGCTGGAACGAGAGGCTCTCCTCTTCCATTTCCTCAACCTGAGGGTCTGCACTAGGATGGTGAGGATCGCAATCACCAACAGTGATTCGATTATGTAGGACATGGAGTACCACGTCATGAATTTAGTACACCAGGTCTGAACCTTGCTGATCAGAGCTGAGCACTGGGGGTTTGTTGTACTAACATTTACGGTGGGGGTTGTGGGGGAAACGTGTCTTGTTTCCACACATATACATATGACATTAAATAGTAATAAGTGGGCTTCCATCATTTTGCTGTTCTTCCTCTTTCTCTTCCTTCTTCCTCCGGTATTGACAATCCTGGCTTCGACCTCTGTCTCGTCCTTTGAAACCTTTGGGATCAAGCACAGTATCTGTCAATACACAATTTAAGACCTTTACTTGTTAGTGCATCTGTCTTTCAAATCCCAATTGACCCTTTAAAATGACTGGCTAAGTCACACCCTGTGACTCCCCTCATTTTTTTTTTTTTTTTTTTCAAAAAGCGAATTTAAAGACCAGCATACACCTAACAATCCTTCCTTCTGCGAGCCGTCTCGCAGGCTTTGCTGATTTACCATCCGAATGTTCCCGGATGTAAATAGCATGTGGGATGGTGGCCGAAGGGCTACCTAACGTAAAATGAAAACAAATTTGGAAACAAACATCCGAATGAGTTGCGTATGGGCCGCTACGGGTACGAGTTGGATGGGATCCCCGGGTAGGGCGTGCTGTGCCATACCCGAGCTTGGCTGACCAAGGGTTGGTTCTCAGACAGGGCGGGTCCTCAGTGCCGTTTGTCCACTGCCTGAGTAACCTGGAAAGAAACGGGTACGAATGTGTTTACCATGACTTGCAGCCTCTATTGCGCCGAATAGAGGGGCACCTAAAAAACCAAGGGAGCCAAGATGCTCCAACTGAGGACATCCCTGAAGTTCTCAGAGATATCTGCAGATAAACTATTTGGCGTGTGGCCTTACAACTTTGGAAAAGATCTCCAATCAAACCGAAGTTCTCAGAAGTATCTGCGGACAAACTAACGTGCATGTGAGGTGGTCACAATCTTTTCAGCTGAAAAGAAGATGTCCATCCTCCAGCTGAAACATTTACATTCCGGAAACAAACAAACATAAAACGAAGACAAACATACGTGCAGGTTCCATCAGAAAGGACATCGTTTCCCTCAAACGATTCCTATCTTACATCATCTGGACACCTCACTTTGATTCTGCCTCTGTGAACAGGGTCACAAAGGGGTTGCCGTGTCGGGAGTCAGACATTGCGTCGTCCTGCTCTCCCGGATCCCACACCCTTGTGTGGATCAGGCATGCTATTTTGGAGTTGTGTGACCGGGGGTCACTCTCGTCATTGCGGACAAGTCTGTAGGAATTGTCCCTGTGCCATTGTGTAGTGTCGAGTGTGTTGTCGGGGTAGTCGGGGTCGGGTGGTGGTTCGGGGTTTTTGAGGTAAGTGACTTCCATGGGGTCACTGGAGTCGGGGTCGTAGTTGGTGCAGTGTGGGCTGTATGGCTGTGTGCTGTCGCTGTCTTCAGAGTCAGTGTCTGTCCTACTGTCTCTGCTGTGGCAGCTTGTGGGCGTGTCGGGGCGTGGTCTGTAGTGGTCAGTGGGCGGAGTCGTGGGCGAGTCCGTTGATGAACTGGTCTGTGAGGGGGATGGTGGAAAAGTGTCTCTGGTGGGCGGGGTGAAGTGTTCTGCTGCATCCAGCAGGACATGGTGAGCATGGTTGGCCTGTGTTCCATATGCCTTTAACTGGTTTATATGGAACCACGCGGTCTTCCCATTAGGATATTTGATCCTGTAAACGGAGGGGCTAATTTTGTCCGAAATTGAGTAGGGACCGGAATATTTTGGAGCCAAAAAACTGCTGGGGTTATAAACAGATAACATTACCTGTTGCCCAACCTGGAATTCTGTGGTGTGTACGGTCTTATTGAAACAGGCAGTACGTTGCTGTCGGCGTTTCCCTAGCTGGACTGCGGCTGCGAGCTGTGCAGACCTCACAGTCTCAACTAGATCTTTAACTGCCTTTTCATGTGTGAGGGCCGTCACTTCGGGGCTTGTCATGTCCAGTCCTAAAAGGAATTCTGTACCTTTCATAGGGCGTCCGGTCATGAGTGTGTGTGGTGTGTATCCTGTCGATGTGGAGACAGTGTTTCTTATGAACATAAGTGCAAAGGGGAGCACTGAATCCCATGTGGAATTGTTCTCTTGAACCATTTTCCTAAGGGTAGTTTTTAGGGTCCGATTCATGCGCTCCACAATCCCGCTGGACTGTGGATGATACGCAATGTGGAAGTTCTGTTTGATTCCGAATATTGTCAGGACGTTCCTCATGACCCGTCCTGTAAAGTGAGATCCCTGGTCCGAATCGATACTTCGGGGTAAACCCCATCTCGTGAAGATGTGGTGGGTCAGGATCTTTGCAGCTGTCTTTGCTGTATTTGTTCGTGAGGGAAATGCCTCTACCCACTTGGTAAAGGTATCTATCACCACCAGAACGTATTTATAGCCATTCCGACAAGGGGGCAATGGACCTATAAAGTCGATCTGGAGGTTTGTCCAAGGGCCGTTAACTGGGCGAGTATGCCGAAGTTGTGCCTTCTTAGAATACCTCTCCGGGTTATTCTGAGCACAAATCAGGCAATTCTCTATGTAGTGCGTTACATCATTCCTGAGATTAGGCCACCAACAGAGTTGCCTGAGGTGCCTCGTTGTTGCATCAATTCCCTGATGCCCGTGTCCGTCATGGAACAAGGCAATCATCTGATTCCTGTCCTGCTGTGGGACCACATAAAGTCGGTCCTTAATGATCACACCCTCATGTGTGGTCAGTGCGTGTTTGAAGTGCTCGTAAGCAGGCACAAAGTTTCCCTTGAAAACCTCCCTGAGGTCTCCGTCCTGTTTTTGTGCTGCCACGAGGTCTTTAATATCAGTCTGTGAGACTTGGACTGCGCTCACAGGGGCGCTAGCTGGTGCGCTAGCTGGGGGGGTCCATAAGTGTCCTCTCCTGGAACCTGCCTTAGCCAACGCGTCGGCTTTTACATTCCCAGGGGGTGATGACCTATGGTGGCTTCTTACTTTTATTATGCCGAAGGTCCTGTCCTTCGCTTTCTCTAGGATATGCTGGAGTAAGGGGGCTGATGGAAGGGGTTTTCCGTCTGCGGAGACAAAACCTCGTGTCCTCCACAGGGGCAGAAAATCTGTTAGGCTATTGCAGACATATAAGCTGTCTGAATATATGTCTGCTGGGCTGGGGAAAGAATCGGGGTGGTCCACTATGTACGCTATGGCTGCTAGCTCTGCTGCCTGCGCGCCTAAGTGACCTGGTAACTTAAGAGCTATCTCTTCGAGAGCGCGCCCCTGCGCGTCCTCTACATAGATGCCGCATCCTGTGATACGCTCACCATTTAGAACTGTGGAGGAACCGTCTACATAAATCCTCAAGGGTCCACACGTGTCTGTGGGCTGGGGGCTTTGTTTCGGGTTCCCTATCTTCCTGGGGGGTGTTTTTGCTAAAAAGGGTCCTGTGTTATGCAGGGGAGCTACAATTTCACAGTCATGGGGCTGTCCGGGGTATTGGAGGTTGTCGGCTAAGTATGTGTGTGTGCGTGTCCGTTTCACTGTAATGTCCCGTCCTTGTAAAAGTAGGGTCCACCTAGCTGCCCTAATCTGGCTAACTGAACCGTCCTTCAGTCGACCGTCTAGTAGTAGCTGTGTGGGTGTGTGTTCGGTCAGAATAGTAATGGGGTTGAGTCCGGTGATGTATGAGAAATACTGCACTGCCCAGAAGACAGCAAGGAGGTGCCTCTCACAGGCCGAAAATCCTTGTTCTACTGGGTCTAACAGTCGGGAGGCATAAGCCACTGGTCTTAGCTGCTCGTGCCGTTCTTGAAGCAACACGGCCGAGAGGGTCAGATCGGTGCTTGCTACCTCTATTGCGAAAGGGGAAAGTGGGTCGGGGACTAGCAGCGCGGGTGCTGCACTAAGGGCTCGTTTCAACTCTTCCACAGCGCCTGTATGCTGCGGAAGCCATTCCCAGGGGGCTCCTTTCTTAAGGAGGTCTGAAAGTGGGGCGGCTTTTGTCGCGAATCCGTCGATGTGGTTCCGACAATAGCCAACCAGTCCTAAAAACGACCGGAGGGCTGATACATTCTGGGGAAGGGGCAATTTGACGATCGAATCAATTCTTTTGAATTCGATCTCGCGTTTGCCGTGCGTGATGACTGATCCCAAATACATCACTTTACTTTCCAATATTTGGGCCTTTTTCGGGTTAACTTTACAGCCAATTTCAGTTAAGAGTTCTAGGAGTTCGGCCAGAAGCGAAATGTGCTCTGCCTTTGTGTCTGTCTGCAGTAGTAGGTCGTCTACGTACTGTACCAGACATTCGGGTCGGGAAAATTTTTCTAATCCACTTGCCAGCTGTCGGTGGAAAATGGAGGGTGAATTGTGGAATCCTTGTGGGAGGCATGTCCACGTGTACTGCTGTGTTTTAAAAGTGAATGCGAATTTGTATTGGCACGCTTTTGCCAATGGTATTGACCAGAATCCATTACTGATGTCCAATACCGTGAAGTACTTGGCGTTGAGACCCTGCTTGAGCATGGTCTCGGGACTAGTAGCTACCGTTGGGGCTACTGCGGGGGTTACTTTGTTGAGTTCCCGATAATCGATGGTCAGACGCCATGATCCATCGGGCTTCCTCACTGGCCAAATAGGGGCATTGTTGGTGGAGGCTACCGTTCTCAGTACACCTTGGTCCAACAAGCTGCCTATAACCTTTTCTATTTCCACCTCTGCTTCAAGGGGAAATCTATACTGCTTTTGCGGTCGGGGGTCCTGTCCGGTAACATGAACTTGTCCAGTCATTCTGCCACAGTCATGACGGTGACTTGCAAATGCTGTCCTGTGTTTGTGTAGTAGGGCCTTAATTTGTCGGTCGGTGTGGAGTGTAGTCAGGTCGAATGAGTACTCTCCCACTGCGCTAATCCGATTAGCGTAGTCTCCTACTGTGAGGGTGGCTGGGGCTCTGTCTGATCTCGCCATTCGCCAGACACACTGGTTCACTGGGTCGAACGACAAGCTGTGAGCGTTCATGAAATCTATCCCCAGGATGTGCTCTGCTGTCCGGGGAAGATTTACTAAAACTACGGGGTGCCTTGTGCTAATGTTCCCTAGCTGGATCGCTACGGGTGCTGTGATATGTCCCTGCTGCGAGTGTCCGGTGAACCCGCTAAGTGTAATGGTGGAGGTGGTCGGCCACGTGTCTGCGTGTGCCGTGGTTGTGGAGTTAATGGTGGTGCGGGATCCTCCTGTGTCCCACAATAACTCTATGGGCTTCCCTTTGACTTTTGCCGTGACTACGGGCCTCCCTGATGAGTCCCATAGTGTGTCACAGACCCAAGTGGGGGAGCCCGAACACCGTCAGTTCGTCTCGTCCACATTGGTGGGTCCTGACTGTACTGCTACATTGTGGATGGGTTTTGCCTTACTGCGGTTCAGAGTGCCTGTCTGCTGGCCTCTCTGAGATCGCTGGGGTGCATTACACTCTTTTGCCCAATGCCCTAACTGTCCACAGTTATAGCATTCCTGTCCTTTCTGTTGAGGGCTGCTCTTGCCTTCATTTACCCATGCGGGCTTCTGGTGCTCTCTGACTGCTTGGATATCTGCAGCAGCCTGAGCCTCTTCTGGGGATCTAACCTTTGCTTTTGCCTGAAGCGATTGCTCCCAAGCGCGGGACAATCTTTTGAGGACCCATTTTTCGTTATGGGCCTCTTCTGAGGGGTCGTAGCTATTGCAAGCGCTCTGTCCTGCCTCTGTTGCGTGTGAGATAATTGTGCGCGTCCATTTAACCATGTTTTCGCGGGTTAAATGCGCTCTATCTAGCTGTCCGAAAACTGCGCTGAAATGAATCCACAGCCTTCCTGCGAATGCTGTGGGGTGTTCGGATCTCTTCTGCCTGCACTTATTCAAGCCTTCTACGGGGTCACCTCTATTGTACCCGATGGCATCTAAAATGGCAGTGTGCATCTCCTCTAGGCTGCCTCCTGCCACGTTTTGTGGGTCGGGGAGGGCTGCCACTACACTCTGGTCTAAGCTCAACACGGTGAGCTTAACCTGCTCTCTCTCATCCAGGCCGTACATGGTAGCCTGCTGTTTTACTTTCGCGAAGAACTGGTGGGGGTCTGCGGTGGGGAGGAACGGAGTGATCTTTTCACAAGCGTCCCTTAGCTGGGTTACTGTTAACGGGGTGGTGTAAGTTATGTCTGGGGCACCTTCTGATTCGGCTTTCCTCTGTGTGGTTACGGGATTCATGGGTGCGGTTATGATCTGAGCTGTGGGGGGTTGGGGTGCCTGTCGTTTCTGCTGAGCTGCTGGCGCACATGTTCCCTGAACATAACGCTGCGCTGTCTCGCTTAATTCCTGCCAATCTGGGGCGTTTTCCCCATCTAACTGTGCTCCAAAGGTGCTTTGGAAGCCATTCTGCACCGAAAGCAGAGATTGCAGTTCCGCAATCTGTTTCCTGCATTTCGCGTGGTCAACTGTGCTTTGTCTTTGTTCGGTTGTTGCAGCATGGAGTGCTCTCAAAGCTGCTTTGAGATCGGAACATTGCCTCTGCAATGCCTCCACCTGCTTCTCCGATTCCTGTCTTATCAGAACGGCACGTTGCACGTCCTGATAGGCTTTCTCATACTGGGTCTGGGAACTGTTCAGATGAGCTAGACAAGACTGGTGAGCCCTCTTGGCATCATCCACCTCTCTATCCTTCTCTGCCAACTTCCCTTTAAGATCCAGGTTTTCTTTCTCGATGTCCCTGACATCGACCTTACTCATTCGGTTCCTTTCCTCTAAATCTGCCCGGAGCGTCCTGATGACCTCCTCTGCGCCTCGCAACTGTGCCAAGCAGGACACAATCGCCATCGGCTTGCGTGCTTTACCTAAACTCTTTTTGTGTATCTGAGAGAGGTTCTCCCACCAAGTATGACCTATACTTCCGGGACCTGTCTCCTCATTTGCACAAAACTCTTTCCAAAGGGGCCATCCCTTTCCCTGCAGATATTTGCGGAGTTCCAGCTCCCACGTGGGACACTGGCCTACTCTGCTACTGCTGCTGGTCGCTGCGACCACAAACTTTGCTGGATCCATCAGACGTTCCATTGCCTGCATGGCCATTTCCTCTGACTCTCTTTTTATAATTTGGAACAGGGGGTTGCTGGGGTGGTGTTTCGTGAAACGGGTACGGCTTACGCTATGTTCCGTTCAAAAACTGCCGAAAGTTTGTCGCAACAAAAAGCTTTCAGTTTTACCTTACAGCCCTGTTAGTACGCATGCACTAAACACACTTCCGAATTACGCTTATTATTTTGAACACCTTGAATACTTGTGATCTCTTTCTTTCTCTGCAATTTGGAGTTCTAATTCAAATTTCAGGGTCCTGGACACTGTGGTGTTTCCACTTACAACAGGGTCCCATCTGGGTCGCCACTAAATGTTGCACGTTTTACTATGGGCGTAAAACGCGTTTATTGGAGTGTATTAACACGCCTCCGAGTTCGACGTGTGCTTAACACTGCTAGGCTCTGTTCTATGTAATTATTTAAGCTCTGGAGTCGCCAGCTGCCGTATAGGCAACGTCACAAGTATTCCAAGGTCAAATTCAAAGTAATAAAGACGATACACCGATTAGTCAAGTTCAAACGATCAATATTTATTATACAGTTAATAATAAATACTCATGCACACACACTAAGAGACTAAGCTACAACTAAACATAAGCAAACAGAATACTTATCTAACAGGAACAGGCAAGGTCAGAGAACGAGGCCTTCGTCCTGGTTTTGTCTGCAGCCTTCAGCAAGCGTTCTGGCACTTGGGAGTCTAGTGGGCTTGGATCGCGTAGCGAGCGTTGAACTTACGGTTTCGGCGGCTGGTGCTCAACGGCTGGAGTCAGGATACCAGGTGTCAGTCGGGGCCGGAGCACAGGTTTAACAGACCGGACAACACGAGGTCCCTATCTTTTATAGGGGTTCCGTTGTCCTTCCCTCTTCTCGGGCGGGCTCTACCTATTGGATCAATTTCTTATCGATACTGGATTAATTCCCCAATGCGAGGGGGTCTCCGTGATGGAGGGGGCGTTTCTTATGTCCTTTTGTTCGGAGGTTTCTGGTGCCTCGATGTCTGGGTCTTGATTGGAATGTGTCCATTCAGAACCAAATGTATCTATTGTGTGGGTGTTCAAGTCTGATGGCCTCATTAGCATGCAAAGCGTTTTGCCATTTGCACCTAGCTAAGGTCTCTTCACCTGAGCCCAAACTGGTTTCTGCTGCTGCAGAATGCAAACTGCTCTTTGCAGACTGCTGTTCTGGCTGAACTGTCTGTTTCTCAGCAGCCTTCCATTTTAGTTTGGCTCAGTGTCCATTTTGCGTGGCCAGCATGGCTACATGCGTTTGAATGAAGGGAACATGACCAATCAGGCTTATTCTCTCCAACTGCCAAGGCTGCAACTCCAGGACAGCTTGCTGCTAAGCATCACCAGGAATCTATCTTCTGTCTCCCAAGGGCTGAATTTAATGCAGCCTTTGTGGTGGGGAGCATAGAGGCCATTCACTCAGGGAATAACTGCGTCAATCTCCCATTGGTGACAAAACCTCCCCCAATTAATTTGGACGGCGGAAGGGATGTTAAATAGATTCATTAATGAGCCAATTGACACCTGCAATTTTGTGGTTGTTCAGCGATTAAATGGGGGCTACATGGTTTCCCACGCCCGTGGTCAGGTTTGCCTGCCGAAGCATTTTGTGGGATCAGTCCCTTGTATTCAGACACACTGCGCCTGATTGAAGTTGCTGACATCAGGTCATGGAAGCTTTTAAAATATTTTTAATATTTCTTACTTTTCCTTTCTATTTGTTTTTTTGCTTTCTCTCTCAATCTAATCTTTTCTTCCCTCCTCTTATTTTGCCTTTGTCCCTAATTTGACTTTAATTTACAGTATTCCTTCTTCCTCATTCCCTTGTTTCTTTCTCTATGCTTAAATCTAATTGGTTTTGAAGATATACTGCTGGGGTTCGTCCTTTACCAAGGTGCCAGATGCCTTGCGGATCGTTCCATGTCTTCCAGCAATTCACATTCCCGAAATGCTTTGAGCCATAGCGTGAGGGAAAAGTATCTTAACAAATGGGGGACGCCGCTCCATCTTCCACTCCACCATTTATAATAATAATCTTTATTGTCACAAGTAGGCTTACATTAACACTGCAATGAAGTCACTGTGAAAAGCCCCTAGTTGCCACACTACAGTGCTTGTTCAGGTACACAGAGGGAGAATTCAGAACGTCCAAATTACCTAACGTCTTTCGGGACTTGTGGGAGGAAAGGCACCCGGAGGAAACACATGCAGACACAGGGAGAACGTGCAGACTCCGCACAGCCAGTGACTCAAATGGGAATCGAACCTGGGACTCTGGTGCTGTGAAACAACATTGCTAACCACTGTGCTACCGTGCCGCCCATTTCTGCAGGCACCCTTTGTTAGTTCCAAGTTCTCTGGTATAGTTTTTATAGAGGCCACTCCAGTTCTATACTGAGGTTTCAAAGGGTCAACATTGCTTTCTGCGCTTTTGAATGAAATTAAGCCATCATCTCTTCATATGCAGATTAACAAATCTAAATCTTGTGTGAACTTGCGGGCAATGAACACCGCTTCCTGGTGAACAACCTCACTCTCTGCCACCAAAGCAACAGAAAAGGCATCAAGGAAAATTAACAATTGAATAAACCAAAGCCCCTATTATGACCAGGATATATGTAAGTTCAGCAACCTATATAGAAAAAGAAGTGTTTCCAAAAAATATTGCTTAGAGTAGTATATTGTTGCATTATTTTATTAAGACAAATTATTTTTAAGACTTATTTTTAAAAATCAAGTGATTTTTATTGGGGATTCTGAAATTCATTTGTAATGTATCTTTTCTATGTAACCATGATCTACATGATGTGGAGATGCCGGCGTTGGACTGACAGTAAGAAGTCTTACAACACCAGGTTAAAGTCCAACAGGTTTGTTTCAAACACGAGCTTTCGGAGCGCAGCTCCTTCCTCAGGTGAATGGCGAATCCTCGCCATTTTTAACCTGGTGTTGTAAGACTTCTTACTATGATCTACATGGACAGTGAAACTATGCCACCTGGAGGAATGATGAAGAATATACATGCGGAGGCCTATCAAAGTTGCACAAGAAAAATTATTTATTTCTATTTTAACATGGGGAGGGGGGGAGGGGGCGACAATGGTTCCCGGACTGTGGGCCGTGAGTCCAACTTGGGTCATAGAACAACCATTGGACCACTCCTCAGAGACAGCGCCCCTGGTCGAAACCCAGACAGCTCCTTCTCAGGATCATTTAAAAGTGTCACCTGCAAGGCCATAGCTGTACATCGACTGAGGTTTGGGCTGTCAGGGCTGCTGCACTAGCCCCGCTTGCTACAATCGGCTGGTTAACCTGTGCATCAATAGGGGAGAGTGCGCAGCACGTGGAGGTGTGCGTGTAAACACAGTGTGCATGTGGAGGTGTGCGTGTAAACACAGTGTGCATGTGGAGGTGTGCGTGTAAACACAGTGTGCATGTGGAGGTGTGCGTGTAAACACAGTGTGCATGTGGAGGTGTGCGTGTAAACACAGTGTGCATGTGGAGGTGTGCGTGTAAACACAGTGTGCATGTGGAGGTGTGCGTGTAAACACAGTGTGCATGTGGAGGTGTGCGTGTAAACACAGTGTGCGTGTGGAGGTATGCGTGTAAACACAGTGTGCGTGTGGAGGTGTGCGTGTAAACACAGTGTGCGTGTGGAGGTATGCGTGTAAACACAGTGTGCGTGTGGAGGTGTGCGTGTAAACACAGTGTGCATGTGGAGGTGTGCGTGTAAACACAGTGTGCGTGTGGAGGTGTGCGTGTAAACACAGTGTGCGTGTGGAGGTGTGCGTGTAAACACAGTGTGCGTGTGGAGGTGTGCGTGTAAACACAGTGTGCGTGTGGAGGTGTGCGTGTAAACACAGTGTGCGTGTGGAGGTGGGATTGTATGAAATGCGGGGGTGTTGGTAAAGGGGGTTCATTGAGTCTACCGGCAGCAGGGAATATTGAGAGCTTGGATGTAACCTCAGTGGCCAGTTAATGTTACACATTATGTTCTATGTCTGTTTATCATAGAATCCTGGGCGGCACAGTGGCGCAGTGGTTAACACTGCTGCCTCACGGCGCCGAGGACCCGGGTTTGATCCTGGCCCTGGGTCACTGTTTGTGTGGAGTTTGCACATTTTCCCCGTGTCTGCATGGGTATTACCCCACAACTCCAAGATGTGCAGGGTAGGTGGATTGGCCACACTAAATTGCCCCTTAATTGGAAAAATTTATTTTTTAAAAATTAAAAATAACACAAACAATTCATAGATTTCCTATAGTGCAGAAGGAAGCCATTCTGCCCATCAACTCTGCACTAACCCTCCGAAAGAACACCATACCTACACCCATGGCCCCACCCTAACCCTGTAACCCCACCTAACCTTTTGGGCACCAAGGGGCAATTTAGCATGACCATCCCACCTAACCTGCACATCTTTGGACTGTGGGAGGAAGCCGGAGCACCCAAAGGAAACCCACGCAGACACGGGGAGAAAGAGCAAACTCCACACAGACAGTCATCCATGGTTAGAATCGAACCCGGGTCCCTGGCTCGGTGAGGTAGCAGTGCTAACCATTGTGCCGTTGTGCTGCCCTTGGAGCATTTCACTTCCCACATTCCACAATAATTACTTACCTTATGCATTAAATCCATATTATTTTAAAGCTGCATTGTGTGTGAAACACAGCCTCTGGGTCAATAAATATTATTCTGTCTCATTTGAAACTCTCAGTAGAAAAGTTTATTTGACTCATCTCATTAAAATCAATAATGTTGATGGCGTATAGGGAAACATGGTATGATGTTGCTATAGATCAGTAACGCAAATGTGAACATCAATATTATCCGCTGCTGGGCAGCATGGTGGCACAGTGGTTAGCATTGTTGCCTCACGGCGCCGAGGTCCCAGGTTCGATCCCGGCTCTGGGTCACTGTCCATGTGGAGTTTGCACATTCTCTCCGTGTTTGCGTGGGTTTTGCCCCCACAACCCAAAGATGTGCAGGCTAGGTGGATTGGCCAGGCTAAATTGCTCCTTAATCGGAAAAAATGAATTGGGTACTCTAAATTTTAAAAATATATATTATCCGCTGCTTCCTGGATTAGCTCAGATGAAATAATGTACTGGTGAGTACATAAAATAATAACATTCTTGCAAAGTACTTCAAAACAGAGATTTTCATATTATATGTTGCTCCAAAATACTTGAGCTTCAATAAAGATGTGTTGTTCCTGTTTTGGTTTTGTTGATGTCTACTAATTTTCACCGACAGAATGCGTGTCACAGGTTTGATTGTTGTACATATATAAATATGAACTTGTGTGAGGTATCTATTTCTGCTGCTATCTGAGAAAAATTTCAAAACATAGAATCATAAAATCTCTAAATCTTAACAAAGCTCAATATGTTTACAAATAAAATCAAGTGTAACATTTTAAACCAGATCAAATTATTAAGGTAATATGAATTTTAAAAAAGGTGTGTGAGATTAAAATATGAGCAAACTTCAATCTATAGATTCAAAAATGGAAACATTGGGCCGTATTCAATGGAGCTGACGGAGGTCTTACGCAGCATTGGAAACCCATAAGGGAGCCTGCGCCAAATTATGTGCCACTCATGCAGTGCTGGCCTACCCCAGGATCAAGGACCCCAGAGGCGGAAGTCCTGCCTGCCAGGAGCTGCCAGCCAATAAGTGACCAGCAGTTCAACCGGTATTGTGATGGTGGGAAAAGGGTCACGAGGGATGGGGGGGGTCAGCAGAAATGGGGAACGAGGTGGCTCTCATCGTTCCACTACTAGTTTCCTCGATTAGGCAGTGAGTGCCTTTGAGCGTGGGACCCTCTGGGAGCTTACACGTAACCCTGCACAGGTTTGCTTCTTGTGTTCCCTGTATGGCATCCACCACTTTAAACTTGGCCCATTGAATGATTTCACTTTCAGAAGTGCACTTAGTCAGAAGGTGCAGTTTCTGTTTTAAAACATATTCATACAGAAGGGGCGGAATTCTCCGCAAGGCCCGACGCCGTCGTGAAACCCGGGGAGAGGTTCACGATGGCATCGGAAGCCTCTCCCGGCCCCCTATTCTCCCCTACCCGGGGGGGATAGGCGGGCCGTACCGGGAAACTCGGCGGCCGGGCCTTGTCCCTGGCTTCAAGGCCCGGGGCGCCAAGAATGACACTGCGGCGGCGCCTAATGACGTCAGCCGCGCATGCGCGGGTTGGACAGCTCAAACCGGCGCATGCGTGGTTGCCGTCTTTCCCCTCAGCCGCCCCGCAAGACGTGGCGGCTTGAGCTTGCGGGGTGGCGGAGGGGAAAGAGTGCGTCCCCTTGAGACGCCGGCCCGACGATCAGTGGGCACCAATCGAGGGCCAGTCCCCTCAAGAGCACGGTCATGGTGCTCGATCCCCGATCCGCCCCCCCCCCCCCCCCCAGGCCCCACACTTACCTGGTGCGCCATGTTCACGACGGCAGCAACCAGGTGTGGTTGCCGCCTTCGTGAACAGGTCGGGAACGGCAGGCCGCTCGGCCCATCCGGGTCGGGTGGCGTGTCGGAAAACCGGACACGCCATTTTGGGGGGGGGTGTGGGAGAATAGCAGGAGGTGCGGGAGCGGACCACCCGCTAGTCTCCCACCATCGTGGTTGCGGAGAATCGCGGCCAAGATCTGATCAGTGTCATTGGTGTACTTATAAATGTCTTTAATCTGATTGAGTTTAGCTTTTCTAACCATTCAAAGCAGTGGGATCTTATTCCTCCCCACACTGAAAGATGGTTTGAATAAATTGTCAAAGACAGAGCACTTTGGGTGAGCTAGTTCATAATGAAGAGGTGTATATTTGTCATCTGTTTCAGCATTGTTCGTCCTGAGAGAAACTCAGGCACTGCAATTGACCCTCCTGTGCTACATTTCTAATTAATGTATATTTTTTAATTAAGTTTTATTGGACCTTTTAGAAAGTGGAAGGGAAATCCCAGGTTACCTCCAGAATGCAGTAATATTCTGTGGAGCAGAGACGAAGGCAATTTGTTGCAAGCCAATAAACAAGCCCTGTTAAAGGAGCAATATCTTCATGTATAAAATGTTCACAACCTTTATTTGTTTGGGGATCGTGAAGGACCAGAAGAGCAGTATTCCATTTGTGTCATGATCAATTTGACTTGGCTGTTCAATTTGACGCAACTGGGGCGGCATTCTCCCCTACCCGGCGTGACGGAGGGTCCTGGCGTAGGGGAGTGGCGCCAACCACTCAGGGGTCGGGCCTCCCCAAAGGTGGGGAATTCTCCCCACCTTTGGGGGCCAGCCCCGCGCCGGAGCGGTTAGCACCAGAAGACTGGCGCAAAAAACCGGCGCCCCCAGCAGCGGGGCTGGCCGAAAGGCTTTCGCCGGTCCGCGCATGCGCCGGTAGTGACGTCAGCGGCAGCTGGCCGCTGACGTCACTGCCGGCGCATGCGCGATGCGGGGTTCTCTTCCGCTTCCGCCTGGCGGAGGCCGTGGCGGCGCGGAAGGAGAAAGAGTGCAGCCAGGGAACTGGCCCGCAGTCTGAGCGGGGGGCCCCGATCACGGGCCAGGCCACCGTGAGGGTACCCCCCGGGGTTTGATCGCCCCCAGCCCCCCCAGGACCCCGGGGGCCTGCTCGCGCCGCTGAGCCCGCCATTCCAGAGGTGGTTTAAACCTCGGCGGCGGGAGAGGCCTCCCAGCGGCGGGACTTCGGCCCATCCGGGCCGGAGAATCACCGCAGGGGCCTCTCCGATCGGAGTGGCGAGATTCCTGCCCCCGCCACTTCCCGGGTGGCGGAGAATCTCTGCCACGGCGGGGGCGGGATTTTAGGCGCCCCAGGCGATTCTCCGACCCTGCGTGGGGTTAGAGAATTTCGCCCCTGATAACCATGCACTGTGAGATTGTTCAAATGTTGTGTGTGTGAGGACGGCCGGCGGGGGGGGGGGGGGGAGACAGATGCTTGGCAAACTGCCTGAAAGCAGTTCCCCTTCATTGTACCTGTTTGCAAATGTGCAAGGATTTTTCTGTGCAAATGTTCATAGAAATGCTAATAAAGACCATTGGGATTTACTGTCAAGGCCACATGTCATTATATAGAATATGCAGCATTGACACAGGCCATTCAGGTCAACTAGAGTGTGCTGGTGCTTATGTGCTTGGGCAGCACGGTAACATAGTGGTCAGCACAGTTGCTTCACAGCTCCAGGGTCCCAGGTTCGATTCCTGGCTTCGGTCATTGTCTGTGAGGAGGTCTGCACGTTCTCCCCGTGTGTGCGTGGGTTTCCTCCGGGTGCTCCGGTTTCCTCCCACAGACCAAAGATGTGCAGGTTAGGTGAATTGACCATTCTAAATTGCCCTTGGTGTCCAGGGAGGTTGGGTGGTGTTACTGGGTTAAGGGGATAGGGTGGAGATGTGGGGCTTAGGTAGGGTGCTCTTTCCAAGAGCCGGTGCAGACTCGATGGGCTGAATGGCCTCCTTCTGCACTGTAAATTCTATGATTATGCTCCACAATCAACTTCTACAGACTGTCCACCATCTATCAGGCACAAGTCTTGTACTTGCACAAAGAGTGTAATGGAATACTCTCCACTTGCCTGGATGAGTGCAACTCCAGCAACATTCAAGAAGATTGACATCATCCAGGACAAAGAAGCCCGCTTGATGGCTACCCCTTCCACAAACATTCAAACCCTCTACCACCAACAGTGCAGTAACTCGCTAAGGTTGGCCTCAACCATTGTCATCTAGAAGTACAAGAACAGCAGATACCTGGGAACCCCACCACCTGGAGGTTCCCCTTCAAGTCACTCACCACCCTGACTTGGAAATATATCGCTCTTCCTTCACTGTCGTTGGGTCAAAATCATGGAACTCCCTCCCTAACAGCACTGTGGGTGTACCTACAACTCAGGGACTGCAGTGGTTCAAGAAAGCAACTGACCACCACATTCTGAAGGGATGGGCAATAAATGTTGCCTAACCAGCGATGCCCACATCCCATAGATGAATTTTAAAAAGCCCATCTGTGGGCAGCATGGTGGGGTAGTGGTTAACACTACCCGTACCAGCCTCCCCGGACAGGCGCCGGAATGTGGCAACTAGGAGCTTTTCACAGTAACTTCATTGAAGCCTACTCGTGACAATAAGTGATTTTCATTTTTTCATTTTTCACTGCTGTCTCATGGCATCCAGGACCTGGATTCGATCCCGGCCCTGCGTCACTGTCCATGTGGAGTTTGCACATTCTCCCCGTGTCTGCGTAGGTCTCAACCACACAACCCAAATATGCGCAGAGTAAGTGGATTGGCCACGCTAAATTGCCCCTTAATTGGAAAAAAAGAGAATGGGGCACGTTAAGTTTATTTTTAAAAAGCCCATCAGCTGTCTTTCTATTCCCTTTTCTCTCATGTAGTCATCTAGTTTCATTTTCTGCGCCCAGGAGGGAGTTTAATTTTAAACAGCCCTGATTCCTCTTCTCAGAACCCATCCATAAAGAGGTGTTTTATGATTCCCCCTTTATAAGTGGTGTTGTATTTTCCCCAACCCTCAGTTTTGAAGTGATCCACTCCTCTATTAACCACCGCAGCAAACCTGAGATTGGATAAAGTCGGAAGGGCTTGCAATGTCTCCACCCCATTTTTGCATTCACACGATAAAAATGAGATAAAAGAAAGAGATACGACTTCCAGTTGCGGCTATGCGGAGCAAAGCCACACGTTCGGCAGCTCCCGCTACTTAAGGACTTTTGGGCCTATTTGAGGACCCCAAACAGCGCTGTTTCAACAAATCCCGGTGGGGGAAGGTGTCTGGAGGAGCATTCCCCGCACTTTATGGTTCTCACCCGGAGTGGGGCAAGGGAAAAGGCTGCAGCAGTTCCCCAAGAAAACCGGGGGAAGAAGGACAAAATGGCAGCCGGCGGAACACCCGAGGACTGGTGGAAGTGGGCGCAGGAGCAGCAGGCCTCTCTTCTGCGCTGTTTTGCGGAGCTGAAGGCTGAGCTGCTGGACTCCCTGAATGCGACTACCAACAGGCTGCTTGACACCCAGGTGGCCCAGGAGGTGTCCATTCGGGAGTTGCAGCAGCAGGCCACTGAGTGGGAGGAGGAGGCCGTGGTCCTCGTGGGGAAAGTGGAGTAGCACGAGGCACTTCACAAAAAGTGGCAAGACCGCTTGGAGGAGCTGGACGTTCGCACGAGGTGAAAGAATTTGAGGATCCTGGGCCTGGCGGAGGGGCTGGAGGGGTCAGATCTTCCGTCTTATGTGACCACGATGTTGAGCTCGTTGATGGGAGCGGGGTCCTTCCATTTTCCCCTGGAGCTTGAGGGAGCTCACAGAGTGCTAGCCAGGAGGCCTAAGGCAAATGAACCCCCGTGGGCGGTGCTGGTGCGGTTCCATCGATTTAGTGACCGGGAGTGTGTGCTGCGCTGGGCCAAGAAAGAGAGGAGCAGCAAGTGGGAGAATTCGGTAGTGAGAATCTACCAGGACTGGAGTGCGGAGGTGGCTAAGCGGCGGGCCGGGTTCAACCGGACGAAGGCGGTGCTGCATGCCAAGCAGGTCAAATTTGGAATGCTGCAGCCTGCGCGTCTGTGGGTGACATATAAGGACCGGCACCACTACTTCGAGTCCCCGGAGGAGGCGTGGGCCTTTGTACAGACGGAGAAGCTGGACTCGAGCTAGGGTCTGGGGGCTGCAGGATCCGGTGCACTATGGTCGTTGCTGTTTTCGCTGTTGCTGTTTTGTAATTTTGACATGTGTTTTTTATGCTGGTTTTTTTTTTGCTCTGTTTCCGGGTGGGTCTGTCTGTTGGGTATGGTTGTGGGTTATGTGGGGAATGTTGGGGGTTTGTGTTTTTTATGTTCTCTTCTGTAGGGGTTGGGGTGAAACTGGATTTTGGGGAGCTGCGTCAGAAGGGTGGGGTGTGGCAGTATGAAAGCGCGGGCTTTCCTCTGGTTGTCCGCGCTGCGGGGCGGGGGGGGTTGAGCTGGCGGGGGGGCATGGCCTCTACTGGTTTTCTTTCCCGCGCTGAAGCGGTGCCAAGGAGGTGTGGCAAGAGGGGGATGACCCCATGCCGGGAGGGGAAGAGTTTTGGCGGGAGCTGCTGGGGTCAGCAGAAGTCAGCTGACTTACGGAAGTAGCATAGAGGGTGCATCGCGGCTAGGAGGGGTCCTAGCCTGGGGGGGGGGATACCGGGTTGCTGCTGGAATGGCCAGGAAGGAGCTGATGTGGGCCGGGGGGGGGGGGGGGGGGGGGGGGGGGTAGAGGAGAGGCGTTATCGCCATGGGGAACGGGTCGGGCGGGGCGCGCTGGCCTGGGGCGAGCAGTCGATAAGCTATGGCTAGCCGGCGGGGAGGTGGGCGGGTTGCCCTCTGATCCGGCTGATCACCTGGAACGTGAGGGGGCTGAATGGGCCGGTTAAGAGAACTAGGGTAATTTCTCATCTGAAGGGGTTGAAGGCGGACGTGGCTATGCTCCAGGAGACCCACTTGAAGGTGGCGGACCAGGTTCGTCTGAGGAAGGGGTGGGTGGGGCAGGTTTTTCACTCAGGATTGGACGCGAAGAACCGGGGGGGTGGCGATTCTGGTGGGGAAGAGGGTGGCGTTCGAGGCGGCTGAGGTGGTGTCGGACAAGGAGGGCAGATATATTATGGTGAAGGGTAGGCTGCAGGGTATGCCCCGAATTGGGATGGTGCTGGCTTCATGAGGCGCTTGTTGGGCCGCATTCCGGACCTGGAGGCGGGGGGCCTGATCATGTGGGGAGACTTCAACACAGTGCTGGATCCCCCACTGGACCGGTCCAGTTCAAGGACGGGTAGGAGACCGGCGGCGGCCAAAGAGCTGAGGGGGCTTATGGACCAGATGGGAGGGGTGGATCCCTGGAGGTTTGGGAGGCCGAGGGCGCGGGAGTATTCCTTTTTCTCTCATGTCCATAGGGTTTATTCCCGAATAGATTTTTTCGTCCTGAGCAGGGGATTGATCCCGAAGGTGCAGGATGCCGAGTATTCGGCCATAGCAATTTCAGACTATGCCCCGCACTGGGTTGATCTGGAGATGGGGGAGGCGCGGGACCAGCGCCCGCACTGGCGCCTGGATGTGGGGATGCTGGCTGATGAGGAGGTGTGTAGGAGGGTCCGGGGAAGTATTGAGGGGTATCTTGATACCAACGACACGGGGTAGGTCCGGGTGGGGATGGTCTGGGAGGCTCTGAAAGCAGTGATCCGGGGGGAGCTGATCTCCATCCGGGCCCATAGGGAAAGGAGGGAGAGGAAGGAGAGGGAGAGACTGGTGGGGGAGCTCCTGGATGTGGATAGGAGGTACGCGGAGGCACCGGAGGAGGTGTTGTTGGGGGAACGGCATAGTTTGCAGGCCAAGTTCGACTTGTTGACCACCAGAAAGGCGGAGACACAGTGGAGGAGGGCGCAGTATATGAGTATGGGGAGAAGGCGAGCAGGATGTTGGCGCATCAGCTCCTTAGGCGAGATGCGGCTAGGGAAATTGGTGGAGTGACGGATAAGGGTGGGAATGCAGAAGGGGGCAGAGGTAAATGGGGTCTTTAGGGACTCCTACGAGGACTGTACCGGTCGGAGCCTCCGATGGGGGTGGGGGGGGGGGGTGGGGGTGGAGAGCTTCATGAACAGGCTATGTTTCCCAAGGGTTCAAGAGGAGCTGGTAGAGGGGCTGGGGGCTCCGATAGAGTTGGAGGAGCTAGTCAGGGGGATTGGACAAATGCAGTCAGGTAAGGCGCCGGGGCCGGACGGGTTCCCAGTGGAATTGTATAAAAAGTTTGCGGATCTGGTGGGTCCCCTGTTGGTGCGAGCCTTCAATGAGGCATGGGAGGGGGGGGCTTTGCCCCCTACGATGTCGCGGGCGCTGATCTCTCTGATCCTGAAGCGGGATAAGGACCCCTTGCAGTGTGGATCATACAGGCCTCTTTCGCTCCTCAATGTTGACGCTAAGTTGCTGGCGAAGATCCTGGCCACCAGGATAGAGGATTGTGTGCCAGGGGTGATACACGAGGATCAGACAGGATTTGTCAAGGGACGGCAGCTCAACACGAATGTGCGGAGATTGCTAAATGTTATTATGATGCCGGCGGTGGAGGGGGAGGCGTAGATAGTGGTGGCGCTGGATGCGGAGAAAGCGTTTGATAGAGTTGAGTGGGGGTATCTGTGGGAGGTGCTGGAGCGGTTCGGATTCGGGGAGGGGTTCATCAAATGGGTGAGGTTGCTCTACGCGGCTCCGATGGCGAGTGTAGTTACCAATGGAAGGAGATCGGAGTACTCTAGGCTCCACCGTGGGACCAGGCAGGGGTGTCCCCTGTCCCCCTTGCTCTTTGCATTGGCGATTGAACCTTTGGCTATGGCGTTGAGGGAGTCAGGGAGATGGAGGGGTCTGGTGCGGGGTGGGGAGGAACATCGGGTATCGCTGTATGCGGACGACCTGCTGTTGTATGTGGCGGACCCAGAAGGGGGAATGCCGGGGGTGATGGAGCTGTTAGCGGAGTTTGGGGGCTTCTCGGGCTATAAGTTAAATTTAGGCAAGAGTGAGGTATTTGTAGTACACCCGGGTGATCAGGAGGAGGGAATTGGGAGGCTCCCGTTTAAGAGGGCAGTGAAGAGTTTCAGATACCTGGGGGTGCAGGTGGCCAGGAGTTGGGGGACTCTCCATAAGCTTAATTTTACCAGGCTGGTGGAGCAGATGGAGGAGGAAGTTAAAAGGTGGGACATGGTGCCGCTATCGTTGGCGGGTAGAGTGCAGTCCGTCAAAATGACAGTTCTCCCGAGGTTCTTGTTCCTCTTTCAGTGTTTGCCCATCTTTATCCCTAGGGCCTTTTTTAGAAGGGTGACTAGCAGCATCATGAGCTTTGTTTGGGCGCAAGGGACCCCGAGGGTGAAGAGGGTCTTCTTGGAGCGGGGTAGAGATGGGGGGTGGGGCTGGTGTTACCCAATCTCTCGGGGTATTATTGGGCGGCCAATGTGTCGATGGTGCGCAAGTGGGTGATGGAGGGGGAGGGGGCAGCATGGAAATGGATGGAGAGGGCGTTCTGTGGAGATACAAGCCTGGGGGCCCTGGTAACGGCGCCGTGGCCGCTCCCTCCTATGAGGTATACCACGAGTCCGGTGGTGGCGGCTACCCTCAAGATTTGGGGGCAGTGGAGGCGACATAGGGGAGAAGTGAGGGGCTCGATGGAGGCTCCGTTAAGGGGGAACCATTGGTTCGTCCCGGGGAACATTGATGGGGGATTCCAGGGTTGGTACAGAGCGGGCATCAGACAGCTGAGGGACCTGTTCATTGATGGGAGGTTTGCGAGCCTGGGGGAGTTGGAGGAGAAATTTGGGCTCCCCCGGGGAACATGTTTAGGTATCTGCAGGTAAAGGCGTTTGCTAGGCGGCAGGTGGAGGGATTCCCTTCGCTTCCCGCGAGGGGGGTGAGTGACAGGGTGCTTTCGGGGGTCTGGGTCGGGGAGGGGAAGATATCTGATATCTACAAGGTAATGCAGGAGGTGGAGGAGGCGTCAGTAGAGGAGCTGAAAACGAAGTGGGAGGGGGAACTGGGGGAACAGATCGAAGACGGGACATGGGCTGATGCCCTGGAGAGGGTTAATTCTTCCTCCTCATGTGCGCGGCTTAGCCTCATCCAATTCAAGGTGCTGCACCGGGCCCACATGTCCGGGTCTAGGATGAGTAGGTTCTTTGGGGGTGAAGACAGGTGCATCAGGTGTTCGGGGAGTCCAGCGAACCATGTCCATATGTTCTGGGCATGCCCGGCACTGGAGGAGTTCTGGAAGGGGGTGGCGAGGACAGTGTCGAGGGTGGTAGGATCCAGGGTCAAGCCAGGCTGGGGACTCGCGATTTTTGGGGTTGGGGTGGAGCCGGGAGTGCAGGAGGCGAAAGAGGCCGGTGTGCTGGCCTTTGCGTCCCTAGTAGCCCGGCGAAGGATCTTGCTACAGTGGAAGGATGCGAGACCCCCAAGCGTGGAGACCTGGATCAACGACATGGCGGGTTTTATTAAGCTAGAGAAGGTCAAATTCGCCCTGAGAGGATCGGTACAAGGGTTCTTTAGGCGGTGGCAACCTTTCCTCGACTTTCTGGCTCAACGATAGGGTACTGGGACAGTAGCAGCAGCAACCCGGGGGGGAGGGGGGGAAGAGTGGGGGGGGAAAGGTAGGGGGGGACAATGACTATGTTTGCTTATTTAATTTAAATTTATTTTTAAGTTCTCTTGTTGTTCACTGGGTTTGGGAGGGGTGGGGGGGATGTGATACATGCGTTGATACGGTCTTGGGGGTGTTACAGTTATTATGGGGTTATTTTGTTGCATTTCATTGTTTGTTGTCATATTTTCTGTAAACAATTCCAATAAAAATTATTTTTTTTTAAAAAGAAAGAGATACAGGACAAAGACCATTGACAAAAGAAGAATCAATGGGTGAGATTTAACAAACTAAAAAGAGACACGCTTCGGACGAGAATGACAGGGTGTTTCTCGGAGCCTGCAGTGGCGAGAACGACCCCGCTATTAAATGGGACTTTGTTTTTGGCGGGGGCCTCTGTGGGGAACGCCCTGCTGAGGGCACAAAAGATCAGCTCGTCAGTATTGGAAGAGATTGGGGCACCATATTTAAGTTCCACCCCCCCCCCCCCCTCCCCCTCACCCTCACCCCGCCACTGTGTCCTCCGGTCTGCCCTCCCAACACCCCCCCAACTTACCGATTACAGGCTCCTTGAGCACCCCCCCCCCCTCCCCCCCGGTCACAAGTGTAGGGCATCCCCGGGCTCAATCCATGGCATAGGAAACCTGTTACCCGTGCACCTTGGCACTGCCGGCCTGGCACCTGGGCACTACCACACTGCCTAGATCCTGACCACCCGGGGGCCTCTGATCACCTGGGAGACCCCCCCCCTCACCCACACACACTATGTGCCATTACGTTTGGTCCACATTTGTGGAAACTAGTGCTAACGGTGCCACAGTGAAGTATCCCAGGTGCGGGCATTTGATTCCGTGCCTTGGGGTACTCTGGCGTAGACCTATATAAGTGAAGCTAACTGGTCATTTAAATACCCCAGTGAGGGCGGGATCCATGTTCCGATATCTCGCGAGATCTCATTAGATCTCGTAAGGCATCCCCAACGTCATAAGTCTCATGAGAGGCCTCTTGCGAGATTTAATGGCCTCGTCGCGTCACCAAGTCAGGCGCGATGAGGCCGTTCGATCGCATCCAATGTTTCATGTGAGTCCAGAGTCCAAACTGCAAAGTCTAAGGGTGTATGTCTTCAGAGAGGTTAGCAGGCTGAAACTGATGAGTGGTAATCCACTTTTCCAGTAGCGATGATTTCTACAATGGGAGAGGCACATGGAGATGAATTAGTCTTGTAATAGGTACTGGTGCAGAAGTTCAGATGTTCCAGTGGAAACAGTGTAGATGAGGACCAGGCAATTTAAACAGGGAAAACGCTTGAGTTCTGCTGCTGTTTTGTTGATGGGAGATGGCAGACTGCCTCCTTTCACTTCACAAAGCAATGACCAGGATTTTACAGTCCCCCCCCCCCCCCCCCCCGTAGCGGCTTTTCCCATGGCAGATGCAGCAAGCCATTGGACACCAGCAGGATTTCCCAGTCCTGCCAGGGTCTACAGGCTTTGCATGGCCCGCCCGCCCCACTTCAGGGTGCTGACTTCGGCAGAGGCAGAAGATCCCATCGGTGGGAAGGCCCAGAAATTCCATCCAATATTCCATATTCTAGCAACTTGGGGAGGGAGTGGTGGTGGTGGGGGGAGGGGGGGGGAGTCCTAATATACAATTATCACTTTTTCTCCAAGGTTTGGACAAAGAATGTATGTTCTTGGTCTGGGTTCTTAAGATGATTAATGTTTCATCCATATACATTGACTAGAAGTTTCAGGGTTCGTTGTCCTGGCTGATGGATCACCTCCGCTGGCCAGGGCTTTGCCTCAGAAATATGCATTTCCTTGGAATTTGATTTATGCAGTCACAGGGGAAATAGAGTATCTTTTGGGATAACGAGGTCGCTGTGATTTCTGAAGGCTAGAAATTAATTTTGTGTGAACCTTTGTCCACTTTTTTAGAACCACGGAACCATAGAATTGTTACAGTGCAGAAGGAGGCCATTCAGCCATTGAGTCTGCATCGACTCTCCAAAAGAGCATCCTACCTAGGCCCACTCCCCCACCATGGGAGCGATTCTCCGCTGCCCACGACGGGTCGGAGAATAGCGGGAGGGCCTTCCCGACATTTTTCCCGACCTCCCGCAATTCTCCCCCCCCCCCCCCACGGCCGCCCCACGACACGAAGCGCTGCTCGCCGTTTTTTCACAGCGAACAGCGATTCTCCCCTAGCCGATGGGCCGAGTTCCCAGGCCTTTACGGCCGTTTTCACGAACGCAAACACACCTGCTCTCACCGTTCGTGAAAACGGCCGCAAAGTTCCGTTCCCGACAACCATGGCACCGATTGACACGGCCGCACCACGGCCGTGCCAAGGGTGGCATGGGCCCGCGATCGGTGGGCACCGATCGCGGGCAGCGGGTCCGAAACCCACGCACTCTTTGTTCCTCCGCCGCCCCGCAGGATCAGTCCGCGGGGCGGCTGAGGGGCATGACGGCCCGCGCATGCGCGGGTTTGACGCATATGCGTGATGACGTCATCTGCGCATGCGCGGGCTGGAGCCGTCCAATCCGCGCATGAGCGGCTGACGTCCTCGTGCGCGTCAGCTGCCGTGACCCTTGGCGCGCGGGCTTAGCGACAGTTGCTAAGCCTGCAATGCCCTGCTTCGCGGGGCCGCGCTGCTAGCCCCGACCGGGAGGGAGAATCGGGTCCCGGGAGGGGGCGCGGAGGCTGCCGTGAAACACGGCCAGTTTCACGGCAGCCTTTACGACTCTCCGCATTTGCGGAGAATCGCGCCCCATATCCCTGTAACCCCACCTCTTTTGACATTAAGGGGCAATTTAACATGGCCAATCAACCTAACCTGCACATTTTATGAGGAAACCAGGGGCGAAATTCTCTGCAGACCGTCGTCACGCCGATTTCCGGCGAGCAAAATTGGAGTAGATGACTCCGGCGTGGGGGCCTTCTTTTAGGCGGTGATTCTCCGTTCCCGGAGGGGCCAGCAGCTGACTGACGCGATACGCGTCAGTTTCACCAGCTGCGGAAGTGGTGAGACCCGGCGTTTTTTGGAGGAGGAGGAGGAGAGAGACTGACCCGGCGTTTGGGGGGGGGGGGGAGGAGGAGAGAGACAGACCCGGCATTTGGGGGGGGGGGGAGGAGAGAGACAGACCCGGCATTTGGGGGGGGGGGTTCCGGCATTTGGGGGGGGGGGGGTTGCGGCATCAGGGGGGGGGTTGCGGCATCAGGGGGGGGTTTGCGGCATGGGGGGGGTTGCGGCATTTGGGGGGGGGTTGCAGCATCGGGGGGGGGTGCGGCATCGGGGGTTGGGTTGCGGCATCGGGGGGTGTGTTGCGGCATCGGGGGGTGGGTTGCGGCATCGGGGGGTGGGTTGCGGCATCGGGGGGTGGGTTTGCGGCATCGGGGGGGGTTGCGGCATCGGGGGGTGGGTTGCGGCATCGGGGGGGGTTGCGGCATCGGGGGGGGGGGTTGCGGCATCGGGGGGGGTTCCGGCATTTGGGGGGGGGGGGTTGCGGCATCGGGGGGGGGGGGCTGCGGCATCGGGGGGGGTTTGGGGGGCGGCGGCGTGCAGAGAGGGGGGGCGACGGATGCCCGGGGCCCAACGCACCGTCACCCCCCCCCCTCTGTACGCCGCTGCCCCCTACCCCAACCACCACCCCTACCTCCCTCCCCACCACCCCTACCCCCCTCCCCACACACCCCCCCTACCTCCCTCCCCACCCCCCCTACCCCCCTCCCCACCACCCCTACCCCCCTCCCCACCACCCCTACCCCCCTCCCCACCACCCCTACCCCCCTCCAACACCGCCCCCCCATCTCTCGCAACGCCGCAACCCCCCACTCTCAACGTCGCAACTCCCCCTCATCGCCGCAACCCCCCCCTCTCAACGCCGGGTCCCCCCCTCTCAACGCCGGGTCCCCCCCCTCAATGCCGGTACCCACACCCCGTCCCCCTCCCTCTGAAGGCCGGTACCCACACACCCCCCCCTCTCCTCCCCCCCTTCCTTCCTCCTCCCCCCCTTCCTTCCTCCGTCCCCCGTCCTTCCTCCTCCCCCCCTTCCTTCCTCCGTTAGTGGGGGGGGGGTGCGGCGTTAGTGGGGGGTGGGGGGGTGCGGCGTTGGAGGGGGGTAGGGGTGGTGAAGGGGGTAGGGGTGGTGAGGGGAGGGGGTTGGGGTAGGGGCAGCTGCGTGCAGAGAGGGGGGGCGACGGATGCCCGGGGCCAACGCACCGTCGCCCCCCCCTCTGCACGCCGCTGCCCCTACCCCAACCCCCCCTCACCACCCCTACCCCCTTCACCACCCCTACCCCCCTCCAACGCCGCACCCCCCCACCCCCCACCCCCCACTAACGCTGCACCCCCCCCCCACTAACGGAGGAAGGAAGGGGGGGAGGAAGGAAGGGGGGGGCGGAGGAAGGAAGGGGGGGAGGAGGAAGAAGGGGGGGAGGAGGAAGGAAGGGGGGGAGGAGGGGAGAGGGGGGGGTGTGGGTACCGGCCTTCAGAGGGAGGGGGACGAGGCGTGGGTACCGGCGTTGAGGGGGGGGGGGACCCGGCGTTGAGGGGGGGGGAACCGGCGTTGAGGGGGGGGACCCGGCGTTGAGAGGGGGGGGGTTGCGGCGATGAGGGGGGGTTGCGGCGATGAGGGGGGATTGCGGCGTTGAGGGTGGGGGGTTGCGGCGTTGCGAGAGATGGGGGGCGGCGTTGGAGGGGGGTAGGGGTGGTGGGGAGGGGGGTAGGGGTGGTGGGGAGGGGGGTAGGGGCGTTGGAGGGAGGTAGGGGTGGTGAGGGGGGGGTGGTTGGGGTAGGGGGCAGCGGCGTACAGAGGGGGGGGGCGACGGTGCGTTGGCCCCGGGCATCCGTCGCCCCCCTCTCTGCACGCCGCTGCCCCCAAACCCCCCCTATGCCGCAACCCCCCCGATGCCGCAACCCCCCCCGATGCCCACCCCCCGATGCCGCAACCCCCCCCCGATGCCGCAACCCACCCCCCGATGCCGCAACCCACCCCCCCATGCCGCAACCACCCCCCCGATGCCGCAACCCACCCCCCCCCGATGCCGCAACCCACACCCCCGATGCCGCAACCCACCCCCCGATGCCGCAACCCACCCCCCGATGCCGCAACCCACCCCCCCGATGCCGCAACCCACCCCCCCCGATGCCGCAACCCACCCCCCCGATGCCGCAACCCACCCCCCCCGATGCCGCAACCCAACCCCCCCGATGCCGCAACCCACCCCCCCGATGCCGCAAACCACCCCCCCCCCCCCCGATGCCGCAACCCACCCCCCGACACTGAACGGCGTCAACCATCATCAATGGTTGACGCCGTTTTAAAGCAACTGTGATTTTCGCCGACGTGACCCGTGGCCACGTCGGCGGGACTTCGGCCCATCCGGACCGGAGATTTGTGGCAACTAAAAACAAAATGAAATCCCGCCGGCGTCGCCGGCGCCAGCTGTTTTCAGAGGCTGCCGGCGGGATTTGCACAGCGCCGGTTTTTGGCCGGTCAGAGATTTAAAAACCCTGCGGGAGCGGGAATAACGCCGCTGCCGGCCGATTCTCCGACCCTGCGTGGGGTCGGAGAATTTCACCCCAGAGCACCCAGAGGAAACCCATGCGGACACGGGCAGAACGTGCAAACTTCACATAGTCACCCAAGGCCAGAATTAAACCCAGGTCCCTGGTGCTATTATTAATAATAATAATTCTAAAAAGTAACCAGGATGATATAGTTTTTTTAATTGCGTCTTCTTGCATGACGAAGTATGTAAGTTGTTTGCCTCACATACTTTCCACGTAGTGAGTTCAAATTTTAACCATACTAAAGACATATCTCCTCATTTCCCTATTTGAGTTATAAGTATCTTGGGCGCGATTCTCCACAACCACGATGGGTGGGAGAATAGCGGGAAGTCCGCTCCTGCACCTCCCGCTATTCTCCCACCCCCCCCCAAAATGGCGTGTCCAGATTTGCGACACGCCGCTCGGAGAAACGCGGGCCGCCGTTTTTCACGGCAGCCAGCGACTCTCTGGCCCGGATGGGCCGAGCGGCCTGCAGTTCCCGACCTGTTCACGACGGCGGCAACCACACCTGGTCGCTGCCATCGTGAACATGGTGCGCCAGGTAAGTGTGGGGCCTTTGGGGGGCGGATCGGGGATCGAGCATCACGACCGTGCTCGGGAGGGGACGGGCCCGCGATCGGTGCCCACCGATAGTCGGGCCGGTGTCTCAAGGGGACCCACTCTTTCCCCTCCACCACTCTGCAAGATCAAGCCACCACGTCTTGCGGGGCGGCTGAGGGGAAAGACGGCAACCGTGCATGCGCGGGTTTGAGCTGCCCAACCCGCGCATGCGTGGCTGACGTCATTAGGCACCGCTGCGGCGTCATTCGTGGCGCGCCGGGCCTTGAAGCCAGGGACAAGGCCCGGCGGCCGAGTTTCCCGATACGGCCCTCCTATCCCCCCGGGGAGGGGAGAATAGGGGGCCGGGAGAGGCTTCCAACGCCATCGTGAACCTCTCCGGGTTTCACGACGGCGTCGGGCCTTGCGGAGAATTCCGCCCCTTGGGTGGGATTCTCCCCTTTCCTGCGGGGTGGGGGGTCCCGGCGCCGAGGAGTGGCGTGAACCACTCCGTCATCGGGCTGCCCCAAAGTTGCGGAATCCTCCTCACCTTCAGGGCCTAGGCCGGCCCCGGAGTGGTTTGCACCACGCCAGCCGGCGGGGAAGGGGCTTGGTGCCACGCCAACTGCCGCCAAAGGGCCTCCGCCGGCCAGCGCAAGTTGGCGCATGCGCCGGAGCGGCAGCGTGTGCTGGCGTCATCCCAGCACATGGGCAGGGGGGTTCATCTCCCCACCGGCAATGGCGGACTGGTACAGCCGGCGGTGCAGACGAATAGAGTGCCGCCACGGCACAGGCCCGCCCGCAGATCGGTGGACCAGATCACGGGGCAGGCAACCATGGGGGAATCTCCCAGGGCCAGATCCGCCCGGTACAGCCCGCGGTGCAGAAGAATAGAGTGCCACCACGGCACAGGCCCGCCCGCAGATCGGTGGACCCGATCACGGGGCAGGCAACCATGGGGGAATCTCCCAGGGCCAGATTCCCACGGTACAGCCGGCGGTGCAGAAGAAGAGAGTGCCGCCACGGCACAGGCCCGCCCTCAGATCGGTGGACCAATCACAGGGCAGGCAACCATGGGGGAATCTCCCAGGGCCAGATTCCCCGCGCCCCCCCCCCCCCCGAGGACCCCGGAGGCCACCCGCGCAGCCAAGGCCCGCCGGCAAAAACCTGGTGTAACATACGCCGGCGGGACTGGCCGAAAACGAGCGGCCAATCGCGAGCCGCAGAATTGCCGGAAGGGCCGCTGCCAGTGGCCACCGACCGGCACGGCGCGATTCCCGCTCCCGCTAAATCCCCGGCGCCGGAGAATTCGGCAGCCGGCTGGGCGGGATTCATGCCGCCCTCCGGCGATTCTCCGACCCGGCGGCGGGGGGTGGGGGGGGGGGGGGGGGGGGGGGGGGTCGGAGAGTCCCGACCCTTGTGTTTATGGTCCTGATTTTGGAACCCTCCACTGATGGAAAGATTCTTTTCATACCTACCCTGCCCAGCCCATTCATCATTTTAAAACTTCTGCTACGTCTCCTCTGAGATCTGTCTTTTCCTAATAAAAATGGCACAATCTTCTCCAGTGGCTTCAATCTCTCTGTTTTGGTATCATCCTTGTAAATCTTTTTTGCACTTCTCTAGTGCTTCTGTGTCCTATTCCTGGTATGGAGAATAGAATTGTGCTCATATCTATAATCCTTTTCTACTCTTTTTGTTATCACTTCAGGGAATTGTATTAGATTAACTAAGCATGACATAGCCTTTCGGAAAGTATAATTTGTTTCATATTGCCTATCTTTAGATTCACATATCTCTCCGAGAGCTATAATGACTGGATTATAATTACCAAGCTTCCATCTCCCTTTTTAAAAAAAATTTAGAGTACGCAATTCTTTTTTTAGCCCCATAAAGGGGCTACTTAGCGTGGCCAAGCTACCTACCCTACACATCTTTGGATTGTGGGGGTAAGACCCACGCAGACACGAGGAGAATGTGCAAACTCCACACAGTGACCCTGATTGAATCTGGGTCCTCGGTGCCGTGAGACAGCAGTGTGAACCACTGCACACCGTGCCGCCCCTTACATCTTCCTTTATGTAAATCCAAACAGCATCTGCTGTCTATCGATCCTCTGTCAGCACCTGTTTTTATATAAATCTCCCTAGTTTCCTAAGTATGCTTGGGAGTTAGTGTTTCATTCTCTTTTAATTTTGCTAATTCATCAGTTGTTTTTCTCTTTTTTTTTAAACTCATCCTCTAATGAAGTGTATTATCTTTAGTAAAAACTGAGGCAGAGTAATCAATTATTCAATAGAATCACAGAATCTCTACAGTGCAGAAGGAGGCCATTCAGCCCATCGAGTCTACATCAACCCTCTGAAAGAGCACCCCACCCAGGCCCAATCCCCACCCTACCCCATCTAACCTGCACATCTTTTGACATTAAGGGGTAACTGATCATGGCCAATCCACCTAACCTGCACATCTTTGGACTGTGGGAGGAAACTGGAGCACCCAGAGGAAACCCACGCAGACACGGGGAGAACGAGCAAACTCCACACAGTCACCCAAGGCTAGAATTGAAACCGGGTCCCTGGATTACCTGTGAATATTACTTGCTCGCCCCTGTGGCCCTCGTCCTACTTGAATTTCCCTTTTGCTTTCAAATGTCCACAGGACACATGATTATTTATTTTTATACTCATTGATCATTTGATTTTGTAATTTAGTTTTGCCATCCTGAAAGTTTTTTAAAAAACTAATTTTCTAAATTCTTCTTTATATCCTTTTGTCTTCCTCTCCTATCATATCTAATTACTTCTGTTATGTCATTTTCTTTACATTCTTGTTCCATTTTATTCTTTAATTCTTTATTCAACCATGGTGCCCAACAATTAGCTAGCTGATTTGAGCTTTTAATGGAATACATTTCCCTTGAACTCTATTGATCCGCCTTTTAAAGGTTTCCCACAGCTTTTCAGTCTGCTTTTCCTAGTTTGCCTTGTTTAATACCATTCTCGTTTTCTCCTTATTGGTTGCTTTCTATCATATTAATTTATCCTTTGCCCTACTTGCATCACTCCCGGCGTAAAACTTGAGACATATTAATGTTGCAATCATGATTGTTAAAACACTTCCCTACTTTTACTTCTCCTCTCTGCTCTGATGAATTATCCATTAAAAGATTAAGTAGTGATTCTTGTTGGACTTTTTATGTTTTGCGTGGAAAAGAAGTCCTGTCTACATCACTAAAACTCAATAGCCTTTTCTCTTTTTGTTACTTATTTCTCCACCATTACTAGGAAGTAGTTGAACAGCAAACACTTGTCTTTATAGAGTACCTTCAATGAAATAAAATATCCCAAGGCACTTTAAAGGACAGTTATAAAGCAGAATTTAACAACCAGCCAAATAAGGTGAAATTAGGGAAGATGGCAAAAAAGCATAGTCAAAAAGGTAAGGAGCATCCAAAAGGAGAAAAGAGATTAGAGAGAGAATTCCAGAGATTAAAGGCTAGGCAGTTTAAGGTGTGACCACCAGTTGTGAAGCAATTAAAATTGGGCATGCTCAAGGATTTGATTGGATTGGGTTGGATTGGTTTATTGTCACGCGTGCCAAGGTACAGTGAAAAGTATTTTTCTGCGAGCAGCTCAACAGATCATTGAGTAAATGAAAATAAAAGAAAATAAAAAGAAAATAATAATAGGGCAACACAAGGTACACAATTACAGAGCTGGGGAGAGCGTAGGGGTGAAGGGGACTTGTGTAACTAAAGACATGGGCAGCAGAGTTATGGATTACCCAACATCTACAGACAGTAGAATGTGGGAGACTGGCCAGGAGTGCTTCAAATTGCCAAGTCCAAAGGTAACAAAGGCTGCTGCTCACCTTGCAGATTTGACTGCAGTCTTCATCTTCTAATTCCCTTACATCTTTCAGTGATCTGTATTACGCCATCTATTAGGGCGGTGGATCCCTGCTTTTCTTTTAACTCAATCCACATGGGTTCTGGATCCATATGAGTCTTAGCACCACTTGCATATTTTTCACTACTACCATTGTGCTATCTTTAAATCATACAGCTAGTCTGCTGCCCTTCCTTTCTTCCCCATGTTTCCTAAGTGTCTTATATCTGGGAATATTTAGTTGCCAACCTA